>NC_139034.1:80475200-81113915 GCF_964662115.1 Mustela nivalis | reverse complement strand
AAATTTAACTGTGCTTCCTTGGGATAGACTACCCAGATTGTGGGTGACAGCATCAATTTGCAAAGCTTCCCACAGCAAAAAAAGAATTTGCATTCCAGTGTATCCATTAGTTTCTCATAAACAAGGTGAGAATCACCTTAGAGGCTGATCAACACTTAGGACACCAAAAATTCAAACTGAGGGTTTTACTAAAATACTGATGTCTTCATAAATGTTGTCTGGGTCACAGCCCACTCCACTCTGCCATTTTTGTCATACCATTCTTTAACTTTAGTGAAACTTTGAAGAGGCAAAACCTATTGATGTATGTATGTGTGGTGAGCAAATGCCCCTTCCAAAGGTGTTTGCCTTCTAATCCCTGTGAATATATTAGGTTACATGGCAAAGAGAATTAAAGCTGCAAATGGAATTGGGATGCTCATCAGATGACCTTAAAATAAGGAAATCATCCTGAATTATCAGACAGCCCAAGATAATCATAAGGATCTGTAAAAGTGGAATAAGGAGGCAGAAAAAGAGAGTCAGAGGGAGATTTGATGAGGGAAGCAGGGTCAGAGAAATGCCTCCCTGGCAGCTTTGAAGATGAAAGAGGAGGCCACCAGCCAAGGAAAGAGAGTGTCCTCTAGAAGCTAGAAAAGGCAAGGGAACAGATTCTCCCCAAGAGCCTCCAGAAGGAACACATCCTCACCAGCACCTTAGTTATAGTCAAGTATGACCCATGATGGACTCTGAGACCACTGAAAGATAATAGTGTTGTTGTCTTAAGCTACTGTCTTTGTGACCATCTGTTACAGCAACAATGAGAAACTGATACCACATGTATACTGCAAAACTGTATCACAGTTATAGCAGCAATAAGACACTGATACCACATATATACTGTAAAACTGCATCACAGTACAGTTGAGTTAGACTTAAGCTGGCTGTGTAACCGAGAATCTAAGTCTGTCTGTCTACCAGGATGATTAAGATAATAAGCTTTGACAGGCTCCCATGCTCAGCACAGAGTCTGCTGGAAGATTCTGTCTCTCCCTCTGCCTCTTCCCCCTGTCTCTCTCTCTAACATAAATAAATATTTTTAACAAAATATAATAAACTTTGGAAGTAGACAAACCCAGATACAAATCCCAACTTGGACCATTTAACAGCAATATGAGTAAATTATTTAACCTCTCCAAGCCTCAACTTCATCCCTTTTTCATAAAAAGAAAACCTACCTCACAGACTGGAGTGAGAATTTAATAAGATAAAGTTGCCTAGTCCAGTAAAAATGTCTGTGAAGCACTCACATTTTGGGAAAGTGTTTAATAAAGGGAAGTAATGCAATGATTTAAAAGAACTAATTAGCACTCCTATTAGTAGCTGAGGCTGCATCAGTGAACATGTCAGACAGTGAAAAATAACCACATGATTTTAACATCCTATTATAAACCTTTGATGAGCATGTAGGAAGTTCTGTTACCACATAAGGGGGACTTTGGCTGGATTTACAAGTCAGAGAACACTTCTTAGGGGAAGCAAACTCTAAATGGAGGCGTAAAGAAGAAATGGGAAGAAATGGGAAAGAGAAATGAGCGGAGGAGGAGTGGAAGACCCTTCTAGACCCAGAGAATAGTGTGGTCCAGGGCATGGAGGTTTGGCAATCAAGGGAATGGGAACTAGCAGTGAGAGACATTCATTTCTGAGCTAAGCAGAAGTCAACACATGAAGTGTCTTCTATCCTGATCACCCTATTGATTTCTTGCAATGTTTTAACTGGAGAAGAGACACGGATCACGACTGTGTTTTAGAAAGATCACGGCAGCCACAGTGGAGAATAAATTTGAAAAACTAAAAAGACAAAAAGTCGATGGGAGCCGGTTGGGAACGTGTTATAACAACGCAGACAACAGACTATTGCTTTTGTAACAAAGCACGTGAGCATTCGCGTTGAACGTGAGAGAAAGAGGTGGGATGAGCCCACGAAAGCAAACCCATCTGCGTGTGTTTCATTGTAAGAAAATACCGTGCGACAGCTAAGAGAGCAGATTTTTGGAGATGCAGGGAAATCGTTCATCAGCTATTTCCAGGCAAAGGTAAAGAGGACCAGGATGGGAGTGGGCTGTGGCCTCCAGAAAAAAATCTCAAACCTAACAAATGATAAAACTATCCTAGTGGAGAGTAGATCTGTGTCTCATTATCCCTGGGCTCTCCCAGGAGAACTCCCCATGGAACTTAGACAATGAAAAGGCAGGATGTGACTTGCCACAGAAAATTTCTGTCGATATTTGTGCTTCGGAGTAAAGAGAGCCATCTTGAGAAATAACATTCAAACCCACAAATACCTCAAAACTTTTCCTAATTCTGAACTAAGGTGGAGGAACAGAGGCCTCATTCCGCTGAGCTGTTCCTCACTCAGGGTAACTGGCTTGCCTTCCAGGAGAAACGTCTGAGCTGGATGAAAGGTCCAGGAGAACACATGCAGGCGTGCATATGGGTGCCCTGGGAAGTAGGAGACACAACACAGGAAGCGGGAATGGAAAGAAGCAGGGCCATTGCGCGCTACCGCTCAGACGCAGCAAGGCTTTCATAAGGAATCTGGCAGAAAAGATCCTCTTGTTTCAACAGGAAAACATGTCTATGTCAGCTAAACTTTTCTACTTTGCAAATAAATCCCTCAGGAAGCAGGAAATGAAACAGACAAGCTATTTGACCAAAACGGAGAACCAATACTAAAGGATATAGTATTGGATAAAGAGCAATTAAAAAAAAAATAAAGGGTTAATTCATGACTCATGTAGATATAAAAATGAAGATGTGCTCAAGATTTCATTTAACTCATGAATGGCAACAGTGGTGGGGTGTCACCCCCAAATCAAAGCTTAAAACAAACAAACAGAAACAGACCTACATATAGACAAGAAAATCAAAATAAATGTGCACATGGAACAAACTGGCTCCTTCCAGAATCAGAGTGAGGAAGTCGGTTCAAAAGAGCCTCCACCGGACAGAACTGGCATGTCTACAAAGCAAGCGGACAAGTGTTCTTCCCTTGGTATGAGTTCTCCACAGCTTACAGAGTTGTAAACCAACACCCAGAGAATAGAATCATGTGCTATAGACAATCATAGCTTTGCACTGAAACTCAGATTTTCCCTAAGTGTACTTCAACCGGCATTTGTCTTCAGCAATTTACCAAAAAAATACTTGCAAGTGGTCATACAATTTTTCGAAAAAGAAACCAATCTCCAGTCCACCATTTTATGCTGAGGGCAATAAAGAGAGGGAAGAACGAATGAGTCACTGAATGCTACATCAAAAACCAATGATGTACTATATGTTGGCTAATTGAACTTCAATTAAAAAAAAAAAAAAAAAAGACAGGGAAGAAGTCAGAGAAGATGTTAACAAACAACACCCGGGATACCTGGTCTATGAATAGTCAGTGGCAGAGCCTGCCTGATCCAAGTTCCTTATTTCTCAGTTGTACCCTTCCCATTGCTGAAGAATGCTGTAGACCTTGAGAAGGTCTGAACCTGGCCTCTGGTCCTGACACTATCCAACCACTGAGGCTGGGTCTGGGAGATTCCCCAGCCCTGGCATAAAATAGGGAGAACCCAATCCGCCAATTGTTGATCCGTAATAGCCAATGCTGAATCCATGTGGCATTTCCATGGTCAACCCTCAAGCCTCTCCGATCTTGCTTAAGCTGCAGATGTTAACAGCTTGAGGAGGTTGGACCATGGACTACTAGACAATGACTGGAACGCCTTACAGACCAGAGCAACTCAAAGGCCTGCCTCAGTAAATGGGTAATTTGTTCTGAAACAGAAAACAGGGCAGACAAAACAAAACAGTAACTTCCACATGAGGTTTATGAGAAAAAGTACATTTTAAAAGTCCAGGGAATTCCCAGAACCTCAGATAAGAACAAACAACCTGCCAATATGTTTCAAAGGCAGTGGATTTAAAAAAAAAAAAAAAATGTTAAGTCTAGGTTGAGAGGCAAATTTTGACTCTAGATGCCAAAAGTAATTGTAACACAATATGGGATAAACATTGAGACGTTCCCAGAAGCAATTTTACATACACAGGGTGGTCATTTCCAATCGTGTAGATGGAATGACAACGAAAAACGGCTGTAAGAAATGAGAATATAAAGTATCGAGAGCAAGAGATTTTAGTATTCTCAGATGTGGATAGTTTCACGGAATTTTTTTAAGAAAAGCAGTTTTCTTATTTATATTAAAACTGTCTTTCAGCTGAAGTCAAACAAAATAAAGACAAGAGTAATATATTTATGAAACTCCGTAACAAAGAAATAGCTACTTGTCTTCCAGGTTAGAATCTGAATGCTCTAACTGTTAATGGAAAATCCATTATGGCATTTGGAGAGAACACATTTTGTTAAAATAAATAAGAGTATTTCCCATCTCACTGACATCGCTCTCTCAGAGTATAGAAATTTTACAAGTATCAACAGTGGCACGTTATAAGCTGACATATCATTAAGTCACAAAGAGATGAAGGAGAAACAAATACTTATCAGAGTGGCCAGACTTAGAGCTAAGTGTTCTCTCCATCCTATCTTATTAAATTGAAACTCAGTCTTAGATACATACAAAGGAAAAATGTTTAAAAAGAAGCAAACTCACAACTAAATATTCATGGTTACACCCAATTAAACGGTGGTGTTCGGTTGCAAATCTGATTCTAACTGGAGAGGAATTCACCTCGCCCAAGGTGATGGGTAGAATGTAGTCTGGGTTATCTTCCTGGATTTCTCAAAGTGATACTACTCGAGGACTCGACAAAAAATATTTTCAGCACCTACCACATGCCAGACATTGTTCTAAGGTGTGGGGACATGTCAACATACTAAAAAGAAAAAAAAAAAAGAAAAGAGATTAAAAAAAAAACAAGTGGCAGAACCAAGAAGAAAATTTTGTTCTAATTGATTTACATTATATAAGGTATAGGTTTTCTGATATCTTTGGGGAGAGACAAAACATTTTGCTCATGGTTTTTTGTTTTTGTTTTTGTTCTTTTTTTAACTAACATTCCTAAAGCTTCCGGAAGGAAAGAAATCAGACCGAGCATTAGTGAGGTTACACTAACAATACTACGGTTAAACCTCCAAGCACAGTGAGATGTTACCACACTTAGGGGCACGACTGTTCCGGTAAAACAGAGGATTCCTTACTAACTTCACTGTGTGATGGAGTCCGAGTGTAGGATGCCCTTTGGTGTGTGCTACAGTCCCCCTTCTCCTTGACTAACACAAGGCAAATCACTCCAGTTCTCTAGAACCTCGTTTCTCCAGCTGTAACATGAAATAATATACCTCTTCCTGGTTTGGGTGAGAGAATTAAATAAAGTTCAAACAGAGAGAGCTCTGGGCTTTGTACAAACCAGTTGTAAGCTTCAACAAATACTGTCAGGACATGAACCAGGCCATGACCTTCGACCTCTATCCAGTGTAGTTGTCTTAAAAGTCAACATCTGTGCGATACGATGAATGCTTAATACTTAATAAAGTACCCTTAACTGTATTACCATGCAAGAGGACAGAAAACATAATAGAAATATTGGGTGTATACACACACACACACACACACATTAAAGGGAAGAAAAGAATGTTTGTTCTGCACATCCCCAGTTCCTAATGTTCCCCATTATCTTGCTTGTCCTGTATTATTGCTGCAGTTCACAGAAGATGGAACGAAGGATCAGAGTGGTTGATTACATGGCCATGGCCACAGAGCCCTTAAATGGTTATATGCAAACTGAAATCCTCGTCTTTTTATTCTGACACCTAGGTGCTTCCAGCTCTACCATGCTTCTCTCATTATAAAGAGTTAATAATATTCAGTTCTATATTTTCCCCCTATATTTATGTTTGGAAATTTTTTTCCACATATTCTAAAACTCCCCAATGCCTCCATCTAAAAACATGAAGCCTCTCTGTGAAAAGTGTTTATGTTCCCAGGAGTCCTTTGTTGGCCAAGAATCCCTAAATCTTCACTCCATTTGGGGAAGGGGGAAAGCCATCTCTGAGACTGACACAAGTTCAGGATAAGAAGAGCTTTCCTCCTCCTCTAAACAGTGTAGAGCCACAGCCTCAATGTGACTCATCTGTGATGATCCAGGGCCAGTCGGTGGAAGAATAAGTGAATGAATCAATGAATGAACCGGATGTGATTAGTTGAGGAATTATTGATCAGCAATTCTTCCAGATACTTAAGTTCCCCTGCTGTTCACCCCGTTGTTCTTTTCTTAGTCTATCCCCAAGGTGCATCAACAGAGATTCTATTTAAAGCACAATAAGTAAAGAGTGATAAATGAATGCACTTTCAAATGTGTCCTTATTTCAGTGACTCTAATGTACCACAAATACTTGTAAGCATATATTTTGTACATTGAATTGTAATTCAAGCAAGATTTGGACCTTGAGAGTCACCCGATTTGCTTTAAGAATCACCATAATTCTTTCACTTCCAAGTAGGTCATTTACAAAGTAACCCACACACTCCGCTGTTTGTGTGCGTGGGATTTACCTTGGCTACCTAGAGAAGGATGCAAACATAACCATCCTTGCCAGAGGGCCACGGGTCCTCTCAGTCCTCTGAATACATACAACCACCAGCCTCGCATAGGAAGTCTCCAAGATCTTCTGAACGTCGTTATTTTACCCATTCTGTTTATAATCAATTTCAGTTTTTAATTTCATTTTGAAGTTGTAGTTAATCAAAGGATATTCTACTTTTAGTACCACATTTTCATTTCCTTCCAGCCAACACTGTAATAACTGGAGTTTCAGCAACTTAGTCCTCATTAAATGCCCATTAGAAACACCTTCTCCTCTGTATGTTTTGGATGATAACTTGTACTTCTGATCCCGTCTGCCTTTTTTAAAGTACTCACAATTTTTCATTGATAATCATACATTGGTTCCTTTTCATATGAAAGTTCAATTTTTATTTTTCTTTTTTCATTTTCCTTGTCAACATTCCAGATTAAGTTTTATGTAAATACTTCTTGGAAAATACATAAATATTATACTGAAATCCAAAAGTAGGAAAAGTTGTATTTCAATAAAATGGTACTAATATATCTAATATTCCAATTCACTTTTACTAGGCTTCTAGGCAAGCTAGGGGGGGAAAAAATGACTCCAAAGTTACCATAATCTATATAGTTTAAAATATTAATGATTAATTTAGCCCAAAGGTCAACTTTCTAACAGAAAATACTTGATCATTCTTAATAAAATATTTAAAGAGTAAAAAATACCTGGAATAAAGCATTTCAAAAGAATTTGTGATGTTTAAGGCAATCAGCATGCTCTTTTCCTTGGGGGTCAATATTCAGAAAAAGCAGTTCATATGATTTTATTGACAGCAGAGTGATACTTGGCAGGTTAGATATTTTTCCCCTTTTTAAATTGTTAGAAATTTAATGTCGAAGACCTGCCAGATTGCCAGCACTGGAAACCTAAGTCACTTTGTGGAACTGGCTCTCCTATCACTGTGCTCCTCAGTTTAGGGAGTAGATTTTATAGGGCTTTTTTTTCCTCTTTTAATTACTTTCCCCCTATAGCACAGACATTAATGAATCAGAGAAACCACTGGAAAAGTGATTGACCCACTCTGTCCCCCGTGAGAAATTACACTGACTTCTTAGTCTTACAGGATCGGAATGTGAACAGAGAAAACGAAGACTTGTGGCCAGGGAAAATGAGAAAAGGGAAAGAGAGGAATGGTTATAGATCATGTAGTCTTGGTTGTTAATATCATTTAATAGGTTGTCTGCGTGGTTTCTAACTCCATCTGAGTGAGACACAGGAAATACCTGAGTTTCACAGAAGATCCTGCGTATTCCCATATGCAGAACTCCAGAAACTTCAACCCCAGTGGTTAAAGGAGGCTTGGGCAGAAATAGGACTCAGAGCTAATGTCTGCATCCTTTGTAACACATGCTTCCCAGGTGATCATCTGTTCTTCCAGGGACAAGAAACTTTGTATCCCCTAAGGAAGCTCCTTGGAGAGATAGATATTCTTTTCACTGAGTTAAAGTGTCTCTTCTTCCTAACTCAGACTCTAAGTGGGGTGCCGGTCATTGGACCTAATGCTGTCCCTTGCTTTCCGTTCCTCAGAAACATAAGTTGGGTTTTAGACTCTTCCTCTTTCTAGTCAAGCCAAAGTTAATAAGAAAACCATCAGTCCCATAGACTATCAGTACTTCTGTCTCTAGGCTTGTTTCCAAATGAACCCAAGCTACAAGACAGGTCTTCATTTTGCTCTTAGAGGTTTGGAGTTTGTTTTGAAACTGAGGAACCCATTTTTATTTGCTTATGCTTTATTCCAGAAGTGTGCATCACTATGTTTTCAAGTGTCCTTTAAATATCTTTCATCCTGGGGAACATTTATAGACCATTTCCAAAGTGTAGATAAAATACATCTGTGGTTAAGGGGATATAATTTTAAAAAATGCAAAATCCTGGTTTCACAAGAAAATGAGAAATTTTTGATTTACATTTCTAAACACATAAAACACCAAAATAATTTTTCCCTAAGTGCTGTTCATAACAAAACATGCTACAGTCCTTGGTCTAAACCAAAAAGCCCCTTTCTAAGATGCAAATGGGCAATATCACACAGAAACCACCTAGGATGACTTTTTCTTCTAAACATGCAGTCAAACCAAAATAAGCACATACATTAGCTAAATAGAAAATTAACGGAAACCATTGAAAATGGGCTTCTGTTTGCACTTAGGGAAGTGCCCAGAAATGCAGGACACATAACCAATTAAAGGCTTATTTTCTGATGTCTAAACTG
Source organism: Mustela nivalis (assembly GCF_964662115.1). NCBI lineage: Eukaryota > Metazoa > Chordata > Mammalia > Carnivora > Mustelidae > Mustela > Mustela nivalis. Next base: position 81,105,096 of record NC_139034.1, on the reverse strand, counting down.
TTAACACATTCACTATTTATAAAAAAATGTCATAGTCCATAAACTACAGCAAAACGATATGTGTGACAGTTGCACCTTTTTGCCCTGTAATACGTGTTGTTGAAGACTAAAAGATTTACAAGAGTGACAAACATTAATGAATGCTGCATGTCATAAATAGTGAATTAGAACCTTTTTAGAACCAATGCCAAAAGAGAACTGTGACAGGGAGTAAAAGACTAGAAAGGTACATCTAGAGAATGTCTACCATCAGTTCTCTTTGCCTATGGACACAGACTCCAGGAGAAGCCCATCGGTTCCAGGCTAAAATTCCTAACTGCCTTCTACCTCTGACATTTACACTGCTCACGAAAGAAACTCAGCATCGCAGATTCTCTTTCTCTATGGCCCACATGACCGACCCTCTTGGAAAACAAAGTGAATGTTGAAAGGGAAGTAGTCTGAATAGGAGACGTAGTTTCTGCAGCTTCTTTGGGTCATGGCACTTAATCTCTCCTTCCTCCCAAGGATCTCTGCAGATGTATGAGACGCCTCCCCCGCAGGGCCACAGGCCTCCATCTCCACCAGCCAGCGCTCCAAAGGAGGTGGCCTTGGGCAGGGTTTCTGAGCACGTGTGAAGAAAAAGCCCTGCACTGGAGAACCCACAAACCGTAGTGTTGGTCTGCCACTTTGCAGGAGCAGGAAAACCAGAAGGAACACACAGTCGCCAACACTCCTTTTTACAATAAAGCAGGTCATGTCCATTTAGCTTAAAAGGAAGTTTGTGGTTAAATGTGACCATTTACTTTTCTTGACGTCCTCAGATCCTCTGACCCAGTTGTTTCAAGAAAAATGCTGAACGAAGTGAAGGTAAAATGTCTTCTTGCATTCAACTGTTTGCCCCTGTTTTAAAACCGTGTGCATTATTTTCATGTATTGTATATTTTCAATGTATTGGATAAATTCATGTATGGGGGAGACCTTTGAGTTAATATGATAAAATAATTGTTTTTCAGGGTACTCCTCCTCTTTGGAATATTCAGAATATGAACCATCTACAAGGGGATGTTTATACAGTGCAGTTTGATATAGATAGAATGCCTTCTCTAAAGATGAAAAATCATAATTAAAAATGCAATCTATGTGCTGCTTTAAAACATTTTCTAGTAAGGAAGCTAATTCAGACTTACAAATGAGAGATGAGTAAAAATAACTTCCTATCTGCTGAAGACCTCTGGGAGAAAACCACTTTACTTCCCTTCTCTACATGGGTAGTATTTTCACTGAAAAAGAAACAGTTCCATGTCTTTTCCCTACAACCACATATACTAACAGGCAAGTAGAAATACCATAGATAACAAGTAAAGGAGGAAGAAAAATCTACTGAGGGCTTATCGGAGGCATTTTAATATGACCCCAGTACAGATGACTCACCAAGAACAGATCAAAATCTTGTCCAGAAAAAGAAAAATAAGCAAGACAATGCTTAGAAATAAGATAAAAAGCAAACATGGAAGAAGTAGAGAAATTAGTTTCCACAAAAATCCAATAAACCCCCCAACATACGTAAATCTTGCTTCATTTGAAGGTCTTGCTTGCTTGTCATGCAGAAGCTGCTTACGAGGGAAGGGATATTGACTATTAGTCCAATATGCCAAGTGTTTTTTTCCTAAATTGGATCTTTCTAAATTTCCATCACAAATGAAACCAGCATACCTACAGTTAGAATTTACTTCTAATAGGAAGTGGAGTTTTGTATTCTTTTTTAGTGACTCTGTAAATCATACAAAATTCAATGTCATGTAAACAAAGCAAATTTATTCCCAAGGAACAGATTATAAAATATGACAGTGTCCTTTGGGAGGCCACTTACCTGATTCAGACAACTTTACCAAGGCTTTATATCTCTGTGCCTTATATACCTTCCCTTAAGTACTTTAGTTTATGTTTAAATAACCATCTGTTTTTTAAGTAACCAAGTGAACATAACCTGATCATGTGGAAGCTATTGACTTATACAGCCAGTAAATATTACACAGACCAAGGAAGAGTAGAAGTTTATGACAAACGGCATTGTGTTTCCTTTTAGATGTATTATAATACACCAAAATGTTTACCAGTACCATACTTTAAACAACACAGTTGAGTCTTTTCTAAAATAATATTTTGACAACATTGATATATATATATATATATAAATATATATATATAATGCATCATGAGGTAAATTGATTTGATTTGAGTTTGTAGACTACTTCTTCCTTAACAATTAAAAAGAGGGAGGGGCGCCTGGGTGGCTCAGTGGGTTAAAGCCTCTGCCTTTGACTCAGGTCATGATCCCAGGGTCCTGGGATTGAGCCCCATATCGGGCTTTCTGGGGAGCCTGCTTCCTCCATTCTCTCTCTCTCTATATCTCTATCTCTCTGCCTGCCTTTCTGCCTATTTGTGATCTCTGTCTGTCAAATAAATAAATACAATCTTTTAAATAAATAAATAAATAAAATAAAAAAGGGAAAAAACACTCCGTCAAAATTAAGAACTCAGAGAGGGGAAAAAAAAACATGGAAAATGCATTTGAATTAATGGTATTAAAAAAAAAAAAAAAAAAAAGATGTCTAGTAAGAAAGTCCAGGCTGGATTTAGAAATTTGCTCTGGAGGAACTGTGTAGATGATCGTCGAATGCCTGAACCATAACTGGAAAGTTTACAGTTTGGATCAATTATGAGTAATTGATTCTCTCAGTTGCGTTGGCCAATATGTGTGTGAACTCATTATCCATAACATAAATAGAATGATGTCTGTTGCTAATATAGACTAAAAGCAGCTACTTAGACAGGGACACTTGAATGAACAAGGCATGTGCATGTTGGTACAGGGAAAGTGTCTTACAAGACACTCAGCGTTTTAACAGGTCCGGTTGATTTCCTTTTCCTTTTCCTTTCTTTCTTTCTTTCTTTTTTTTTTTTGTCCCAGCGATATGGAGAGGGGGTTGGGCACCACAGCTGAACCCTAGCAACGTGTTTGCTGGAGAACTGACAAGACACCTTGGCCAAAGGGCTGCATCCCACTGTCTTGGCCTTTCCCAAATTCCCAAATTCATTTCTCTCTCTCCCAGAGAGATTCACCGAGCAGCTAGAGATCATGCTTAATAGTCTTCTGATAGAAGGAAAAGATTGTATTTAATGGATTTAAATATCCTTTCCCTATCATGCTTAGCATTTCCCAATTCAGGAATTTAATTGGTTTGCAAAGGTACAGATTGGGAAAAGGGAGCTCTGGATTTTATATGTAGTACTTTCCTGCCCTCTACTGGAAAACGTGAGCCTGAGAATTCTAATTGTAAAGTATTTTCTGATTGATTTTTCCTATACATCAGCTCACAAACCCGTATCTACTTCAAGAGGAAATGAAAGATAGTAGAAAGGTGTAGAAAAGCTTTAATATCATTAGCTATGCATTTTATTGAAAAAATAATGAATTTCAGAAATTCAATTTGTTAAAAGAAAAAAAAAAAAAACACCTCGGGAGCACAAAAGTCAATTTTCCAATTGCATAGTAAGAGTAAATCCACCATATCAGGTTGAACATTGGTGGAATTCTTTGTAAATAGAGCTTCAGGGGAGCTTAACATTCAGCGGGATTTGTGGAAGATTATAGAGGAAGTAGGTTTTCTGTTTTTAAATATTATTCATGACTTCTTGGGCACCAAGAAAAATAATTCCTTTAGAAAAGGTATTTCAATAATATCTTTATTTTTGAAAGCACACTCGCCATTTTTCTTCAGAACGATTTTTCACCACGAAGCACCTGGGGCTTCTGGATCCCTTTTTGATCATTTTCCCTCCAGTAGTGAATTATTAATGTCTTCTTTTATTAGGGTGATGACCATTTACTATTTCTTGAATATGCTTTTTAGTTTTCATGTTTCAAGACCTCTGAACATTTTATACAAACACAGCTAATCAAAAATTGAAACCTGCCCCATGATTTACATTCTCCCTAGACCAGCATTCTTTTTTCATCAAATTCCAGTGATTGTGAGGTTGATAATAAGTATGAGCAGTCGTCAAACACAGAAGAGGTCACTCTTCCCAAGGTAGCTCCTGGGACGTGCCTCTCTGACTTTTTATGCCTCTTTAGGTCTTTCAGACAACACTGGTTCCCTCCTGGGTGTCAGGGACCTTTGCAAAGACTTCTCAGTCGTAAACAACACAGAGCTTTTTACTCAGTGACCTTAACGTTTCAAATGACAGGTCACTTCCACGGTGTAGAAAATGTCTTCCTGCACTCACATCCAACAGGCAATGGCTCACATGGGCAGGCAAGAGCACCCCACGAAGAGAAGGGCCCCTTCCCTTCTGGCAGCTCTCCTTTGACCCTGAATGTCATCAAAGGCCAGTTCTTAGCGTGATATCAAGACAAGGGTTGTGCCCCTAAGGCACCAAGCGGACACAGCTCCCCCCTCCCCAGGCCTTCATGACAGCCTCTCGACCCTTGGCCTCAGTGGATGGGGGGTTCCCGTCTCCTGGGGGTGAGCATTGCATGGATTCCTCTTCTGCTCACCATGCTTCATGCAATCCTTTTACAGCAAAGAAGGAGCTAACCAGGTGAGACAGAGGAGGACTATTTATTATCTGTGATAATAGTCTTTGAAACCCAAATTGCAAACACTAAAGGCAGAACCTATCCCTTCCTAGTAACAGGCATCCCTAAGGAGGCAGGGAGAGGGCAGAAATTCAAAGGTTTAGTTTCACAGAATGCCTGAGAAGGATCTTGAACCTTTTAGAGCTAAGTCATTCTTTCAGTTATGGGTACCAGGGATGCTTCCCCTGAAAAATCACCTGCTCTATAAATAGCAAGAGCCAAATCTCTGGGCTGACTTTGCTGTGACCTGTACGAAATGAGCATCTTCCAACAAATTTCCCAGCAAACAAGAATGCATATTACCTAACGTGGGGTAATAAAACTTCCCCACTCCTTCACAGTGGTAAGGGCTGGAAACTGGGGACACTCAGAAAGTAAATGTCTCAAGTTGAACCCACGTGGGACATCTGGGTGGCTCAGATGCATAAGTGTCTGCCTTTGGCTCAGGTCATGATCTCTGGGTCCTGGGATCGAGCCCCAAGTCCCGAGTCTGGCTCCCAGCTCAGCAGGAAGTCTGCTTCTCCATTTCCCTCTGCCTCTCCTCCTGCTCATGTTCTCTCTTTTTCTTTATCTGTCTCAAATGAATAAAAATCTTAAAAAAAAAAAAATTGAAACCACATATGAATAAACTCAGCTCATCGATTACTCTGCACAATAACCTGCTTCAGAAGAAAGAGGGTCAATTATAAACCAATTTCAAAAGCACCAAAAGACCAGTCTTGTCTCATAAATGTATGTTCCGGTCTTACTCCTGTCTTTTTCTCAATGAAATGATGACAACAACGTAACATCACGTTTCCTTTGGTTTGCTTTTGTCTTGACTTCCAGATAATTTAGTGCAAAAACTTTGTCCCTGATGGTGGCTAATTCTCCTAGTGCAAGAATTTTGATGAAAATAATATTTTTATTCCTTGAGTGAAGCATAGTGCAGTTCCCGGCACATAGTAATTGCTCAATAAACACCATTTTCCTACTTGCCTTCATTGTAGACATTGAGCAAGGTAAGTAACCTTTCTTAGTCTGGGTTTCTTTATAAGTGAAATAAAAATATGAATAGCATATATTACAAAGTGTTATTGAAAAGATTTAATGAGCTAATATCTGGAAAGTGCCTGCAAACTTTTTGAAGAGTAAAATAAGTAGCAATGTCATTGTTGCTTTTGTTACACTATTATATTTCTTTGTGCCAAAGATGGTATTGTATATTTGTCTTATAATCTGCTGCAAATCCATCAAAGAGGGAAATTAAGTAATATGTAGAAATATATCTGAGGCAAACAAGTTCAAAAGAATATCTCATGATGTGCAATAATCATAAAGAAGAAAACCTGCCTTTATTGGAAGACTTTTCGAGCTTTCAGGAAAAAAAAAAAAAAAAAAAAAAACAGTATAAGTCTATTTCAAAGTACGCGGTGGCCATCAGAAACTTTTATGACCACAAATGGGTCTATTTTATTGCCTGAAGACACCTAGAAGAAATTTCTGCAGGAGGACACTCCTGGGACATCCTGGGAAGGTAGAAAGATGGTCTGAGACATTTAGCTGTACATTCACGTCCAGTGGCCAGTAGAAAAAGAGGCATTTCTAGGTGTCTCCCTCCACTGCTTTGGGACAATCAGCTATAGAAAACACATAAGGAGTGAGTCGTCTTAAACTCAGCAAGTCTGAGTCTTAGCAAGACTTCAATGTTACTGCTTCACTTGTCACTAAATTAGTCAATGATGCTATGAATGAATAAATACATATATTGATGTATCACTTCTTCAAAGCTACTTTCACTTTTTCTTCCTATGTCTTTACTCATTTTGTGTTATTTTTCACACTGCTGGAGACAATAGTCAAAATTCCAGGTTTCATTGGATCTGCAACTGAGTGTCATTGGAAAACCAGAAAACTATCTGAAAATAAGAAAACAGATGGGTGTATCCTAAAATCAGTCTAAATAGTTGAAGGGTTTCTTCCTTCCCCAAACCTCATCCGGCCCTCCGTGTAGGGTTTTATAGAGGATTCTTGTGGTTCTTTCCTATGATGGTTATGTGAAGGAACACATAAGTAAGTAAGAATAGAATAAATGAAAGGAAAAACCAGGAGTAACAGGAAAGAAATAAATTAAAAGGACCTTTTCAAATTTGTATTTTGTATCTGAAATGCTATGGTTCTTCCCTTAGTCTCTGGACCTATGCCATCCATCAGACCCTCACTGGCTTTACCCTCTAGCTTCTGGTGCTTTTTCCTTTGTGACTCCAATGCTCCCTCCCATTCGTTAACATGAGCTATTTACAATAGTAACTAAAATTCGGAGAAATGGGTAATAACTGAAAGACAAACAACTGTTGTCTTCATTTAATAACTCATCATTTCATCTTAAAGAAAGCGCTATATTGCCATGACTTCTAGATGATTCTTTCCTCCTTGAGAGAATCAGTGTTGTGGTTAAGCCTTTCCTTTAAAAAAAAATAATAAAATAACTATGGCTTATTTCAAAAATAAAATATGAATAACTGAAATGAATTTTGATTTCTTTTGACTGCACAAATTATTTTGAAAGCTAACAGCTCTGCACATTTTAAAATAGATTCAATCATTCAAACTCAATCACAAATTTTCTACCCCATAATAATTTCTAATCATTTCACAGTGCACACACACCCGCATCTAAATGCCTTCTTCCACATGTCAAAATAAAATTCATATCTATTACCACACCTCTGAACCATCAAATCATTCAAAATGAAGATCATAAAATGAAGATATATGGAAATGATGTGTAATGCCACCGTGGAATGTATTCTGCAGAGGTGAGCTATCCAAACTCCAATATTATACTTCTAAAACTCAACAGCATTTTGCCTTTGAGATAATTTATTTTTAACTTTCTAAATAGTCGGTAATATATACAACTTAAGCCAAACTTTGCTGAAAAGAAAACAGCTCCAATTTCTACTGAACACAGTATCACTTTTTAAAATCATCTACTGGGTGAACACTACGGACATCATTATTACTGTCCCTTATCCCACTTATAAGGAAGTTGTAGTAATTCATGCAGAAACCCAGATTACAGGGGAAAAAATAATATACCTCAACAAAAATAGTTCATCAGCAGATAACTAGAAAATTGTATTAAGATAGAATCATCTATCTACACTTCCCTTCTTCTAATAAATGACAACAAATGACCCGCTTCAGGACTTCCCCTCCTATACACCCATAAAAACAAACACTGAAAGTCCCAAGTACAACACTCACACATAACTGCATTTGCGCAATATATACACCTTCATACACACACACACTCAGACTCACACTCACACACACACAGGCACATGGAGATGCACATGAAGACCAACCCAGTTAGTTTAATAAAGGTGACGTGATAGGACTGTCCTTCAACATACCTTTCTGCTGGGCCCTGACTCATGCACCAGAAACATGTCTTCTGAGCCTGTGTCCAAGGCAGAGAACAGTGACCTGTAAGATGCGCTCGGCGCTGTTGGGAGCAGCACCCCTGCTAAGTTAGCTGTTGCTCTAGCTGGCACTGTAAGCCAGCTCTTCTACCAGAAGCTAAGTTTTGCCTAGAGAGGACAATTCTATTCTCCCCAGGTAACCATGTCCCCTTTTCCTCTCTCGGCTGGGTACCCCATTCCCAATACCACCTCTCCTGTCTTCTCCTGATCGATGACACACACTGAAGGAAGGGTGCCAGAGGCTGGAGCAGTCCTTCAACGGAAGACTTCGATCAGATGCCGAGAGATGACGCACAGGTAGGGGAGTCACTCCTTCCCTCAAGGTCCATTCCATGGACCCACTCAGGAGGACGAAACCCAGAATAGCCCTCTCCTTCCTCCCTCCTCCAGCTCCTCCCCCACTAGACTCCTGCTGACTTTAAGCAGAACCATGCTGTTTCCTGTCCCCATCTCATGGACCACCCATCTCTGTGACAGAAGTGTCTCTTCTCTAGTCTTTCCCTGTGTGTCTTAGAAACTCAGCCACATTGACTCTTCCACTGGAGGTCAGTAATATCTTCAGCTGGTCTGTCCAACTTGGAGCACTTCCATGAAGCTCCAAGAGTGACTTCCTTTACCATGTACTAGCTTTGTTTAACTGCTCATAACTTAGTTCATTTTCTAAGTTAGATTCTTTCCATCTAGTCATTCAAGAATGCCCCCAAACTTCCACACGTTTCTCTGACACTTGTGCTTCTTGAATTAACACAGCTTCTCAAAGCATTCTATTTGGGCACCATCTGTGAAATTCACCTCAGCATGTGTGTTACTGCTTAAATAAAACATTGTTTGATTCATCAGTTAAAATAACTGAATTTTCATCTAGAATTTACTCTTTCCCTTCTTAAGCTCCCCTAAACCCCAATCTGAGGAAGGATATGACAGGGCTCACGGCGTGCTGCTTGCTTCTCTCCAGAACCATCAACCAGCTTACCTTCTGATGGTGTCAGTATGAAAAGGGGGCAGTCTTGTATGCAGGGATATCCCAGGGAACAACAAAGTCTACTAAAACAATGTCCTTGTTGTTGTTTTCTTTCTGGGCAAATTCCAATATCATTCACTTAGCAATCAGAGAAGATGGCTTTCCTGGTTAACTGCACAACTTGGTAAGCAAAAACGAAAGGGAATAGTAATAACCAAATGTGCAGCCTTACGGAATTACAGGCAGAATGTCTGTCTGCTGACCCAGTCCCCCGAAATAATGTTTCCAAAATAATACAGTCTATGGCTTGCATTAATCTTCTGTATGAATCACCATGCTATCATTTACCTTTCCAGAAGGCATTTTAGCAAATAACTTCCTCTCCAATCAAACTGTTTAGAAATACAAGTTTAGCTTCCCCTTGAGCTTCTTCTAAATCTAACTCAAACATCCTGCAGTTTTGTTTGGTTTGTTTTTTTTTTTTTTTTTTTTTTTTTTGCATCTTTCATTGTCCCAGGACCCACCGAGTCCAAGTTCAACTCACACAAAACCTCTCTCCCTAGCAGCATGAACAGCAAAATTTCTAACACATGGGTTTGTAAGAACGGGCACTTATTATTATTTATGTTGTTCATTTACTAATTCACTCAAATAGTATTTCTTGTACATCTTCAATTGTATTGCACTGCGTTAAGAGCTAGGTGGCCACAAAACTGAACAGACTACACTCTTAACCTCCATGATATTTCAGTCCTACGGGGGACTATAAAACATGTGCACAACAAAAACACAAACTAAGATAAGTACAAATAAAATGCCTTGAAGTTCACAGGAGGTAAAGATGAATTTCATCTTAGCTGTTATGATGATGGGTGGTTTCAGAGAGGACATGACATTTGAACGGGGGCGGAAGAGGTCGGATCCGATCATTTGAAAGCTGTAGAGGCAGAGTTGAAAGGAGAACGCCCTGGCAGAGGGAAGCAGACTAGTGAAGGTGGGAAAATGGGAGGTACGGCCACAGAGAGCAGCACTCCCCTTCATTTGCCTGCAGCGATGGCTCAGGAAGAAGGGGAGTGATGAGAAACACATTTGTTAGAACATATTGAAACTAGATCAAAGACAGCCTAGCACGCCAGCTGAGAAATTGCTCTTTATTCTAAAGGGAATGGGAAATCTGTGAAAGGTTTGGAGCATGTGAGTAAATAATCAAAGGTTGTTTCAGGAAGATTGCCAGCTGCGTGCAAAAAGCAGAGTGGAACACAGCTGGAGACAAGACCGGTTGGGGGGCTAGCGACAGCTAGGGCAATGGACCGCACAGGAGAGGAAGGAGACGGCCAGAGGGTGTAAGACGACCTCAGAGACAGGGCTAAAAGACTCAATCAAATCAATCTTGGGGGAGAAGGAGGGAGAATGATGGTGCCACTCATAGAGAACATACTGGAAGGAAACAGAGATAACAGCTTCATTTTTCAGGTGTACAAATTTGTGTAGTGTTCCTGTGAACTTGAGGTGCATTCCCCCAACCCAGAAACGCATGCCAAACCATCCACAGAAGATAACTGCATTGGATAAATGTGATTCATGTTAATTCTAGAGTAACATCTGCCCTATCCGAACATCCACATGGTTTCCACCTGATCTGCTTCTTTCTGGCTTCCCAGCAACCAGTCATGCTAACCGATGGTTGGCTTAGTTGGCTTAGCCGTTCGCCCATGGCTCACCGCCTCCATACTGGCCATCCCCTGACCTTAGAAGGAGCAGCACCAGTCCGCCCTCACCAGGGTCTTCCTGACAGAGTCACCAACTGAACAGACTTGTGCCAAATTAAGTGCTGGATGGCTGGGCCCAGACATGACCTGCAGTGTCACAGGGGAGGACCAAAGGATGGTGGCTGTCATCGGCTGGAAACGCAACATTGGGGTTGAGAGTTCCAAAGAGTTGGGAGATGTCTCAACAATTGTCTTCGCTCACTGCCACAGTAAAGATGACCATGAAACGTGTCCACCCATTCTGCAGGACAGCTGGGTGTCCAGGAGAAGGAGCTCTCTGAGGGACAGAACGCCAGAAAGCCTGGTCTCCTGCACACATTGGATGTTTTCATAATAGGTGGATGGACAGAGATTAAGGACTTTTTTTGGCATCGATTCTGCTGTGTCAATGTGCGCTCTGACAGTTCATGGACAGAGAAGGACCACGGGTGGCCCATTCTGGCCATGAACAGCAGGCACATCCGGCAGAGAGGAGCCCTGGGGGGCTCAGAGGAGCTGAGGTAGAATGAACAGAGGTTAAACGCCCTTACACTCACTTTTAAGTGACAGGTTCTAATTAAACATAATTCACACCTCAATGGATCCAATCAGCCCTGTAGAGCGTCCAGGTTTCTGCCGTGGCAGACCTGAAGGCTGACGGGGAGGGATCATGAGAAAAGAGGCGGGGCCAGTGTGTGGATGGGGCTGGAGGCGGAAGAGCTGAGACTTGTATGAACTCGTGAGAATTGAGGGAGGAAAGAAAATATGCTAAAAGGAATATGCTATAAAGTAATGTGGTTTTACTCTACGTGGGGTGGTGATTTCTAGGTGTTCATTCTCTTTATAAAGTAGCTTTATGACTTGCCTTTGTGAAAAAATACCTTGTATTCCCATGTTATTTTTTTGCCTGCTCCAAAAATTACTGAAAGATGCTTTTTATTTCATGATTACAGAAATATGATGGATGCAAGCATTCCCATTATATAGATTCAACCACAGACACTGAGAAATAGGCACCTACTCATGTGGAGTACAGGGTCCAGGCTGACAGTGGAAACCCTGATTCTTCCAAACAAGCCCCCAACCCATCAGGAAGACAGTCTATCAAGACCAATGGTTTTTGCAATTCAAGCCATTCCCCTTTTGTTTGCCAAAGCTAAAAAATTAAAGACATAAAAAAAATTATTCCTGCTAAAAATCTATTTCTGGGGTCACAGCTGCAGGATTAACATATGCTAAAGCTAGAAACACTGAAGGTTGATTGTGCACATCTTTTCAAGTGCAGCTTAATCGCCCAAGAATGCAGAATCACATTTCAGATGTATTTAAAGCGTGAAAAATATTTATATAATTATTGTCTCACCAGATTAATATTAAAATCCTGATCCACTCTACTTAAGGTCCCTGAAGTTTCTGTGCAGACTCCTAACCCCATATGAGGCAGCCCTTCCCTGCTTTGCAAAATCCTGTCCAGCCACACCAGTCCTGATGAAATTCCTCAGCCTCCATGAGGCCTCCCCCTGTGCCCCAGGGGGAAATCACTCTCACCTCTGTGAAAGCCCAGAATGCCTTGTCTCCCTAACTATGCTACTTATGTGCCATGGATGGCTGTTCCCTGGACATGCACACGTCACATTTCCCTCTGTCCCTGCTTCCCCTCTACCCAGCATCATGCAGTCCCCAAGGGAAGGAGCCATAAGTTACATATCAGCATATCTGCTCTAAGAGCCTAGTGGGAGACATCCTGCTTAAGAGATGTTAAATATATTTTGTAAATGAATGATGGCTGCACACAAATTCTCCAGGGTCTTCAGGCCTCCCTTGTAAAGCTTTGTCTAGAATATGGAAAGCAAGCTTCTGCCACTACACCTAGCCCATGGTGACTCCTTCACCACTAAATCACAAATGAACACCATCTGCTGCCCCTCTCCACCGGCCCCTCTGGAGAGTCCCTTTAGACTAATTGGTCACTCTCTGTTCTAGCTTGGATTTCTCTTAGTTCTTACTATTGGGGAAATCTCACTTGGGCCAGGGGTCTAGGATGCTGGTTTCTAAGTTATAGGCTCAACACCATATGCTTTTCCTCTTTAAACTCCTAATTATTACTTTCTTTTTGGTTACTTACATTTCCACCCCCTCCTGAAATGTTCTCTTTCCAAGACTCTCCTGAAACTATCTCCTTTGAGCCATCTACAGAGCATAAGGCAAGCAGATGGTCCTCCGATTACACTGGCAATTACCCCCTGAGAAAAGCATCCTTGTTCCCAAAGCAGGTAATTTGGGCTAAAATAGAACTTTCAACAGAATAACCCAGATAAGTAGAGTGTTGAGCTATATCCATATACGATCATATTTTATGTAACAGAAAGCATTATCATTAGTTTCCGACAAAGCCACACTGTCGCTCCCTGCAAAGAAGGGTGGCCAACATCGGAAAACTACGAGAACGGGTTTCTAAGGCTCCACCCACTTCCACGTTAGCTCCACCTCTCCAATGTTAGGAGGTGCCTGCATCACAGTTGAGCAGCTCTTGAGATCCATCCTTGCCAACCAACATGTAGGTTCCTCCTCCCATCTGGTTTCTAAGCACAAGGACTTTATTTTTATTTCATTTTATTTTTATTTTAAAGAGAGTATGATCATGGGGAGAGGCAGGGTACAGGGAGAGGAGAATCTCAAGCAGCTCCTTGCTGAGCAGGGAGCCCCAGCCCAAGGGAGGCTTCATTTCACAACCCCGAGACCATGACCTGAGCTGAAACCAAGAGTCGGATACCCACCTGACTGAGTCACCCAGCCACCCCATGGACTTTTTTTTTTTTTTTTAATGATACTTATCTTTTTTAATTACTGAAATGAATTTTTAATTTTTTTATTTTATTTTTTCAGTGTTCTAAAATTTATTGTTTATGCACCTCACCCAAGGAATACGGGCCCTCGTTAATACCCAGCACCAGGAATTTCAGCAGCATACACATTATTTTAACTTTTTGGCAATGTCAGTACCAAACCCTGGAACGTAGGCTTGGGTGAAACGGGATAAACACAGATTTGTCTTTGCTCCGGAGTGAGCGGCATCCGGGCCACGCATTCAGCAGCTCCGACCTTAACTGCAGACCGCGATCTGCTGAAGTTTCTCCGTAAGAGCAAGACTAGCTAGAGTGCTTTTAGCTCAAGAACAGGGGACTCTATGTCATCAGGCAAAAATGGCAAAAGGTCATTCAAATGAACTTCACATGAGAAGAGAAGCAGTAAGAAATGGGAATTGCTTTTTCTAACCCAGGCCAGGTACAATTACCATCAGTTCTTTGTGGTGGGTTTTTTTTTTCCCCCTTGTCTTTTTATTTATTTATTTATTTATTTTTAATATCTGTTCTAATAGTGTGATCATCCCAACACTGCAATTTAGATGTAGGGTTTATTAAAAAAGAAGGTTGGGATTTTAATACGTATGCCTAACACAAAAGCAAGATATTTATTGCACTTTGCACATGGCAGAGGTTAAAATTTCATTGAAAAGATTTTTCAGAGATTAACATAACTACGTGTATCTTTTTCCTCCTTCCTTTCTCCTGGAAATACAAAATAGAGCAAGAAAAAATCCTGATGGATGAAAAAGCTCTTGCTCCTCTTGTCAGCTTTATCAATACTAGGGATAGATGATAGCCAATTTTATTACAAAGTACTTGTGGTTTTGTGTTAGACTTTTGGATCTTAATTTAGAAGGCGGTTTTGTACTATTTGGTAATATTCTCTTCCTCTGCTTTTTCTGACATTACAAATTACCCAGACTACTTGTGTTTTCTGTGATTAACCTTCTAAACGCCCATCTACTCTGCACTAAACTTGTTGGGGAAAATAAACAGTGGAAAAAGTGAGCTGCTGGTTTATTTATTTTTTATTATTCTACTTAAATCTCTTAATGAAGTATTTTGCTACTTAAAAGTTACTCCCCTATACCCATGGGAGAGAAAATGCACGTGACCTGAAACAGCACCAGAAGCTCACAAGCATTCACATTTCAACTAATACATGATCCTCTCCGTCTGGTGACTAGGCAAAAATAACTCTCTTGGTCATTTGTAAGAATAAATTTAAACCAAATAATTCTGGTTATGAGGCTAGCTGATTCATGAAGTAGTGAGAATGACGGCAGAGATCCTTACACAAAGGAAGTAATTGACTGATAAAGGATAATTAACTAATTAGTATTATGACTAATAGTCAGTAATTGGCTAATACCTTTTATGGACTCTGCCAATGCAAATAGCTTGATTTTCAACCCAACAGATAACTGCTCTTCACAGTAACTCAAATTTGTACTTTGGAACAGTCCTTGATAAAGTAAAGCCATCAACTGTGCCTCTTGTTCACAGTACTTTGATGTTATTTGTAAAACAATTAACATGTTAAGCCAGTGTTAGGCTATGTCAACGTGGGCACCGGCTATGCATTGGACACTCTGTGTGCACCCTCTAAAACCTATACTTCGCA
The DNA here is from genome assembly GCF_964662115.1 of Mustela nivalis. NCBI lineage: Eukaryota > Metazoa > Chordata > Mammalia > Carnivora > Mustelidae > Mustela > Mustela nivalis. The sequence continues at coordinate 81,089,805 of NC_139034.1, read as the reverse complement.
ATTTGTTCAATTAGGGTCTCCATTTGAATTCTGCTATGAACAATGACAATTCATTGCCTAAAAGGGAGCCTATGTCTGATATAAGTGGTCCTTCCACAAACTGTAGACTGAGGCGTGAAGCCTTCATATCCCTCAGAATCGGTGGTATTTGTCAAAGTCTCTGCGGACCAATGGACGACCATCACTGGAATACTCGGGAGCAGTAGGGTTCAAAGTGGGGTCCCAAAGAGCAGTGGCAGCATCACCTGGAAACTAGTGAGAAAAGGCAAACTATCAGGCCTAGCCCCAGACCTACTGAATCAGAAACTCTGGGTGTGGGGACCAGCCATTTGTGTTTAGAAGTCCCCTAGCGGGGCACCTGGGTGGCTCAGTGGGTTAGAGCCTCTGCCTTCGGCTCAGGTCATGATCTCAGGGTCCTGGGATGGAGCCCCGGATCAGGCTCTCTGCTCAGCAGGGAGCCTGCTTCCCCACTTTCTGTCTCTGCCTGCCTCTCTGCCTCCTTGTGATGTCTCCATCACATAAATAAATAAAATCTTTAAAAATACTAATAAAATAAAATAAATTAATTAATAATAAATAAATAAAAGTCCCCTAGTGATCCTGATAAACGCTTAAGTCTGAGAACCACTGTCCCGGAAAGAGATTTCTCCGAATGTGGTGGAAGGACCTTGGGCGTTAGAATCACCCAGGGCTAATCTCTGAGGATTATCCTGCCCTGCGGAATTATAGCATCTAGCAATCCACACTTCTGTAGGGTCCCCAGTGCACCTGGTCACTCAGTGCACCCGAAAGTTTGAGCACCACCTAGTTGGATTTAAATGAATGAAAGATTCTTCCACAGAAATGCAAAGGGGGGATATGAACCCAACAATTGGACTCACTGAGCATGTTTCCTATTTGAAGATATTGGCCTAAGTCCCTTCTTCTAACTTGGGTGCTGGCCGAAAGATCTCTGCGCAGGTTAGTATGTGAACAGAAGCATGCCTTCTGATTGCAGCTTTCAAGAAGTCATTAGCCAAAGAAAAGGGTGACTATGATCTCATCAAAAAACACGTAAATAAATAAAGCTGGACTAGAACTAACACCTTGGTGTCCCTAGATCATTCTGTAACAGGAGGCAGCAAGTAGCTCAACAACTAGGCATTTTTAATAAATCGGGTCTATTTGGGCTTCATTTGCTTGTTTGTTTTTCGAGGGAAGCAGCTTTTTTGTTGGTCTGCTTGTTTTGTGGTGTAGAATTCTTGCTGGTGACAACCCAAACATCCCACACCACTAGCAAGCTGCCACACCTTCCATCAGTCACATAAAGACTCTCCGTCTCCACCAAACACAGGCAAAATTAGTTTTAAAAAGCACTTGCCAGAACTAACAAGTAACTTCACCTAAAAGGAGGGGCCGCAGATACTGAGATAGGGGAAGAAGGAAAAAGGAAAGAAAAAGGTATAAAGGTGATAAATTCAAAGACAGAAGCCAGGCTCCATCTTAGCCTTAGTAATAGTCATTATCCCCTCTTTTATCCTGCTGAATGAAAATAAAAATATCTGCAAGAGCATTAACATTCCTCTAACAAAGATTATAATCATGGCAGCAGCCTCAAAATCCCACCCTCTTCCTCTGAGCTCTCTGAAAATAAAAATCCACAGAAACAAAACATCCCATAATTAAAAAGCCACACAATATAACGGTTAGACAGATCAGGTTTTCCCCGCAACTTCATACATCTTGGAGCCTTTATCGAGGCAACACTTGGATTTGGCCAAATTAATCCTTTTTAGCCTTATCATTGTAAATTCATGTGTCTACTCTCCAATATTGCGAACAGCAACAAAAAACAGATGAAACTTTCAGATATTGTAGGAAACTGCTTTCTCACAGACAATGTGATATTTTGGAGAAAGCAAAATGTTTGCAGCAAGAAGGCCTGGGTTCAAATATCTGTTCTCCCATTTAATTGCTGTGGTAAGGGGAGCAAGTCCGTAAAACCAATCTGCATTTCAATTTTCCTATATAAAAAGGATCCCTCAGAAAGTTGTATATCATCTCAGATAATGTCTGTGAAAATTCTTTAAGTGTAATGGGTTTTTAGACATTTCACTAGACTCTAAGTTCTAACATTAGCAATTGTGTCTTTTTATCCTTTTCCCTCCAAGGTACAGAATAACACACGATTTGTTTAATTAGTAGAACAATTAATTAGCTGTTGTCTGAGCCTGTCAGTGGGGATCAGGATTGGCCCCAGAAAACTAATAGCCAAATAGATCCAGACCCCGGGGTCCAGAGCCAAACCAAGAATGGAAATTATCCAAAATGCAGCTGCCAGTTAGGACACACCTATGTCAGAGGTTGAAAGGGGAGGGTCCAAAAGCAGATACTAAATCTGTCCTTTAGCCCAAGAGGCTGGTGCAAGAGTCTCCATTCAAGGCCATCGCTAAACATCTAGGAGTAAAGAGAGGAGTGCAGAGGGAGGGGAAAAGACAGCAGGGTCACAAAGGACACGATGCCCCAGAGGACCCTTTGATTGAGTGGTTGGCTACTCTAAGACTTGGGTGACAGCCTGATCTAAAGTCCTGGTGTCATGGCAGAGAGCCGGTTAAACTTTACTCGAAGGCGTGAACACAGTGCATTTGAAAGAAACATGGGTAAGTTTTAAGCCAGAGAGAATCAAGTTCAAATTCAATTCTGCGGTTTACCAGCTGTGTGAACTTGTATAGCACACCGAATATCAATTTCCCCCTCTTCCCATAAAATTAGGATCATAATGTCTTCCTCACCATGCTTTTGTGGGCATTAAATGAAATCAGGAGTCATGAAGGACCTGAAATGAAGTTTGACAACTAGGAAGCACACAAAACACATGAACTTCCTTCTCCTACCACAATTTCTGAACTTTTCTCTTAGCCATATTTCTTATTAGCAGTTTACTATCCTTATAAAGTTTTTAGTCAGTAAATCCTAATTGAAAAAACCAATTATACTTTAATTGCTTATAGCCTTATTTCAAGATCTAATTCCAACTTTAACCATATCCTTTCTCTTGATTCTAATCATAAAAAGCAGCAGCAGGATGTTGGAAAATTATTTACTAGAATCCTCAGAAGTAGGGTCTTCCATAAAAGAAAACAACTTGCCCCATGCTGACTACATATGGCTCAATAATTATTCTATAGAACAGAGGCTTTCCCATGAGCTGGTACTTCTTTTTTTTTTTTTTTTTTTGGAATGTGAAGCCTTGAGATTGGCCTTCACAGGTGATACACTAAGATCACGATAGTTAACAAACACATATTCATTAAAATCACACTATATTTGAGATATTTGATTAAATGCTTTGGACACAGCTTTGGGACAGATGGACATTATGCCTGCCCTCAGACTGCTTAAAGCCTATTTATCAAGTGATATGGAGCACTTTTTCATGTGTCTGTTGGCCATCTGGATGTCTTCTTTATCAAGATTGCTTAGTCTAGCCTGCATAATAAAGAAAATTTAACCTCTCCATAATATAACAAATGGAGATGTGTTTCTCATTCATTTTAGGATCTAGCAGCTCTCCTTGACAACTCTCTCAGTGATGACACTTGGATCCGAGTTCCTTCCATCTTTTCATGGAAGACGGCTTTCTGGATCTTTAAAGAATGAAAAGAGAATAGGTGGTCAATAGACCACCAGCCTGGAAATGATTGACCCTTTACCCACATCCCACTGGCCAGAACCCAATCACATGGTCCCAACCTACTAGATAAGGGAGGCTAAAAATGTAGTTTTTTGTATTTGCCCAAGGAGAAAAAACCAATTACAGTGGGGTTCAGTGAACATATGAAATTCTATCTGACACATCTATTTGGAAGTTGCTGTATTGGATGGTAAAAGATGCGTTCCTTTCTCCTAGCCCCTTTCCAGGAGCTTCTAATCTCACAAATGATGACAAACATATACATACAAAACTAACTAGAGATAGACTTGACGTATGTTATTATAGAGAGCCTGAGCCCCGGAAATATTGAGCTACTGGAGCATATTGATAGAAAAAAATCAATAAAGAAAGGGAGGGAGCAAATAAGAGGAGTTTGTAGGTGAGGAGAATTTGAGAAAAGGAAATGTTCAAGAAATGGCAGGGAGCCCAGTGTGGCCAGCATAAAATGCATACGACATGTGATAATTTCTGAAAGGAAGGGCAGGGGTCAAGTTAAGCAGGGTTTTGAATGTCACGCCTGAGTTTGAAATCATCCACATACACAGCAGGTAAAAGTAGCAGAAGGTCGTTTCAAGAATGCAGTTGAAAGGCACTGAGGTTCTCAACTGAGAATATTCCCATGCCATTTCTTGATCCCAAGCCCCTTGAAAGTGTGTACTATGTCTCAGTCAATTTCTTTTCTTTTTGATTTTGTGTTTAATATCCCTCAACACCCACCTAGGTCGTAGACTACTCATTTAGGTAGATGCTGATTGACAAAATGGCTGCCAGGATAAATGTATGACTAGAGACTTTCTGACAACAGTGACTCCATTGTACACTGATAATGCCCCATGTGTAGGGGATTCACATACAAACTTGAAGGAGGGGAACAAGTGGAAAATGTCCCACTGCTTGGGCTTATTTAAGAGTTAGGACCACACATCACTTGTTCTGCAATGCAAGAGTATGATTCATAGGCCAAGGCCCAAGAAATGGGAACAGAAACACATTCATCTGTTCTTACTTTCACATCTCCTGTGGTGAGAAGGGCCCGTGTGCTGGTTGCTGGGAATGCGGAGCTCTAATTTGCCTCCGCGGGTTTCTGGCTGATTAGCCTTAGACAAACCAGGTGCTCTTTCCATTTCTCCATCCAAATGCACTGATGTGGACAGTTCCTCACCCCGGTTTTAGGGAGGTAAAAGAAGATGGATGTAAAAGCACTTTAAAAGGTGCTTTTAAAAAAAGACTGAAGTCCTAAATAATGTATAAAGTACCCATTTTGATGAAAAGCATGGCCTTCAAGTAGAAAGAGCAAAGGGCCATGGAAGCAGAACATGGGTTAAAAGAGGATTAAACTCTAAAGCTTTATTCTCCCTAGCCTAAGAAACACCCAGATGCTTGACTCATCCGTGATGCAGGCTTCCAATTTCAGCAGATTCCAACAGGTAGAATCCACATCAGCCACAGAACCAATTTCATACCCAAAGAAGCTTCTGCCTTGGGCTTTGTAGTTGTGATCAGCTTCTCTTATTTAGTATCCGGAGGAATTGGCTTGAACCACACTGTAGAGCAACTTAATTAAAGAATTAGATAAACAAAGGAATGCCTCCCTCTCTGAATCAAGCCAAGTGCCATGAAAAATAAAACAATTAAGCAGAAACAAAGGCACCAATAACGTATTAAAGCAGAACGAGTTTATACAGAAACGTAATGAGGTTTCGTTATTACAAATCAGAAGGCTGAGAGGCAGCATGGTGAGCTCTCCATGGCTACCTTTATCAAACTTACCTATAATGCAACGGTGTTGGGAGACCAAAATACACACTTACTCAGGAACGACAACAGGCCACATCTGCGTTCTGCATTGAGATTTCCTCGGTGTTTGCATAGGCATCATCTCATCTCATCCTTACAGCAACCTCTCTGAAATGGGTGTTAGCTTCATCGTACAGATAATGCAACAAAGACTTGGGGAGTTTGTGCGACTTGCCCAAGTTTGCAGAGTGATGATGTAACCCCTGGAACTCCAGCCTAGACTGCAACCCAGGTGCTTCCCATTATGTGCCAATTAAATTCTAAACGAACCTGCACTTGCTTGATGGGTGCAATGGAAGGAAGCCATATTTTCTCATTGAACTGCAAAAACAAATATTCAATGAGCATCAGCTACGTTCACAACACTGTGTTAGGTGAGGTAGATAAGACGGTAGGGAAGTCGACACAGGCTTAGATCTCAGAGTATACATCTCTTCTCAAGGAATATTCAAATACTTAAAATTTTCTCTATGGTACAATTTTTAAAACTATGCCCAGAAATATTCAGTCTAAGAAATAAAATTACAATGTCCCCCAACATACACCACACACACACACACACACACACACACAATTTTCTAGAATTCTAAAGTGAGCATTACTTGCTGATGTAATAAGATGGCCACATAAATATCAAAATAGAATAGAATCAAGATCACCAATAGGTTCTGACCAAGAAGGCCTTAACAGCATTCCCCTAGCCTGACTGAAATTTAGACAGGTTTTCTCATGACTAACCCCTGCCCTCCCTTTTCATTGGGCACTTCCTTTAGAAAATTGACAGTTTTCTAAAGCTTTGCTCCTTTGTGATGTAAATCTTCTACAACCCAGAGATGTCTTTCTCAGGGACCTGGGAGACATTCTTTTGATGTGTGAACAGGAAAGACAGTACCCCATCTCCCATCTCCCAGTCTCTGTGGGAGGGTAGGAGATAATTTCTATAAGCACTAGTCAGAAAACACAGATGGCCTCATCACAGTGACCAACATCCCCTGATGTCCTCCAGTACCTTTCCAGGAGCTCAGCCCAGGGCTTAAAACCTTCCCACCTTTTGTATCAGTGGAGCTGAGGTCAATCTCTTTTTCCTATGGTAACTGTCTTGATTCCATCAGTCTTAAATAAAAGACTTTCTTGCTATTTAACTACAATTTCCTTTTTACAATTCCTATGTGTTAAGTAGGATGCAGGCTATGAACAGGACAGGCTTCTGCCCTAAAGAGATCAAGATACGGATCTGTGGAAGCACTACATCAAGATCTATAAGGAGACAGCTGTGAGATAACTCTAGCTTTGATAACAAATCACCAAGATTCATAAAATGTAACCTATAAAACATAGCCTTAAACTTGAAATTAGGTACCTTGTTAACCGATAACTTCCACAGAAGAAATTAGAGATAGAAATTTTGTCAGGGGGTGGGGGAAGAGGGGAAGAAGAGATGAAAAGCAAGGAAAAATGACAGAAACACCAACATCTTTCTTTCTCCTGTTTTTGAGAGATTAGCCTGACAAATCTCTGTCTGGGTGTTTCTAATATCAAAAACAAGGTGAGCATCAGAAGCTGTGCTTCCCCCGTTCTGTGTCCTGATTGTAGGCTGACCTTCCACCCTCCCTTTCCCTGCTTCGTGCCCACATTGGACCCCACATCAGCACAATGAGGCCCTCCATTTGTATGACTCACCCTTGAGGCTACAATTTTGATGTGAGGGAGAAGAGATGAAATATGGAGCTCTTGTGACCTGTCAGAAGGCAAGACTTCACACTTTGTAGTTTGAACCATTAGTGATTCTTCCAGAGGAAATCTCAAAAGAGGTAGCAGATGCTATTAGGAAATATTTCTGGGCAAGGAAGGTTTTAGAATGTGCTGCAAGGTGGTATTGTCCATTCTTCCTACTGAACTACCTACCACCACCTTTGCATCTTACTCGGAGGCTCCTTCCTCTCCGCTGAGTACAGCTGACATGGAGGACTTGGTTCAGTGATAATGGATGCATATGAGTGTGAAATTGATAAATACTAACCTTACATGTAGTATAATTTGTGAATTTGCAAAATGCCTTCTGCTGCCAGACCACGTTTGTTGCTGATGGCGGTGGTGGTATTTTACATGAGAGGAAATGGAGAAGAAATGTCAGATCTAAGACACTGAAGAAAAGGGGAGGAGGGCAGACTATGAAGATGGGAGATAGGTTGGTGGTGAATAGAAAATCCTATAAATGTGGACATTTGGTCAGCCAGGACATGAGCTTCATAACCAGGAGAATATCAGTATTGACAGCCGCAAATTGGAATGGTGGAGTCAATGTATAGCTGAGGTGGGGAGCACCCAAAGTTCCTGGAGACACGTAATCCTGAGAGTCTTGAAGTGTGGATGGTAATGGACATGACTAAGAGAGTCAAGGCAAAGTCAGAGAAGAAGAGTCAAGTTCAGACTCAAAAGCAAAACATGGATAATCCATCATGAGAAAAAGTGGAGGGCCAAGGAGAAAGGAGTCAGTGCAGGGCAGCAGGATGAAACAGAGAAATCAAAAAGCAAAATCAAACCAAGAAGACAAAGATCCTCTGATAGAGATCAGTCAGAATCCCAGCAAGGAACGGATAGCATATTCACACTAAGATAATTGGGTGATGGGGGGTAAGGGGGTGTTAACAAAAGAGCCCTTACAATATGGAGCAGGGCATTGAGAAACCACACTAGAGAATACAGAATCTCAGGACTCTGGGGGCCAAGGAGCTATTCCCATCCCGAGGGATGTGAAGAGGAAATAGTGGCCACATCTATAAGGTGAGACTTACAGAGCACCATCTTGAGTGGAGTGGAGTGATCACAGCCAGTTTGAGGCTACCCTTCAGGGCAGGATCCTAGGGACTACGGACTCCAACCACACTCCCGTCTCCCTTTCAGATCTCTTCCTGGGGCTCCCCATTGGCCAGATCCAACCAGAAGCCAGACAGTGAGGGTGTAATTCTTCAGGTCACCCTCCCCAGCCACAGAGTCAAGAGGAGAAAAGTGGACAGGTGCAGATGGAAGCTGTTCAGCATAGAAGCGAAGGGGTCAAGACCCAGCATCTAACCTTAGTGCAGACAGCTGAACGGCTTCCAGCCATGAAATCTGAGTGCAAAAGAGAACACTGAGGGACTAACTATTTATCAAAGCTCTGTGCGAAAGAAGACAAAACCTATTTCCTTTATCAATCATCTGCTCATCAAAACAGATACACACACACACACACACACACACACACACACATAAATAATTTACTTTGGCATCTGTTGTATAGCATATTAACACCAAGAATAGAATTTACTCTAATGAATCTGTTGAGGAAAGCCGCAGAATATGACCAGGCAAAAATTCTAGTTGATTAATTAGTAATCACAAAAGGCCCTACCACAGTTTTCCACCGTGAGTTACAGAGCTCTCATTCAGCCTTCACGAATGAAGAAGTCGGGCTCTGGGCCGCCAGCCCTCCACGCTCCAGGGCCCAGCCATTCTTTGGGCAGCATGCCTGTGTTCACTGCACTAACTCATTAGTAGTCTCGCTCCCTAAACACGACCCCCCCCCAACCCCGCCCCGGTCTGCCTCTTTCAGTCACTGGAGAGTTCTCTTTGGAACGTGGCATGCTGAGGTTTAGAAAATAAACACAGGCGCTTTTTTTTTTTAATGTGCCAAAGAATTATGGATACCATTATTGCGGTCCCACATGGCCACCATTAGTTTCCGATGATCATGCACCTCTCATTTATTAAAGACTATTTGATTTAGAATGTAATAATAAAAAAAAATGTTTTTCTACCTATGGCATCAATTATGCAGATTGGCTTTTCTGAGGGGAAAAAAAAATAACGAGACATCATCAGTATTCTTTGAATTTCTGACTTAATTCACACAGTTACCGTGAGAGTATAACTTATTATTTGGTACCCGAGGTTGATGAATTCTCCACAGGCTGTCAGTAATTATTCTCAAGTATCTATTATGAGGACACAGAAAATTGCTATTATGTGCTGACTCAGTAGTGTGTGTGAGTACTCCGCTCCCTCCCTACTCAGTCTCCAGGCTCTGAGATTTCGCCGTGATATATCTTAGATGATTCATACTGGAAAGTTCTATTAAATTTCAAATTATCTAATCACACTACTGATGTTACATTAAGATATAAATAAAAGGAAGCATAGACATGATTTATCTGTGCACCTTACCTGGTAAGGAAGAAAATGCAAAATGAAACCTCAGAATGATGTAACTGACAACCACAAAAATATTTCAGGGGATCTCTGTGGCTGTCTCTTCTCCTTAGACTTTGATCTCAAGTTTCAGTGGAACTTGAGAGACCCAAGCACAGCACAGCCCTCCCTGAGATGCTGTTGAAGTTATGACCCATTGGGGGCAAGTGAACACAACCCAGCTGGTTCTCAAGGAAGCAAAAATGGAAGTGGTGGGATCCCATAAGTGAGAAGTCCAGCCTCAGGAATGGCAGACACTCAATGACACTCAGATTGCTCACCTTCTTTCTCTAAGATAGTATCTCAGTCCTCCTTTTTGACCCTGTGTATTGGTTTTGCTCTTGCTTGTTGCAGTGATATTTGTCCTTGAGGCATGAGGAGGAAAGGCCTGGATGGGAAGTTTAAGAGCGTGGAGTGGAAAGCAGATGAACACCCTGTCAGGACCGTACCAAGTGGGGAGCAGGCATCTCCTCAAAGGAAGGTGAAGTCATTGCCAACAGAGAGCAGGAAGGAGTAGTTGAGTTGACAAGATCAGGAAAAGTCAATATGGATTCTAACACTGCAGGCCCTGAAGACACCCCTCCAGGTAAAAGAAGCCGATTTCTGTGCAAGTTCAGAGAGGCAAAGACAGGATCCCAAACACATTCACTGAAAGTCCTGGGATCTTGAATATGGTCGTTAGCCAAAGCAGTTGCTTATTATGTCATCCCTTTCTCTCCTGTCCCAGGAGAGAAAAAAAAAAAAGAAAACAGAGCCCTTGGAGGGGGAACAAACATATCATGGAATGCTGACACCTGGAGAACCAGCACAGACTCCTTCAGGAACATTTCTTCTGCTTTCTACATACAAATTAAACAAACAGCCACCAACACAAATCAACCTAATTTCCCTTTAGTTCTTTTAGCCTTCTAACAAACATTCAGAACCTACTGAGAACCTATGGATCACCTAGTAGTCCTTTAACAAGGTAGAAGAACCTAGGATATTTTTATTGAAACAGTTTATATCTAATGGCTCTCCATGCTGATTTCTAGTTTTTGTTTTTGTTTTTAAATGATGAACATTCTTTTGTTGTTGAAATGCTGATTGATTGTGTATTTAAAAAGTGGCGTCTGATAGACAGAGTGCCCTTTCAAAACACCCCTCTCACTAGCAGACAAGTCTGACCTGATTAAACAGGAATGGAGGCTCCTCCCTGCTATGAAAAGGAGAAAAACAAAACACTTACTTGTGGCCCTCTCAGCTCCTGCTTCATTCACTCACCAATGTCTTCTCAGAGCCCACTGGGCAGAGAAATGAGACATGGCCCCGGCCCTCCAAAGTCCAGGGAAAGACAGTCACAAGTACCAATAAATCCTAATATTGAGAGCAAGCGTGTACATGGGAGAAACCCAGTGGTAGGCAATAAACTGCCTGGGAAAGCAGTGGAAACTTCAGAAGAGATGCCAGGTCTTGAAGGACAGGAAGGACTCTGCAGAGCACCCATGAGGGATGTGTGGGGAGTGAGACTGACGCACTCCAGGCAGACAGATCTGTTGGAAGAAACCTGGAAATGGATAAGGACACAGTATGGCAATTCGGGTATGAGTACTAGGTGCTGACAAAAAGCACTAGAAGATGATACTGCTACAGGATATGGGCTGGCAGGTAAAAGTCTATGTCCCAAGTGCATTAGCTCCCTAGGACTGCCATGATGATCCCAAAATCAGATGACAAAACAACACTGATGTTCCCTCAGTTCTGGATGCTGAAATCCTGAAATCAAGGTGGAGGTTCTAGGGAAAAACCTGTTTCATGGTCTCTATCTTCTGGTGATTTCCAGCAATCTTTAGAGTTCCTTGGTTTGCAGCTACATCACTCCAATCACTCTGTCTTCACACAGCCTTCTCCACTTCTGCATTCGTCTCTGTGAGTTTTCTCTTCTTACTAGGACACCACTCACATTAGTTTAAGAGTCCACCCTATGGCTGTATGACCTCATCTTAATTATGTCTTAATGACATCTACAAAGACCCTTTTTCCAAATAAGTTCACATTCAAAAGTACCATACCTTTCTGGGGCCAATTCAACCCACAATACCATGGTAACCAGTGACAAAGAAAAATTATATCAGATAAGCTAAACAGGTAAGAAAGATTTTATTCAAGATTATTGCAATAGAGGTCAAGACTTTCATAAAATAAGAAGGAGATTGAACTGGACTCCACTGAAACAAAAGGTGGGAAGGTTTATGTGCTAGGGTGAGCTGGTGGAAAAGTACCGGAAGACATCAGGTGAGGTTAGTCACTGTGATAAGGCCATGTGTGTTTGCTGACTAGTGCTTATGGAAGTTAGGCTCCTACCCTCCCACAGATACTGGGTGATGGGGCACTATCTTACTTGATGACGTCATTTCAAAGGGATGGCTCCCAGTCCTTGAGAAAGACATCCCTGGGATGTAGATCTACATCTCAAAGGGCAGTGTAAGAATTTACAGTTGCAAGTATCTAAAGTAAATTCTCTAAGAAAAGATAGGTCAGGGGTCGGTAGTCAGGAAGAAACCTGTCTAAACTTCAGTCAGGTTCAGCGTTTACTGATAACTTGTAAACCATTATCACTTTTGCCCTCTACAGAATAAGAGGCAGGAAGAATGGGTGGGGAAAAAAAAGGAAAGATGGAGGTCTATAGATGAATGAATTAGAGTGGTAATTTTTCCAAACTGAAAGGCAGCACTCACTCAAAGACTACTTCAGCAGCTCTTGATAAACTCAAGACCCCCCAGGGACCATGGGTTTGTGAAATACATGTTGTCTTTGGTTCACAGATTTTAATGTCCTTCAATTAAAGAAGAAGAAGAAGAAGAAGAAGAAGAAGAAGAAGAAGAAGAAGAAGAAGAAGAAGGAGAAGGAGAAGGAGAAGGAGAAGGAGAAGGAGAAGGAGAAGGAGAAGGAGAAGAAGTAGTAGTACTAGTAGTAGTAGTAGTAGTAGTGATGCAATGAGCCTCTCTAAGAGTTCCACAGGGATCTCGTTGAATATAACAATCATCTTGTCCTTTTCTGCTTGGAAAGAACTCAACTAGTATTCATCTTAGAAGATCTAGAGATACCAAGCTGGGCAATGTTATGTCATAACCAGTGTATATCTAGTGAGGCCTATGCTCTCAGTGAAAGGTTAGCAAATATTTGCAGAAAAGGACTGGAGAATAAACATTTTTGACTTTGTAGGCCACATGGTCTCTGTCACCACTATTCAACTCTATTGTTGTACAAAAGTAGCCAGAAATACTTGGTCTAAATGAAAAAGCAATTGCAAATTCTACATATTCCCAGTGCATCTCATTTTCTTGCCTTGCATCAAAATCTGAGACAGTCATATGCGGAGAAATATCCCAACACCCATGTTGATAGCAAGAGAAAGAGAGGTCTTATATTGTTTTGTCAGTATCCAGCCTTACAAGAGCTAAATACTACACAAAGCAATCATTAACATATTCAATGCATGTTTATTGAAGGATTGCTCTAAGCAGTCCTTAGTGCTAGATACTAAGAATATATACAGCAGTGACCAAAACCCTTAGCCTCACAGAGTTTACCCCCACACCTAAGTGAGCATTAAAGTCACTTCCACCGTTTTCAAAAACCACAGATGATGGATAACTTTTAAAAATATTCCCCCAGACCTATACTGTTGGTGGGAATGCAAGCTGGTGCAACCACTCTGGAGATTCCTCAAAATGTTGAAAATAGAACTGCCCTATGACCCAGCAATTGCACTACTGGGTATTTACCCTAAAGATACAAACATAGTGATCCGAAGGGGCATGTGCACCCAAATGTTTATAGCAGCAATGTCCACAATAGCCAAACTATGGAAAGAACCTAGATGTCCATCAACAGATGAATGGATCAAGAAGATGTGGTATATATACACAATGGAATACTATGCAGCCATCAAAAGAAACGAAATCTTGCCATTTGCGACAACATGGATAGAACTAGAGCGTATCATGCTTAGCGAAATAAGTCAAGCGGAGAAAGACAACTATCATATGATCTCCCTGATATGAGGAAGTGGTGATGCAACATGGGGCTTAAGTGGGTAGGAGAAGAATCAATGAAACAAGATGGGATTGGGAGGGAGACAAACCATAAGTGACTTAATCTCACAAAACAAACTGAGGGTAGCTGGGGGGAGGGGGGTTGGGAGAAGGGGGTGGGGTTATGGACATTGGGGAGGGTATGTGCTTTGGTGAGTGCTGTGAAGTGTATAAACCTGGTGATTCACAGACCTGTACCCCTGGGGATAAAAATATATGTTTATAAAAAATAAAATTTTTTTTAAAAATGTATAAAAATATATATATATATTCCCCTAGACCAATTAAACCAGAATCTTGAAGGTAGAGCCTGTTCATCCTCAGAGTGATTTGCTCTTGAAAATTTCACTGGCCACACTGTAGCCTCCAAAAGTGATTTGGTTGCTCTGCAGTGGGCCTGGGCACAGGTAGTTTTGAAAGTTGTCCAGGTAATTCTAAAGCCCAATCAGTGTTGTGAACACTGGTCTAACCCTTGTAGGTAGGAAAGTTTGATGCCTGAAACTAATGGGGGCCAAAACTTATGCCCACAGCTAAAAGTACTTTGAGGAAGAGTCACCAACACCAACACTGCCAGCCATAACTTCATTTCCATGGGGCCAGAGTGTTCAAGCTTTGGCTGGTCTCTGCGAGCCCCAGACCTTCCATAACCAGGCTTAAGTCTTACAGCTTCTCCCCTTGAGATCCAACTTCCTCAACTACCTGCCTTCCTCCACATGTTCCTATCTCCATTGTTTCTTACTCAAAGAATTTAACCTTTAAAACACAGCCTTCTTACTATTAAGAGCTATGTAGTGCAGTGATTCTCAAAAGGTGACCTCTGATCCAGCAGCATCCAATTCACCTGGGACCTCGCTAGAAATGCATATTCCTGGTCCCACCCCAGACCTATGAATCAGGTCCTCTGAGGGGGGGTGGTCCCAGCAACCTGTGTTGCAACAATCCCTCCAAGGTGATTCTGTAGCACACCCAGGTTTTAAGAATCGATGGCACAGAGAAAGGAAGAGTATGGTGAATTTTGAAGATCCCACCAAATCAATTAGCAAGTTTGTTTGTTTGTTTTAATTAACAAATGGACTAAAATTTGAGGAGCTAAGTGTTTCAGAATTGTAGGTCTTGATCTCTTAGGACACTCAAACTTGAAAGATAACAGAGTTATTTCAACCTTAAAAAAAGAAGGAAATCCTGACATTTGTGACAATAAGGGTGAACCATGAGGTCCTTATGCTAAGTGAAATAAACCAGATCCAGAAAGAGAAATACTGTATGGTCTCACGTATATATGGAATACTTCCTTTTTAGAAAAGTCAAACTCGTAGTAACAGAGAGTAGAATGGTGGTTACCAGGGCCTGGGAAGTGGGGGATATGAGATGTTGGTCCAAGGGCACAAGAATTCAGTTGTAAGTTTTGCTGATCTAATGTTCAGCATGGTGACTGTTAACAACACTGCATTGTATACTGGGAGTTTACTGTGACAGTGAATCCCAAATGTTCTCACCATACACAGAAGATGATGGCAAGTACAGAAGGTGGTAGACAATGCTAACTAGCCAGATGATGGTAACTATGTCCTAACAAATATGTATATCAAAACATCACCTTGCATACCTGAACTATGTACAGTTTTTATTTTCAATCATACCTCAATAGAACTTGGGGGAAGGGAGAATAATAGGGTTCTGTCAGCCCAAAACTGCAACTCATGGGGATCACTACCTCCAGAATTAGAATATTCTCTCCATCTAGATTTTATAAAATATATCAAAAGGACGTTTCCATCATCTTTTTTTAAGAGAAAGAGAGTGGGGGTGGTGGGGTAGGAGTAGTAGAAGAAGGGGAGAGAGAGAATCACAGGCAGGCTCCATGCCCAGTGCAGAGTCCAAGGCACAGCTTACTCTCCAGACCCTGAGATCATGACCCGAGCCAACAAGAGGGGGATGCTTAATCGACTGAGCCATCCAGGTGCCCTGAACATTTCCATCATTTTTAGGTCACCAGCATAGAACCTAAGTTGGAAGTGGAAGATAGAGCTGTATTGCTTGCTACAAAATTAAACTCCTGAAGAAGGTTTGGGTCAGCTGGTGGAGCAGGCATTGGGTGGTTATATTAACCTTAAAGTTTCCAAGAGCAGGTCAGCATGGAACTGGGGAGCTAGTAACTGCAGGATTACTCTCCACCTTGGGTCCTATCTAACCGTGGTATTGGGATATGCTGTTTTCAGAAGCTCTGTTCTTTTTTGTTTTCAGCATTCCCCCTGTCACAAAAATGGAGGCCTCCGATGGACACAGACATGGGTTCTACACAACCATTGTCAAAGACAACAAAGCCAGACATTTGTTGAAGTGATAAGGACAGATTCAAAGCAGTGATATGCTATTGCAGTAGGGGAAAGAATCCAGTGTGAACCCAACTTCCATTTGCGCAGAGGTGACTGAATGTTCTAAAGGGAGGAGGGAGGTATGGGGTGTGTTGGACAGCAGAACTCCAGAAGAGTCACGTAGTGAAAAATTACAAAAAGCAGGGGGAGATGTTGGTGCCTACGAAACCATCCAAATTTGCTAACTGGAGCTTGTGGAAGTTAGGTTCCTACCCTCCCATGGAGATGGGGAGACAGGGGCCCGCTCTTTAGGTGCTGGCTGGGACAGCCCAATGAGGCCGCCTGTTTGTGCATTTGGAAGGCCTACCATCCCTATGTCCTACTCTGTGTGTGTGCAAAGAATGGTGCCAACATCTCTCCAGCCCACTGAAGAAATGGTATCAGGGGGAAATGAGCAGAGTTAAGAAGCCTTTCAAAGGTATTTTTATCTCAGAGAAAGTGGGTCTTCACCCACGGCTGCCTCTACCCAGGAGAGAGCCTGTTTAGAAAACGCTGATACACCATGAACCTTAGAAGAGAGGTTCACAGAGACATTTCCTTTTTAACTTCAGAAAGAGAGACACAACACTAAATATTCCAAACTGCTGCTCTAAATTTGTCAAAGAGACTAAAGAAACAGCAAAAGAGTTAAAGGCACGGTCATCTAAACACAACAGATGGTAAAAAGCTTGTCTCTTGGGGGGGGAAAAATCTTGAAAAATAATCAGTGTACAACAAATACTAAGTGGCAAAAGCAAACACTGTAAAATACAGGTGGAAAATATATTCTTAGCTGTAACCAGGCTAGAAAACAAGACAAATATGAAACTGTAAAAGACTTTGGAATATAATTAGAAGGGCAGTAAGAAATAACTGCCAACTAACAGAGAAGGTATGGAGGGAACATGCACTCAGGGTGTGTAATGAATTAAGTACAAGAAGAGGGAGAAAATATGTCACAGATTTTTGACCCTCAGCCTATTCCTATTAAATTCCAATTGGAATCAAAGTTACACATGCAGAACAGCAGGCTTAAGAAGATGTAACATGAATAGATGTAAAAAATTCATTCTTTTCCCAAGAAATTAAATTCAATCACAATCCTCTCCAGTACTTTCCCCCCATGTTCTGTCCAGAGTTATATTTGGTCACCTCTGCACTCAGAGAATCCCATGCAAGTAAGGCCATGAAGCATGATAATTGTTCTACATCCCACCTACAAGGCTCAAGAGATGCTGCAAGTTAAAGGCAGGTCTCAGGCAGTGAAAACTTCCCACAGGTTCTACGGTTAAGAAGGGGCAAAAGGTCACCTCAGGGATGGTGGTTTGAACATTTTCCTGACTCAGGTGAGGGGCAGTCCCAGAACGCAGATATGACCAGGAGGAGGGATACGGAGGGCTGTCAAAGGAACAACTCCATGAAGCAATGAACAGATTTGTCTGTGTGGTTCTAGAGGTTCTAGAACTCTAGAGGGTATGTTCTAGAGGGTATGTGTAGACCAGTGGTTCTCAGCAGTGGTGATTTTATCCTCCAAGAAACATTTGGCAATATCTGGAGACAGTTTTGTCACACTAGGGAAAGGTGCCATGGACATTTGGTAAGTGCAAGCCAGGGACACCGCTCACACAGCACTCCCACAAGGAAGATTTATCCAGCCCTAATTGTCACAAAGGCGGAGATTGAGAAGCTATGGCACAGACCAAAAAATTTAAAGAAAAAAAGAGAGAGAGAGAGAGAGAGAAAGAAAAAGAAAAAGAAAAAAGAAAAATTTATGAAGAATGAAAAGGATCCAGCTTGGGGTAGAAGAATCAGTATTAAATTTGGGGGGATGGGGAAACCTGGGTGGCTCAGTCATTTAAGCATCTGCCTTTGGCTCAGGTCATGATCCCAGGGTCCTGGGATCGAGCCCCACATTGGGCTCCCTGCTCAGCAGGGAGTCTGCTTCTCCCTCTGCCTGCCACTCTGACTGCTTGTGCTATCTCTCTGTCAAATAAATAAATAAAATCTTTTTTAAAAAATTAGGAGGGATGACAGAGAAGTGGCACAGCAGATCAGTAGCATAGCATGTGGATGTTAGGGTGACAGGTGTGTTCTGAGCAAAAAGAGACAAAGGCATTGGAACAGGATAAGAAGCCATACTGGCTCCTTTACTCAATGCATATTAGTGGGACAAGTTTGCACTGAATGTTTGGGATTTCTTATGAAGTAAGATACGCAAACAGTGCAGAGCGAGGGGGATGCCTGACTCACGTGTAAGTCACGTGAGGTGGGCTACGAGAAGAGAGAGGCTAGTTGGTTGGAAAGCACGTGAGCCAATGGCTGGAAGAGAAGGAAGGCTCACAGTCCCTCCCAGGCATGGACAAGATATGCAATCCTTAGACTGTGGATTTACACGTCCTTAAAATAAACCTGTTTGCATGGTTGGAGAAGCAGCTTCTGCCCTAGAAGGAGGCTGAAGGGGGAGAGTTTCCCAAACAGTAGAACATAGTCTGAATATATTGATTCTCCTGAGTAGAGAACTAGACACTAAAGTGTCAGTCACCGGTGAATATCCAGTCAAGAACTTCTTCCAAAATCTTGGTTTAAATAGGGCATTTTGGGGCCTAAGACCCTGGGACAGACTCAACCAGGCCCTAACAATTAGGAGCAGGACCACCGACCACATCAGACCAAAGCCATTGCCATGGCTGGGTTTCATTCTGCCTGTGCTGACCTGCCCTCATGGAGCCAGGGCCAACAGCAAATTTAATAAATCCCACAGATTGTGGTACTCAGTCCAAATCTAGTGTGTCCCCCCTTGAGGGTTTTGTTTTATCATACTTTAAGCAGTCTCTCTGGAACTCTCTGTGTAACTATGATTTTTTTTTTAACCAAATTTGTGTTCACTGATGCATAGATGTTGTGATACCATCACAAATCCCTACAATACTAGGCACGCTTTCAGAGGTTTTATTTTTGGTTGCTCCTTATACTCTCATCTACTTTGATGTGAAGCAAAACCTTTACACAGATTTCGAAGGTCTACAACATTAAAAGGATTACAATGGCAAAATGTCAACAATTTTTCACAATGAGATGAGAAATGTTTCTGAAAGCTGGTCTCTTTATCAAAAGAACATACATATCTAGTTATTCTGAATCTGTGCCAATCTTCTGGCAATGCTGTTTTAAGAGCATTTAAAAGGCCTTTTGCTCCATTACTGTGGCTGGAACGATTAAAAAAAATACAGTTGGAAATGACACCTCAGTAAGTGAATTAAAAATGAAAGGGGGGACTTAATAATGCCAAAGCACATGCAGGGTACCACCATCTTTCAAAATCTGCTCACCTGGTTCTCTTAGATTGAACCACCAGAAAGTGTCATATGGACCCAAAGATACTCTAAAAAATTACACTAAGATAAACAAAATGGCTGCTTCAAAAAAGTTTATATATATATCACTTTTCTTTTTGTCAGAGAGTCTTTTTCAATAACTGTAAAGTTGTAACTTTCTTTGGAGAATTCCTTAGTTTTCATCAAATGTTCATGAATGTCACTTCTTATAATCATTGACCTCAATTTTCCTTTAAAAATAAGTCCTAAGAAACACACATAAGTATGTCTTGGGAACCTAGTCTTCACTTCAGATGACCAGAAAAAAACCTATGAAAATTTTAAAGCTTGCTGCAATCTTAAAAAGTTTGGTTTTAGACAAGAGGTAAATTATATCCAACTTGGGACAACTTGCAGACTGTGTTAAGTAAATCTGAGTATCACCTATTTAATATTCTATCTCTATATTTGCATATTTCTAAGTAATTGACATTAAGACAAATAATAATTATCTTAAAAACACTTCAAGATTACCATACATTTTTATATAGAACTTTTTTTTTAAGATTTTATTTATCTCTTTGAGAGAAAGAACACGAACAGGAGAGGGGAAAAGAGAGAGAGAGACAGAGGCAGACTCCCTGCTGAGCGGGACTCAATCCCAGGACCCTGAGACCAACACCTGAGCTGAAGTCAAATGCTTAAACTACTGAGCTACCCAGGCGCCCCATAAGGAACTTTTACCATATCACTTAAATATGAACTCTCACATAAATAAGTTCATATAAAATTTCCTTGCAGGAAATGTTCAGAAGCATGATAATAATCAAGTGTGCCACAGGAAAGGATTAAAATATTTCCTAGTAAAATAATGATAACAAAAATTCTTTAGAAAGATCTATTGGCCAATGGATAATAGTCAAAAATCACAAAATATTAATTTCTATTTAATAGTGATCTTAAGTTCTTGATTTTCCAAAGAGGAAAAAGAGAAAAAGTAAGGGAGGGGGAAAAAACAATATTCTGGCAGAACCCACCATGTTCCAGACACTCTGCTTGGTGTTTTGTGTCAATGACCTCCTGCCATTGCAGGAGAAACCATGTGGGAATGTGTCTTGCATGTAAGAGTCTAAGTGTATTACCTTTGCGTACCCAATTTCTGACAGCTAAACTTGTAGTAAATATAACTAGGTTCCCCCACACACACACGCCGTGTCATACTTCTTTGACTATCCCAGAATTTTCCACAAAGCCCTATAGGAAACAACACTCTGATTTTCTTTACTTCAACATTTCTCAAATTAATTTGACCACAGAACGCTTTCATTTTCCTACAAATGGCTGTTGAGGGAACATGGTGCTACACCAGTCTTCTTAGTGTAGATAAACTGAACATATTGCTGGAAAATTCAGACTGCACAATTCATCAAGGACACTCAGAACAGGTTCATAGGAAGGGATGTTGACTTAGGTGCCATGCTCCTTTTCACCTCTTGCCTCTTTAATACAGACATACCTCAAAGATATTACAGGTTTGGTTCCAGGCCACTGCAATAAAGCACGCAAGTATCACAATAAAGTGAGTCAGATGAATTTTTTGGTTTTTCTATGCATGTAAAATTATGTGTACTGGGGCGCCTGGGTGGCTCAGTGGGTTAAGCCTCTGCCTTTGGCTCAAGTCATGATCTCAGGGTCCTGGGATGGAGCCACGCATCGGGCTCTCTGCTCAGCGGGGAGCCTGCTTCCTCCTCTCTCTCTGCCTGCCTCTCTGCCTACTTGTGATCTCTGTCTGTCAAATAAATAAATAAACAAATCTTTAAAAAAATGTTGTTTACACTATACTGCCCTCTACTAAGTGTGCAATAGCATTATATCTTTTAAAATGTACATACCTTAAAAAATGTACATACCTTAATTTTTTTAAAATGCTTGATTGCTAAAAAAAAATACTAATCATCTGAGCTTTCAATACATTGCAATCACTAATCACAATCACCATAAAAAATATAATAATAATGAAAAAGTTTGTAATATTATGAGAGTTACCAAATTGGGCCACAGAGACACAGAGTGAGCACATGCTGTTAGAAACATGGTGCTAGGGCCACCTGGGTGGCTCAGTGGGTTAAAGCCTCTGCCTTCAGTTTAGGTCATGATCCGAGTTCTGAGCCTGCATCAGGCTCTCTGCTCGGCAGAGAGCCTGCTTCCCCCCCCCCTCTCTGCCTGTCTCTCTGCCTACTTGTGATCTCTGTCTGTCAAATAAGTAAATAAAATCTTTAAAAAAAAATGGTGTTAACAGATTTGCTTGATGCAGGGTGCAACAATATTTCAACTGTTAAATATATATATATACAATATCAGAAGCAAATAAAGCAGAGTACAATAAAACGAGGCGTGCCTGTATTCTAAGAATCTCAACTTGCCCCCAAACAATTCACAATAAATAGTTATGGCATAACTGGCTACTCTCCCCAGAAACATCTGCACATTAAAAGAAGGGAATGGTGAGAATTTTCTCCTTGAACACAAAGGTAAGCTCTGAAGTATTAAGGGTTTTGCTGGAGTAGCTAAGCTCTACTAAGCCCCTCATATCTCAAGATATCACACTCAAGATGACCTGCGTGGCGTATCTCGGGACAGGCACCCACTTGACCCAACTGCATCTTAGTTCCCTCAAGAAAATGTGTGTAACAAGATGTCACTTTGCACAGATGTACAGAAATACGTAACAAATGAGTGAATTGTTTGTAATGCAATTTGATCTGCCCATACAAAAGGTGTAGAAGCAAAGGTGGCCTACAAATGGAAAACACGCCTATCTGGTAAAGTCATTGATTGAACTTAAAGTATAGGTTTCCATTTTTTAAAAAAAGAGCATGAACAGTGAAATGTACAACTTAGTAAATCCAAAACACATCATATGAAAATGACATTTTTAGTAAACCAGGAAGAAACTAAAAATAATTTGACTTTGAGTTCCCTAAAGGATGACATTGTTACCATAATTTCCATATTTAGATATGAAATAAATATATAATTTTCTTTTGTCAAAGTGAGTATCAGGAAGCCAAAGACAATTGAAATAGAGATAATCTCTTTTTAAAATTTTCTTACTACTGACTTTTCAAAAAAGATCAGCAGAATAAGTGAGAATGTATTACAGAATTTCAGCTTTAATATTTTCACAGATTCCTTTATTTGTAGGGTCTTTTCCTCTGCATTATTCTGTGTGAAATATTGTGCTAAAATTGGACTCTGAACAATTCAAATCGAAGTTTTAGAAACTGCAGAGTTTCACAACTCTCCAAATATTTACTTATTTTGCAAAATTAAAAAAAAACTGTTGCTATAAAATGATTCATATCATCTAATTCCTGTATCCACATATAATTCTTTAAACATCAATTTTGGGCCCAGTCTGTGCTAATGGTACAGCACAATGATACAGCTAATGGTACAATGCTAATGGTAGGAGCACTCTAGCATAAAAAGTTTATATAACATGGTCCCTGCCCTCACAGAAGTAAGAATTCAATTATGAATTAAAGTAACAGGAATAATAATAGCCAAACCCCTCACTGTAGTATAGATCATTAATATTCTTGAGAGACGCATCCAGATTTCTTCATGGGTCCCAAAACATCAGGCTCTCCCTAGAGCCCCCCTGGGTTACTGAGCTGGGTAACACATCAGCTAACTGACTTGCAGAGTGAAACAAGAAGAGGAGAAATAATTAAAAGAACATTCATAGACTCCCAAGTCTACGTACACCTTTGCACAGACCTCGAAAGATAAATGAAATCTGTCTAACCTGAAGGGAAGGAAGTAAATTTTGATTTGTACTTAGATCTATTCACTGCCTGATTTTTAAATATTTCTGATGCTTTTGAGAACATTAAAAGGAAGACCAAAGCTTCTCCTCAGACTTCTATTCAAGATGAATCATCAATTCCTGTCCATTTTCTCCCACCAGAGCACCTTCTTGGAGCCCACTGAATTCATCTGGTGTTCGTGGCTTTCTAACTTTCTTCACTTTATTCTGGAAATCTCTTTAAAAAAATAAGAAAGTATAATCAAACTACTCACATATGGGTCCATGTGAAAGGAAAACTTCTGAGAAACCATTTAAGTGTCTGATTAATTTTTTTTAAAAATCCATGGTGGCCTTGGTGCTACCAGCTTATAGTAGCAGAAGTTTTAAGAATGTAGGAAAGGTGAATTTTCAGACTGCTGTCTGATAAAGGTGTTCAAGCATGGTTTGGGAGGGAAAAAAAAGGTGAGAACTAATCATGCAAGATGATCTCATCCTAAATATACATTAATTTATGAGGTGTTAACGGCATGGGAATTAACCTATGAAATAACTTCTCATTTTATTAAGCAAAAAGGATCAAAATGTGCTACTCTCATTCTAATAGAAATATGAAATACATCATACCGAAGGACAACTAAATAATGACCAAAGTGGGTTTTATAAGGGTAACATGCCTACTAAGTGGTCCAACCCCTTTCACATTCAAGATACTAAACCAGGAACTAACCAAGGAACTAAATTTTCAAATTTTCAAACTCGCTCCTTTAGCCGTAACAGACATACGCAGGCAACTGGTGGCTGTTTCTGTGTTTCAATTTCCTTAGCTATTCATTGAGGAAAATACTATTTCTCTACTTCCCAAGGGGTCTCTTTTAAAGTTGTTCATGTCTGCCAATTGCTAATGGTTTTCTCTACTGTGTGTCTGTAGACCTCAAAATAATTATTTGCAATTGTCAAGGCACACACACACACAAAAACCAATGCATCATAGTTTCATTTATTGGCAATCTAAAAGGTCATTGGAGTGCATAGCCCAATATCCTGAACACCACCTCTTTGGGTCTGAGATTCATCATGGAGTTTTCTGTTGAGTTTATATAAATGAGAAAAAAAAAAAAAAAAGAAAGAAAGAAGGAAAAAACCTGAGCATTTAATTGGAGATGAGAGTTTTAAAACCCTGCTTTCTTCATAAAGCCTTTCCCAATCAGCTACATAAAAGCGATGTCTCCCTTCTCTGAAATCCTGTAGCAATTATGGCCTGCATTACTCATTTGTCAACTTATTTTATACTGCTTTTGATAACTCTTCTATTTTTTTGCATTTAAGTGTTATTTTAATATTTCATTGTTACATTTCTCCATACTTAGGACTTATTTAACCAGATTTTTAAGCTTTATAAGATGAGAGACTAAAAATTAAATAGCTACATAACCCCTCCTTCATAGCTAGATATTCGGGGTAATATTTGGAATATTGCAGTCCCTCCTGACAGAACATTGATTAGATTTTTTTATCTTAAATAAATTGTTGGAGAAAAGCCTGTAGCTGCTTTGTATTAAGCAACACCAAAGCAACTAAGTCTTCCAGAAAATATTCACTCAGGCCTGAATAAGTCAACTTATAAATATAATCACAATCTTCAAAAAATGAAGATACAAAAGGTGTGCATTCAGGAACATACCAGGAAGATTCTGAGAAGAGCAGGAAGCACCAGGGATCTGTCTCCCCCCCCCCCCCCCAGTACACTTACACCATCCATGCACTGTAACTACTTTGGAGTTCTGGAGTCTACTGAAGGATTGCAATTTCCAGAGGAAGACTTGAATGATAACTTGTGGTTAATTGTGGTCAATTCCAGTTCTTAGCCCAGTAGCAGCTACCCATTCCCAACCCCAATGGCTGGCAGCTATCCTCCTGGAGCAGCTAGCATACAGTTTATGGAAGCCAGGTTGGGAGCAAAAAGGACTCGGATCTTATCAAGGGATAAATATTCAAATATCAGAAATCTGTGCTGTGATGGCTAATGCTGCCTCTAATCGCAGAGGGGTAGACCAAGAGGAGGCCAACCACCATTGTTGCATCTCCCTTCACTATGGCAAGACCCTCCTTCTCCAGCTGAAGTGAGTGACTTCCAGAGAACTTGAAGGGTCAGAGCCCTTTGTTTCACTTCCCTTTATTTTTCCTCTTTTTTTCCTTTTTTGGGAACCAGACAGTAAAGAGTAGGGCATGATGAGGAAAATTAGAAGGTGACTGCACATGACCAGAGAAAGGCACAGGCTCAGAAAAGAACTGAGATTACCTTAACTTTACACTTAGGCTGGTCTTGGACACAAAGACTGCCTGTAACAATCAAAATAACAAATAAACAAACAAACAATAAACAATAAACAAAAATGATGACAAAACCCAGCAAACCCTGGGGAAGAGGGAGAATCTGATTCCCAGAGTTGCCATTACATTGGATTCAAATATGTGCCATTCAAAAGAAAATAAATTAATCGACAGAAACTGTCCTTGAAAAAGAGTTGATAGCAGATCTGCTGGGCAAAGAATTTTAAAACAACTGTCTCGAAAATGCTCAAAGAGCTAATAAAGGAAGATGTGTAGAAAGTCAAGAAAATAATGCACGAACAAAATGGAGATATCAATAAAGAGAAAGAAAACCTAAAAAGAAACCAAAAAGACATTCTAGATCTGAAAAGTCCAAGAACCACAATGAAAAATTCACTAATGGAATTCAAAGGTAGTTTTGCACAATAGAAAAAGAATCAGCAAACTTGAAGATAAGAAAAGGGAAACTGCCAAGTCTGAGGAACAGATACAAGATTGAAAAAAAGTAAAAATCACCTCAGGGACTTATGGGACACTAGAAAACAGGCCTACACATACATTTTAGGACACCCAGTCAGAGAAGAAAAGGAAAGGGGCATAGAAAATATTTGAAGAAGTTATTTCTGAAAATCTACCAAATGTGATGAAAAACATAAATACTTCCACCCAAAAAGTTCAACAAATTCCAGGTAAGATGAACTCAGCGAGAGCCACACTAACACACATTATAAGAGAACGTTCAAACGCCAATGATTGAAAAAAGAAGAATCTTGAAGGTGGCAAGAGTAAAACACTCACGTGAGATACTTAGAGAAGTCAAAATAGTAGACCCAGAAAGAAGACTGGTGGTTGCCAGGGGCTGGCCTGTGGGCATGCAGGGGGACGTTATTGTTTAATAGCTACAGAGTCAGTTTTACAAGATGAAAAGATGTTTGAAGATGGATGGTGAGGATGACTGTACATTAGAAATGCATTTAGTACAGCTGAACTGTGCTTAGTTCAGTTTACAACAGTTACAATGGCTGTTTAAAAACAATACCATGGATTGAAAATCGGAATTCTGTAGAGAGCAAAACATATACTTTGACCTCAGAGAAACTTGAGTTCAGTTCTCTGGCACTCAGCTCATTGCTTCTATGACATTGTGTAAGTTACAAAAGTTCTCTAAGGCTCCATTTCCTCATCTACATAAAGGAAATGATAATATCTCCTTTGGAAAATTGTTTTGAATATGGAAGGAATACATTTAAAACACCTGGATAAGAAAGAGGCTCAAAAACTGTCCACAGATACCAGGCCCTTTCCTGGACACTAGCAGGTAATGTCTGTCATTAGCCAGAGGGTCTTAGAGACAGGGAAAAAAATCTTGTAACAGAGAATATTATCTTGTTTGGTCTTTATTTTTAAGGAAATGCGGGTTTTTAGCTTCTAGCTCTACACAAGTTCTGCTACATGAACTTTCCTTCTAAACTCATCTGACTTGCCTACTTCTGTTTTACTCTTACTGAGTATAATGTTTCCATTTATGTTTTGTTTTATTACATTGTATGTGTTTGTGCAACTGTAACATTTTTAAGAAATTTCCTAAATGCATGAACAAGGTGAATCAGCTCAATATTGGATGTTGGTGAATTTCCTAAAGGATTATCTAGTTCAATTATTGTTTTCTAACTCAATAAGCAAGAGAAGAAAAGAAGTTAAAACAAAACAATCAAGTTTTCCATTTTTCAGTGGATTGTTGCATCATTAAATAGGAAACCTGTGGTTTTGGCAGTGGCTTATAAAAGCAAATATTTTCATGCATTGAATTAAATAGGATCTTACAAGAGCATTGCTATGGTATATGGAGAAATCACTGCAAAGAATTAAAAAAAAAGGGTATCATGGTTTTCACTAGTTTTCTCTATGCCACTCATCCTCCATGAATGCCATGATTTTCTCATTTCACTGAGTTCAACAGGAAACCAAAAATTTCTGGAAAAGTTGAGATTTTTAGGTTAGCCCTATCACTTTGTAAATGCTCTTAACAGCTTGAACCATGCAATTTTGTACGCATGGGAATACCCCCCCAAGTCATAGAGGTTGAAATTTTGACCTACGCCTCTTACTTAGCACAAGATATCCCACTGCACCTGGTCTACAAATTAATGTTTGTAAAAGTCCCCAACCCCCCCGCCAAAAAAAAAAAACACATTAAGTTTTAAAATTGTGACTGAATCATTTCTTTGAGACTTTTTCAGAAAAATGCTGATCCTAACAGATTTGCTTTCAAAAATCTGGATATGATTTCCATAACATTTTGAAGGCAAAATGCCAAATGCTCAGAACCATTAAAGACAGTGCAAATGACCAAGCAGACGTACAGAAAGCGTTATCAGCTATAAAAGTCATTGACTGGAAAAGTCTCACTGTTAACTCTTGCGTTTCTTCAGCAATGACTTTTCTGGATCAGCTTTTTCAGTAAATCTGATTATCCTTTGATGGAAAAAGGAATCACAGTGAGTGGAGAGAAAATTGGTACTTCCCTTGGCGTAAAGTCACAGTTAAGGCGTTACCACTTCTATGTATTCTCATGAGGGTTGCTATTTCCCCATTTAGATAGTGGGTACGCTTTGTGAACATTTATAGAGCCATATAATTATGCGTTGTATGCTTTTGATATGTAAATCATAAAGATAAAAGTATTTTTAAGTGGTTCTTAATAAGTGATATTGATCTGAGGCTAAGCAGTAACTTTATTTCTCCAACACATTTACCTTTACCAAGACAAAGTTTATTCATCCATTTAATTGAAGAGATATTAAACTAAGTTAGAGATATGAATGTTTTATGTGCATGTCACCCTGAGACATATACTGAATCCTACATATTTTGAAATCCATATCAAATTCGTTACAGGCAATAAAGATCTAGTACAAGACAAAGAAAAACGGGAATCAGAGAACCCTAATGCTTTGCCACCATAATGGGTATACCAAAAGTCTCTCACTATAAAGAAAGCAAAATGTGTTTCCCAGAAAGAAATGGGATTGACAATTCAGTGATTACCACTGGGATTCCATGACTCAGTCCGATGTTCACTCATTTGCACAACACTTGAGAAGTATTTGTAAATAAAATTATGACTTCAGCACAGTATCTATTGATAATTGTTTATACTTGGATGTTCAGTGATTATTTACTCTGGATTTTCCTTTTTTTCCTACTCTGCATGTTGCACCAAAGAATTCTCCCCTTGATTTTTTTCTTCTGTTTTGGCTCCAGAAAGGATATGACAAAGCTAATCCATTCTTGCAACGATACTCGTATTCACTTTTAAAATGATAAAAATGGGGTGCCTGGGTGGCTCGGTCAGTTAAGCGTCTGCCTTCGGCTCAGGTCATGATCCCAGGGTCCTGGATGGAAGCCTGCATCGGACTCCCTGCTCAGTGGGAAATCTGCTTCTCACTCTTCTTCTGCTCCTCCCACTGCCCATTCTCTCTCTCAAATAAACAAGTCAAATCTTTAAAATAAAATAATAAAAATGATGTTTACTTTCAGGTTGATTTTTCAGATTCCATATCCTGGGGCACGGGTTACAATACCCCAAACGCTTCTCTTGATCATTATGGGTTAAGAAATCTATATATCAACCTGAATGACGGTATATATATTTTTCTAACCAAGAGTTCAGCCCATGTGGAATTTAGGTCTACTTATAGGAAGTATACATATAAATGCATCTAGTTAAAATGTGTTTTGTGCTGTATGTGTTAGAGAGAGAGAGAGAAGCAGAGACACAGGGAGACAGAGAGCAAGCACGAGAATGGTTCTTGGAAACTGACCATTCCACATATCTATCACAACCCACCGAGTTTTATTCAAAAGTTACAGATTTTGTAGCCCATTTTCACTGATATCCAACAAAAATAGATTACATATGATAAAGTCTTTTATGGCTATAAAGCACTTTTATAGGGATCACCTAATTTGATAATTACAACTACTATTTTATAACGTAGGAGGACAGCCATTAGCCTATCAGTTCTGTGGGAAATAAACTTTTCAGTAAATGCTTTAGAGAAAGAAAGAAACAAACAAACAAAACAAAACAAAACCACAGTCAGTACAGGAAGCATTGCTTATAGTACAAAGTCAAGCACAATGGAAATATCAAAACTTAGTTTAACAGAAAATGTATAATGTTACTGAGAAACCTGTTTAAACAATTCAGCTTTATATTTTATTTGATTTTTTTAAAAATCTAGCAAATAAAACAGATTAAAAGATTCAAATCAAACCATGAGTTGTGGTTTTCAGAATATCTCCCATAATTAGAAATGTTTTTTTCTTCCTTGAGAAGTACAAGTAAGAACCTATGTTAATGGAGAGATGATAAGGGTGTTCTGAATTATCCAGACTGACTTCACTCACAACATATTCACTGATTACTGATTTTTCCGTTGTAGATTATTATGCAAAGCAAGGGCAAAAAAATCAAGTCAGTTTTAAGCAGGCAGTTTTTTGTATATAAAAGTTCTATTTTAAAATAAGAATCCAATTTTTTTCCAGTCCTATATGATAGCTTTTACAAGAGTGTCATATGTTGCATGAAAACTTAATTTAAAGAATTACTTAATGAGATTAGCAGATTTCAAGTTTTAATGGACTAAAATAAAGGTCATAACTTTGTCAACACAAAGTGCCTTTCACATTAGTTGATTAATAACAAAAGTAGGTATTTAGGACTTAATTTTTTTACTAGCTTCCCAGTGTTAGATTGTGATAGACTTATCACAAATATGATAGATATTCTTAATCAGTGATACTAGAATTCTCATTAGGTACTCATTAAACTCCCACACCTTAGGATAACCTTGAGAAGTGTATTAGATACAAATGAGTAAATGCCTTCATTACATAACTCTTATTAATGATAATAGAATGTACACATGTGCACTAAGCGAAGATAGTTTAAACTGTAGAAATAATAGTGATTGGAGTTTTATACCTCCAGACCAAAATAAATTATAAATTTGTTGATTGGTTAAGATAAAATTGTCTGCATAATGCCACACAAAGGATACAAATTAGTTGAATGAAAAAAAACCTTTAGACATTTAAAAATACTTGTCTGTGAAGAGTTAAGATTAAACATAATGATTTTTCTAAAACAAGAATGATTATTTAAAAACAAGCACTTTAGGTTTCTGTAAAATGTTACAGTGAAGTTCCTTAACATATCACTTAGCAATACAGTCGATGAATTGATAGACCAGATCTCCCTTCTGCCTTCTCTTTTTAATTTATTCTTTTTGCTATTGTTTGCCTTATTTAAAATATCCCCATGCTCGGTAGAAGAATAAATGAAACAAGACGGGATTGGGAGGGAGACAAACCATAAGTGACTCTTAATCTCACAAAACAAACTGAGGGTTGATGGGGGGAGGGGGTTGGGGAGAAGGTGGGCTGGGTTATGGACATTGGGGAGGGTACAGGCTATGGTGAGTGCTGTGAAGTGTGTAAACCTGGCGATTCACAGACCTGTACCCCGGGGGATAAAAATATATGTTTATAAAAATAAAAATATATGTTTATATAAAATTTAAAAAAAAAAAAAAACATACAGACTAGGGGCACCTGGGTGACACAGTGGGTTAAGCGGCTGCCTTCAGCTCAAGTCATGCTCTCAAGGTCCTGAGATCAAGCCCCACATCATGCTCTCTTCTGTGCTTCCTGCTGAATGAGGAGTCAGCTTCTCACTCCTCCTCTGCTGCTTCCCCTGTACTTGTGCTCTCTTGCTTGAACACCCTCTCTCTCAAAGAAATAAAAATCTTTAAAAAACAGAAAAAAATATATATTATATGTTTATAAAATTTAAAATACAAAAAATATATATATGTGTGTGTGTGTGTGTGTGTGTGTGTGTGTGTGTGTGTGTGTATCTCCCCATGCTCAAAACTGACAGTCTTGCTGTGGGGAAAGACATTATATAGGTCAGATTAAACCATGAGTTGGAGGTAATATGAGCCTGCCTATTCACTTCCTCGACTTAATCTGCAATTGAGATTTCCTAAGGCTTCCCACAGACCAACTCGTGAATATTGTTGTCTTTCAGGAATTTCTTTTTTCTTGCTACATTCCTTGCTAATGTACTTAAATTCCATTTATTCTTGAGTCCTCTCTGGAGATGAGGAAAAGAAGGTTGCCATCTTGAAATAGTAGAATCTTAGATCTGAAAAACCTGAAGAGGTTGTCTACCAAACAGTAATCATTCTTCTTGCGCACCACTGGTTCTGAGACATCCGATTATATAAAAGGCACTGTTAAAACATTCTTTCTTATAATTAGCTGGAATCTCTTCGGTGGGTAATTTCTTCCCAAAAAGCCTGGCTCTGAAAGCTTAATGGAGTAAGTTTAATTCCTCTTCCACAGATCTCAGATACATGAAGTCTTGTTTCTGTGGTGATGGCTCTTTTTCCTACTGAACAACCACAGCACCTTCAGCCATTGCTTATGTAAGATAGGGCTCATTGCCCACTGACCTCTCCACATACATGTCAGAGAGATGCTCTCCATCCTCGGGCAGGCACCCAGAATTAGTCGCGATTCGCCCAGTGTGGGTTTAGTAGTGCCGAGTACAGGGAGCTTATTATCCTGTGTGAACTGGATGCCATGCTTCTCTCTATTAATGCAGCCGAGGATTGCATTAGATCTTTTGTCAGCCTCGTCACCTCGGATAACCCTCCATGTCCCTGGATGTATGACCAAGAGGGAATTGAGAGGAACTTTTAACAGACCATCTAATCTGCCCGCCTGATCCCTTGATCAAATAGCAGTGCTTTTATAGCAGGCTATCTGGAAACCTATATAAACGGGTCATTAAAAACGCTGTAGTTTTTGAACCACTAAAGAAAGAGAGGGGGAAAGATCGTTCAAATATCCCTTCTTTCATTCCTGTCCTCACAAATTCAGTATTTATGATCGAGCCGCAACCATGTGTCTGTCTGGGACACAGAGATGAGGACCAGACCCCTGAATCTCCGTTCCCAGGCTTTCCAGACAAGACAGTCAACAATAACCTACTGTGCTGAGTAGTGCGACGATGACTCGTGGTGGTGATGTGAGCACACAGAAGAGGAACACCCGATGCAGTCTCAGAGTCAGCACCCAGAATCCCACCTAATGAAAATTGAGGGTTCTCCTGGCGCCCTCTCTTCCATGCCTTAGATGAGAGCCTGGGTGCTGAAAAATAAATGAATAGAAGTGTAAAATAACATACATGAAAAAGGTGGATGAGTTTATTAATTGATGGAATTATTAATCAAAGAATTAATTAGAAATAGACTGGCATAAGCCAGTCACAGAGATGAGAGTCTGACCTATTCATAGACAGGTAAGTGGTTTGGTTAAGTTACAGCGTGACCTTGTAGAAGAACAACAAGACATGGGATTAGAGAGGGAAGTGACAGAGAAAGGACTGTGAGGGGGAATGACTGGATGTGGAAGAACCAGTTAGTACTCCTTTGGCAAAAGTCTGGGAGGAAAAAAGAGAAGGAAAGGCGGGGGTGTATTTGAAACATACCGAGGGCCAAGTATAGGTCAGAAGTGACGGATAGAGATCATAACTTCTTTGTTTCCTGATTAAGCAGCTGTAAGGAAGAAGATTGCATTCACCAGCCTTCAGACCACAGGTAGCACAGGTGGAGAGGATGACAAATCCAGTTTTATTTGGACTGAACTGAAGATGAGGTACCCACAGGAGACGAGCTACTTATGCCCCAAATCCAGTCGTGGAGAGGAATCTAGAGTTATCTGACTCATCAGAGGGTGTAAGTAATAACTGAAGTCCTTGGTGAGATACGATTGTCCAGAAAATTGCACAGTGTGGAGAGAAAATGCCAAACAAAAGCACTCAAGAACAAAAATATCTAAAGGGCTGCCTGAGGGAAAGAGTCTGCAATCCAGACTTCAGAAAGTAGTAAGAGGTTTCCTGCGTAAGAGGAATGGGTTGAATATATTTGTGTGTGAAGTAACAAAAGCCAGCTGAGCAGGAGCTGGAAAAATAGGAAGGACAGGATAATTAATGAATCACGCCTCTTGCATTTACCTGTGGTTCTGAAGAGTTTTACTATCCTACAGACTTTGATTATAAGAACTGTATTCTCAAATAATATATTTTTCTCAGGAATCAGCTAAAAGGTGGTTTCTTAATTGTTAATCACTTTTCTTTTGGCATCTTTCTCATATTCAGAGTTTCCATTCAGCTACCTTCTATGCTAAAAATTTCTAGAACCTTCTGGAAAAGTTAAGAAAGAAGGCTAAATCCAAATATGGGGCTCTGAAATGGAGTTTATTTCTAGTCTCTGTGAGGTAGGGAGCTCTGAATGGCAAATATTCAGCAGCTCTGGGCTGCAGTGTCCAGACCTCCCCAGTAGGTGTTGACGTCTAACAAGACACCTCTGCTTAGGACCTCAGTCCTGGAGAACCCCAGGAGTATGGATCATTCTAGAGAGCTTGATGGTTTACCTCTTTAAGCAACCAAAACTGTTGTCTATACCCTTTTACATTTTTTAATGGATTTCCCCCTAAAACTTGTCTACAAATATTTCTATCTTTAGGTCTGTTTTTAATCATTCTATAGTGAGAGAATAAAAGCAATGAGGGGACTTCCCTTATCTCAGCACCACCAAGTTGACTAGCCTTTTCTTATCTATGTCTGTTGTCTGCCTTTCCTCCTTGCATGGATCAAGTGGCTCAGACGGTATCAAAATCTATACTTCCCTTGGTGCCTTTCATCCCACCCTAACTCACTTCACAAAGACTTTGCCTAGCTATTATCAGAAATTATCTCATCTCCCCCTCTCTTCTACATCCTTAACTCTCCCTCAATACTAGAAATTTCCTTTTAAGATACAAATACACTATACATCTTCCACCTTAACACACAACTACCTTGACCAGCCAAGGTCTATGCTCCCCCTTACAGAATAACTTCCAACAGACAACGGACTATTTTGTCTCTACCTTCTCACTCTCGTTTTCTCCACCACTGATGTTGCATCTCAATTTCCAATTCTGAAGTAGGATTTTGATCAGATTTCCAATAGTGTAATAGAGCCCCAGTTGGGTTTCTGTTCTGTCCATAAACTGACCAAATGAAGATCATCAGCGAACTCCATGTTGGGAGTTTCAGTGGTCCCTCTTCAACCATCATGGTATTCTGCCTTCTCCACAATGCAGCTGGCCACTGCTCCCTTCTTGGACCACTTTCTTCCATTGTTTTCTAGGACAACACTAGTTCCCCACTCACCGACCACCTGCCCCACCCAGCTTCCTTTCTCTCATTTTTCCTCCTCCTCCCATGGTCTCCACTCCATGTACATGAAGAAACTCACATGCTGCACTACAAAACAGAGTCTGTGATCTACACCCTGAGTCCCCTCTTGCTGTTCCCATTTCAGTCAGGACCACCAGCAGCCAGTCATGCCCACAGTTGCTTGAGTCAAAGCCTGGAAATCTTCCTCCCTCCCTCTCCTCTCCTCTCTTCACTCTCCACATGTGATCCACCAGCAAATCTCAGCAGCTCTAACTTCTCAAATACACCTGAACCACTTCTCCCACCTCTATTGCCTCCTCCCTGGCCCCATGACCCTCCTATCCTGCCTGGACTTTCCTAACTACCTGACAAGCTCTCTGTTTGCACTTTTACTTCCGTGTAATCCAGAGTAATCTTTTTAACTCTTTTTAACATATGTCAGCTTCCTGAATTAAACTCTCAAGTGGCTCCCTAATTCATATAGACTAAATCCATATCAGGACCTCATTTATGGGCCCAGCCTCCTCCCCTATTTCACCTTTTCCAGAATTCTCTCTATCACTGTGCATCACCTGAGACACATGAGCCCTTCTGTTCCTGGAAATCACAAAGCCCGCCCTTGGCCTCGGACCTTGGCATTCATAGCGTCTCTGCCTGAAACCCCTTCCCCAGGTTGGCTTCTCTGCATTCAGATCTCTGCTGAAAGCTCACCATTGTTAACAGCCTTCCCTGGTCTGGTCTAGACTCCCCTCCCCCAGCCATGAGTTGGGTCTCTACCACATTATCCCATTTTCTTCATCCCACTTTTCACTATCAGAAATTAATCTTTTATTTCTTTTTTATAGCATTATCTATCTCTTTCCACTAGAATATAAATTTAATGAAACCAGTATCTTGCCAGTGTAAGTCACTTCTGATCTCCCCAGTGCCTAGCATATATGAAGTGTTTAATAAATAATAAATTAACAATAAACCAGGCATAAATGCTGCCTGGATTTGCTTCTGAGATGTCTGATAAATCAAAATAACATTTACGGAGATGATAGTTTTCTCTCTTAAATGTTAAAAACTTCATGCCCTGACTAAGGTATTTGAAAACCTCTTCTTTAGAAAGTGTAAAGATGGGCATGGAGCCTGAGGAGTTTATTCTGACTTGGAATCCACACAAGGCTGTGTAAACACATTTTTAAGTGACCTCTCCCAACGACATCAAATATTTTTTTAGAATTTTAAGCATTGCTAATTATTGTTTAATAGTAAAAGCTGGAATAAAACATGTTTAAAATAGCCTAATTCCATTTTCAAATCAGGAAAACAAACTTTGTTGAAAGTAACATACATCAGTGTGAAGCAGGGACCTTGAGGAGTTTTAAAATTTGCAATTGCTCACAAGTGAGAAGTAAGCATTTAAGTGGCCATCCGTTGTCCTCTCCTGTTATGACCCCATTATAAAACCAGCCCACAAACAGACATAAAAGACAGTGAGATGTAGCCTCCAGCAGAAGTTGACTTAACAGATTGGACATGACCGTTAGTCAGTATCCCAAGCACTAAAGGCTCCCTAAGTTCAAGAGCTGCCCAACATGTTTGAGTCCCTCCCCACCTATATCTCCATTGTGATTCGTGCTCTAGATTAGAACACAAGTGCCCTACACTTGTCTCAGGGGAGTTGTGGAGGGCCAGGACGGGGTGCTGACGACACGAGGCTGAGGGGGATGCTATGGGCTTTCGAGACGAAAAGAACTGGTCAGAATCACTCGAGCCTCCAGCAAGAAGGAAAAGAGAGCGTGGGGATCCAATTTGAGTCTAACAAGCAGTAGAAACTAGATTTGCAGTAAAAGGGACTGATTTCTCCACACTGCTCTGTCAGCATTAATGGCTCTGTGGAGCCATTTCCTGTCAAGACGCCCCTGTCTGCTCCTTGGCTTAAACCTCAGGGAGTTGTTGCTTGACCTTTTGGAACTTAGCATTCTCATCTGTAAATACATGTAATGGTTGCCATTTTCTCACAGGCTTGCTGGAAGAATTATATAATATTAATAAGGCCGTAGTGAAGACTTAATGGAGCTGTTGTTATCATCACACAGGAGAGCTTAAACCATGGGCTCTGTGTCTGCCTTCCAGCTCTTTTGTTCGCATCTTGGCTGTTGGGCCAATATCTGCTTTGGGTAACTCTTTTCTATCCATCCGACTCATACTGCTTATCTGCTTAGGGTCTGGTTGGTCTCAAATCTGCCAGTAAATTTATCATCTTTCCCCTTTGTTATAAGCTCCATGAAGGCAGGCAAAGTCTGTCCTGTTCTCCTTGGACCCTCCCAGCCTCACTCTGGGTTGAAACAGACTTCTACTTGACTTCTGACTCAGGTAGCATTTGTTGAACTTCCTGAGAGAGGGGCTAGAAATCTGGTAATCAGACCCATCCTCCTAGTGATATATGAGGATGTGAGTGACAGTTGGGGGCTCTTTTATGAGAAGCATGCATGGAGGCACCTGGGTGGCTCAGTGGGTTAAGCGTCTACCTTCGGTTCAGGTCATGATCCCGGGGTCCTGGGATCAAGCCCCTTGGCTGGGCTTCCTGCTCGGGCGGGAGCCTGCTTGTCCCTCTCCCTCTGCCCATCCCCCCACCACTCATGTTCTCTCTCCCCCTCTCAACTACATAAACAAATAAAATGTTTTTAAAAATTGTTTATGAGAAACATGCATAAGTATTTGTGTATGAACTTTTTTAAAAAATTATTTATTTTATTTTAGAGAGAGTGTGATAGGGAGGGGCAAAGGGAGAGGGAGTGTTAAACAGACTCCACACTGAGCACAGAGCCCAACACAGGACTTAGTCTCATGACCCTGAGATCATGACCTGAGCCAAAACCAAGAGTCTGATGGCCAACCAATGCACCACCCAGGAACCCTGTGTATGAACTTCTTCCATAAGTTCTCAGAGGCTACCTTTCTTACTTCCGTAGAAAGAGCTTTGGAGAAACACTGCCAGAGGCTGGGGGAACATTTTTCAATCTCTGTGACTCTAGGCCAGCTGACAACGCTGAACCTGAATCATCTATTTACCAAATGGAAATCATCATGAACCCACAGGAATGCTGTAAAGACTCAGTGTGATATAGAAACAATGTGCAAACTTATCCTTAACGAGGAATAGATGTTTTTTGGAACAAATATAACAGGAAATCCCAAGATACAATGGAACCAGTGGAGCTTCAGTGGGGAGGACTGTCTGCTTGGCCCTTTGGGGAGTCTCCAGGAAGCCTCATCAGAATTCAGAGCTCAGGGGCCACACTAGGCAAACCCACTGACACTCAGTCTGAGGGAGAGTATAATAGGGTTGTAGTCAATTCCTCTGTTTTTCTGCCCTGTATTTACCTGCGTTTCCTTGATAAATAAGTTAGAGGTTAAAATCAGTAATAGATGAAGTCATAGATCAGAGGAGGGAAGGAGTGTGTGACTTTTCTCCAGTATGAAATTTAAGTCCTCATCTCAGAGCCATACAAAATAAATGATCAGTCCTCTAAGTTTTAAATCGTTGATATTGTATTAAAAACACTCAAATCATTAAACATAAACTACAGGCATAAAAAAAAAAAAGAGCGCTTGCACCTGTCATCTTAACTGAATTACTTAGATAACACTGAGTCCCATCTAGGGATAAAGCAGGAAACATTATTTGATCACCACACAAGTATGTCACGGTACAGGGCCGTTTCTAGTAAAAGCAACCAGCAAAAAAAAAAAAAAAAAAAAATTAACAGCTACACATCGACTATGAAACGCACAGGTGATATTCAATTTGTTGTGGTTTTTAATTTCTCCCCCATCAGAAGAGGGAGAGAGAGCTGGTTCCTGCTGTTTTCTGGCAGCTGAACCCAGTCCCAGGATCGATGTGTTTGCTCTTCTCTCCTCCCCAGGCAGCGACCCCTCGGCTCTGCCACAGGCTCCTGGGTCTGGCATAAGCTCCACGGTTTCGGCCGGTCACTGTCGGTCCAGGAATCTCATCCACCCCTCGGCTTCAACCTTTCTCGAGGGGGTCTCATGCACTAATTTGACCCCCAGAAAAACCAGTTCAGTTCCGCACACGTCCAGGGCACTGTGTATCAACCCTTGCATTTGTTCAGACTCCACTTTAGCTGATGGGCCTTGGTTTGCACTTAATGGTGTTTTCACTCTGCCGGCAGGCATCACTACATCTATTCTGTGTACAAAAGATCAGCCCACGGAGTCAACTTGGTAGGTGATCTGTACAGCCTAACAAGAGTGTCAGGATGCCTTTTTTTGCCCTCTCAGTTCATGGGAAGCGCTCCCAGCACCCCCATATGGAACTGCCTCTCTACCCCAGGGGCAGCTCAAGATTTGAGGACATTTTCTAGGAATGCAGCAGAACGTCCACCTAAAATGCCCTCTTATGAGAACACAATGCCCATCCTGAACAAGAACTCAAAAAATGACCTGGAAATTTATTTTTGTCTCTTATCCAAACCTGTGCGATGCCCCAGAGAAGACATCCAAGACTCAAAACAAACACATTTACATAATCCTTTGAGTTTCCCAGTCTGAAGGGAGAAAAAAAAAGTGG
This sequence comes from Mustela nivalis, assembly GCF_964662115.1. NCBI lineage: Eukaryota > Metazoa > Chordata > Mammalia > Carnivora > Mustelidae > Mustela > Mustela nivalis. The sequence continues at coordinate 81,050,318 of NC_139034.1, read as the reverse complement.
AAGGAAGCCAGGCTTAGGTAAAGCCTACTGATGCTTATCATCTACCCGTTTAATTTTTAAAAGGGGGAAAATATCAAGTGCTTGTAAATGATTTCTTAAAGTTGCTTTGAAAAGGCACCATAGACCACCATTGCTTCAGTCCTTGCAATTCCTTTCATGCCAGCCGAGCATGGACCAGAACCAACAAACCCTTTTCTTAGGAAGGCAGGTCTTAAAGGAACTTGATTACTGCTCGCTGCTCCCCAGGCCGTTCTGATCAGGAAAGATGAGGAGTGGGCTGGGGGCCCCATCCCAGCAGCAGAGTCCTGAGCCAGGCTGTGGCAAGGAGCAGTGCCTGTGGGGTTAACACGCTACATAGGAGACACAGTGAAAAGTGTCCAGAGACAACAAAGGAGTCTGTGGCCTCAGCCACACATACCAGGAGACCTACACCATGTCAGAGACTGAAAGGCAGGACCAGGTGGCCTCTCCACCAGTGAGTCTCCCGAGCCCTAGACTAGCACTGCCTGAGCTTCTTTGTTAACCAAAAACAAAGAACAGTGTAGGAAGCGTCCGAAGAGCAGGGGAAGGAGATGGAGATGGAAGGGAGAAGCAGGGACACAGGACCTGGGTGACAACGTGATTCCTAGGGAGAAGACAGTGTTCCTGCTCGAAACTAGCCTCAAGCACATGACAGGGGTGGTGGCCTCAAGATGTCTGGCCACCTTATTCCCAACCTTACTTCCTTTCTCTGCTGGTTGAACGGAGGGGGAGAACCACTGGTCCAAGGAAGAACACCCACAGACTCTCCTAGGGGTATGGAATTTGGAAACAAAAGAGATTCTAATTCTTTCAGGAGGCCAAGATCTGTGGCATGCTGGTTTAAAAATAGCAGACAGCCTTTGCTCGAAGCACTTGAAGTGCAGGACGCGTTGGGTTGGGTGGGGAAGCATTTCCCACCCACCGACCAGGGAAGCAGAGTTCCAGCCTTCAGATGCATTAGAAATGAGGCAGAGAGAGGCATGGGGCTCGGGGCCCAGACCACGCGCCTCCATGGGCAAGCTTGCCCAGGAATATGCCCACTCTCCCAGTCTGCTGACTTCCTTGTGTTTCACGACCAGGAGGAAATCTGCCCCACACTTAAACTCTAAGCAGACGGTCTATTCATTCAGGTGTATTGGTTGAACCAAGCACTGTTCTAGGCAGTAGACAAACTGAACAACAACAGTAAAACAATGTGTCCTTTGTAGAACTCACATTCTAGTGAGAGCTGATTAAGAAAAGACAAGACAATATAAAAAAACATATTATAGAGCCTGTTAGGTCGGGTTGCGGGTGGGGAGGAAATAGTGTAGGATGAGAACCGCAGGAGTTGGGGGAATTCTAACAGTTGAAATTCTAAGTTTCAAAGTAAACTTTTCCCAAGTAAGAAAAGATTTTAAGGGAGTGAGGAGGTAGGTAGTGGATATGGAGGGAAAAAGCACTCCAGGAGAATGAAGCAGCCAGTACAAAGGCCCAGGGGTGGAAACAGCAAGGAGGCCATTGTGGTCAGGCAAAATGGGGGTGCAGAATGATGGGAGTCAAGGTCAGGAAAGGAAGGGGGCACAGACTCTACGGGGTCTTGCAGGTCATTGGAAGGACACTTTCTTTTGCTCTGAAAACAATCAGGAGCCACTGGTGGCATTCACTAGGAGAGTAACATTATCTGACTTACAGTTCAACGGACGGTTCTCACAGCTCCAGAACCAATGACATTGATAGTGTCCGGAAAAGCCGAGAGACCAAAGTGGCTTGGATCTAGGCACTAGAGGAGAAGTAGTGAGGGTTCCTCAACTCTTATATTTCCAAGGTGGAAACAAAATTATTTCTTGATATTAATTTGTGTTATTATTTTTACATGATCCTCAAAACTCTGACCACCCATTTACTCATTTTGCCTCATTTAGCATCTACTTTGTGTTCAGCCCACTGTTGATATTTGAAGCAAGGAAGTAAGACTCAAACAAGGATTCCAGGCTCCGTGGAATTTACAGGCTAGCTGGGAGACAAGAAGGACAGTCACTTAAACAATTATACTACTTGAGGTGGGGCCTGAAGAAAACAATTTCACCAAAGACAGGCCTCCTTGCTAGGGCCACCCAAGCTCCTTTCTCCCATTCAGGACCACTCTGAAAGGTTCTCCCGGCCTCAGAGCACCACAGAGAGCTGCCTAAGGCCTCACAGAGACTATGGCTTGGCCTGATTTCTCTCTCAGCACAATCCTGCTATTTTCTCTTGTCTTCTGGAGGGGATCCCAAGAACACACTGAACAAACTTTTTGTGCACTAAGCACCTTCTCAGAGTCTACCTTGTGGTGAACACAACATGTGACACCTTTGTGTAACTAATCTAGTGAGCTAAGTACATGACCTTTTTTTTTTTTTAAGATTTTTTTGTTTATTTGACAGAGAGATCACAAGTAGGCAGAGAGGCGGGCAGGGGGCCGGGTGGGGGGAAGCAGGCTCCCCGCTGAGCAGAGAGCCCAATGTGGGGCTCCATCCCAGAACCCTGAGATCATGACCTGAGCTGAAGGCAGAGGCTTAACCCACTGAACCACCCAGGTGCCCCAGTACATGGACTTTTATACTATGTTCCTGTCAGCAACTAGATCCAGATTAAAGTTTGTCCTGACTGAATCTCTATGACTTATTTTGTCAGGAAAAACAACTATAACCCCAAATCTTTCCTGAAACATAAAGCTAAATAAGATGATTTAGCTATAAATAAAAACACATTTCTGTTTGGAAGCATTGACTCCCTCTGATCCTATTTTTCAACCCATCTGTCCTTCTTCCCATGATGTTCATTCAAGACCCTCAAATCCCTTTGCAGGAAATTTGGCAGATAGTCTAGGAAAAGATATTTGCTGTAAGGGTTAATCACTTTTTAGGTATTTCCAGCTGCCTGAACTAGAGGCCAAAGACTGCTCATACAGAAAATACTTCTTAACTTCTATAGCCTGAATGAGCTTTTGGCTTCATCTTTAAAGACCATTCAATAGAGATGCAAATCCAGAACCGAAAACCTTGAATAGCAAAGTACATTTTTACTGAAGTTGAGGAGACCAAGTGAGCCAAGGTGACAACAAGGGTACAGAGCAGAACTTCTATAACCCTGCCATTATCTCTCATTTTAGAGTGGTCAGAACTCTGTTGATTACAGATTTTTAGAGATTCAATCAAATTAACATGAGAAAATACAGAATTTCTTTTACCTGGAAAGTCCAGGAGTGAACCTGCTCTTATCCTTGCTAATCCAGAGTCCCCAGTGGCATCTTTCTCTGTCACTAGGCTCATCTCACCTCTGTATTGGTTTTAGCCTCAGGCTTTCACAACATCGTGGCAAAGATGGTCACTAGCTCCTGTGGGACTTCATAGTCATCACAGCCATTGATCCCAAAGAAGAGAAGCCCTTCCCTTTCCCAATAGTTCCAACAAATATTCCAAAGAGCTCTATAACTGACACTTTGGGTTCACATGCCACCTCCATGATGGGGTGAAGATGCCTCTACCTAACTCAAACCACATGAAACAGGTTTAATATAAGAAACAAGAGTCCACAGAAGTGGAAAAGGAAATGCATGCAGGAAGACAAAACCCCAATTTCTACAATGCTTAGGTACTCTTCTTATGCTCTTAAAATTCTAGCATAAGGTCCTTTCCTCCTCATTCTTTGGTCCTCTCTTTGGATCAGCTCATCTAAATCTGCCGTACTCCAAGATCATATTTTTTTTCATCTACATATTACCTCCCTCTTCTTCGTTGACCATTGTTTCAGTTTTCTAATGCTTGTCTTCACCACTCACAAGGATCAGCAAAAAGAAGGCCAATTAGCTAAATATGCAAAGACTCTTTCATCATTGGGTGGTAGAGAAAGACAAGGGATTGCAGATATTATGTTTTAATATGATTGGGACTTATTGTACCCTGAGTCATATGATTGTAACTATTGACATGTTCAGCAGCTCTTAGTTCATGAATGAGGAAGAGATTTTGATTGGAGGAGAGGGTCTTCAAAGAGGGAGAAAAAACTGAACAGAAGGTTTTTTCACTCATGTTTCCAGGTCAGGCTTTGAGCCTGTAGTGAAGGGAGTAGGAAACAAAATTGAGTGGAATAGTCCAAATAGAATTTGAATGACTCTAAGCGCCTAAAGTCTAGAAGCACCAAGTGGTAAACTGGGTGGAAGAGCATTCTTCCCAACCTCTGAACCTACCAATGCTCTTACACCTGGAAGAACAAAGTTTGGGAACATACGAAGACAGCATCTGTGGCGTGGCCCTTGGCATTCTTCTGATGGCCAGCAACAGATCAAGATTCTCTGAGGGGTCTATGGGCCAGAAAGTGCCCCAAAGTTGTGTATCTACTCTGTACCATAGCTGGTACCCTGGACCATGACCAATGTCAGCAACACCTTTGAAGTTTCTAATGGGAGGCACTGGAGAGTTGCTGATTTCTGTCAGTCAAACTGAAATGGCCCCATCGTAGTAGAACTATTTCTGGATTAAGTCTTACTTTGTAGCCATAGGCTGAGGAGGGTAAGAGTATTTGAGTTTCATATATAAAGAGTTAAAACACATTTCTAAGAAAAGCACTGAGAATAAAATATATAGAGATGTACAGAAGATAAATTTTATAAATGAGGAAAGATAAGGAACATCTTAAAATGTTCAACGCCAATGGCAATAAATATTTCCAATCCAAGGGATTTTTTTAACAGAGAAATTTAGCAAAAACTGGTAACTACTAGATTAACAGACTAATACATTACCATTAACAACAAAAAGTGCCCAAAGTATATTGAAAATTGATTTAATCATATGCATTAAAAGTTTTTAAGTCTTTTCCTGTGAAATACTTCTTCCTTACCTTAAAAAATCTTAAATAGATAAAAGCACTATGCAAAGCAATGTTCACTATAGAAATTTTTATAATAAACATCTTATAGAAGAGTGGCCAACTACACTGTTACATGTACTTAATTAAATTTCATGCAGATATTAAAAGTAAGGATTATATAGGCTACATAATAGTTTTTGAGAATAAATTAATGGGACTAGTTTGTGATACAATGTAAGGTAAAATTATATATCCCATATAATTAAACGTAGTATAAAGTTACATATTGTAAAAGAAGAATATGTTGAAAAAAGTATCATTAAATTCAGAGCTGTAGGCAAGATAAAACTATGGAAATATTTCTATTCTATTTTCTGTATACCAAATTGTATCATTTTTATAATGCGAACATAGGTCTGTGAATATTTTCTACCTAGAAACTGGCAGAAAGTAAATAAAAATAATCCAATCTTCCTATACTCTTCTGTATTTATTTTCCACTCTTCATAACTGAATTTTCTGTAATTTATAGGAATGCAAATGAATAATTAAATTATTACTATAAAAAGTTCATCATCAGAGTGTTTCACATTTATAAAAGGGACTTATTTAGAACCCTTACAGAAGTTAGAAAGATACAGGACTTAATGCTCCAGGCAGATACAGAATTTAACGTGTAAGAGGTTTTAAAGGAGCATTGTAGGTATGGCAGTGTCACACTCTCCATGTAGTTTTGCATGTTTCTGAGGTCTCCTTGACTCTATCCTCGTGGTGGGAATCAGTTTACCACATCCAATCACGGAAATGAAAGAACCAGGTGTTCCTCTTCCCGCCCCACCACGCTGAGAGGGCTGGACCTCTTTCTGACTTATGTCCAAGCCAGCAAAATGAGTAAGCAGTGCCAAGAGGAATAGCAGGTTGGATTGTCTTCACTCCAGAAGTTTTAACAAAGGTATCCTGCGATGCAGGAGGGACAAAAATGGCCTGACAATACCCTGTCAGGAAAAACACTGATTGTGTTCCCTCAGTCCCAACACCTTGCTCAAATGTTGTGTTGGCCATCACAATAAAAATTTATTCAAGTAAAAATCATTTCTGGATCCTCAAGTGACTGAGTGAAAGTTGGTGAGACATAAGATATTTATGATATCTCCAAATGCCTTCCAACAATTGTATCCTAATCACAGAAGAGAAAATGGTAACTTTATAGTGGAGAAGTCTGCTAAGCAAGTGATCGAAGTTAACGACACACATCGCCAGACCTCTCATTGGGCTGTGAGACTGTGAAAAATGTCCTATTTATCTTTGCCCTCCCAAATTCTGTAATATCACGTATAGGAGCAAAGGTGGAGAGAAACAACATTGATTGGAAGCCAAGTATGTACTCACAGTTCTGTCAGGTGGTAATTTTCCCATTTGACACAGGAAGCAGCTGATGGTCAAAGACAGCAAGGAACTTATTCAAGGTAATTGAACCAGTCACATACAGGATCCAAATTCGAGCCCCGATCTGTCTTACTGCAAAGCCCATGTTTCTTCTACAATTTTTTTTAATATGAAATTTAACCATAAAACAATTTAATCGGAGAAATTTACTTATCACAAGAATCAAGAACAAAAACTTTGCAGAGGCAGGCGTCACAAACTCAAAAACCAATGACTGGTCCCTTAAGATACAAAGTTAGCAAGAAAATGGAGCATGGTGAGGCTGCGGTGAGATGAAAAATGAACAAATCATCCAAACTGGGCAGCTGCCAGCTACCAGATCGGCTGGTACCTGTGGATGAGAACCAGTGTTGCCGGCCCTTCCAACGTTTCATGAGGGAAAGGAGATCTGGCTGTATGAAAAAACTTTCTGTTTTTTAAACTTCACAGCTAATGTTCAAAAAGTAAGACACTTAGCGGTCCAAACTCAACATATCCTTGTGCCATACTTGGCTTCCATTCACCACTGTGTAACCTCTGGAGCATCGTGTTTACGACTCCTCACACTGTGGGCTGTGTGCCTGTCTTCCTACATGGTGTCAGTGTGGGGGCGTCGCCCTTGGACCTACCCTGGAACTGCTGCCACAGGAACACAGCGGTCTGACCTGAGCCTCAGCAGAAGTCAGAGTGAACGTGGAACAGGCAGATGCGACCCGCTAGTGTTTCCTACCGGATCATCTGGGGGATGAGGAGAACTGGAGGAGAACCCAAATTCCTTCTCTGTAGCATCTCTCTTGTCCCACTGATTGACATTTCCCACAGCGTCATGAGGCTTTGATTCTGTGACCACAACCACCCCACATGGGCCCACAATGACAACACTGATAAGAAATAATGATGTATGCCTGAGAAATACATATCCCAAGTATTTGTAATGTTCTGAGGTTATGTTAAATTGGCCAAAAAAAAGTAAAAAAGAATACAATTGTCTAAAATGATTTTGGACTCTGAAGAGAGAATTTGGAGTTTCCTCCATACACGTATTAAGGTAATACAGCACAGGCACCTCCATTCAAATCCAGGGGCTACCGTTCATTGCCTACGACCTTTGGGCAAGTTAATCTGTGTATCAGTTTGCTCATCTCCCGTATGCAGGTAATAATAGTATCCACCTTAGAGAGCTGGTGTGAGTTTCAGGGGGAGATGTGATGACACAAAAGCAGTATGTTCTATGTTGTTATCTATGTTTATTATTAAGCTTATAAGAAAGTCGCTGATTAAGAATAATGTAAGGAAACAAGTGAAGGTATGGCCATAAATTAAAACTTGCGAGTCTTAATTTGATGGGAAAAGAAATAGCTTCTTACAAGTTTGTTTTAAATACAATAATTTATTAAGAATCTCTTTAGCAGTAATTGAATGATGATAGCTACCAAAATCATTAGGATTCTGCATAATTCAAAGGCAGATAACTTTCTTTACAGATATTCAGGTTGAATTACTGATAAATGGGAGATGATAGAAATGGTTATAGATACTTAAGGAGAGTATTTTTCCCAGCATAAAAAGTCGATGTAACCATGACTCTGTTCAGAGGTGACATAAAATATCAATTCAGGAAAAGGATGATAAAAACTTTTTTTAAAGCTTTTTGTCAGATACCTCCTAGAACAGCTAAATTGCCTTTCTATTCTCAATAACACGAGTCAAAGGCCTCAAAGCCAGTATAAAAAATGTGAAACAATCCATCTCTGAAGCAGCACCTGATAGGAGAAAACAGGATTTCCAAATCAATTTGTCATGATCCAATATGGATTAAGCAGTTTGTTTGTTTTGACATTTCTCATTTGCTAAGTGCCAGTATGCCAAAGTAATCTCCCTGTGATACACACACAGACCAGAACATTTATTATTTTTTATTTGGGGGATTTATAAACCCTTTCCTCCAGAGAAGTCATTCAAAGGCAAAAATATTTTAAAATTGGGACTGCAGGTGGTTTCACCTGATAATAGTTTAATCTCATCACTTTGCTCCTACAATGAAACACCTTGGAAAACCTCTATGACCCTGGACAGAGCAGGAAAGACCTTCCAGATTTGTATAGTGAGCACAACCACCCAGGGGTAGACTTGAACATCCAGCCCTGACAAAGAGTGATAGATAGTCATTGGTATTCTAGAACCTTCTGAATCCAGCATATTTGAATCCTTCCCATCCTTCTTCCTGTCGAACTAGGGACAAGTAGACACTTAGAGACTGTTTATAGGGCCTGTTGAAGGTTAGAACTACAAGAGATAGAACAGGGGTAGTGAAAGGATCACCTGATCTGCAGTCAAACCAACTGGAGTTCAGATCCCAGTCCTTCATTTATTGGCTATTTGACAGTAAACAAGTCACACAGTCTCTTGGAGCTTCAGTATCCTCATCTATAGAAGAGTGATAGGATCCTTTTTCCATTGGATTACAGTGGCATTAAAATCAAAGACGATGAGTAAAATGGCAAGTTCAGTGCCTGGAACTGGACCTTAAAAAATGCGTCACCTCTCCTTCCAGCACCCCTGAATCCCCTGGGCCCTCACATTGTGAGTTTGACAAGGTGGAAGGTGGCAAGTGGGGGAGGAGAGGGGAGATACAAAAAGAGGGATTGGACATCTTTCCAATGAGGTGCACACTCGTATTACTTACAATGACTTCCAAGGCCCCACTCCCCAAAACGTTCTCTTCAGCCCACTTCAGGGAAGCCTGGAGAAATAAACAACAGGTCATAGAAGATGTGAGAGAAGAGGGGGGTCAGAGCAATTGATCAGTGTAGGAGTCCGTCCCTGACACAGGATAGTGGGTCTCCTAACAAGAGAAGAATGTCAGAAGAAAACAGTCATGTCCAGTATCTCAAAGCCTGCTGTCCCGGGGTGGGAGTTCTTCTTGGTGTGAACAGCCACTTACACAAACTACTGCCATGTTTATGTGTGTGAATATTTCCTTTTGAACATTTTGTATGTTCGTTATTTCTTGAACATATTGGGTTGGGTGCACTTTAGCATTGCCAATTACATTTTGACCTGAAAAGAGTGGACTACAACACCCAGCTGGAGAACTTCTGCCTTTAAAAAAAGGAGGGTGGAGAAAAGAACGGATCCCAAACCCTGCATTTCTGAGTTCCAAAAAGTCAGTGGAATGAATTAAGGCCATTCCCACATAGAAGCTGATCTCTACCTGGTAACCAATGAAGGAAGTATAACTAGGACTCTCCCAGACTGAGAAAAACACCTTTGCCTCCCATACTCTGTGTTCCAAGAGCAAGTATTCTAGAAGAGTCTGTCTGTGTACTCAGCACTAGGCTGAGCATTTTCCCACACACACCTGTGCCTGCCCCCCCCCCCCCAAGACACTAAGAGGGCATTGCTGAGATCAGGAAACCCAGCTTTGGAGGTAACAGGTCCATGCTGTCATTGAGGCTTTTCTAGTTCTGAAACTCACACATAATTTTAAGTAAACCCTTCCATATTAGTCTGTATCCTGCAGGGTGGACAAAAAAGACCCTCGCTTGGAAGATCTGGGCTTGGAAAGTAAGTGATGAGTGAAAGGTCTAAAGTGATAATTATCTGAAGGAAACCTAAGGAAAGTTACTGGCTGAACAATTTTTATGTACTTAGCTGCCTAGATTCACTGCTGATAAAAAGAACCAAGAAAGGAAATTCAAGAGGAGGCTATAAAATAGGGCTTCAGGAGAGAGGGCTTTCAGGATTACAGTCATGAACTAAAAAGGATGTCTAAAAAGAGTGAATCTGGACTGATGGGAAAAAGCAGAAGACGAACTCTAAATTTAGAATGACGTTCAAGCTAGCCCAAGAGGGTGGTGTAGGCTCTGTCCAAAGTAGAGCATTTGGTGGTGGATCTTTGAGATGAAGGATCACTATCATCCTCTGGTTCCCAGTGGCTACACAGCTTAGCAACCAGGAGAAGTGGTTCCTACCACTTCTAAACGATGTTGTGGTTAAAGAGTGAGTCATAAACCATAATGGTGATGAATGTGCAACCTGCTGCCACTTGGATCCTGATCTTGCTTCAGCCACTGCATACAAAAATGGAGCCTCTGGTCCTAACTCTCCACAATGAAGTCATGATTCATTGCAATGAAGTCATTCCCACTTGCAAAAGGAAATAGGAAAGCGTGTGTCTGGCATTTTTCCTTCTATAGTGGGAGACTGACTCTCCTCTCCAATACTCAGAAGATGGGGAATTCCCTAAGCAGAGGCAGGGAAATCAAAAGAATAATAAATCCCACTGAGGAAATGTTTCAATTTATGCCACTTTACTATGGTCTCTGAACACTGCACAGATGGTCCCAGAAGGCTCTCTTCACTACATACCAAAACATCAGCAAGTCACAAGATTCCAGACCTTTCTATGGAAAGGATAAATTGCTTCTTAAGCCTATCTTGCCCTTAAGATTGTCCATGTTGGATTTGATGAAATCTCAAATTCCCAGACCTACCACATTCTTCCCCAGAGTGGTTGGAAATGTCTCAAACCATAGAGTTGTTTTGGAATGAAACATTCCTAAGGAAATCGCAGAACTAAATATATCCCAAGGGCATGTCACTATTCAAAACTGTGCCCCTAAAAGGTCCCATGGGGCCATGTTGCTGCAATGAATCCCCCATCGTGGACACCTCGCCCTATAGGATGACAAATCTTGAACACTCTCAATTCTGGGGATCCCAGTATATGGTGAGGTCTCTTTTGTTTGTACCTACCTCGCCTCATTCCAAACGCTGTTTAAATTTACGGTTAGCTACATTTTAGCACCAGAAGAAACAGTAGATTAAAAAATAATATTCTGGTTAAAGAGTGAATCATAATTAAGACTGTCTGGCTCTCCCAATCACTAGATGTATGATCTTGAGCAAACAGAATCTTTCTGAACCTTAGTTTGTTCATCTGTAAATTAGGGGTGCTAACAGTCTCTGCCTCGTAAGGTTTTTTGAGAAGATTAACAATACCACATAATGATGCATTTAAAACTACCTTAAATGGTTTCTGACATATTCAATGACTTGACAATCCTAATATCAAAATTGAGGCTTAAGAAGATTAAGTAACTCATCCAAGATCATACAGCCATTTATGTGGAGGAGGCCTTTTTTAAAATTCATTCCAAAGAACTGGCTAAGAATTCTGATGAGCTATGGAAAAATAAGTGAAAACCTAGAACAGAGGATATAATGGACAACAAATCAAGAGATCCAAACCCCTAGTTTCTACATCTCTAAAATGGGTGGTCTGAGCTTAACTTCCAGGTTAAGATGGTGTTTGTGTAGCAATTCCCAGTCTTCTCCATATTTCCCTCACTGAAACAGTTATAAAGACATGGGAAAATTTTTAATGTGCCATACTGCAGGAAATTAAGGATAATAGTAAGTCACTTGTGGGTTTGGGAGGAACTTCTAATATATAAAAAAATGGTCAAGAACTTAAAAATAGAGGAGTGTCTGCATGGCTCAGTCAGTTAAGTGTCTGCCTTCAGCTCAGGTCATGATCTGGAGTCATCAGATCAAGTCCGCATCAGGCTCCCTGCTCAGTGGGGAATCTGCTCCTCCCTCTCCCTCTGCCCTGGCTTGTGCTCTCTCTCTCTCTGTCTGAAGTAAATAAATAAAATATTTTTTTAGAAAAAGAAGTTAAAAATAGAGCTACCTTACAACCCAATAATTGCATTACTGGGTATTTACTCCAAAGATACAAATGTAGTGATCTGAAGGGGCACCTGCACCCCAATGTTTATAGCAGCAATGTCCACAATAGCCAAACTGGGGGAAAAGTCAAGATGTCCATCAACAGATGAATGGATCAAGAAGATGTGTGTGTGTGTGTGTGTGTGTGTGTGTGTGGTGTGAGGCAGGGGTGTATACAATGGAATATTACTCAGCCATCAGAAAAAATGAATACTTACCACTTACATCGATATGGTTGGAACAGGTGGTATTATGCTAAGTAAAATAAGTCAATCAGAGGGCGCCTGGGTGGCTCAGTGGGTTGAGCCGCTGCCTTCGGCTCAGGTCATGATCCCGGGGTCCTGGGATCGAGCCCCGCATCGGGCTCTCTGCTCAGCAGGGAGCCTGCTTCCTTCTCTCTCTCTGCCTGCCTCTCTGCCTGCTTGTGATCTCTGTCTGTCAAATAAATAAAAATAAATAAAATCTTTAAAAAAAAATAAGTCAATCAGAGAAAGACAATTATCATATAGTTTCACACATATGTGGAATAAAAAAGCAGGGCAGGGGACCGTAGGGGAAGGGAGGGAAAACAGGAAGGGAAGTCATTGAAGAGGGAGAAAGCCATGAGAGCCTCTTAACCATAGGAAACCGTGGGGGCTGCGGGGAGACAACTGGATGACGGGCATGAAGGAGGGCATGCGATACAATCAGTGCTCGGTTTGATACACAACTGATAATTTGTTGAACACCACATCTGAAACTAATGAGGTACTACAAGTTTGCTAACTAAATTTAAATTAAGAAAGAAATTTAAATTTAAATTAAGAAGAAAAGAAAATGAATAGAGATAGATTCATCAACAAAACTGCTGGCCTACATATGTGTTGTTCTCTAAAGGAGAACATTACGTCCTGCTTAGACAACGGCAGGAAAATGCCAAACTTTTTATCCACTATCTCACTTCCTGCTTGGAGTTAGAGGATCTGCAAAATCATAGATAGAAAGAGAGATAGATAGATAGATAGATAGATAGATAGATGATAGATAGATAGATAGATAGGCAGGCAGAATCATTCATTCCCACCCACCTTGCCCCACCCTACCATGCATACAACCATTTTTTATAAAAGTTATAACCCCACATGTGGCCACCCCCATACCACCATAGCCCACACACACATAAAAACAGACTCATTTAACAGTCTAAAAGGCCTAGAATTTCAAAAACCTAATGACCAAGAAGACAGTAACATTTGGGGAAATAAATGAAGACTGTCAGATGAAAACAGGCAATGGTTATTTAGAGTTTGCTCTAGCAAAAGAGTGAGCCACCATCACTTGGATTTGGTGGAGACTCAAAGGCAAGCAGAGGATGGGAGAGTTTCACAGGAAAAAGGAAGGAAAGGTTCCAGGGGTGCCCTGATTGGAGGCTCCTGGCCTGGGGAAGCTGGAGGTAGGCTAAGAATCAGGGTGATTGTCTAAGGTACACATTTGGCTTTCTCTGGTTGGTCCCAAGATAGAAGGGAGTTAATAAATTAGGGAAGCCATCGGTTGTTAATTAAGTCTTGGCCATTTGAGGCCAATCATTACAAAGCTTATTGTATGGTTACTAGAGGTAGTGGTAGAACTTCCATTAGGTTTGACTTACGGATAGAATGCTGGATTCCTGACCTGGATACTCTGTATAATGGGTTCTTTCCTGGGCTGGTTGCTACAGATATCCTTTTACATATTGTCTGACCATTTTCTTTTTCTATATTCAACCTCTCAACTTTATTACATTTTTGGGATGTGCACATGAAGGCAGAGACAGGGTAACTCTACTGTCCAAATATGACACAGATTCTAGTTTTTCATATAAATGTTTCTGATCGGAAAAGAACCATGGACAGCCACAAGTGATAGGGGGATAGAGTTTCTCAATCCTGCAGACAAAGCACTGAAGCTGCAGGCAAAGAGAAGAGCTCATTCTAATCTAGGAGAATTTTACTGGGTAATTTCTGCTTTTAAGATACCAGACCCTGGTTTTGGTCTAAGTTTTCAACAAGGCACCTAAGTGGACACTGAGCACAATTAAAGGAAGATTTTGGGGGCACCAGGATGGCTCAGTGGGTTCAAGCTTCTGCCTTTGGCCCAGGTCATGACCTCAGGGTCCTGGGATCAAGCCCTGCATCGGGCTCTCTGCTCGGTAAGGAGCCTGCTTCCCTTCCTCTCTCTCTGCCTGCCTCTCTGCCAACTTGTGATGTCTGTCAAATAAATAAATAAAAAGGGAAGACTTTGTATTCTGTTGGCAAAAACTAAAACTAGACCGATGCCTCTTAAATCTAGATAAAACACAATAACTCTTCATTTTCCTTGTGAATGATTATTCTACGGTCTAAAGTCTTAAAGACGTCAGAGAATCACACCTCTGAAAATGATTTGCTTTAAAGGAAGAATTTTTAGAAAAATGTTTTCCTTGTTCACAAAGATAAGCAAGAAATCATAGATTCCATTGAAAAAATAATCATATAGAATAGGCTATCCTAAAAAGAGACCGAAGTAAGACAAAAAGACAAAGGCTGAGATTTAATCTGCGATAAGAAAAGTTGTAGATCTTCCCTAAAACTGCAAAGGCAGAATTTAAGTCCAAAGGCAGACATTTTTAAAAAGAAAAATCTATACATATTTAGCTCCTACTTAAGGAAAAACTAAAGTTACCTAGAATGTGAAGGAAAAAATAAAAAGATTAGGAGTAGATGACACAATGGAGGGAAAGTGGCAAAAAGAGCAAAAGAAACTAATATAGATATAGATTAGATATAGATATATTTAGAAATTAAAGAGAAATTCCCTGAGCTGGGGAAGGGGAGGGGGAAACCTACCTCTGTAGATCAAAACAATTCACCTCATTCCAGGAAAAGAATAAAATGACAAAAATGTTAAATTTCAAAGATCAAGAACAAAATTCCTGGTTTTCAGCAAGAGAGGACATGCCATATTAGCCTCATATGTCTCCTCCATCAGACTAGATTCCAGAAGAAAATGGGCGTAAGTCTATAGAATTGGATAAGAAATGAGAGAATTTCCTACATCAAAATAGCTCATTTATTTACAAACGGAAGGAACATTTTTTCAGGCACATGCTAGGATAATGAAAACACAGCTTTCATGTACATTGCCTAAAAAACATATATTAGAGATGACCAAGAATTTAATCAAAATGAAAGAGCCAAAAATATTCAGAACAGCATAAAGAAAAATCTGAGAATGAACACTGAAAAAAATTGAGTAGTTACATGTCTAAGCATTAATTTTGGTAAATGAGATAAAATTAATATAAAATTTTTAAATAATCTTTTATAAAATAAAGCCAAATAATTTTTAAATCCTGGAGTTTACTATTAGTAATATGTACCAATAAATTTCAGATTTATTAACAAAATGGTAAAAAAATAAGAGTTTGCTGAAAGCATGTTGAGTTTAGCTTTACAAAGGTCAGAGTAAGAAGTTATTATATTGCTGCTCATTGACAATCAGAAAAATTTAGATTAGATCGTACTTTTGAAAAACTTACAAGATAATCATCACTGACATTAAGAACAGGATGCACACCTGTTTTCCAAATCATTACAGAACAAAAAAGGAAAATTCAAGAATCTGCAAAGAATAAAAATAACTAATATTTATTTAATTCACTCTATGCCAGGTGCTATGCATACTTTTTATTCTCATTATTACTTACAACTATTCTATAAAATAATTCTATTTTTCCCATTTTTTAAGGAATGAAATTGAAGGTTAGAAAACTATAATGATTCGTTCAATGACAAATAGTGACAGAGCCAGTATTTTAACTCAAAAAGTTGGACTTAAAGTTGACATTCACCCATTACTATGTGTTGTCCCCTCTATGTCTACTGAGAGCTTATGATATGCCAGGAGCTATGCCATTAATTCATTTAACATTCAACAGTTCTACAAAATAGTCAAGAATGAAAAAAGGAGAAGCAGAAAACAAAGAGTTATCAAGCATATCAGCTTACTAGTGACTTAAAATTTTATACTGGGGCCCCCAGGTGGCTCAGTGTGTTGAGCATCTGACTCTTAGTTTGGGCTCAGGTCATGATCTGATGGTTGTGAAATCAAGTCCTAAGTCGAACTTCACACAGTGACTACTTGAGATTTTCTCCTTCTCCCTCTGCCCCTCCCCGCACTCATACACTCTCTATCTAAAATAAATAAATACGTGTGGTTTTTTTTAAGATTTTATTTATTTGACAGACAGAGATCACAAGTAGACAGAGAGGCAGGCAGAGAGAGAGAGGGGGAAGCAGGCTCCCTGCTGAGCAGAGAACCTGATGCAGGACTCAATCCTGGGACCCTGGGAGCCTGACCAGAGCCGAAGGCAGAGGCTTTAACCCACTGAGCCACCCAGGTGCTCCTGAAATAAATAAATAAGTCTTCAAAAAAAATAGATAGAAATGTGGAAAATTAATCCTAAACTTGGCCAAAAAATCTAGCCCATAGTTATAAAAGTAGAAATTACAGACGCCAGATTTTCCGATTATAAAACTATATAATAAATTAATTTGTTC
This sequence comes from Mustela nivalis, assembly GCF_964662115.1. Taxonomy (NCBI): domain Eukaryota; kingdom Metazoa; phylum Chordata; class Mammalia; order Carnivora; family Mustelidae; genus Mustela; species Mustela nivalis. The sequence goes on along the minus strand of NC_139034.1, from coordinate 81,033,750 downwards.
ATGTAATACAAAAAATTCCTTGACTATTACAAAACTATTCAAATATTTAACAATAGAACAAAAAAGAAAGAAAAACACTGTAAAATAAAATTATGAGGGCACAAAATATTTAAGAGCTTAGAATGTTATTATTTTTTTAAGATTTTATTTATTTATTTGAGAGAAAGAGAGACAGAGAGAGAGCATGGTTGGAGGAGGGCCAGAGGAAGAAGCAGACTCCCCACTGAGTGCAGGACTAAATCCTTGGACTCCAGGATCATGACATGAGCTGAAGGCAGCCGCTTAACCAACTGAGTCACCCAGGCACCCCAGAATATTATATTTTTTAAATGAATAAATCAAAATAACTTAAGCAGTCATTTAAAATATTAAAATTGGGTGCCTTTAAAGTTTTAAAATTTTAAAATATTAAAATTGGGAGCCACATCAGGCTTTCTGCTCAGCGGGAAGCCTACTTCCTCCTCTCTCTCTGCCTGCCTCTCTGCCTACTTGTGATCTCTCTCTGTCAAATAAATAAATAAAATCTTTTTAAAATTTTTTTAAAAATTAAAAAAATAAAATATTAAAATTATGTTAACCAGAATATAATACATTTGTGCATTATAGAAAAGAATTTAAAAATAAGTGTAGGAAAATGTAATATTAATATTTAACTAATATGAGATTGCTTCTTAGGGAATAAATTAAATAACAGAAACACCGAATTAAGAAAAAAATCAAAATTAGTAAAGAAAAAGTTAAAATAACTTTTAATATGGAATATTTGGTATAATTTCATGCTAATTATTTGATATATTTCAAAGAAAGGGACATTGCCCTGGAGCAATACAAAATAGCCAAAATCAATTAAAAGGAAATAGAAAACAAATAAACAAAGAATGCACAGGGAAAAGACCACTTCCAAATATGTCTCTGGGCACGTGGCAAGTTATTTCAAACTTTAACATGTTAGATTATTCTACCTATTTATATGCCCTTTCAACATCTATGAAAAAAAGTAAGCTGAGCAGACAGATCCACTATAATCCTAATCATCAAAGTTTGATAAGAAACAAAACAGAATCTAGAGTTCATTCTTGTATATTGTTGTATGTATATATGAAGTCCTAACGGAAATACTAGCCAATTTATAATCCAATAAAATCAAGAGCAAATGCCTGGATGCTTTAATAAAAGTTTCAGCCTCAAAATGATGTTATTAACTCAAATGTGGGACACCTTGTGGTTGCCTCGACTTGGGGTTAAGAAAATATTTAATAAAGCTTAGCCATTACTCTTGATTTGATAAGCATTAAAAAATCTAGGAATTAAAAACATGGGACCCAGCAACAATTTCATTCCAAAAGCCATTGCCATTATTAAGTCAATGAGAGTTGACCTCATTAAAGGAAGGGTATAATCATCCCTCTTTTTTAGCATTGTTCTGTATGCTACTGTGAATTTAAAGACAGATGACAATAATTAGGAAGAGATAATAATGCCATTATTAATGACAAATGTGGCTGTACATCTAGAAAATCTACATAAACAAGCTGAAAAACCTCTCCTAATTCATGATGAAGTTCAGCAAAGTGGATACACATAAGGCAAATCCACAAAAATCAATAGCTTTTTCAATATGCCAATAATAATGTTGCAGTAAAGTCTGTAGATTTTTTAGGACTTATTTACTTATTTTGGAGAGAGAGGAGGGGACGAGGCAGAAGGAGAGGGAGAAAGAATCTCAAACACGGTGACGCTTCTGTGGTGTTTTCTCAAAATTTTTATAATATAATATAATAATATAAACTGCTTTTAATTAATCTTAAATAGAATGAGAGCTTGAAAGAGATCACCTCTAATGGACTTCCAGTTATGAAGGATTCTATTGCCATCACAATGTCACCATTCAAGTTCCCACAATTTTTGTCTAAGTATAGGGGAGCCCATATGCACCAAAACCATTTTTAAGGCTAGGGATGGTCTACCATGAATTTTAAATCTCTACATCCTGAGTCAAGCTTGATGGCATATTTTTACTTTTCTTGTTTCAGTAAAGTGGTCTATGAAGAAAATCACCCAGCTTATTCTAAGAATATGTTAAGATGTAAAGAATGGGAATACTTGATTGCTTAGAACATATTTGAAAATTCTACAAATTATTTATACTCTTCAATGAGGAAAGCACGCCTTTACATGCATACAAGTATGAAATACATACACGTTTGAAGTACCTGTCAAAGTTTCTGCATATAGCCTGATGATTTGGGTAACATATAATGGAGTTGAGAAAGAACTGTATCATTTGAGTTTTTAAAATGAGGGGAGGGTGTAGTGTCTATGACTTTGCCTAGACTCAAGAGAGTCATCTGGGTTTATAAAGGAGAGAAGGGATTCCTGGGTGGCTCAGTGGGTTAAGCCTCTGCCTTCAGCTCAGGTCATGTTCTCAGGGTCCTGGGATCAAGCCCTGCATTGGGCTCGCTGCTCAGCAGGGAGCCTGCTTCCCTTCCTTTCTCTCTGCCTGCCTCTCTGCCTCCTTGTGATCTCTGTCTGTCAAATAAATAAATAAAATCTTTAAAAAATAAAAATTAAAGGAGAGAAAAGTTCAAAGATGCTGTCATCCATTCAGTTGTTCACATGAAGGAAACCCACCAGAGAGTTACTCATCAATTCACATCTCCTACTGCAGAATGTGATCATTGATTTTGCCTATTTTGAAAAACAAATAAATCCGTTTGTTGTCATTATTTATAGTCTCCAATTACGCAGGGAAATAAAATTTTAAAATAGAAAGTATGCAGAGGATCTGAGTGACAGTCCAACTAAATTATAAGCCCCAAACAGGCTTTCAAATATATATGACTTACATAACTAACTCAATGAATTTTGTTCTCTGTGCCTGGGTAGACACAGGCAAGAAAATTTTCCCTTCCCTTCACTAAAATAAAACTGAAGGTGTCATTGATGGGTTTGCATCTCATAAAGCCTATTTACCCTTATCTCTTCCTTATTTGAGGGTTTAAAAACCGAGATTTCTTCATTTTCACGAGTTCACTATTCTTTAGGAATCTAAAGGGAATACCTTCAAAATTTGCTTACCCAGTCCCAGTAACGGCAAGATTGCTTTGGGGAGAATGTTTCTTAGAATAGAAACTCCATTATTTCCCCTCTATTGTCAAGATCATCTTTTACTACAGAGACAAAGTCCCAATCTAATTAATCATTACTCTGACTTTCAGTATCTAAAAATTAGAAGAATTTTGCAGTTTCCTATGTATTTGTAACACTTGAGCTAGACATAGCTAGTGAGTTCAGTGAAAGAGTTTCTGCTACTAACTATTCTCTGTGATAAACTGTTTACCTCAGCGACAGGTCTGAGTCAGTCAAAATACTGTGAATCATTTGTTATTGGAATAATTTGATTAACCACTTTAAGTCTCAGGAATCAATCCACAATAAAATACTTTTCTTATTGTTTTTTTCATCCACCATATGCACTCTTCCTATTTACCTTATTCTGTGTAAATCAGGAAGTCTGCAACACATCTTAATTCATACAGTTTTGTTCGGGTCTTCATGTCAACAGATGCTTTGTAACCATGATCCTGTCTTCAACTTCCTTTCTCTCAAATTGCGAAATCTTTCAATTTCTTATATAACCTATTCTTCTTAAACCTCAATGCATTTTTTTTGTTCATATGGAACACTGTTGATTTCAACCTCTTTCTAAATTCTGAGACAGACTAACATTTTCTCTAATACATTCATTCATCCAGTGCTTTTACACTAATGGAGCATATGACACGTACAGAGTCCCATGGTGGCCTGTGGGGGTGAGTAGGTGGATAGCTTGAATAATTACCCAAATGGTATAAAAGACCACATTCCCTCTCTCTCACTGGTAGTGCCTCTCTGACCATGTCACAGCCACTTGATTTCTGTGCAGTGACAGGGAGTGACTGGTTCTCACCTGATTATGCACGATCATTTTGACTAATCGAGCCATACAATTTCTAGGTCATTTCAGTATCCTTTAGCTGAGTTTGATGTTGGTCCCTACATATGTGCTTTTGGTTTCAAGACACAGTTCTTAATTTATCAAAGCCACTATGCAATCACAGACGTCACAGACCAAAATCTCGGTGTTTATTCACTGAACTCACATGCTGGATCTGGATTGAAAGATAATTTCTGTTAGTCTTCAGGAGTAACCCATTCGATTAGTAATTTCATTCTTGACATGACACACTGTGCTTAGAACCCATATGACAGGTGTCGGCCTGGAGGAAGTGGTAATCTGAGACCTTTGGGAAGTAATTCCACCTACTTGAGAAAGCAGATTTTATCACCTCTTTTGCCTCCTGGTTTTGCCAACTTTGATTAGAACTCACCAAAATTGAAAGAGAAAATATTAAGACAACTAGTGAAGCCAAGATATAATTAAAACAGACCAGATAAAGGATGAAAGATCAATACTCTGAAAGAGTATCAACAGCATCAAATGGGGTTTTTTTAGTCCCTAGTATTTTCAGAATACAGTTAGAGACTTAGACCCTCTGTTCACTATGCTTCTCTCCTAATCAACAGTGACACATCCAGCTATAATTCAGAATGGGCAATGAATTTGGTTTGAGCTTAATGAGACAGAAAACACAAAATAACAGTGGCTGAAGCAAGAAGTAATTTATTCTCTCTCAGGTAGACAAAGTATGATGGTTCCACAATCTGTGGGATCTCGGCCATTCTCGCCACACAGCAGAGACCCTGTGGATCAAGACGGCTGCCTAAGCTCTAACAACACGTCCAGAAGGAAGGAGTCAGAAGGACAGAGGAGAGGGCAGAAGTGTATTCTCCCTCCATTTAAGGATCTTTACTGGAAGATGCCTCTACCACTCTGTTCACAGCACTTTGGCTGGAATTTAATTCTATGGCCATAACAGCTGTGAAAGAGATTAGGGAATTTCATCTTTATCCTGGGAAATTATGTTCCCAGCTAGCATGTGGAAGTTCTATGATTAAAGAAGAAGGGAGAATGGATATTGAGGAAAAACTATCATTATCTGCCGAGAACTAATTATTTTTGTTAAATAATGATTTGAATCATTTAATGACACATGAAATCTGACCACCTTTTTTCTACTTATGCTCTCAGTCCAGCTTTCCCTCCGTAAAGTCTGATTGAGTCATCTGCCCTAAAAAGCAGTTACAGCAAATCATGATTGCAGGAGACATACCACTGAGCACAATATCTACATTTACCACGGATAGCACAAGTCTGTATTCAGATTTATTAGACCAGATAATCTATGCACAGAATTTCACATAGAAAAATAAAATACAGACTGAAGTCATGAAAATTGATCCCTTAAATCTAAGTAATGATTTTTTTTGTCTTTTTATTTTTTTATTTATTTTTATTTTTTTATTAAATTTATTTATTTTCAACATAACAGTTTTCACTATTTTTTCACCACACCCAGTGCTCCATGCAATCCGTGCCCTCTCTAATGCCCACCACCTGGTACCCCAACCTTCCCCCCGCCGCCACTTCAAACCCCTCAGATTGTTTTTCAGAGTCCCTACTCTCTCCTAAGTAATGTTTGGATGAACACATGAAAATGTGCATCTCTTCCCTGACTGTACGTTGGCATCACCTGGGAGTTTGTCTTGTTGTTCTTACTATTTGCTTCGTTATCTTCTAATAATTCTAATGCCCAGCACACACTTGAGACCAATTAATCCAGAATCTAAAGGGTGTAGAAAAGGAAAGTGGGACCCAGGTCTCTGTATCTTTGAAAAGCACTTTCTCAAGCATAGGACTCCATCCAGAGTAACTGCTAATGAAGTCTTAGACTATAAGCATTAAACAGGGCAGCACCAATGCTTTTAATTGCACTCAAGAGTAAAGTGCAATTAAGAAAATCTGTGATGTGATTGATCTCTCTGTCTATGGAAGATTTTGCACTAAATAAAGTAAGTCACTAAGGTGAATTAAACACATTTCTGACTTTCCTTTGAAATCAACATCTTTTTTTTCTTTCCCCCTTCCAAGTTAATTATACAAAGCAACTGCCATGATGTAACACGTAGTAACAAAATACTGTACCTGTGGAAGGAGGGGAGGCTAAGGGGCTCAACATGATAAAAAATGTAAGTTATGACTGAGATCCTTTAATGTCTTCACAAAACTGTTTCGATCCAACCTGATAGTACCTGATGCTCCTTCAGCAAGTCAGTCTTTTGGTTGTTCCAGCATTCCCAAGTGAAAGGGACAGAGCAGAAGGACAATGCCTGTCCCCTAAAAATACAATGGAAGGGCAAAGTCCTGTGACCAGGCAGGAAAACACTTGGATTCTAAACCTAGACCTGCCCAATTTCCAATATGACTTCTAGTAGCTCATTCTCCTTAAAGCAAGGCATCCTCATTTGTAAAACACAGACATTTGACCAATGGTGTCCAGGTCCCCTTCTAGCTGCAGAATCCAAAGTTTCTACCCAGCAGTCACCCTATTTGGAGAGAAAATTACTAATTCAGATTTCCTGTCCAAATAGTTGCATCAGCCTTCCCTGACCCAGGTGATAGCAGAATAGTAACAATGACCAGAGGGCAAATCCTCAATTGGAGCCTCTCCCAGGCCCTCCTGACAATTCAAATACATTAAGCTCAGGGCACATGTCTAGAGTGCGCTCAGAGTTTACAAACATAATATAGAAAACACCTGGCATGAGTTCCTCCTTTTGTGGTCTCTAGGGAGGACCACTGCTTAAAGCTTTTGAGACTTTCTAGGAGGTATTTAAAGGTCATGGGATATATAGCTTTGCAATGGTCCAAAGAACACAGCCGACTTCAGAATGGGTGGTAAGAGAGCTGAGGTTCCAAGGGGCTAGATCCCATAAAAATTCAGATACTGAGGTTCAATATGGAAACACGGACAGGAAAAGAAGGAGGCTCATGGGTACGAGACAAGCCTGGGATGTGTCTTGTTCCCAGAACGAAGAACCACAGATATAGCTCAGGATATGCACCACGCAACCTCAAAGATGGAGTCAAGATACTTGAGGATTTGTACCAAGTTATAGGCAACCTGTTAAGGAATCAGACTGAGAAATGGCATAAGGTTAATGAGAAAAACACTGAGAGTCTAGGGAAGCATATATCAGAAAGGAGAATACCAAAACTACCCAAAGGCGGGGCCAGATGAAAGAAAGATTGATCATTAGGCTCAGCAGGGGATTAAGTTGAGATGGATGTCTTGGGCAGATTGTACACCAGTATCCCTCCCATTGCTTCCTAAAGAATCCTAGTCTTGTTCAGGGCAGCAACCCGTGCTGCTGGAAAGAGTCTCACAGCCTCCCATGCATGAGTAGTGGGTATAGAGGTGAGGAACAGAGTCATGAGCTAGCTCTGGCCCCGTGTGAGGAGACAGAAACCCCTGGAGGTGCCACCCCTTCCCCAAAAAGGACAGATAGAGTCTCTGCAGGAGGCAGGCTGCTGGCTCTCCCACTTCCCCCAGCCTGAAGCACGAATATAAAGCTGGGGCAGAGCTGGACCTCTGTCTTACAACCACAAGGTGTAGAGAGGGAGACAAAAAACCATAGGAAAATGACGGGAGGAGGCTAAGACAGGGGAGACACGCCACACCATCTTGGACTCACGCTCCAAGGGGAAGGAAAATGCTATTTGATGAAGCCAAATTACAGGCAAACTACAACCTTCAATAAGCCCAACAGCTCATTAATTACGGTTTAATAATATTCTTGAGTCGACAGTGCCGAGGAACCAAAAGCATGAAAGCCTGTACAAAGAGCATATCCTGCTCTTCCAACAGCTGCTCATAGGAACCAACTAAACATCTCTTGTCTATAAGGTAATCTCCCTTGAGATTAAAAAGAAAGTTAAAAACATCTTCAAGGAACCAGATGAACTCAGAACTCCAAGGCACATGTGACCAGATGCTTTGCATGCCCCTACCAAATGCGGGGTTGGGGAGGTGTTTATGCCGTTTCTATAAACAATGGAGGAAAGATAGAAAGAAACTAAAATTAGAATCATGCCAGAACCCTGACATTTGAGATGATATTAAAACTACAAACTGGCACTTATAAGTGATGAGAAATTCACAGGAGACGAGCACATCTGCCTCGTGTAGCTGATTAAAGTTTGAAAGGCAGCATTAAGACTCAGCAGTTACAGATAATGCCTGGAGAATTTCGGATTAGTTGAAGAGGGACAAATAGGAAAACATTACTTTTCTAGTTCGGGAAGAGGTATTGAGGCTTGAACACCTGGCTGCTGGAATAAATGAACTCCCTCGGGGCTGCACTGTATTTATTGCTTGAAGTGGGTAGTCTGACTTCAGGATGGATGGGCCACAGCACGTCAACAATGCGGCTAAGCCTGGCAACGTCAGTGGTGCCCAGCCATACCGTCAGCGACCAGGCGGGCACCATTGAAAGTGCGGAACAAGGAAGGCCTCCCTGGCCCCGGGAGTGATGATTATTATTTTTTTAGATTTTATTTATTTATTTGACAGAAAGAGAGATCACAAATAGGCAGAGAGGCCGACAGAGAGAGAGGGGGAAGCAGGCTCCCCACTGAGCAGAGAGCCCGATGCGGACCTTGATCCCAGGACCCTGAGATCATGACCTGAGCCGAAGGCAGAGGCTTAACCCACTGAGCCACCCAGGTGCCCCTCCAAGAGTTATTTTTATTAGGAAAACCCAAACTTTCAGAGGAGCGTCAGTACAGAAATGCAGCCAGCAATGTTTTCACCACGGAGTGGAAGTGCAACCCTTCTCCTTGCCAACCGGCGACCTGACTCTGGCCCCTCCAAAATTCCTTGTGTCCTGAACCCTGGTCAAGGGCCAGCACCAGGTAGGACCCCAGAGCTGACTATGGCCTCACCACTACTGGCTCCGCACAGCCCAGCTGAGCAGCCGTGGTGTCTGGACGCCGGCAGGGACTCAGCCCTCTGAGTGCCACCAAGACCACCCCGCCCCCGCCCCAGCTGCATGCAAAGGACAAATGAAGCCTAGCTGCCCAGGCAGGGACAGACACCATGCTGTGAGGGCAACAGAGTTTGAAGGATGTCTCCCCAAACTGCTAAAAAACTTAACTGATAGTCAAGTTCATCTCTGGCCAAAAATCATGTCAGGAAGCCTGGACTCCAACAAAAATGAAAAGCACTCCATGGAAGGAAGCTTGAATTTTAATTGTGACTGTACTAAGCAGTTGAAGAAAATCATAGCAACAAGATTATCTCTGGAAAAAGGGACAGTGTGTTGTAAAAATGAGGCAAACCTGGATCGGAAATCCAACTTCCCTCAAAACTAGCGGTATCGGTCTATCCCGTCCACCCTCTCACACAACACCAGCCTCCATTAAAAGGGCATCACCACAGCTCCCTGGAGAGGCTCGGGGAAGATTAGATGAGACAGCACCTGCAAAGCACTTGGCCCTTTGGTAGTTAGTTGAATTGTGGTATCATTATACGCAATCTCTAAAATGTGACTAATACTTCCTTCATGAGGAGAATAGAGCTTCAAGATTAAATTCTATCCTAATGATAGTCACTAAAAAGGGACTTCTGACCCTACAACTGAAAAGTACAAATCACCTTGACATGGGAAGATCCTGGTTTCTCCAAGCCATTGGCTAATTGGAAAGACAAAGTTCTGCTGGTCCAGAAGGGTGCACTGCCCTTGATCCAGGGGGTGAACCCCCCTCAAAGGAGCACCAAAGAGTATATGTCTCCAGACCAGGAGTCACCTGGGGCAGACGTAACTAAGGAGTGAGCTAGAATGGGACAAACCCACAGCATGATGAAGATCTGGGGTCCAGGAAGAAGAAGGAATGGTTGGTCTGGCACATGTGGGTTCTAAATACCACAGGTCTCAGAACCACAGAGCACAAAGATCTGGGGAGCAAAGAAGCTGATACAAGCTCAGGAAGTCATACTGGTAACAGTTCCATCACTGAGTGCCCACCCTGAGCGTGTCAGGTCGTACTCACTCCTTCACGGAATGCTGACAATCAGACTATGAAATAGACCTTGTTCTCTCCACTCTATGAAGAAACAAGTGTCCCAAAAAGTTCATCAAAAGGCCATGCAAAGTGTCATGAGTTTCCTTACCCCCCTTTCAATTTCACAAGGAATCGGCTGCCTTCAGGCTGGTTCCCAGCTCCTTAGAGTATCTTTACAGTGACAGATAACTTGGGCCCTTCTATCTTGCTATCTTGGGTCCCATTCATTCTCCAAACTTTTCTTATTTCAATTTCCTAACCATAACCTGTCTATGTCTTGCCTGGTTCTCTCATGACAAAGACAATCTGGTAACTAGATAATCGGATAAATGGAGTGGTACGGAGGTAAGCAAAGGTCATACTGTTCATCTCCTTCTATTGATAAAAATAAAAAGGTCCTCCAAGAGTATGTTCAGCAACCCTGGAAGTCCCCAAGAACTTTCAGTGGTCCATATGGCCAAACCGTTTTTTAAATAATGCTGAAATATTATTTGCCTTTCTCACTGTTGATTATCTTCCTTGAAGTGACTGACCTATTGAGCTCATTTTTAAGAAAATACCTGCCAATACCCAAGTCTAAAAAACCATAGTTTGTCCACCATTTTCTCAAGTCCACCAAAAAAATTCTCACAACTCAACAATAGCACAAGGTCTTTTCTTGGAGATGACCATCAAATTTTGGTCTATAGCAGAAGTCAATATACATACTTGTCATTTCATCACTAATGAATAGTTCTAAAAACATGTCCTAAAGGGTGGAGATTTAATAAAATAATAATTTTTGCTATTTCATCATGAACCTATTTAAGGGAAATTGATTTTATTTCTTTACTTCTGCTGCATGGAGTGGGGAAGAAAACCATGACTGTCAGTCCAGTTTGCGATCACGGCCATGACTCACAGGCACGCACCAGCAGTTTTATCCACTTCTGCTTTTGCACTATTAGTGCAAATGCCCACACAGGGGAAAAGGCAGATTTGTTGCCAATAATAAAATTTGAGCTTTCAAGAAAAAAATAAAAACTTAGAAAACTCATATTGTCAATGTGAGTTTTTCAAAATGTACTTGTTTTTTTAGTATTGGACCATTTCTTTTTTTTTTTTTTCTGAGATTTTATTTACTTATTTGTCAGAGAGAGAAACAGCACAAGTAGGGGGAGTGGCAGGCAGTGGGAGAAGCAGGCTCCCTGCTGAGCAAGGATCTGGATTCAGGATCCAGTCCCAGGACCCTGGGATAATGACCCGAGCTGAAGGCAGACATTTAACCAACCGAGTCACTCAGGCATCCCTAAAATTTAGTTTTTTTCTGATAAAATTAGCAGTGATATTAACAAATGTGGGTTTTGGTATACTAAAAATTCATTATTTAGATGATCTTCATAACCCTATAAATCAATATTTTCCAAATTATCATGAATGGGATTATAAAACTATGCATGAGTAAGATCTATTCAAAGTACAAGACCATTGGACAGTAGAGTAATAGATTATAAAAAATTATTTGATGTGTTTTTATATTCCACATTGCAATTAACCTTTTAAAAACCACTACCTGTCTCACTTGCCAAATTTTGATGTAGTATTAAAGACGTATAGCCACAATTATCTATAATCGAAACATCCCTCCCCCCCATTTTCCAACTATATATCTGTGTGAGGCTGGATATTATTCACATACTTCAACCAAAACAGCATCTTGCAAGAAATTGAATGAAGAATCAAATATGAGACTCAACTGTCTTCTGTCAAACCAAAGAGATTTACAAGAATATGAAGCAAGGCCACTTTTCTCACTAAAATTTTGTTTTAGAAAATATGTTTATTTTTTATTAAAATGTTATTCATATTAACATGCAATACATTTGTTATGGACACTTAAAATGAATTAATAAATAAGTGTGATTAAATTTTCTCCATTTTAATACCTAATGCAGTACATATCAATAGATAGAACCCAGCTAAACTAAAGTTCTTTGGGGTCTTTAAGAATTTTAAGAATTAGAAAGGACCCAAGATGAAAAACGTCTGAGAGCTGTTGCCTTTAGTCAAAAAAATTGTTAAGTACTCAAAAAAGTATTTGGGAAAATAGGTCTTTTTGTACCTTCCATGAATTGAGGGCAACAGAGTTTGAAGGATGTCTCCCCAAACTGCTAAAAAACTTAACTGATAGTCAAGTTCATCTCTGGCCAAAAATCAAGTCAGGAAGCCTGGACTCCAACAAAAATTATGGCAGAATTCATACAAATCATACCATTCACCAGGGTGAAAAATGAAAAGAGAATCTTCTCGCAATCATTACGGTGTGGAACCCTTGAGGGGTTCCCCCAAACCTCACGATGTAGAGTATTTACAAGGTTGTCCTTTCAACAAAAAGTACTTTGTTTTCTGTGTGCATTATTTCAAGCATTAAGAGATACAATACGAACAGTGCCCCTCGTTGCTGACATTTTGAAGTCGCAAAATGAAACTGTTTAGTTCTTAAGAAAGCGATCTTTACCTCCTAAAAGTCACCCTGCTGAGCCAGATGTTTGAGTAACACTGGGTACTGTTTTAAGGTTTTAAATTCTCGTTCTTTTCTTGAAGATTTAAATATGATGAACCTTAGCCGCAGAGAGAGCCTGGCTGGGGAACAAGTCACACATGTACGCTTTGCACACATGCGAGCACACTCCTGCCCTGTGTATCCCTCCAACACAGACCTCTGTTCAACTCCCCTCCCTAAATCCAGAGTTTACAAACCTTATCTACCCAGCGCACTCACTACCGTGTGAGGAATCCCCACTGTGCTAGAGCCACCAAGCTCAGTCCCCATCTTTTCTACACAGTAAGTAGAATCTGAGATTTCTGACTTATCATCCTATAAAACTCAGAGCAGGCAATTTAGGATATCTCGTAAAGTAAAAAGGTTTTCAATGGGGGGACCTACCCACAGCTGCACTCCTGGCCCAGTTTTATTACTATTTCAGAACCCAGAAGCCTGGTTTGCATTTCCCCTGCAGCTTGAAATCTGCAAGAGGCCTTTCCCAGCTGAGTGGCCCGCAGCGAGGACTATGGCCCTTCTCCAAGGAGCACACAAGACAACACACGCGCTGCGTCCAACTAGCCACCTGGCAAAACTGTGATGGCCCCCCTGTGAGGGTTGCCTGTTAGGGAGGGGAGTTACAAAAAGCAAAAGAAAGAAAAGAAACAGCGGTTGTGCTTAAAATGAACTCAACATGTGTGTGAACGAACGCCCATCCCTGGTCCACCTTAGATTCCCAGGTATGCAAAGCATTCCCAACCCAAGCTCCCCAAGTGGGTTTTGGGGAGAAAGATGGTTTCCTGTTACTAGATGCAAAATGGGGGTGTGGGGGTCGAGCAGAGGTGGAAACTGTTTTTATCAGATTCTCAATAAAAGGTTAAAACCCACCTCAGTAAGTTTAAAATTCAGTTGAGTCAGAAACATCCTCTTTAAACTCTCCAGCACAGCTCAGACTTATTAAAGGTTATCGTTCTCATATCTGTGTTTTAACTTCAGTTGTCACCAAAGGGAAGTGTCTCTTTATTTTTTTTTTTTTTCTGTCTCAAGAAAAGAAAATTAAGGGGAAAAAAAGGAAAAGCAAAGAAAAAGAAGAGAGGGAAAAAAAACAGTAGAAGACAAATTAACTTCCAGATAAAAAGAAAAGGTAAAGGTTATTCTTTGATGAAAAATAAGGATCAAATAAGAAATCGCCACTGTCTGAGAATCTGAGAACTAAAGGGATCACTTATGGGGTACCTGGCCTGTTCAGTTAGAAGACCATGAAATTCTTAATCTCAGGGTTGTGCATTCGAGCCCCATGCCGGGTGTAATTATTTTTTAAGAAGTTAAAACACAGTTTTCAGATGCCTTTGGGGCACCTGGTGGCTCAGCTGATTAGCCTCTGACTCTTGGTTTTGGCTCAAGTCATGATCTCAAGGTTGTGAGATCGAGCCCTGTGTGGGGTTCCATGCTCAGCAAAGTATGCTTGACCCTCCCTTTGCCCCACGTCCCCACGCCAGCTCTCTCTCTCTCTCCAATGAATACATAAATTCATAATCTTTTAAAAAAATAAAATAAAATGAGATGCCTGGGTGGTTCAATCAGTTAAGCATCTGCCTTCAGCTCAGGTCATGATCCCCAGGGTCCTAGGAGCAAGTCCCACTTTGGGCTCCTTGCTTGGCAGGGAGCCTGCTTCTCCCTCTGCCTGCTTCTCCCCATGCTGGTGCGCCCCTCCCTCTGACAAATGAACAAAATCTTTAAAACATAAATTAACAAAAATAAAAAATAAAACAAAAGGATCACGTATTCCAACACTCTCTCTTAAAAAGTGAAAATAATGGCGGCGCTTGGGTGGCTCAGTGGGTTAAGCTGCTGCCTTCGGCTCAGGTCATGATCTCAGGGTCCTGGGATCAAGCCCCGCATTGGGCTCTCTGTTCAGCAGGGAGCCTGCTTCCTCCTCTCTCTCTCTGCCTGCCTCTCTGCCTACTTGTGATCTCTCTCTGTCAAATAAATAAATAAAATCTTAAAAAAAAAAAAAAGTGAAAATAATGAGTGCTTTATCAAAGACCATAAAGAAGGCTAAACTTTTGCCTGAATCCCCCCCATTACGTCCCTAAACCGGAAGCCAGAAAACTGTTCAGGGTGAGCGGCCAGTGGGGAGTCATGGCAAACTCATCCTCTACTGAGTCACTAATGGGCTCTTTACCCAAGATATGTCCCTCTGGGTTTGTCTGTAAGATCTCATGGAGGCACAAAAGAATGCAATGACAATGGGACCCACACGGAGCAAATTCAAGTGCAGATTTTTAAATTCTACTTGGTGTTCCTTTGGGTATAATACTTTTCTTCCTACTTACCACCATACCCTAGGAATTAAAAGAACTGGATTCAGGAAACATGTTTGCATTAGCTGAATGTCTGATTCCATTGTTTCATGCACTTCTTGGTGTCTGTGTGCATCTTATTGTTTAAGAGGATATGTTTCAAGAGCATAAAAAGGTCTGGTCAGAACCTGCCGGGGCGTCAGGGCGCGATTCACGGATCCTCCAGTCCTCCGCTCTGACCCTCACACACTTGGACTCCAGCATTGGCCTCCGCCAGCTCTCCTGCAGCGGCCGGAGAAATGTAGGCTGGTCAGGTGTCTACACACCACGGACAACAGCCTCACCCCTTCCTGGCTTTGACCCTGTCTGTCACCTTCTCTCCAGAATGCCTTTCCTCTTTGTCCACCTGGCAACCATTCCCTGACCTCACCACTGACCTCACCACTGACCTCACCACTGGCAGAAATACCCCTCTTTCCATGACCCCAGCCGACTCTAAGGTCACTGAAGGTAAGAACCACACCTTACTCATCTCTGAAAACCCAGCTATGCCAGAGAGCCTGGCATCTCGAAGGAAGTCTACTGGCAGGGTTGAGCTGTAGATTTAATGAACTTAGAATTTATTCACCTGACAAGCATTTTCTGATCATCTACTGTGTAACTGGTCTGCGCTATGAGGAAGGGATGTAAAGCTGAATGAGTCACAGTTTCTGTTTACAATGAGCTCTTGGACGAATGAAAGTGAATGCAAATCTGTCACCTCTACGGAAGAAAACATTTCTAAGTTTATTCATTCCCTCTGATAATAGTTCAGAGGTTTTATAGTCATGATGAAAAACCTACCCTTGTATTCTACGGGGGTAAGATTATTCCACCATTCTTAGAGGAACTCGCTTAACTGTATATCACATCTATGCCTAATGAAGGTTTAATAATTTGATGTTTTTAAAGTTAAATTCAAGTTAACAGAGGCCTGAAGATATTAGATTTGGAGAGGGGAAGTACAAGTGAGAAAGGAAGAAAATTAAATATGAGAGCAAGAAAAATAGAAAAGATAATCAAATTTTACAGTAGGAGATTTCATTCTATTTCTTTGTCTCAAAGTGAAGGCTAAGGAGAATTTCCCTTTATTCTTTAGAAAATCCGCAGCCGGCCCAGGAGGCCAGGCACGTATCCAGTTCCCACCTCCAGACTCCATTTAGAGCATTCTCCTATTTTTAAAAATGGATTTCTGTAAAACGTTTCATAATGTGGATTGGTTTCTTCGGGGTCTGCCTCTGCACTATACCCGCATAAAAAAAGACATTAATAACTTCTCCGTTAATGGGTTTTTCAGAGTCTCAAAAGACTCACCTTGTACATTATAACTTCCTCCCACTTAGCCCCCTGGCTAAGTCCTGATTGCCCTTGTAAGGCGTCTTTAGGACATATTGCCGAAGTTAAAGATGGTCCTGAGCAGAAGGAAGTTCCCTGCGATGCGCAACGCGAGCTCACGCACCGGCCGAGCAGAAGCCTCTTCACTTCCTGTGTCGTCCCACGTTCCTCCCACCACTGGCTCTGCTCCAGGAGGGCTGACCCTGCCTGGGAGAGGACGCATTTCAACGACAGAGGCCACGGAGGCTTCCAGACCTGAGGGGGAGCTTTGAGCCAGTCAGTTCACATCCTTGTCCTCTGTCAGGACACCTGACCGTCGTGTCACAAGGTGGGATGTGGTGTGCCGGGGAGGAGTGGAGAGAAGCCTAGATACACAGTGCGTGTCCTGTAGGAGTGCCTCTGCACACATCCACACGCTCAGGAGTATCCGTACACCCCGGAATGTGCGTTTAATGTGTGTGTGTGTCTACGTGTGTCTGTGTGCGTGTGTGAGTATATATGTATGTGTGTATATGTGTGCATGTGTGTACGTGTGTATGCGTGTATGGCCATGCTGTATATACATAAGTTATATCTGTATATACATCCGTATCTGTACATACATATGTTGTATATATATGTGATACCTGTGTAAATATGCATGTATGCGTCTATGTGTGTGTATCTGTACATATGTTTGTGTGTGCGATGTGTGTGTGAACATATGTGTATGCATGTATGTGTGTATATGATGAGTATGAACATATATATGCTATTTATATATCTATAGCGTACAGTTATCTAAAGATAGCAAAGGTAGAATCTCGCAGTGGGTCTCAGATTTTGCCCCATGGGACTGACAGCCCAGGATGTAAATCATGAGAGGCAGGAATTCTGCTGGCTCGTGTTTTCACTTCTTCTAGTATTAAGTTTTAGCCTTTTCTGATTCCAGCAGGAATGGCACCTGCGTGTCTCTAAATGTCTGTCCTTGGGACTAGTAACTGCTTTGGTTCAGCAAGTAAAACCTGAATTCACTTGAGACAAGCAAAGAATGGATGGTCTTCTCACTGAAGCAGGAGTTCCTTACCTTATATAAGTCACAAACAGCTTTAAAAAATAAAACAATGTTGGGTGCCTGGGTGGCTGAGTTGGTTGGGTGACTGCCTTTGGCTCAGGTCATGATCCGATCCGAGAGTCCCGGGATCGGGTCCCGCATCGGGCTCCCAGCTCCACGGGGAGTCTGCTTCTCCCTCTGGCCTTCTCCTCGCTCATGCTCGCTCTCCCTGTCTCTCTCTCAAACAAATAAATAAAATCTTTAAAAAAATAAAAACAAAATAATGTTTAAAACTGTACTCCATATGTACTGACCCACACGCGTTTGCATGTGATTTTTGGAGGACCTCGGATGCCCAGCTCACTTTAAGTCTCTGCTCATGGAAACACTTTCAAAGGCAGCTCACTTCATCTCCTCCCGTTTTTCCCCTTTTGCCTCCATGGGGGTGGCTCACTGCCTCTCTGTGGTCTCTACCGTCGTCGGTGCCACCCAGAGAACACTACCTACCCCCACCACCCCTTGAAGCCACCAGGTAACCGTGTGGAGTGTCTCAGCCCACAGTAAATGACAGTCGGACTAACAAAGCAGCACTGGGTTTAGACAGATGACAAAGCACCGGTGGCACTGCGATCCGATTCAAAGCAAACGGCTGTCTCACGCCGCTCACCACTCCGTCAGGGGACTGGCAGGGGCCGCCGCCGTCCCGCGTGTCTCAGGAGGCCTGGCCCACTGGTGCTAGGAGGAGATGACATGTATCAGTGGCATCCGTCTTCATAGCCCTCCGCGGGCCCCCCCGGACGTTCAGACACAGAGCAGGATGAAGGAGAGTTATGCTGGGCTGGTAGCTGCAGATAAACGGCAAATAATGAAACCATGCTTCCAAAATTCGGATTCATGGCTGGGATGCAGGGTAACGTGCTGGCTCAAAGCAGCGGCCTTGGGCTGCCACACATCTCCTCTGCCACTTACTCGTCCACTAGTTAGGGAGCCACCCTGACCCTCGGTTTCTCCTTATAGAAACTGATTGGTATAATAATATTCACATATTATATAGATACATAGACAGATACAGATATATAACAGATATATAGATTATATATCTATATATATTATTCTAGCTATTAGGCAAGGGAGGATCTCCGTTTCCCAGGGTTACAGAGAGAGAAAGGGAGAGGGTAGAGCTCTCTGGTGTTTCTTCTCATAAGGACAACAAACCCATCAGATCAGAGCCCCATCCTCATGACCTCATTGAGTTTTCATTACATCCTAAAGGCGCCCTCTCCACACAGAGTCACACTGGGGGTTAGGCCTTCAACATATGAGTTTGGGGGACATAAATCTGTCCATAGCAAGAGATAATAGATTTCATGTATTCTGCGCCACTCAGAATAAAGATCTCAAAACTATGATGTTATGTCTGATTTTGAAATTTTATAAATTTTGAGTTGAGGGGAAAAAAAATAGAGAAAAAAATCCCATATAAAAGATATTTCTTCTCCTATGGGTTCAGGGAGAGCCAGACTAAGCATGGAAATTCTTCAATATTTGACCTGCTGTGTGAGAATATTTGTACAAGTTGAGCCAGATGTAGGGCACAAGGAACACTCCAGCAAGTACACGGAGAGCACAGCTAGCAAAGAAGGTGGCTCTGCCCCGCACAAGGCATGCTGGGCTCAGTGAAGGAATTTGGAAGCCAGAGAGCATAGTCAAGGTTCACATCACCAGGGACACCTGAGTGGCTTAGTCCACTGAGCATCTGCCTTGGGCTCAGGTCATGATCTTGGGGTCCTGGGGTCCTGGGGTCCTGGGATCTTGCCTTGAGTTGCATAGGGCTCCCTGATCAGGAGGGAGTCTGCTTCTCCCCACTTCTCACTCACCCCACGATTTTCCCTGCTTGTTCTCTCTCTCTCTCTCTCTCTCAAATAAATAAATAAAATCTTACCAAAAAAAAAGGCTCACATCACAACAGGAGTGAGAAAAAGAAAGGGAGTATTTTCTGAGATGGCTAAAACCTGCCTGGTTCTCTATGAAATCTGCATGGTTTTCTAACTATCTGGGGAAACTAAAATACAAGAAAAAAGGCCTCCGACATTTTCATGCTTCTTCCCATGCCTGAACACCACTCTTTTCTTCCCAGAGGAGCAAGAGAGCTCCCAGACCCGGGCCGGGCAGCACTTACCTCCTCCAAAGGGTCCACATTCCCTCCCTCTTGCCCATCAGCATATTCCCTGAGCCCACACTTGACAGCTGTGTGACCTTTTCCAATGCTCTTCATAGCCTCATGCCTCAGCTTCCTCACCTGCAAAATGGGTACAGTATTGCTGTGTATCTCACTGATTTGTGATAATTCCTGAAATCATCACCTTCCGTGCTTCATGTGGATAGTTTATATGGCTGTTTTCAAGGTCTCTGACCTTTATTTCTGCAGTGTCCAACTAGCTAGCAAGCCCATCTAGTTGATTTTGTATTTTGGATATTGTATATTTCAGCTTTCTAATTACACTCGGTTCCTCTTCAATCTTTAATTTCTGTTCTTGTTGTGTTCATGTTTTCTTTTAAGTCCCAGAGCGTATTTCTGATACCGGCTTTAAAGCTCACATCTGTTACTTCCATCATCTCTGTCATTTCTAGAACTATTTCTATTGACTTCTCCACCTAATTATGGGTCACATTTTTTTTCCCTCTCTTCATACCTAATAATTTTTCACTGGCTGGTGGATTTCGTGAACCTTATGTTAGAATATTTTGTGGTCTTCCTTAAGCAGTACCATGTTTGTTTGGGCAGGCACTTAAATAGCAGCTTAATCCTCTAGATACTTGTTTTGGGGTTCCAATACTGTAGATTCAGAATAATCCTAATTCTGGGGCTATTTTATCTCTAAGGGCTGAGGCACGAACTCTTAGAGTCTCTGCTAAGTCATGCATGACCTTCTGAAATCTTGACTGAATGCCTTAGGTATTCCTTCTGGCTTGTCAGAAAATCAGTGTCTTTTAGTGCTGTGTCAGCTCTGGGAATTATTCATTCACAGTCTCATCCTGGTTATCCTTGGCCCAGCCTTGTGGAGTTTCATCCTTTGCCTATACAGCTTAGTGGTCAGCCAAAGATCAAGGGCAGACCTATGTACAGACTTCTAGAGCTCTTCCTCCCAGAAGTTTCCTTCTACAGCACTCTGCTTTTCCAATTCTAGATATCTCCTCCTCTGTCTTAGGTCAGCGCATCGGGCATGTTCTGATTGTGTTCTCTCTCTGCACTGAGGTCCAGAAAGTACTCTCCGGCAGGAATCTGGGACAACTATAAGATTCACATGGTTAGCCTTCCTTCTTCAGACTGTGCTGCCTATTGTCAAATATCTGAAAACAGTTATTTCCCACATATTGACCAGTGTCATAGCTGATTACAGAGGAAGGGGAGTCCTATGTCACTTTATGCACACTTGTATACACAATTATTATAAACCTTGTCATTGAAATAGAACCATTTTTAAAATTAATCTTCAACATCCCACCAGACCACAGTAGGGTGGAGAATTTCTGTCTTTCCTATTTGTAGAAATTGATTCCAGCAAAATGCCTGGTGTGGAATGAGCATTAGCATGAAATACTTATTGAATGGATATATAAGGTTTCTTCTTCACTCTTGACCCTGGGCTGCCAGCTTTCCAGGTGTGACTGGAGGACTGACTCCAGTTTCTTTTTTTACTGACTGTGTTCCCTCATCATTGCCTTTGCTTCCTTCCGATGTAGACCTATGTGGATTAAGGCTGATCTGGGAACCCTACCCTGATTCCAATTTATTTCTTTACTTGATTTTTGATTTGGGGATTTTTAACTAGACCATATTCCAAGTCCAACTAGATTAGTAATAGAGCATAGAAGATGTGGACTTTCCCCCTTGACCAGCCTATACACATCAGCATGTGAAAGAACTTTCACAATTCCTGGCACATAGGTAATAGCTAACAAATGTGTTACATTTTTATACTCTCAACCAATCAGTCATGACAGAATCAGGAAGAGCCATAGGAATCCACCACATTTTCATTCCCAAATACAAATTAAGAGAAGCATGCAGTGGTTAATTTGCCATTCTAATTACATACATGCTTTTTACATGCAAAAGTCTTAATTTGGCTTTGATCTCTAGTCACTGTAAGGGTTTTTGTCCCCTCACTTCCTAGTTTCATGTTTTCTGCTGTTGTCTGTCTGTTCTTCAGATGCGTAAGCTCCTGGTGAGGCAGTGATAT
The DNA here is from genome assembly GCF_964662115.1 of Mustela nivalis. Classification (NCBI taxonomy): domain Eukaryota; kingdom Metazoa; phylum Chordata; class Mammalia; order Carnivora; family Mustelidae; genus Mustela; species Mustela nivalis. The sequence continues at coordinate 81,012,272 of NC_139034.1, read as the reverse complement.
CAGGAAAAGCCAATGCTTATCTAGCACCTATTCTATGTCAGACACAATTGCAAATACTATGTCTATTAACGCATCTAAACTTCCTGAGGTGGTGAGGATTATTATTATCTCTATTTTAAAGATGAGAAAACTGAGGGTCATAAAGGTTATCCAGTATATGCAAGGTCACCTAACTAGGAAGCATAAGAGGAGCGATTCAAACCCTAGAACCTACACCCCTACCTGCTGCAAGTTACTGCTTCTGCAAGAATAATCTTATGTCCTCTGACAATGCTCTAGTCTTCATACATGAATATGGTGTGTCTTTAATTGGATATGAGGTCAGTTTACACACCTCCCACATCCATTCAGCTCCATCCGCTCCTGGGTCTCTGCTCCTTGCTCCATCTCCAGCCAAAATGGTTCCAGCAGAGACTTGCATTTCTATAGTCATTTCTTCCTGTCTCTAAACTCCAACAACATTCTCAGTCTCTTCAGATCACCAGAGTCAGGCTTTGTCATGGCTTCTGTGCATTCACCATTGCCAGAACTACATAGTCCCAGTACCCACAGCAAACATGACAAGACCCTTGGAGAGTCTAGCTTTCCCAGCAGTGGTCAAGAGGGACAAAATTATATTACTGAGGAGTGTAAAGGGTTAATGTCCCATAGGAGTACTTTGACCTAAGGCAGACAGGAGGAAGCTAGCAGATAAATTCCTCTCCTTTCCTCCCCACTTGATTGCTCTAAGGCACAGTGGTGTCATATCACCTCCCCACCCTTCTGAAGACACCTCCTAGGACTCAGCAATCAACTACATCATCCTGAGAAACTGGGGCCAACTTTGCTAAGCACCACTTTGAATTTTGTCCTATCTTCCTCACCTCACTTTTCTTTTTCCTTCACTCTGGCTTCCTTTAAGATTGTGTCTCCAATATAATAAAAGCATGCAATCTTGACTTTAGGCTCTGTTTTCTTAGGCTAAAACAACTTGTTTTCTTTCAATAATACAGATTAATTGGTGCTGACACATATATCTTCTTTCTTGGTATATTAATTAGTTTTTGTTGTATAACAAATTATCCTACACGTGGCTTAGAACAATAAACATTTATTATCTCATTGTTTCTGTAGGTAAAGAATTCAGAAGTGACTTAGCTGGGTGGCTCTGGCTCAAGAGGTTGCAGTCCAGATACTATCCATGGCTGCAACTATCCATGGCTTGACGGGGGCTGGAGAATCTTCTTTCAGGATGGCACCCTCACATGGCTGTTGGCAAGAGGCCTCCTTTCTCACTGACTCTTGGCCTTAGAAGGCTTTATTTCCTTAGGCCACATGGATCTTTCCATAGGACTGCTTAAGTTCTCAAAATGTGGTCACCAGCTTTCTCTAGTGTAAGTAATCCAAGAGAGAGCAACGAGAAAGTTATAATTCCTTTCATCACATAATCTTTGAAGTCACACACCACTATTTTCACCACACTCACTAAGTCTGGCCCACACCCAAGAGAAGCAAAATTCTTTTACTTTTTGAAGAAAAAAGTGTGAAAGAATTTGTGGGAAGGTTTTAAAACCACACCTGCTTTCCTTAGTTTCCTAGAATAAATATTTACAGGTGAGATTGCTAGGGATAGAGTCTGTAGGTGAAACAGAGTGATGCTAATAATCCTATAGAACCAGTAAACTAATGATCATCACCAACTAGCTGTCTTATTGTATTGTACTATCAAAAATGGTTCACACATGGTTTTAGATTTAAGTTTAATGTCAAGGAAAGCACTCTGAAGTCTTCTTACCACCAGCTAGACCCCAAGACCTGACTTTACTACGCACCTGCTTGTACTCCCCAACCTTGGTCCCACATTTTTCCTTAGGCTCTTCTTGCCAGTTTCCCTCTTAACTTGGGCAAATGGAAAGTGAAACCACTTCAGAGCTATAGTGACTGCTCTGAAGAGACCTCCCAGCCCTGACCACATTGACCAGTTTGAGCTTAACTCCGACTCCTGTCAGTATAAATGGAGTGACCTCTAGAATGATTAGCAACTACCTTGACCTCATTATAATACTAAAATCTCTACCCAAGGAAGAACACAAGCCTCATTTACATAACATACAATGTGTGGATAGGCATGTTTCCATAAGGTACATGCATGACCTTCTGCCCACCAACAATGACAGGTCTTCCCTATCTAAATATTCATTCTAACACTAAATAAAAAGAACCTGTCCTCCCTTGTTTGGGGAGTCATGACTTTGGAAGCTATTCCCTATGATCTCCTTATTTTTTACAAATAAAGTTCACTTTGTGTGACACCTCCACATGGTGCAGCTTCTGACTCATCAAGAAGCAAACTAACATTGGTTCAGTTACAATCTGAGTATAGTGTTTGTTTCCTCAGATCTGTATCTCCATGTTATAATCAATATCCCAACATTTGGCCAATCTGACTACATCTACCAAGAACATTGACTGCATCTATTAGAGACTGTTAACAAAAATAAATGTTCTCATTTGTAAGTAATTGCAAGGTTATTAAAAGAATCAAATAATTCAGCAGATGAAAAATCACTTTGGTGTACTACTTGGCACAGTAGATGCTCAATAAATGTTCCCTTCTAAATCAAAACAAAACCAAAAAATCTATACCAACCACCAATCAGCCAATAGTTTTTGACATTGGCCATTGGAGTCACTGCAGCTATGATCACGTAGGCCTTAGATCATATAACCTGATTTTCTTGCTCCACTCTGGCCCTATATGGTAGAAAATAACTTGTCTCTTTGATCTGATATTTTATTGGTACAAAATATATAAAAATAATAACATGTCAAAAAAATGTCAGTTTGAGCATTTTTCCACTTAACTGTCTTCTTTTCGTACTTAGACTATCCTTTTGCCTTTAACCTTGGTGAAACATGAATCTCTTTTCACACTGTAGTTTTAGTGACGTTATTACCATGTATATCCAAAGAGATAGTGGCTTATGTCATAAGTTTCATACTGCAAGCTATATGCCTTCAGCTGTTGGATTAACCTTTTAACTGAAAATAAATTTTAATTGCTGATTATGACTAGAACTTTAGATGGACTATTAATATTATTATTATTATTTAAAATGCATATCTCACATACAAGAATGGTAAGCCTTGTGAGTAGACATTCACTAAAAATGTTTCTGTCGTATTAAGTTCCTATGTACAGTTGACTTAATTATTTGTGAAGACAGGTAATAACATAACTGAAATTAACAATCTAATAACTCCAACCTATTTTCCAAAACCCTTTCTCTTTGCTACAACATCTAACCCAAATAACTAAAACTTGATCCTTTTCTATTTCTACTACCATGTTTATAGATGAAATGCTAATAAATAATCATCAAAATAGGTCAGCTAGAAGAAGAAAAGAGATTAGTGTACCCAAAAATGAATATTCATTCCCTAAATAAATAAGAACAAACTGCACTTCCTATTTTAATGAAGAAAACAGGAAGACTTGCCACAGTGATAATGATAAGTGATGTGCCATCAGGTCAAGAAACAATGTTGTTCACTACGCCAATCATTTTCAGCTCATGTCCCATCTGTAACCTAAGGTACATGACGCTAAAGCATTGCACTGGAAAGGTTTCCAGAACCAAGGATATGGATGGAGGGAGGGTACTGGCACATCTTTCTCTTTCTGGGCTTTTGAGAACAGCCTTATTCATAATAAATTGCTTAAACCATTTCATATTCATCATGCTCACTTAATTTACATAAGTTTCACCTTTGGGCCAACCATACCTTCCATTTCTGGGATGTAGGTTACTGTTTACCCTTCACTTCCTGCACCCCACCTCCCCTAATCCAACGGCCTCTGTGGATTCCTCATAAATGTCATTCACTCTCGAAGGAGGACAGCAGCAAAGAGATAAGTTATATGGAAAGTTCAAGTGGGAAAAGGAAGTAGAGAAAAAAGAAAAGACAGCCATGCTCCATGAGAAGAATAAGAAATTACCACAGCTTTGGAAGGGACTTGTAGTTCTTAAGGGGAAAGAAATAATACAAATCTGATGTCCCTGGAAATTTGCCTGGTAATTCACCGTCTTGAGGATAGACCCAGCTTACCTTAAGGTTCTCTACTCACAGGTTAGAGAAGAGGGCAAATGGGCTTCCACAGCTGGCTTGGAGTTAGACTCCACCTGTCAGTTCTGGAAGACACTTCTTTGTTCAAAGCAGTAGCTTTTCTGTAAAAGGTCAATGTTAAATGAAAACGCATTGAAAAAGCATGTTTACCCAGTGCCTAGTTTATGAAGGAACACTGTAGATATACTGTTATCATGTGCAGTTATCTCTACCAGATGACACTCTGGAGGAGAACTTGACACCCATGTCCCCTTTGGAGGTTAGCGCAAAGTACCAGTCTGGCTTATCAGGGAGAGAGTCCAACTCTTTCTCTACAAGAACAAGGAAACTACTCCACAGTTACTTCTCTCAGACACCGGGGATCCCTTTATAGTCACAGAGGAGCAGTTTCCCTCCCCCGGCTCCGTGCAGCTTCCAAAGCACAGTTATGCCCCAGCTGTCTTCGGCACCCGTTTCTTTAATGAGTACTTCGCCCTTACGGAGCTGACTCAGACGGATGTGCAAGGGCCCCACACTTGATGAGTCTGACATCCCGAACGTCCTGCCAAACAAATGCCCAGTAACTGAGCCCATTTTTTGAAGAGAGGATTGCATTTGTTCCTGTTACAGAGCTGCAGGCAAAGTCAAGCAGTCCGGAAACCAAAAGAGGGAAAAAATATCTTTGTATTATTATGGCCTCAGCATGACTTCAATCAAAGTAGCAAGCCCAACAAAGTCACAGGGTCAAACACATTTACACAAAAGACCCCCTACACCAATTTTAACATGCTCGTGCATCTAGTTTGATTAAAAGAAAATCTGTTTCCAAGACTGAATCTTAATCTTTGCAAATTCCTAATCGAATTCATTTATGTTAATAAAATGGGTCCTTGATGAGATCCATGTGCAATTTTTACCTGAATTTCTATGACTTTAATATTGAAACGTTGGCTTTATTATTTTTTAAACCTCCTAGACTACTTACGTACACAATTGCCTTTTTTCCTGTAAAGTTCTTTGTAAGCTGAATTCCAGACTGACCACTTCCAGACTCTGAACTTGAGCAAGTCACTTCACCTCCTTCTGCCGCCATCCCCTCACCTATGGAGTGAGCTGAAGGAATTTAAGTGTCAGTACATTGAAAAGCACACTGAACTGAGGCAAGCATAGACCCATGACATTTTGGGGTTGAAGACAGCCTCCGAGAGAGAGAAAAATAATCAGGTTACAATATCTGAGACTTCTATATTCTATAGTGAACATTAAATAAGTCTTAGCCAAAGGTCAGCAATAGGCCCTATTATCCAATAGGGCCATGTGCCAGGGGTCCCGATTCAGGACACTCTTATCTCATTACATCGTCTCTCATTGATAATACCCCCACCATTAGCTCACCCTTGACTTTTTAGACTTTCCATTCCCTCCAGCACCCTGGCATGATGACAAGCTTAACTTCTGTGGTCCCACTTCTCAAACTCTCCATAGACACGGTTTTATACTTATCCTCTGGCTCAGATCTCTTCTATCTTGAGTAACTTCATGCGATACCCATCCTCCAATGCCTCCTTCATAACACCTTTCCCGAAGTTGACGAAACAAAGATGCGCAGGTGCCTGTGCACGAGAAGTACCAGCTCCAGTGCATCCTGGGAGGACCTCCTGGACAGGCGCGAAGCAAATCAGCACCGACGCGTCCTGGGAGCTTGTTTGAACTCAGTCTTTCTTCCATTACTTCGCAGTTTAAAGAATGAGAAATAATATTTTTGAATGTTACAGTCACGACATTCAAGTAGAAAGAAAATTTGCCACCAACTGGATTCCACCCACTAGATCCGCCACCAACTGGAGCAGCCTTGGCATGTGCTCATGGAACTCCTGTTCCACTTTCTTGCTTTTCAGAAAGCCCTGAATGGAGGAAACATTTGGAAAAGAAATGAGATACTCCTAGAAGCAGCAAGGAGTTGACTGCCTAAGTCCAGCCAAGCTTCCTTGAAAGCCAGCAGCAGGAACCCGCACACCATACATTCTCGGCTCTCCATGACTACTACCACCCGCCTCCTTCCTTTGAAGGCCTTCACAGATTAGCCTCGACCTACCTTTCTGGCCTGATCTCCTCTGATGATCCACACACATGACGCACTCCAGCCAGGTTGGGTTATTTGATGTTCCCCAGTGATCTTTCTCAATGACTTGTGATCTTATTTCCACAAGAAAGTTCTTGCCCCATCTCTCCCCCAGCCTTGTTCCTTTTCCGTATCAGATTTTACTTCCTCCCTGAGCACAATCACCGTGTCCTCCCACTCTTGCAACAAGATGTAATCTCTCTCCACCTAACCTCTCCTAGCACCATGGGTGTACCTGTCCCTGGGCCCTTATTCCATTCTACTCTCTGTTATAATCATTCACATATTGAATTGTTTCCTTTGCCACCATCAAGGCGTATTCACCTTGAGGGTAGAGACTATATCGTTGTATCCCCTGCCAGGCCTAAAACACAGCTTGGCATGCTGAAAGCACTGAGTAAATATTTTTCATGTTGAATTAAAGATTGCATTGTGGATAAATATCCTTTGATTTACTTTATACTTATTTAAATTTATTTTGTTTTATTTTGCAAATATTACTGACTGTATCAACTTAATATTGCTTTTCCCCTGTTTTGTTCCTGTTACTGGCAATGAACAGTATTCTCAATATGCTGTGTAGATGCCGAAAGCCAAAAAAGCAGAAAGAGCAACAAAAAATGGAGAATCAGGCCTTGTATTTAATCTCCATGTTTTTTAAATTTTCAGGGGTAAGTTCAAAAGCATCTCATGTACTCATATAACCTGCATACTGCATGAGGCTATGGCTCTGCCGGAATAAAATGAAATTTTAAAAGCTAGTTTATATTATTATCCTTTGAGACTGTACTTCTCAATTATCCTTTGGTTTATCTCTAGTTTCCATCCCCCTGAAAGTCAGCTTTCTCTCACTTTTTTCATTGTAAACAATTCACTTCACGAATGTAGAATAATAAAATTAGGCTTCACAGGAAGAAGTTCTGGAAGCTGATAGAAAATAAATCTTATCTCTTTGTCTTCCCTGAGCCTGGCTTCTCGGTCTCTGTGGTTTCTTGTCTCTGGATCTGTGCCTCTTAAATGCCTTAAGATCAAAAAGCAGGAAGGTGGATGGACACCTAGCTCAGTGTTTTAATATCTGGTTCTTGATTTTGGCTCAGGTCATGATTTCAGGGCTCTGTATGGAGCTCGGCATTCAGCTCAGTGAGGAGTCTGCTGGAGATCTCCTCTCCCTCTCCCCTCCCCCTGCTCGTGCATGTGTGCACTCTCTCTCCTTCTCTCTATCAAATAAATAAATCTTTAAAAAAATAAAACAGGGGCGCCTGGGTGGATCAGTGGGTTGCGCCTCTGCCTTCAGCTCAGGTCATGATCTCAGGGTCCTGGGATCGATCAAGCCCCACATCAGGCTCTCTGCTCAGTAGGGAACCTGCTTCTGCTTGCCTCTCTGCCTGCTTGTGATCTCTGTCCGTCAAATAAATAAATAAAATCTTAAAAATAAAAGAATGTAGGAAGGTGGGAAAGATGAGAAGAATGACCTTTACAAGGCTGGCTGGGTACAGTGACTTTGTAATCGACACATTAATTACAAAGTAAAGGAATCTTCATTTGAGCCATCTCAAAGGTGCCATCTTGTTTCTCAACAGGAGCACCTAGAAGGTTGTACTATTTTTGCTTAAATGAACTTTCATAAGGTTCATCAGAGCCCAGCATATTATAATAAACAGATGATACTTAATACAGACAGTGTCATAAAGGTAAAAACTATCAATATTTTTTATTTCCTGATTCTTCAAAAGACATTGAATCACTGAACTAGTTGAAAAGAAAGAAAGAAAGAAAGAAAGAAAGAAAGGAAAGGTAGGAGGGAAGAAGGGAGAAACGCTGACCTTGGGAGAGTGAGCTCAAGCTGTCCCTATAATAAGCAAATTGAAAAAGCAAAGGGAAGACTTTCATCTAACTTACATAGCGCTTGTCAAAGTCCAGGGTTGAGTCTATCTAAAGAAAGCAGTACGGTCGGTTTCTACGTTAAAGAGCTCCAATAAAACCACTTGAAATGTCTAAATGGATGTTGATTGTAACTCGCTTATTTCCTGAACACATAGCCATGTACCTCTGTGTGCTACAGTCAGTGACATGTGAGGTATCCTTCCAGGTTCAGCGACCAAAGAGCTAAGTGACATAGAAACCCTTTGTCCTCCCCCTTATAGAGCATTTGCAAGCTGGTGGGGGTGGGGGTGGGGGGTGGAGGAGGGGGCCAGGGAAGAACAAGGTTAGGTGAAGGGTGTTCAGAAAACAAAATGCACATTTTTAAAGAAAATCAGCAAGGAAAAGGAACGATTTTAGGCACCATCCTCTATCACAATTCTCCATTCAGATATTCTTACTCAAAGACTCAAATTTTCTTAAAAGCAAAATGCCTCCCTCTTTTTATCTTGCCATTCCTTTAACTTAAAATCCTTCTATTTTCTATTCCTCATATTAGGATTGCCAGATTTTGCAAATAAAAATACAAGGTATCCAGCTCAGTTTGAATTTCAGGAAGTAACATTTTTTTTTAGTAATAAGTATATTCCATGCATGCAATATTCAGAAATAGGTTCAAAAAAAGATTCATTGTTTATCTGAAATTCAAATTTAAACCATGAATCATTTTTTTAATATAAGTAGGTCCCAAATATCACATGGGCCCTACTTACACTGGAATGTTATCTGTGCTTTATCTGAAGTTCAGACTGAACGGGACCTGCTGTATTTTATCTGACAGCACGGCTCTTAGGTGGATTCTCCTATCATTCAAGCCCAGATTAAATCCCATTTCTTCCATGAATGCTTTCATATCCATCCTATTTTGAAAGGATTCATGCATTTATTCATTACTCCCCAATCGAATATGTATTGAACACCTATTTTCCTCCAGGAACTGTATTAGGTACTGGGCATAAAAACAAAGAAAGAAACAAACAAACAAAGTCTATAGCTCAGAGGCAGAGGATGGCCTCGAAGGCAGGCAATAATGACCCGAGGAACAAGGGTCGTGAGAGAGAGATGCACAAGGTACCACGGAAAATCCATACACAAGCCTCCTTGTAGGGCTGCAGGTTACCAGTCCCTTTCATCGCCGATCTCGTACTACCGTATGTTAACCCTTGGAACTATATCTCCTGCTTCTCACCCTCTGCCTGGCATCATACTTTGCTTATAGTAGGTACTTATATTTGTTCTGTGCAATGAAGCCCTTTTTTTCCCATTCATTTGCTCTTCTTTAGAATTTTTAGAAAGATAACCACAAGATTGAGTTTGGTTTGTTTCACTTCAACCACAGTGAGAAGTCGTGCATTTTCCAAGGTACTAAATGTGCCAGGCATCACTTCGTGTACTTCACAGTTACTGAATCCTCGCGCTGTCTCAGTGAACGACGTACTCTTTCTATCCCACTTTATGGAAGAGGAAACAAAGACACAAAACGGCTCATTAACTTGCCCCCAAATCACACAAATAATAAACGTGAAGCTGAGATTCAGACCCAGGCGACTGCCTTCAGAATGCCGTCTTGCCACTATGATGGAGGTGATTTTAAAAATTAAGAGTAAACAAGCTTCTGGAATTTTCTGTGGACACTTTGTTCTTTTTTTTTTTTTTTAATTTTTATTTTTAGAAAAAATAATCCTTTTTCTGTTTCTAAAGATCCACAAATGAACCACTTAGGCTCCAATACAATTTAAGAGAAGAAATTTTAAAAAGTAAGCTAACACCGTGCCAACTCACATGATGAAAGCGTAAGGTAGTTTACGACCTTTCCCTTCATTGTTATCGACCCCAGTCCTGGTCTGTGCTACAGTCTAGAGCCTGGATTCAAGAGCAAGCACTGTGCACATCCCCAGTTACTGGACAACAGCAGATCTGATCCCTCTAAGGAAGCAGAGTCATGAAAGCCTTTTCAAGGAACTATTTAACTGAAGGTTAGTTATCATGTGGTTAGAAAAAGCATAAATCATTCTTCAACATGTGGCAGAAAATTTAAAGAAAATCAAACATGGTGCCAAGAGACATACTTAGGATGGAGTATTATAACCTTGTTACCTGACTTGTAAAAATAAAAACTTAAGTGTACTGAATGATCTAAATCTTATGACTTCTAAAATGTGACCTTGAGAAGCCTATTTAATGATTGTTAAAAATAACCATTTTTCCATTTGCATAAAATGAAGATACTTAAAACTTGAGATTAATTTGGAAGCACGCAAACCCAAACTCTCTAAAAAGGAGACTGTCCCTTCCCCCTTCTTGATGACTGGGACTTCAAGCAAATATGTTTTTATTTAAGTTTCAGCTACATGGGATGCAGAGGTTTTTGTCTTCAGGAAATCACCTCCCTCTACAAATAACAGAGGCTATTGTGGCCTGGTCTCAGTGTTATATCCCATTTAGTTTGGTGCAGCGTACTCAGTGTAATTATTACTAATAGATTATGATGTTAAAATAAGTAAAATTATTAAGAAGAGCTGTTTGTCCCTACATGGCATTCTGATACCAAAGCTAAGACTTCAGTAATATTTTTTTTGTAAATCTGTAAACTAAAATGTTGTCTATGGCCTCTTTTACTTTCTGAGTCAGTAGACAGTGCAGAAATGGGAAGTTATCATAGTAAATTAAATTCAGTACTTAATATAAATCCAAAAATTCAAAATCCCAAAAATATATGAAATTCTCTTACTTTGGACAAATTTTCTGCCATATAAATTAATGGGAGCTTCATATATAATTGATAATGCTGTGACATTTGGAAAAATATAAAATGTCAAACAGAGACATCGTGAGTAAACATGTCACAAAAGTCTGTGTTTATAACAATAAAAGATAAATCGGTTTGGGGGAATAATAGAATCTCAAAGGTTGAAAGAACTTTAAAGGTTATTGAGTTTACCACCCCCAAGTTTTAATATACTCTCCAGCATCTTCTCCCCATCTCAGCAGCGCTGGCCCAAGTACAAGTGACTATATTGGATCACCAAGCAGTTTGTACCTATGTTTCCATCAAAACCATCACTGAGATTGACCTCCTGACAACAAGAGAACAGAGCCAAGATTGGGCAGGGACTTCGAAAGGGACCTGTCCCACAACAAACTTTTCTTTTAACTTCCAGCAATTTTGTCTTCCAAGACTTGGAAACAATTTGGGCCACTGAGGAAGCCCAACGGGGTGAACTGAGAACCACAGGCAGGAACACTGGTGTGAAATGAGGGCAAGCTGAGCACAGATGTGTGTGAGCAGGTCAGTGGAAAGAGTGCAGAGTTCTCAAGGAGAGAAGGAAGTGCTTTCACCACCCTCTGGAGCCGAGAAAAAGCCTTGTGATCAGAGACTTCTCTTTTTCAGTCATGGTAAAGAACACATAACATAAAATTTACCATTTTGTCTAATTTTTAAGAGAACAGTACCTTAGTGTTAACTACAGGTACTTTAGTGTCAACTATAGCTCTCTAGAAGCTTCTCATTTTGCAAAACTCAAACCCTGCACTCACTGAACACCAACCCCCTCTTCCTCTTTCCTCAGCCTCTGGCAACCTCCCTCCTATTTTCCCTTGACAAGGGTTGACTAGTTCAGACACTTCATGGAAGAACCATACAGTATTTGTCTTTTTATGACTGGCTGATTTCACTGAACCTAATGTCCTCAAGCCTCCTCCATGTTGCAACACGTGAAGGAATTTCTTTCTCTTTTGAGGCTGAATAATATTACATTGTACATATGGACATTTAGTTTGATTTCACCTCTCAGCTGTTGTGAATAATGCTGCAATGAACTTGGATGTGCGAATACATTTTTTGATCCCGTTTTCAGTTCTTTTCTATGTACACTCCGAAGTGGGATTGCTGAATTATATGGTAGTTCTAGTTTGAATTTTCTGGACATCTCCAGGCTTCCCTTTTTTAAGTATTTGCTATGTGTTCCTTTCAATTGCCAGTCTTTCCAAATCTGCCTCCTGGGAAGATACACCTAATACTAGGAAGGGGCATCTGGCGACAACCTTCCTCTGACTCCTCCTACACAGATTAGTGCCAATACTGAGAGCAAGTCTCTTCTGCATTGCTCTACATGATCCTCCAAAGATAAAACCCAGACCAGTTATTCTTTTCTTACTCTCTTAGGATGGTGTCTATACAGATTCCTGTAATAATTAAGGAGTTCCTGTTTATCTCAAGAAAACCTATCAGGAACACAAAAACCATTTCTATTTCAAATGAATGATCTCCTTCCCTTCTTCTTTGGAGAAAGTAACATAGATATTTTTAGTAAAAAAAAAAAAAAGTATTCTTTGGGGTATTTGATATGAAATGTGTATAAATATGTTGTTTATGCAGTATAGTAACTTACAGAATTAGGTAGTGCCCACCTAAAATCTCAAATTCAGGTGTCTCCTGTGAATTACGTTACTGAATAAACCCATCAGGAAAAAGGCAAGTTTTGATGTTTCTAGGTAGAACTTTGAAAAACCAGGATCTAATGAAGCCTAATAAAGACCTGACTCATGTATTAGTCAGGATGTTCCAGAAAAACAGAACCAAGACAGAGAGAAGTTAAGATGAGTTAGCTCGTGCGACTATAAAGACCAAGTCCCAAGGTCTGCCATCCACAAGCCGGAGACCCAGAAAAGCCAGCAGTATAATTCAGTACCAAAGACCTGAGAACCAGGGAAGCCAATGGTGCGAGTTCCAGTTTAAGAGAAGGAGAAAATAGAGATGAGATGGACCCAGCTTAATTACTTGAGGCAGAGGGGAAAGGATGAACTCCTCCTTCCTCTACCTTTTGTTCTATTCAGGCCCTCAGACAATTAGAGGATGCCCACCCACAGTTGGTGTCAATAGTCCATCTATTCTAATATGAACCTTATCCAGAAACACCTTCACAGACACAACCAGAGACAATATTTAGTCTGGGTAACCAATCCCCACTCAAACAGACACACGATATTAACCATCACAACTGGGTATCAAGAAAATTTTGCTTAATTGATGGAATTATTATTCTGCAGGAGCAAAGAAAGACAAGGCAAAGTAGAGAAATTTTCCACGGTTTGCCAAGAATGATTCAGAAAAAAAGCAATACTGAACCCAAGGTAGAGACATGCTGCTCTTTCTAAAGCTGGAGAATCTGAAAACAGGGAGGGCTTCCTGAATTTTCCAGAGCCTGGAAAAAAACAACCCTCAAGGTGATCTCCTTCTCTTTGTTCAACATCAACAAGCAGAATTTTGAGTACCCCAAAGTACCCTGATAGTGCAAAGGAAGCATCAGATTGAGGCCACTGGAAATAAATTTTCTCCATTGTCAATAATGGTTTGTCATTATGTTTATACATCACTCTCTTGTGAGTTGGTTTAAGGTATCAGTCTCTGGAATGTTGATAAATCCTAGCCACTCTGCATCCACTCGGCAAACTAGAAGACAAGACCACTCACAGATGAGCTCTCCAAAATTCTACACCAGAGGCATACTCCATGAGCAGTTGAGACCCAGCATAGGTTTATTTTCGATACCTAACTTCCAAAAGAAGCAAAGGATATCTATCTCTCTGTCTATCTATCTTCCAACCACTGTAAAGAATGAAGCTGAGTAGGAAGATCTACCACAAGCTATAAAGATACAACTTGTTTCAGCCTGAGATAAAGGACAGAAACCAGAATGGAACAGGATAAAAGCTTAAGTTGGGAAATGAGCACAATAATTAAACCCAAGATACCCCAAAAAAATGAAGAAATAATTTCAATAGTTCCAAGCCATGATGGGCGGGGCTGGATGGGAGGGACAGCACCAACCAGGACAACATGGCTTTGACACCCTTTAGCCCTCCCCAGTCAGTGAAAGAATCCTGTCGGCCATCCCCACCCACTATCCCAGAATGAGAATCTCTCTTCCTCTCCCTTTTTAGGGGCAACTTTCAGGAATATATATAAAATCAGTCATTTATACCTTAATATGAATTTAATTCTGCTTAAGGGGTTCCTAGAGTGACTCATATCTTAATTCTCAACTTCTTAGAAGGCACCACAGTGAGTTGATCTCATGGGATAGCGGTAGAGGTGTTGGAGCGACCAACTGGCCGGGAACAGATGAGGTCATCAGCAGGGATGCTAGACGAAGGTAGGCTAGGTAAATTCCGAATCAAAAACCCAGGCATGTCCGAAACTCAGATTATAGATAGTTCTGACCTCTCTGGCTGAATTTTGTAACAGATATCTCTCACTGACTGCAGCTTTTATCTCATTTTCTGGGGTTTTATTAGTTTGAAGATTTTTGTTTCTCCGGCATCTTGGCAGTCCCTGATGGAGAGGGGTGGAGGAGGAGGCTGTGGTATTCATTCCCTGAGATGAACATAGATAGGAATGACCAGGATTCTGAATTCTCGTTTTGACCAGGTATCAAGAATATCTACCAGCAACCCTGAAAAGGCCTGGGGAAGTCATACACACAAAAAAACACAAGGATACACAAAATCACATTATATTTCTTTAACATTTTGTCCCATAACCCTTAAACTACACAACTCAGTCCCATTCTCATATACAACTAATCTAATCTTTGCCCTAGGGTTCTTCAAAAAACCGGATGAGCCCAAGGGAAAAGAAAATCAAAAAAAGAAACTTCGTAGGCCAAATACCTGCTTTGAGAAAATAAAGCAAAAGGCAAGATCCATAGACAAAAATTTACCTTTCTTTTGCCATGGCTATCACCCCTGTTTGTTTGTTTGTTTGTTTGTTTGTTTTTAATATGTTCAGTTATCCAACATATACTACGTCCTTAGCTTTTGATGTGGTGTTCAGTGATTCATTAGTTATGTATAACACCCAGTGCTCATCACACTTGTTTTTGCTTAACAGGGAAAGTACTTTACCACTTCCTGACGATTAGAAACCCAAAAAGTGGCCAGCAGCTTGCAATGAAGATCGAATTCTTACAGCAAAAACAGAAAAAAACGTAATATCTCAAAAATTATCCTGCCACACATGCAACAAAAATCCAAAATGCTCCCCTCAATAATTATCAAATGTTAAGATAATTCTCAGTGAAACAGACAGAATGAATTATAGTCAAATATTTAAACATTTATTGATGCTGCAGCAACTTTCCAGACAGTCCGAAATTCCAAAGTAATATTCTTCAAGATGTGGCACAGATTTCTGGAGTTCTTACCACATCTGAGAAGCTCTGCTCTTTCTATTAAGTCCTCAGGAACAGGGAAGGGCGTTCTGATGGACAACTTCCAAATCAATGAGATTTTTCTGCTTGTAGAAACAAGATATGCCACAGGAAAATCAAGCCCATGTGTGAGTATGTCGGGGTGCCTCCACATCTCTTTATGGGAATTGACATCCATTGATTTTTGAAAGTATACATTTTACCAGAACTCAACAATGTTTTTTAACGAGGCCTTCTCACACCGTATCATCAGCTTCAGTCACTCTGTAATTAGGCTCAATTAACATGTCCCAAATGCCAGAAGGGTTAGCAATAGTGACAACACTGAGTACAGTTAATGCATAAAAATTAAAAAGTTTGCTCTCCATAGCATTAAATTACATATCATATTCCTCTTTGCTTCTCTAATGTTTCCTTGTAGGAACCTGGAGAATTATGGTTTCTCACTGTGGGTCATTCATATCAACATATTTTATAGATGAGTTTACCGATAGATTATATAATAAGAAGACAAAAACAGTCAACTCCTAACAAAAGTGAGAAGTTTCCCGTCTCAACCCCTCTTACCTGTCAATTGTGAGGCTGAAAACAGGCTTCCTGTATGAGCTCATTTTTGAGGATGAGTGAAGGGTAGTTTGAAAAGATAAAATGTTAATCTTCTCAAGGTATTCAATAGCCATATCCAATTCTGTCAAATAAGGAGGATAGGATAAAATAAAATCTAAACACAGTCATGTCTATAATATTTAGCAACTACATGAGCATGAAGCAAAATACAGTTACAAGAGTGAAAGATAGCAGACAGCGATAACAATAAATGATAGTGTCAGATCTGAGGTGGGACATACTGGTACAACAAGCTGCCACTTTATTTTATTTTTTTTTATTTTATTATTTTATGTGAGTCACCATACAGTTCTTCATTAGTTTTTAATGTAGCATTCCATGATTCATTGTTTGTGTATAATACCCAGTGCTCCATGCCACAGTATTTTAAAAACAAAGTTTGCACGTGAATTCCAATTCCAAATTGATGAATTCATTGACAGAAATGAATTCACATATAAATATCAGCCAATAAAAGAGAAGAACAAAAAGGAAGACTAAAGAAATATTTGATAATTTATCAACATAAAAGTACCACAAAATTACTACCACAAAATAAGCAACTTCAGCCAACACTCCAGTGAGATTAAAATAGGTGTAAACACCTTTTTAAAAACCTGAAAATATAAAAACTTGAAAATATAAAAGTCAATGAAAGAGGAAATATAGAGGTAAAAGGAGGTTAAGCAAGCGTGTTGGGGGCGTGCATACAATTCTGGAGAGAGTCAAAAGGATTAGCTGCATGATCCACAGATTTTGAGGGAGGGAACACAGACTGGAGTCCGGCACGTCATAAAAAATAACCAAGATGCAGGACAACCTAAATGAAACCCAGTGGGGGTAGGGGGTGGAGAGCAGGAAAAAAGCAATAAAATCAAATCTATGGTGGTCCAGATATTAGTTTCTATATTTTCTTAAAAGTATTTCTACTGTTTTCAATAAGAAGCAATCAAAATTGATAACTATCATCAGAAAACTAAACAATCTCGAAACAATGAAAATTCCAGAAATAAAAGGTATGATGACTAAAATTAGAAAAATATGAACAGTTTCGCAGAATTAAGACAACTAAATGCAAAGAGTATTGGTGAACTGGTAGATAGTCCAGAAGAAAAGATTGAAAATAGAGGATACAGAAAATACTATGGAAAATAACATGAGAGATTGAGCAAGTCACAATGAGAAGCCTATAGTACATGTAATTTGTGTCTGAGCAAAACTATGGGACACAAGTAATAGTCACCAAAACTGTAACTGATACTTTGTCAAAATTGAGGAAGACATTGAACATATTTAAAAGTACTATAACATACTTCTAAATAAATCTGTTTTCAAAGAAAAAATTAAGACAAAAATTAGAAAAAATGTTTAATTCATTGATATTAGAAATCAGCATATCAGGATTTGTGGAATGCAACTAAAGATGTAAAAATGTGTGATTTGGAAAAGAAGGGTTATACGTCTATCTCAAGAGACAAGGAAAGGACACAGAAGTAAAATGGAGAATCAGAAGAAAATATACAAAATAGGAAAATTACAGCCGCTTTTATTCTTGCCTCATAAAATGTATTTGGAGAGTGTTTCTTTAAGTATTTAAAATAATTCATCGGTGAAGCCATTTGGGCCTGGAGTTTTCTCTGTGAGAAGATTTTAATTACAAATGTAATTCCTTTAGTAGCTCTGGAACTATCAGTATTTTCTATTTTTCCCTGCATGAGTTTTGGTGAACGGTGCTGTTTAAGGAATGTGTCCACTTCATCAAAGTTGTCTAATTTATTGGCATAAAATTTTTTGTATTTGTTTATCATCATCCCTGTAATCTCCATGAGATTAATAGTGATATTGTATCTTTCATTCCTGATGCTTAGCATCAAGCTTTTTTTCTAACATTCTAGCCATTTATCAATTTCACTGATCTTTTCCAAAACACAAATTTCACTTTCTCTAATGTTTTATTCTCTTTCATAAATATCTTGTTAGTACTTAGAGTATTTTGCTTTTTTGTCTTCCTATGATTAAAATTTGGATCATTAAACTTTTCCTCTTTGTTGCAAACATTTGAAGCTAGTAACACCACTGTTTTGTGGAGTCTGATATTGCGTGTTTTCAATTGCATACATTTCAAAATGCTTTAAATATTTCCTGTGGTTTCTTCCTTGACCCATGGATAATTTAGAATTTTCTTTAACTTCTAAATTTTTGAAATGTTTCCAGTTCTTCTATTGGTACTTACTTATAACTGATATCCTGTGGTTAGATCACATACTACATAAGGTTTGATCTTCTTACATTTATCAATGTATCTTTTGACCTGTTATCTGATCTATCCTGTGACTGTTCCAGTGCACTAGGAAATAAAAACATGTATTCTATTGTTACGGGTACAGGGTTTTTAAAATGCCAATTGGGTGAATGTGGCTGATAGTGCTATTTAAATCTTCCACAAACTTACTTAATTTTTCATGTTCTATCAATTAATTACTGAGAGAGATCTTAAAATCACTAAGTATTTCTGGATTTCTTCCTTTAGTTCTATATTTATTTCATACATTTTGAAGTTTCGTTAGTAGGCGTATACACATTCAGGATTGTTACATCTCCGAAATAGATAAAATCTTTATGAAATATTTTCTTTATTAATAATATTGCTCCTTTTCTTAAGTTCAGTGTAAATGATATTAATAGAGCCAAACGAGCTTTCTTATACTTGGTAGTCTAATATATCTTCCACCTTTTAGTTTCACCAATCTATGCCTTTGTATTATGATGGACATATACTAAAATTGGAATGATGGACTGAAAGGTTTGGTCCTTTCATATTCATATGTTGATGCACTAAACCCCAATGCAATTATGTTTGGTGAACATTCATAAACTACTGTTCAGGTAAAGAAATACAATATCACCAACACCCAGGAGCCTGTTTATGGACCTTCCCAACCACTACTCCCTACCTCTCTGCAAAGTAGACCTTCACTTTCAAGGTAATCACATCTTTGTTTCTCTTTAATATTCTGCCATCCAAGTATGCCTCCCTAAAAACCATAGTATGGTTTGGATTTTTTTTTTTTAATTAACGGAATCATGGTTTCACTTTTTGGGGGAACATAAGGAATAGCATGGAGGACATGAGGAGAAGGAAGGGAAAAATGAAGAGGGGGGTGTCAGAGGGGGAGCCAAACCATGAGAGTCTGTGGATTCTGGGAAACAAACTGAGGGTTTTAGAAGGGGGGAATGGGTGAGCCTGGTGATGGGTATTAAGGAGGGCACAGATTGCATGGAGCACTGGGTGTTACACACAAACAGTGAATCATGAAACACTACATCAAAAAATAATGATGTACTGCATGGTGACTGGCATAACATAATAAAAATAAATAAATAGATAAATAAATGGAATCACAGACTACCGTTTCTGATAATGACACAGGGGTTTATGGTGAATTCATCCTCTTACAGATATCAATTATAAATTCTGGGAAAAATATTAAAAAGAACTACTTGAAGGGAATGAACAAAAGGCAGAACAAAACTAGAAGGTATTTGATCCTTGATAAAAGAGAACCGCTCTGAGTGAGATCTATGATTACAAAGCTCGTTCCCTCAAGGCAGCCATCAGTCCATGCTGTGTGGTATGGTGGAATTAAAGTAGAAAGCCACACAAGCTTGAGATGATAGAGAAAAAAGTCTGCAATTGCCAGAGAATCTACAAATAAAGAGAGAAACCCCAGGAAGAAGGAAGAGATGGGGACATTCCCCAGTTTTGCATATAATTTTCCCTAAATCCTTGGCTGACCCCTGAGGAGCTCATGAACAAGAGAGACTCCAAAGAGTAAAGCAGAAAGAGCTGGAAGTCTGAAAGAGCTGATCATAGATTTCAACTCCTGTCCATCAGAGAAGACACAATATTGGATTTGAATTCTTACAAATTAGAGAGGTATTGTAAACACCTCAGGCTTTTCATGAAAGAAGGGCCATGCCTCAAGAATAAAATACATGAACAATGAATTAGGGAACACTACATCAAAAATAAATGATGTACTATATTGTGACTAACATAACACAGTGTGTGTGTGTGTGTGTGTGTGTGTGTGTGTGTGTGTGTATACACTTAATGCTAAAAAAGTAAAAATGAAAATAAATAAATAAATAAAATCTATGACTCAGGACTAAGAATCTAACCATCAAACTAGACTAAGTGCAAAACCAAAAGTCTCATCCCTGCAGAGTGAAAAGCCAATACTAGTTTAATGTAAAAAGCCAGTAATTTCGCTCCCCACTGAGTCAACTGCCATTTTGGTCAACTGTATGAGCTGCCACTCTTCAGAAGATGATTCCTCAGTTAGGGTCTCTCAACATACAGTGTACAATGTCCAGCATATGCTGAAGAAAACAAAACCTAGATACATGAAGAAACAAGAAAAGGTGACCCATACTCAAGAGGAAAAGTAATGATGCCTAGGAATAGACCTCAAAATGTAGTAAGGTCCAACACTCCCCACCAAAAAAAAAAAAAAAAAAAAAAAAAAAAATCTGGAAACAAAGAAGTAGAGATACATAAGCCAAAACTAAGATTTCAACATGTAGGATCCAAGGTGAGGAAAAGAAGACCCTAGATCCTGTTGTAGCAGGGCTCCTAAATCTGTTCCCCGACAGCTATCTGTTCTCTGACAATGAGGAGGCAATATCCTAAAATTGGTCACTAATAGTCCAATATATGGAACCAAGCAAGCTGAAGTGATATCCTTATATTTTTTTTTACCTTCAGATTTTTTTAACTCAAAAGAAAGAAGTGAATATGAGGATGTGAAACTCTTGGGGCTGTGTCAGTGGTCAGTGTGTGAATTTTAGTATATACACTCTCAATATGCTGGAGAACAATCACAGTTCAAGGGTAGAACACACTTTCCTCAATAGGTGGAACAAATTTTGGCAAAAGTATTTAGCAAAATCTAAAAAGTAGACAGAATTTATTACACATGAAAATGTTAGAGTGTTGATGAGAAGAAGAAAGAAGACAGGAAAATACAGGATAAAAGGAAAAGAGAAGAGAAAGGGAAAGAACAATGCATGTAAGACATAGACAAAGAATCCAGTCTGGAAGAAAATCTAACTCAAGGAATAGAAGAACGTTCTGTGTGAGCACTTCCCATTTTAGAATAATTAAAAATAAATTCAATGAAATAAAATTCAACAGATTAAATGTTAAAAGTACAGACTTTGATAAATAAATAATTTAAGGACAAATATATCATTTCCATGGTAAAAAATAATTTGGAAATGACAAGGAATCAAACAGATCTATAAAAGACAAGCGATATCATGATAAATGAAAAGAAAGGAGAAAAAGATATTTTTAAAAACTAGAGATAGATAACAGAAAGGAGAGATCAACAGAGTTACTCCAAATTAAATAACTGATCTTCCCTTAAATATAAAAGCTAACATATGAAACAGAGAATGTATCCAGAGATAAAATATAAGAAAACTTCCTAATCAAGGAAGAGTATTTGAATCTAAACACACAGAGCGTATAATGTTCTAAGACATGTCAATATGGTATGACCAAACCAGAGTCATGTTCTTTTTTGTTCTTTTTTTTTTTTTAACATGCCTTTTTTAATGTGTGGTGAAAACACTTAACATATATTCTTAGAAAATTTCAAGTGTACAACACAGTATTATTACTTACATTCACTATGCTACACTTTGGATCCCCCAAACTTACCCATGTTATTACTGCAGGCTTGTCCCCTTTGACAAGCACTTTCCATTTCACACACACGCACCTGGTCCCTGGCAACCACTAATCTACACCCTGCTTCTATGAGTTCAACTTTTTGAGCTTCCACATGTAAATGAGATCATGCAGTATTTGCCTTTCAGTGTCTGACTTCTTTCTTTCTTTTCTTCTTTCTTTCTTTCTTATAATGTTTTTTTTGTTGTTGTTGCCAAAAGCTTTTATTTTATTTTATTTTATTTTAATATTTTATTTTTTATAAACATATATTTTTATCCCCAGGGGCACAGGTCTGTGAATCGCCAGGTTTACACACTTCACAGCACTCACCAAAGCACATACCCTCCCCAATGTCCATAACCCCACCCCCCTTCTCCCAACAAACCCTAAGTGACTCTTAATCTCACAAAACAAACTGAGGGTTGCAGAGTCATGTTCTGATTGGATTCCTGAACTTCAAAATCAAAGAATAAATTCTTGAAGTATTCAGGTAGGAAAACACACACACACACTGAAGAAAACAATAATCTAGCCTGAAACTTCTCTATGGCAACATTCAATGCCAGAAGATAATATAGTCATGTCCATAAAGATCTAAGAAGTAATGTGAAAAAAGAATATTTTACTTTTCAATAGGAAAAGAAAACACACATTCATAAATAGAAAAGCACAGGGAATGCAAACTACTAAAGTCCTTCTAGATAAAACTAGTCTGTGGAATACACACAATCAAAAATTAAAATTAAAATTAAGAAAAAAACATAAGAGAACTCAAAAATAATAGAGAAGTCAACTCTGATGAATTAAAATTGGCTATAATTTTTTTTTTCATTTTCTACAAAGAAAGATGGGAGTTTTCTTCCTTCTACCCGGAATCTTCAGCGGAAATGGTACTGTGCCAGCTTTAGGCTCAGCCTTTTAGGACTAGCAACCTTCGAGATGAATGAAGGCCTCTCCAGGAGGCTAAGTCTTCTCACAGCTCCCTTCCAGATCATCCAGAAGGATTACTATTCAGCATTAAAGTCATTCATAAAGACTAAACATCTGTGAAGATTATAGTTACAAAGCAGAATGTAAATACGATAATGACTGCAAGGAGAAAAAGAACACTAATAGTGGCTCCCATTCCACATTAGGTATTGGCCAACATCCTCATAATGGCCTACAAGAGATCTATGTGACCTTCCATCCTGCACACTTCCTCTCCTCTTCCATTACTCTGCTCTTCGTCAACTCTCTTCCAGCCTAGCCAGCCTCCCCAGGGTTTCTGGACATACCAGGCATTCCTTAGGGATTCACTCTAGCTTCCCTGTGCCTAGAATGGTTACCTCAGACACCTGACGAACTCCACTCACCCTTTTCTCCCACCTTGCCTTTGTAACGAATGGTTGGACTCCAACTTTCTTCTGCCACTCCCACACAGGGCACACCTAGTCCTTTGAACCCTTGTTTTTCTCTTTCTGCTTATTTTTTATTTACTAAATTGTTATTATGTTTGCCTTCATTATTTATTTCCTGTCTCCCTCTGAATAGACTGTAAGTTCCACAAAGGCAAGAATCCATTTCATTCACGGATGTATCCCAAACACCTAAGAGTTTCTGGTTCAGAGTAGGCCCTCAACATATATGAATTCAAACAATTTGGAAGCTGGAAGGCAAACAGGGAAGAAATGTGAGAATGTCCATTTTCCTCTCTTGTATGCTAGAGTGTTAACACTGCATAAAATTCAGTATATGTTTTTAAATGCATTCAACATCTTATGTTTTCCATAACACCCTCTCAATATTTATCTGAAGCTATATCATTCCTTTATTTGATATTTTTCTGTTAAATTGATATACCATAATTTTAATACATCTAATTTTTACCAGAGCGTGCAGATGTGATGGCACTGTCACAAGCTTGTTACCTTATACTGACAGAAAGACCTTTTCATTCCCTTCATTTATCTGCAAAAGGACACATTTGGACCAATGATCCCTTAGTATTAACAAAATGCCCAACAATTTGGGCATTTTTTAAAATTTCCTTCTTCAAATCTTTTTTTCATTAAGTAAAATTTTTGTAATAAATATTTATCAGTAGTAAAAATTATAAAGTGAAATTTATACGATAAATTACTTCCTTCCTTAATGAGTTAGCTCTATCCCCAAATGTCCCAAAAGTAGCTCCAGGACCGGCCTTAATCCTTCTTACCTCAACCTTGTTTTCTTATGGGTCATGAAGGATGAGGCATGCTTATCAAATTGCAACTTGATATTTAAATTTATCTTTGACTCCTGTCTTAACAAGGTACTAGTTATCAAGCATTCTCTGTTTTTAATTTTAATTAGCATCTCAAATCTAATTCTGCTCCTCAATTCCATTGCTGCGCTCAAATACCCTACGCAGGAGGAAGTCCAA
The DNA here is from genome assembly GCF_964662115.1 of Mustela nivalis. Classification (NCBI taxonomy): domain Eukaryota; kingdom Metazoa; phylum Chordata; class Mammalia; order Carnivora; family Mustelidae; genus Mustela; species Mustela nivalis. The sequence continues at coordinate 80,988,183 of NC_139034.1, read as the reverse complement.
ATTCCTCCACCCATCGCTCAGATGTCTTGAGAATCTGCCCTTGACCGCCTGAGTCCCCATCTCTCCCCAGCCTCTGCACCAGGCTTGGGTTCTCAAAAGTCCAGACAATTTGCTCATGGTAGGCTCTCCTGCTTTTTGTTAATTTTGTTTTCTGCTCTCTTAGTCTTTACTGAAGTTCCCTTTGAAAAAGCCCAACCTGTCTCAGAGGTGTGGAGGAAAACAAGGAAGCGTTGTCTGTCCATTTGTTTGTTTGTTTGAGTGTTCCCTTGAGCTGGAAGTTTGAAAGGAGGTACAGTACACGGAAATGGGGAAGAGGCAGCGAAGGTACGGTCCTCCGAGGCGAAACAAAGGGATAAAATCAGAAAAAGGAAGCACGACCAAAGGGCATAGCCCACTGTTGCTTCATCTGCTTAATCAGCTGGCCTGCCACTTGGAGAGATCTTTTACCGGAACCCCGCTGTTGCAGTTTTAGACAGCATAGGTTTTATTAAAGAGATTATTACCCTGAACTTTGTTTTACAAAGTGCCATTGAACAGGAGCCTCCTGACAGGATTGACATACAACAGGGGCACCTGGCGGAGCCTTTGATCCTACTCAATGAATGGAGAGCTAGTCTGGTCCTGGTCTATACTCCCCAAGGTATTTTTGCCTCCAAGAGGGTCAGTGAAGACGCCACTGACTATAGGACTTGAGGCTCCCTAAAAGTTCAGAGTGTGGGAAGGAACGGGAGAGAGGAGTAAGAGAGTTCATCTCAGCCTGGGGGAACTATTCAACAGCATCACTGGAATCCCCAGCGACTGTTGATCTGAATAGAGCCACAAGAGGAAACAGAAAGTTTGTCTTTCACAAGTGATCTTCAGGGCAAAGACTTTGCTTGGAAAGCTGTTAAACCTTCACTACTCCAGTGTGATCCACAGACACCAAATGGAAGCCCAAGCAATTGAATAGACCCAAGACCTGCTGCGTCTCCGACCAGGAGGCCAGGAGCAGAAACCTGCTGCTGGTTTCTTAAAGATGGTCTGTACCTGAGCTCAGTGCATGGAAAAAATGAGCAGAAAAGACCGAGGAGGATGACAGTGGGAATCAAGCCCCATTTCCCCTGACAGTGCACTCAGGTGTGCATCTGTTCCCTGATCCTGTGTTGTCATTAAAAAGGATGATTTCTACATATTTAGATATTTTCCATTTATCCTGGTCTGATGCCTGAATTTGAATGCAGCTGAAGTTAAGGTTACTAATTAATTGTGAATCACTCCAATACTTGAATATGAGGCCTCTCGAGCCTAATGTGCAAATTTATGTAAAAACAATGTGAAAATTAGAAATGCATTGGCACATTTTTTTAACCAGAAATGTAGCATTCTGTCTAGTCAAACAGACTGCTCATTTGCAAGTTGTCTATATGCAAAGCGTTCTGCCCCTGGGAGCCTCAAATCTCCTTAGCAAGTCGTCTGAAATTTGAGAACAGCTTTGTTCTGAACCTGCTTTCTCCGCTCTTCACTTTCTCTCCTCGGCTTCCAGCAGTGTGGACAAAAGGCTAAGTACAGATTTCACCTGGCAGCCAGCAGGAAGCAGGGTCCGGAACAGGAAGGCCACCCAGGGACCAAGCCAGCCAAATCACCGGCCAATCCAAAAGCCTTGCCTTCCCCTAGCAGGCCAGACCCGGGGAAGTGAAAGCAGCCATTGGCGGGCAGGTCCTAAGCTAGCTCTCTGACTTTCAAGTGATGGTTGAGGTTAAAGCAGGGCAGCTGCTTTGAAAGCCCGTCAGTGCACACGGCCTCACATGGGCTTCGTGGGAAGAGCCAGGACTGACAGGTGCCAGGGTGCAGCCACAGAGGGAACGCGTTCACCAGAACGTGGGTCAGAGGTCAGTCCCAGAAGATGCTTGCCGGGGCCTGGCAGGCCAGGGCCAAGTCATTCCACGTGTGGGAGTGGCATGGGAGTCCTTATGGGAATTATCTAGCTAATCATTTCGTTGTGGGAGCAGAAAGGGTAATGACAGGGACGAGAGGATTTCCCAGGAACTGGCATGAAGTCGGACAGAGCTCACGGCAGCCCTCCCATGCCAGCAAAGGCAGCCGTGAAGCATGACAGCTGAAGGGGGGCTCTCCTGGGACAGGAGCTGCACCAGCAATGAGGGCCAATCCCTGTCACCCCTTAGGGACATTGCACGACGTCTTCCCAGTAGCACAATCCCAGATTAAAGGGACAGCATCTCTAGGCCCCCAGCACTGGGCCGGGCTGGGGGTGAGGGAGTGGGGAGGGGAGACCTCGGACACAGCTGACTCCTCGGCTTGGTGCCCACTGCCCCCGTTTACTCACAGTACGAAAAAGGTAATTCCCCATATTGAGTTGCTCTGTAAATGCTGTTCTCAGTTGTAACCAGGAAGCTCAGTTTCCACCAGCTTCAATGCCATGGTCGTCACCCTGACGTCAGTGTGCTATGGCCTTGATACGCACGGTGTGGTCCCCTCGATCGGCATCACTACCATCAGCTCTGAGCATGCTGGAAATGCAGGCATGCTGGGGTCCACCATAGGCTTCCAGAATCAGAATCTGCAGTGTAACAAGATCCCTGGACGATTCATGTGTTTTGAGAAGTTGGGTTCTCAGGTACTTCTCCTAATTTTCACCAAGCCAGACTGAGTTTCGCAGGGTCCGGCTGTCAGCTGGGGGACATTGACTAAAGCACTTCATTTCCTGACCCTCAAGTCCTCATCTGTAAAACGGGCACGCTCATCCTACTTGATTTAACATGATTAATGTAAACCAATTAGAATTCGTCCTATAAACTGAGAATCCTGATTGAAATATTCGGTTTTATTCTTACACTGCATCTTGGCTGAATAATTGGATTATAACTCCTGAGAACAAGAACAATCTCTCCTCTACCTTTTTTTTTTTAATCTTCTTTACATACCGAGTACAGTTTTCTGCCTACAATGAGGTTTACTATTGGACATTTACAAAAATCAACCTCCCTTGGAACCTCCAACCACTGCCCCCACCACAAATAAAAAATCTGATTTCAATTCCTGACTCCAAGCACAAAGAGCTCCTGTCACTCTGACCTAATCCTCTGAGGTTCATCCCTCTAAATAATTGTATTGTCTCTATCTCAAACAGCACTCTGTTACCATGACGACACACACATAATCGCTTGTGTAATTGAGGGTGACTCCACTAGTCAGCCCCCTCCCCACCACACAAGACAGAAAACATTCTACGCTCCTGCATGTTCCTCTACCATAGGTTTGCTCCAAGACCCTACGTGTTTCTCAAACTTACATATACTTTATGAACACTATAGACCAGTAGGAGCAGACTGATTGATACGGTAGGAAGACGATTTCGGGGTGGAAACTGGAGGTCTGGGTCCCAATTCAGAGCCTGACACTAATTTGCAATTTAACTTGGCATAGGACACTCGACTTTTCAAGACCCAGCGCCACCCCCCATTCAAAGAATGGTGAGTGAACAAGGTACTGGCTTAACCCTCCAATGTTCTGTCATTTCCTGAGTGGTTTCTCAGTGTCACTTAACTGACATTATTCAACAAACCTTCCCAGCATTAAACATTAACACTGCTTTTTTTCTACGGCGTGGTTCATTATCATGCCAATAAATGATTAATTACAATTCTCCAACCGGACCAATGATTTGGCAGGAACTGTATGATTCATAACCTGTGCTGTGTCGTAATGTTACCTCTGAAAACTGACATGCTAGCATTTATTGTTTTTTATTGCCTCTCCCAGGTGGCTTCTGAAAGAGAAAACCAAGTGACACATGTTTAAGAAGGGTTTAAAAGTTTGATGTGCTTGGATTAGGCATTATTTATCTAGTGAGAAGCAGAAGATTGGTGCTTCTGCGGGCTTCTGCGGGCCTCTGCGGACTTCTGTGACCATCTGAGCAGCAAATCCAGCAATGAATAATTCAACGGGCTGTCCGGCCAGTGCAACTGTGTGCAATGGCACGTCCTGTGTGGTAACTAAGAAAAACTTCAATGACATTCTCAGTGTGGTACTGAGTACTGTCTTGACCGTCCTTTTGGCTATGGTGATGTTCTCCATGGGATGTAACGTGGAAATCAAGAAATTCCTAGGACACATAAAGCGGCCGTGGGGCATCTGTGTCGGCTTCCTCTGTCAGTTTGGAATCATGCCCCTCACAGGATTCATCCTATCAGTGGCCTTCGACATCCTCCCTCTCCAAGCCGTGGTGGTACTCATCATGGGATGCTGTCCCGGAGGAACCGCCTCCAATATCTTGGCCTATTGGGTTGATGGCGACATGGACTTGAGGTAAGATATCTAAAGCTCTGCATACTGCGATCATATTATGAATTAATCTTTTCAGAAGCCTATGTCACTGGGATGTCCGTCTGATCGGCCACTGATCTAGGGTACAACTGAGGAATTAAGCAGAAGAGACTAAATGGATTCGCTCGCCTTCCTGTACAACTGCTTAGCTGTTGGAATTTGGGGGTTATACTTTGTACTTGTGCTTTTTAATCTAACTCAGCCCACAGGCATTTGGATAACTGCTGTTTATCTTTGGGAAACGATCCAGAGGTTTTCAAAAAAGAGATTCTTTCTGAGCCACACGTGTACCTGAAAAAGTTTTCCTTGTTGGTACCAGCAAAACAAAACAAAACAGCTTTTCTCTGTGGTGATAAGAAGCTTCTGAGCGCAATCATGAAATCAAATTGTTCATTAAACAGTAGAATCTGTGCTGAGATAATGGTCAACTCCACAAATCAAGCCAGATCTTTGAAGAAGTGTTTTCCTGGTATAAAGCCTAAGGAAGAATTTGTACATTTGCCTCATTCTGCTGGCATTTAAAGAAAGAAAAGAAAGAAGGAAAAAAAAAACCTACAGCACCTTTTTTTTTTAATTATGCTTACCTTACTATAAAATAGACAGAAAATGGTTTCTCTGCTTCTCACAGAGTAATCTAAATTGCAATGTTTGCCCAATTCTTCCCGTGCCAGTCTGAACTAGCACTGAGGAAAAAAAAAAAAAAAAAACTAATGGAAGTAAGACGAAGCATTAATGTGATGAGACCAAGAAAGTTAGTGCTTTAAGTTGAATAGAGAAATGTCTTTTTCCTTCCCTGACAATTCCTCATTTCCTGGGAAAGGTATGCAAAGCAGCCAGGAGTTAATGTAACGAGTGCTTATTAAATACTATATGGTAGGTAATCAGCTCTGTTAATCACCAGCTACTCTACTCAGAAGAGAGAAGCTTAAAGTATAGAAATGTAACCGCTGCAAAGTGTACAACGGTATTCCATGTTAATGCGGTGCCTACTGAGCAACTGGGAGCTTCCGTCTCATCCCAGCTGGGGCTGATCCTCCCAACGCTTCAGAAAAGCCACACAAACGATGTGTCTGCACTTCACGTATTTTTCACTTAAGGAAATACCATATCCTCCTTGCAAGAGATTTTTTTTTCCCCCCCTAAGGAAGTCCTGTAAAGAACAAAGGATAGCAACTGTTCAGGTTTAGTTAATCTGTGAACCACCACATAGCAATACGGTCCTTTTAGACTTCACCTTAGTTTGTTCTGAAATTGTTCTTCAAGTCTCAAAGCCAGCACCCACGACAGCGAGTGAGCTGAATTGAATATGGGACTTTGACACCCGCTGACCAACTTTTCCATAATATTTGTAACTCTTGAGCAAAATGAGAGAGTCTTCTACCTCAGGATAATGCCACACGTGTAATCGTTTTTGTAAGATGGGAAAGTATGCACGATGCTGGGTTATTTGGCTGTTGAAACAGATTTCTTTCTGCAGGCTACAACTATAGGGACCTAATCTAAAAGCTCCAACTTACACTTTTCTGTGGTCTTAAGGAAATCTTACTGGTCTTGAAACAGATGATTATGTAATCCTACCTACCTTATATAACAACTCCTCAAAAAAATAAAAATATGTTTTTCAAAAAACCCAACCAAAGTAGAATATGAAACCTTGGGAGAAAACGTCCAGCTGAATCAGTGTATACGAAAGGTGCAACAAGTCAGAATTATCCCTGAATGGGACATACGACATTGGAATTTTTAATTTTCGTTCTAGAAAATGTGTACTCCACAGAACCCCCTTGTCTTGCAATAACATAATAACACCAATGGCTCTCCAGGCCAGCAGTCACCTTGCCGGCAACTCGACCTATCCAGAACTCAAACAAGACCCAGGAAAAGACTCTACACAGCCAAAATAAATCCAGCTTAATCTGACAAATGTTCCTTACACAGGACCTTCTTCATCCCCTAGTCCTAGAGCTCTATCATGCTATTTCCCAGCACTGAAATAAGTGAAATAAGTGAAAATAAGAGGTGGGAGCAGGGAACGAGGCACCAGAGGGGAAGGCCTATGTCCCACAGCAGCAAGTGACCCAGAAAGCCTGACCTCCAGAGAGAAGACCAAAAAATGCCTGCAAAGTGATGAAGACAACTCACAAGACACAGGAGCCTCTGCATCACTTCATCTAGAGCCCAGCGGCTCTATAAACACAACCATCCGGAGGACATTGCTATATTTTAGCAGAGCACATCATGATGCCTATCATGACGGCTCATGATCTTTGAAAGGAGTTCAATCATGCCACTACGTAAGATGATGACCTTATGCATCATACATGTTAAAGGAAAAGCCGTTCAAATATTTCTTTAAAGCAAATTAAGAGATTATCACCTCAGCAATTGGGAAACAGTTTTCCAACACCTTCCATTCTTTTGGAGTCGATTCTGTCCTCTGAGAACTTCACCTTCTCCACTTAAACTGGGAACTCCGGCAATGGCGACCAAGATAGGATTGTTGAGACCAACAGGTATCTGTACTGCCTCCTAGTTGCTCGGACAGATACCACACAGTGCCACAAAACTACTCCATCTATAGCAACTTTCCTGGTTGTGGTTTCTGGGGGATGAAACCAAATCATCTCCCCCAGAGCCTCCTGTTCCCCCCTCCCACTCCTAAGTCCATCGCCCCTCCCCCCGTTGCCCCCTCTCACTCCCACTCCCATCCCCTGTCCCCACTGTCCCCCCTTCACACCCTTGTCTCCTCCTCTCCTCCTCATCCCTCCTCATCTGAACCTAGGACGCCATTACATTTTGCAACCTGTAGTGAAAAAGAATAAACATCAACAACACAACAACAGCAAAAGCAGACGGCCATCCCTAACGAAATTATGGACCACGCTCATTGAAGTAGAGCAAGTGATATTTCAGCTCCTTCTCAGATCTCTCCAGCCTAGAAAATTGTTGCAAGAATCTCATTAGCGTACAGGTATTTTTACCAGTTCTAGCTGGGCTATGGGTATCCTATGCGCAAAATGTTTCTGGGAGAAATGAAGGTGACATTTTCAGGTGAATCTGCTGGGGGCAGGACCCAGAGTTCAGGGGACACAGAGACATCTGTCTCCTTTGTGCCTGCTGTCTTCCCAGAGATCCCCCATTTTCCAGCCTCCTTTCTGAGCAATGACCTCAGCCACACCATGCAAGGACTTTTTCCTCTATTTTCCCTTTTTTGACTTCATCTCTGTAGAATCCCTGCTCATGCGTCCTTTCCTCCACTGCCCCCAATTCCTTGACTGCCATCTGTTAGCTACACTCCCTTTAGCTATTTTCTAATATTAATACTTTCTAGATTTTTCTTCCACGTCCTTTGTTCTCTGACTAAAGACTGTTGCATTTTTTCATCTTCCAGATCAGTTTTCATGGTTAATTCAGTTGTTCAAGATCAAGATGAGCCACATTTCTGGCTTATCATAAATGTGAAGCAATCTCTCCCATTGAGACCACATAGATGTCCAGCTCCTCTCTACTCTGAGCTAACCTAACAGTATTTGACTTTTTCTGTTTTTCCTGATAACCAAACTTTATTTCTCTCATGTAGCATTTATTTTTATTTTACTAGCCAGCATTGACCAGGCACTGTTAGGAGTCATGCACAGTACCAGTATTCCATACACATTGGTGTACTCAACTCTCAAGACAATCCTCTTGAGATAATACTATGATTTTCTGCCCTTGACAGATGATAAAATTAAGGCTCATAACCTTCACCAAAGTCACAAAGGCAGTACATGTCAAAATTATAATTTGGATCCAGACTTATCCAGTTATCCCTACCCAGACTCTTAACCTCTGTTCAACATTGTTTCTATCACTTACCACATCCCCAATTTCTAGCACTATCTGTATACACTTTGATTTTTCAAATTTGGTGTTTCACTTCAAATATGATAACAGTCTTGGCTTTCCTCATCACTAACATCACCAAATTCCTCAACACTTACTGAGTTCTCATTTATTGTTTTTATTTCTAAAAAGAAAACCTTTAATAGAGCTAAACCCAAAAATTAAAGACAAGAGATATTTTTGCTTTTCTTATGTTTTTCCTCATTCCAATAAAAATTCATGGTAGTATTTCTATGTAGACACCTATGCTTCTTATAAAACTTCAGATTCCATTCAAGTAAGATGATTTTTTTCTTTTGCTAATCTATTCCCCTATATTGCTCCCTAAAACTATTACCTTTAAATTGTTTTTCATCTCATTTTGAGTGGCTTGATATTGTTCTCATATTAGTTTAAATGGCATCAACTTCTGGGCCATCTAGTCTCCTGTACCTCTGCAATGCCTCACCGTCAAGGTGGCCCACCAAAGCTAGACCATTCCGTTCGCCAACTGTTGACTTGTCCTTCCTCATGTTCTTTAAGAAACTATTCTTGCTAGGGCACCTGGGTGGCTCAGTGGATTAAGCCGCTGCCTTCAGCTCAGGTCATGATCTCAGGGTCCTGGGATCGAGTCCCGCATCGGGCTCTCTGCTCTGCAGGGGGCCTGCTTCTTCTCTCTCTGCCTGCCTCTCTGCCTACTTGTGATCTCTCTCTGTCAAATAAATAAATAAAATCTTTTTTAAAAAGAATAAATTAATTAAAAAAAAGAAACTATTCTTGCTAAACTCAAAACCATGATACAACTTCATAAGTTGTCTTAGCAATAATTCAAAATTGAAGCTTTCCCACAGAAATTTGAAAGAAAAAAACAAAGAAAGAAACAGACTGCCTTTGAAATGCTGTTCTCATAGTTTAAAACAAAAAAAACTCTTGGCCCCCTTTTTGCTCTCTGATCCCGGTAGAAAACACTTTCTTTCGTGCACCCCTCCCCTGTCCTCTTCACTCTGGAAAGTACACTAGACTCTGAGATAAAAGGGATGTCATCATGGCCCTAACCTTAAATCCATTCTAATTTGGTTTTTAAATAAACGATAAAAAAGAGGGCTCTTAGGTGGCTCAGTCGTAAAGCATCTGCCTTTGACTCAGGTCATGATCCCAGGATCCTGGGATCGAGCCTGCTTCAGGCTTCCTGCACCCCGGGAAGCCTGCTTCTCCCTCTCTCACTACCCCTGCTTGTGTTCTCTGTCTTGCTGTGTCTCTCTGTCACAAACAAAATCTTTAAAAAATAAGTAAATAAAAATAAAAAAGATAATGTCAAAGGAAGGGAGAGAGTTTATAAACTCCAGTATTTTAATTATAAGTAGGACTGTTCCTGAAAAGTATTGTTCTGGTTTTGGATTCTGCCTTAGCGTCCCTTTTTTGTATCTCAATTAAGTTAACCTGTCACCATAAATAGATGGAACTTCTTGGAAATGTTTTACGTGTATCCCTAGCATTGGTTGGTGTTATATTATTTTAGCTGCACTAAGACTAGTACTTTTTTTTCCTAAAATCTTTAAACACATTTTAAGTGAGATCATCTACAGTTTTTTTTAATGGTTATTAAGAAAGTTAAGCCCCGATAAACATTATTGCCACAACGCTTATTTTCATGCCAAAACTGTTTCATACGTTAAAATGAAATTCCTTACCTCCAGCTGTTTCCTTTAACACTTGTGTAGTGTGGTTGTTGGTGTTTGTGGGGGGCAGGGGAATGGGAGGGCACAGGTGATAAAAATAATTTCACATTTTCCTTCAAGTCCACATATAATATCTTTAAGAAATTACTATACCGATAGTCTCCAATGCTACAACTTTTGGAGAAAGAACTTTCAGAAAAATTTCTTTAGTTTCCTGATTCTGTATTATGCCAGAACCCCCCACCCCACACACACACACACACATGCATACACACAATGGCTGGATGGCTACACAGTAACTGAATTTTAATAAAAGCCTTGCCTTACTCTAAGTACTGGACTCATTGGGTCATTAGTCCTCACAGCCTATGAGGTGGCGACAATTTTATCTTCATTTCACAGATAAGGCAGCTGGCAAAAGGAAGTCAAGTAAATTACCCAAAGAATAGAGTGTAGTAAGTGGCCACGCCTGCTTCCAACCCAGAGTGTCTGGCTTTAATGTCGGCCCAGACATTTAACAGCTCAGTATCCCAGGAAGAGAATGTGCCTCTGGGCTCATGGCCCTTAGACGGGACCAGGAAGACCCACTACCCAAACACCTCTCTTCCGTCCACTGTCACGTTGCTGAAAATAGCCCCCATTCCACGTATTCTTCCATGTCAAAAGCCAAAGTCCGCTTACCCAGCCAGGTCCACTCACTGAGACCCAGATGCTCTCAGGAGGAACAGTACCAAACCCTGGTTCTTCTGGACACACGTTTGGTAAATTTCTTAGTGGAAAATAGAATCCAGGCCTCCCCTGCCTGCTCAGTTCCTCTTTCTTTCTCAGGTCACAGGCATTGGGAAAATAATCTGTCTGCTTTCAAAAAAGACACCGAGGCTCCCTCTCTTGGGTATGTGTTCTCCTCCAAAGGTCCAGGGAGACCCAACTCGTCTCAGTTCAGGCAAACACAGCAAAGCCCCTAAAGTCTTGGCTGGTATAGATGTGTTTGCTCTTCTCTGGCGGAAAGTCCAAACGGTGGAGTGTCCAAGCACTTTGCACCTTTCTAAATAATAAATTAAAGCAGCCATTAGCTATCTTCTCTGATCCTTGAGAACCCATGGGGAGGGAGGAATGACCCAAGACAAACTAGAAAAACAAATCCAGATCTCAGCATTTTACCCAAGGCTGGGACCTGCACAGAGATGGGCGCATGTCTGTGTCCATCCATCAGCCTGGATGCTGCTGCTGTCGGAGCATCTTTTGTGGGACTTCCTAATCCCAAATTGCACCATGAAGCAAGCTCTCGCCGTAGAAAGCCCAGGTGGACGAATCAACCTGCCCATTTCCTTTCAGCATCAGCATGACCACATGCTCCACGCTGCTTGCCCTGGGAATGATGCCGCTGTGCCTCTTTATCTATACCAAAATGTGGGTCAACTCTGGGACGATCGTCATTCCCTTTAATAACATAGGTAAGTAAGTCATGAATATCCCCTTCCTATTCCGTTTATCTTCAGGCCAGGCTCAGCCCCAGCTTGCACCAGCCCTATTGCGATTTCATTACAACTCATGCCGCATTTCAATGCAAGTTGGCAGAATCCAACGCCAAACCTTGACCCCACAGGAAAACTTGCTTTTCCTCCATCGAAATCATCAGGTAGAGGGGCTGACTGAAGACTTCGCTGTCTGGACCTCAGGAAGCCAAGATGGCTGGGACACAAGAGGCTCTGTCCTTTATGTAACCCATAGTACAATTAGCTCGTGGGAACATGAGTTTGCTCCCAGACATTCAGATCGAAGAAATATTTAAAAAAAAAAAAAATCTACCAATGATTTGAAATTAGGGCACCTAGTAAGCAATTATGAGTGTGGCACTTGGAAACTACCAGATGAGACATACTGTAGATCACACTTGACTGTGAGCCACTGTGAAGAGGGAAAGGTGACTGGCGTTTACCATAGCGCAGGAGTCAAGTCTGCTAGTCATGACCCTGTCTCCACTCATGTTGCTCCCAGATGTTTACCCCCACCTCAAAGGGGCTGTTGTTCTGTTTCTGGGACAGCGGATGACAGTGGGAAATTAAGTCATTTGTGTAACATGGGATTCAGGGTAAGATGAACTACTTCCCAGCCCTCCCAAACTAGGCATTTCTCACAGAGCTATAGTCATAAAAGATGAGACACAGGTGAGATCGTACATATCGCCAGGTACGCGGCACACTGCGCAGCCATTATTCAGCTGACCGGCCGCCTCGGGAGGTGTGGGTGTTCACTGAAGAGAGCTTCGTGTAAACGAAGCTAAGTCACGACTCAGAAGGATGTTTGTAAAGGAATTCCTGTTGGCATGGGAAGCTGGACAGCTGTGTCGAAAATCCTTTGTTTCTACAAAAGATTGTTTCCATGATAAAAATGGGATTGGGGCCTACACAACTGAATTTGAGCAAACTTTGAAAATGCTAATCAGGGACGACCTGTATTGGCATATCTTCCTCAGTATGGGATTTCTCTGCACAAGGTCCTTTTACTGACCTGGGCAACTCCATCATACCAGATATAATCACCCACAAACAGGTTTTAGGGTGACCCTGCAGAATCAGTCACCTCCTAGGCCTCATGCTCCTTAACTCTCAGTCCACCCCCCAGGAGGGCATCTTCCTTCAACTCAAACAATGTAGACTGTTTCCATGGTGTACATTGTAGGTCTCCCAAAGAACCTGTCTGCTGAGTAAGGACCTTAATTCTGTATTACTTATTGTTTTAAAAAATACTTTAAGCTTGGGGTAACGGGGTGTCTCAGTAGTTAAGTGTCTGCCTTCGGCTGGGGTCATGATCCCAGGGTCTGCTCAGTGCGAAGCCTGCTTCTCCCTCTTCCATTCCCCCTCTCATGTTCCCTCTCTCACTGTTTCCCTCTGTCAAATATATAAATATGTGTCTCTCTGTGCCAAATAAATAAATAAAATCTTTTTAAAAATACTTTAAGCTTTAAAATATTCTCCTCTAGATTTCCATTCCCATCTGGAAAACATTCCAGGGTAATATTGAATAATTTGAACTATAGTATGAATGACTTATACCACACCCTTTAATGTGAATAAATTTTGAAAGGACGAAAACATAAGAAAGAGTAATTAGCACCTCAGTGGAGGTAAAAGTCATCAGAGAAGAGGTCAGAACAAAAAGAAAAGAAAATAGGAAAAAAAAGAAAAGAAGAGGAAAATATTAAAATAATAATAGTGATGATGATGAATTTGAAGAAACAAAAATATTAACTCTGCTTATTCACCATTTTGTCCAGGCTTGCTTTCCAATTTAACCTTCCTGCTATTGGTTTGTCTAGACCTTTAAGAAAACAAGCAACCCGATTACTTCACAAGTTGTTCTCAACACTCTAGAGAAGGGAGCTAAGGCCCAGGGTAAAGGTTTCATTTGTCCCAGATGAGCAAGGAGCTGGAAGTGCCCCTGGGCTGCGCATGCTCTCTGTGGGCAGGACCCCAAACCCAGGCCCCCCACGATGCCCACTCGCTCTGAAGGGAAAACACCCTCGCTAAGCTCTCCTATGGGTGCGTGGAGGTGGAGGAGGGCAGCCCCACAGTTGGCGCCGCTGAAAAGAGCTGCCACCGGTTGCCATTCCTGCCTCCCCCTCCGCGGTCTCTTGGACGGTGTCCAGCGCCGTGCACTGTGCACCTGCCTCATCACCTAATTCCCCCAGCAGCAGCAGAAGCTAGACATAACTCTGCCCACTTCACAAATGGGGGAAATCAGAGCGCAGAGGGGCTGGGCGGTTTGCACCCTCCCCACGGCCTGTAGGGTTCCACTCTGAGCCAACCTGGCTCCACGACCCCACTATGCCTGTCCGCCTCTCGCTTTTATCCACCTTTCCTTCCTCCTATATGTGCTCTGTAAACTCAATCAAGGCTGAGTTATGGTTCAGGTGGTGCAACCACCAGCCGTGGTTTCCGGTGGAACTGGACAGGCCTTTTTGACACGGGCCCGGGGGTGGGGGGCGGTGTGCAGGCACTTAAAGAAGAGGGAAAACAGCCCTGAGAAAGAAAGAGAATCTTTACCCCACTGGGGAGTCAAGAGTCACACCAACCCACCTCTTCAGGTGGGAGCCGCACACTCCAAGCGCAAGGAAGGGCAAAGAATGTCTTTTCTGGTCCACTTCTAGTCCCGGAAAAACTGTCTCTGGCCTCCTTTGTTGAGGAGAGGAAACACGATTTGGGCAGGTGGTCCTGCTTGCAGGCTTATCCTATAGCCTTAGGCTGGAGATCCTATAGCCTCAGGGAGGAGATAAAGGCTCAGCATGAGGGGCCCGACCATGGTGAGGCAGGAGGAGAGGGTCGTTCCCCGCACAGAGCCAACACATTTAAAGTACACAGTACCCAAACCTAACCACACTGACATTCCAAGCACAGCATTTGCACCAATTTAAGTTACCACACTACAAGCAATGCATATCAAGATGGTTGTAATTTAAGGCCTACAAACTTCACACAATTTAGAGAATAGTCTGGACACCCCAGGGAAGAAGTCTCCTTCCTCCCAAAGGGGATTTTTCTGGGAGCTCTCACCAGCCTATGTACCAACAACTGTTCCATATCCTGTGTTCCACCATTTTCTCCCCATGTGTTCCCCCATCTTCCTTTTTCCTGCCGCAGGTACTCCTGGCCATGCCTTGATCCCTTTGAGTAATTTCTGGGAAAAAGTAACTGCTGACCTTTGTATTGCCAGGAAGACCAGAACGCTACAAAGAAATTATGTTTTCATCACTGTTGTGTTCATTTTAAATTCATATTTACAGCCCTGCAATCTAGAATCCATTTTCGAATCCTCATTGAATCTACTCCAATGCTAAGTAAAAACCACTTTCGAAATTTCGTTATTCCATTCCACTTTCCCCTACTGCTTTAAAAGGATATTTGAAAAAGAAACAGCCCATCAGAAGTTCGAAGTTGTTGGTACTATATTATATAAAAGCAGTGATTGGACCAATGAGTGTTAAGTAACATGGAGGAACAAACCACATGGCATGGGAACAGCAGTAAATCTAACACAGAGAAATTGAAGTACGACTCTTTTATCTGGCTGGGTGAGCACGTTCCTGCAAAGAATTATAATTACTTGAGAGGTCGCCAAATATATTATCTCACAGAAAATTTAAAGCACGCTTTTTCAACCTCTTCTCTCACCTCTCTGCCGTAGATTTGAATAACCGAGCTGAGTCTGAGCCAGAAGTCATTAGCCCATGGAATGCCTGGAGAATTTTGAACTTTTTGTTTTATCTCTACTATGGGGAAGTAACAGGGAGATGTATAATATCTGTGTGTACCCCACAAACATCAACATATACACAAAGTTTAAAGAGGTATTTTTCCTAGGATATAAAGATCCAAAGAGCAAAGAAGCCAAGATTCCAATAAATTGAAACTAAAAAAGTATCAGTATAAAGAGCACCAAAAAGGATTTATACCATCCCTATTATCAAGGCTGTATCGGCAGTATGAAATTATTTACTGAAGTGGGTAAAGACGGAGAGTTTATTGTTGTTTTGCTTGAGTCTGTTTTGGGTGTTCAAGAAGGGAGACCAACCAAGCTTTCTTCAAGCAGCTACTCTTTTCTTTTCCTCTGTCCTGTGCTCTGTGTTCTGCTGATGAAATGTCTCCTCTGTCATATTTAGGTACATCTTTGGTCGCTCTTGTTGTTCCTGTTTCCATTGGAATATTTGTTAATCACAAATGGCCCCATAAAGCCAAGATCATACTTAAGGTAAGTGCTCCATGCCATAGGTTGAAAAATGAAATGCTCCACATTGTGAATTCCAAATTGGTTCTGGTGAATTCTAAATCAGTTTTCTCATCATATTAAAATCCTCCATCTAGGGGGACTTGATGTTGTTAGATATGCCATCCACTCTTCTAGAATGCCTTTCCTGATCCCACTACAGGGCAGAATTCTATGCCCACTTTGAGATACTCAACTCAAATACTGCCTCCTGATTTTACTCTACCTTGTACTCGCATGGCACTTGGCTCTGATCTCTGTTCTGTGGTTCTGTATTATAAAATAGACCAAGAAAGCTGTTTGAAAATAGATCATCTGTTTCTTATCTCTGAATCCATATGGCCAGTTCAGCACCTGGCAACTGGTAGATGTTAGTACCCATTAGTAATCAGTAACCATGCATTCCCCTTCACCTGCTGTATTCTACCTAGGTGAGATGGATAAGATAAAGACACAGAGGATATAAATATCCAGATACTAATACAGATAAAGGTATAGATAGATGTAGATGCAGGCATACATATATCCCATTGATCAGGAGACAAAATAAGCTAGCCAGTGTTCTTTGTTCCTCTAGACCAAAAAAATAAAAAAATTATAATCTCAAATTTTTTTTTAATATGAAAAGGCGAAAACAGTAATAACAGTAGTTTGTTTGCATATGCTCTTTTAAGTTTCGTAGAGTTTTACATCCTTTGTCTCACTATCATCATCATGTAAAGTATCTAGGGCAACATTTTATCTTCAGCTACAGATGAAGAAAGCAGGACTAGTAGAAGTTGTATGACTTACCAAAGGAAGGAGAGCAGGAGGAGTTGAATCTGGAGGCCAGGTCTTCCAGTTCTTGCTGACTTGGCTTTCTTCCTCTCCAACAAGGATCATTTCCAAGCTAGAACGTCTTCTTCAGGCTAATGGAGCATGGACATTAGAGGTCTTGATATTTTCTAAAAAATGAGAACATAGGACAAACACCGCAGTTTCTGGTGAGCTGACCACAGTCATCAGGAGGGGAATACACTGCACAGTGACTTCACTGTCTCAGCTGTTGGGTCTGCTTGTGTCTTACTTCCAGATCGGGTCCATCACAGGCGCAATCCTTATTGTGCTCATAGCTGTCGTTGGAGGAATCCTATACCAGAGTGCCTGGATCATCGCTCCCAAACTGTGGATCATAGGAACGCTATTTCCTTTGGCCGGATACTCTCTAGGGTTTTTACTGGCTAGAGTATCTGGTCAACCCTGGCACAGGTATGGTGTTTTGGTAAATCAGACTGGAAATTTTCTTCTGTAAGAGTTGTAGTATGCATTTGTTGGGGCTGCTGTAAGGAAGTACCCCAGACAGGGTGGTTTAAACAACAGAAGTCTACTTTCACTTGGTATTGGAGGTCAGAAGTCCAAAGATCAGCAAGCCAGAGGGATGGTTCCTTCTGAAGGCTGTGAGGGGAAATCTGTCCCAGGCCTGTCTCCATAGCTTATAGATGGCTGCTTTCACATTGTCTTTCTTCTATGAATTTTTCTGTATTCAAATGTCCCCTTATGATAAGGACACCAGTCATACTGGATTAGGGCCCACCCTCATTACTTTACCTTAACTAAGCATATCTGTGATAACTATATTTCCAAATAAGTCCACATTCTGAGGTCCTGGGCATTAGGACTTCAGCATATCCATTGGGAAGGAAACAATTCAACCCATAACAGCTGTAAATACTGCTAAAAATTTGAAATTTTTCACCCTCAATAACATTCACCCCATTTCCGACTATGTCATGATATAGACTCATTCATTTCTAAATTATATAAGCCCCCCAGAAAGAAAATACTGACAGCCTCTCTGTTGCTCAAATGCTTGGGGACCATTCCCCACACAATGAAGATTGACCCCTTCAGTGACTCACACTCTTGTTTTCCAAACAGAGTAACTTCAGCAAAAGCACTCAGGCTGGCCTTGTCACTCACAAGGGCTCCTCCAGCCAGCGGCAGGATGGACTCACCATCCCAAGGCACTGATGTTAGAACTGGGGTTAGCATGTATGAGTCTGGTCCCAAGTAGAAACCTTTCTTCTCCTACCAGCCCGTCTGACTCCATGGGCAGAAAAAAAAGCAGGTGTCAGCGTCAGGGCATGTATGAGGCTAGGAGATGCGCAGGACTGGGTAGTGGAGAGTGTTACATATATGTCATCAAGCCGACCTGGGCCTACCACTTACTGACCTTGGGACCTCAGGACAGGCATTCACTCTTCCTCTGACTTTTCTCATCTGCACAATGGGGCAATAACATCTACCTGGCAGACTTTTTTTTTTTTTTTTTTTTTAGTCAAGATTTAGTCAGAAAAACAATACCAACTTAAAATTGAAAGAACTCTAACAAATACTCTATCTTGAGTGTTTTCTCAGCTCCTGCTCTGTGCTCTGCACAGTTACCAAGGGCATAATCGAAAAGAGTGAAATGAGCCCACTTTGAATTTATGGAACACTAATATAAATGATCCTGCTCTTTTCATATCTGTATTTTTAATTTTTAAATGTCTGCTTTAAATGTATATGTATTATTCAAAATGTGATTTTATTTATATTGAATATATTACCTACTAATAAAGATTATGCCATAATATAAAGTCTTTATATATAAGTATATATACATATATATACACACATATATACAGATACAAAGATATACACAGATATATAATATATAGACACAAATATAGATCTATTCCACTGCTCAGGGGACTAAATAAGCAAGTCAGTGTTCTTTGTTTGTCTGGACAAAAAAAAAAAAAATTATCTTTAAATCTTTTTTAATGAGAAAACAGTAACAACAATGGTTTTATTTGCATATGCTTTTTTAACTTTTGTAGAGTTTTATATCCATTTTCTCAATATCATAACAACCATAAAAGGTGAGTAGGGTGGGCACAGTTGGGTGGCTCCGTTGGGTAAGCATCCCACTCTTGTTTTCGGTTCAGGTAATTGATCTCAGGGTCCTAGGATTGAGCCCACATGGGGACTCCTGCTCTGCAGCTAGTCTACGTGTCTCCCTCTCCTTCTGCCTCTCTCCCGCGCACTCTCATGCGCACTCTCTCTCTGTCAAAAGGAAGGGTAAATCTTTAAAAAGAAGAAAAGGTAACTAGAGCCAGATATTATCTATGTATATAGAGAGAATATTTATATAGTATACAATAATATATATTAAGAAGTTATATATCTATGTAGTTTAAGTAAAAGTACATGTTGAATAAATATATACATTCAAAGAAGGTATGAATATATACACATATATGTACTTGTTCTCATTATGTCTGCCTTTTTTTGAGAGAGAGAGAGAGCACACACGCAAGTGTGCAAAGGGGAAAGCGGGGCAGGAACGGAGAAAGAGGGAGAGAATCTGCAGCAGTCTCCACAACCAGCGCGGAGCTCTACGGGGCTCAGTATCCGACCCTGAGATCCTGACCTGAACTGAAATCAAGAGCTGTGGGCTTAACCAACGGAGCCACCCAGGCGCTCCCACATTATATCTGCTTCCAGCGTTATTCAATAACAAGTAAAAACTACTGACAGCAAAAGGGTAACTCCTCTTAACGTGTCTCATAGGTGCCGGACAGTTGCTTTGGAAACAGGGATGCAGAACACTCAGCTGTGCTCCACCATCGTGCAGCTCTCCTTCACCCAGGAGGAACTCAACCTCGTGTTTACCTTCCCACTCATCTACAGCATCTTCCAGCTTGCCTTCGCAGCAATATTCCTAGGAAGTAAGGAGTAATGCGAATCATGTGTTGCTGATGATGTTCCTCTTTGAGAAAGCCTCAGGGAGCTAAGATGGCATTTTTTTTTTTTAATAATATTTTGTGGCAGTGAATGTCATAAGTTAAACTCCTTTCTGGTGGGAAAAAAAAAAAAAGGATGGGAAAAGCTACCTATTATTTTACCATGACATCCCAAGAAGATTGCAATTTTATCAGAAGGTTCTAGTAAAGAGTATTTATTTATTTTTATATATTTTATGTAATTTTTATATATTTTATGTATTTTTATATTTATATATTCTATATAGTTATTACTTTTAAATAATGAGTAATAGAGGTCAATTCTCTCCATCAGCTTTCTTTTTCTCAATAATTAGGGAGACATATTAACCTGTTAGGAGAATTTTATTGTGTCTTTCTACATGCTTCCAGAAACCCCAAGCTGGGCATTTTTTCCAGATCATCATCTTGATATGCTTTGTAAATATGGGCTATTATCCAAAACAGTGGTATACAAGGGATATTTATCAGGCTAAGTTATACTGGAAGATAGATATGAGTGCGTGTTCATGTGTGCCTACACTGTGTAATGTCCATATAATTGAAACAGTCAAAGCAAACACATCCTTTTTTCAAGTCCTAGGGATAACTAACCTGGTTTTTCATTTTCCTCTACTGTAGTTTCCAGCTCTAGTCCTTAGCACCTGCTACCTGTTGCCTTCACCTAGTTAAAGCTTGCCTTGCATTTTCTTCTCCAGGGACTGATATGTTTAACCTCTATTTTTAAACTGTACTTTTTTTTTTTCTAAATAAACAGACTGATACCTTAAGCTCATTGATTTTTAAGGAGGGTTATATAGTGAAGGTGAAAGACACAAATAATGACAGTGTTAAGCTGTAGAATGTCCAGTGGTCCAGTGTTGTTTGTGTCTGGTTTGGCTTTGTTCTTCACTACAATAGGTATTGCACTTGCCCGTAGGCACTAACTCTTCTCTGTGCTACTGTCCAGAACACTATTCTCAAAGCAGAGTTTTCCTTCTCATATAAGACTCTCCGGGTCCATTCGGAAACTTTCCACTGATCTATCACTCACACAGGAGACAGAAGTCCATGGTCTAATAACCTTGTTGTCATGTATGATAGACATACATCCAATTCGGTACACCTTGAGATTTTTCCGAATAATTCGCTAATGATGTCTACCAGAAAGCCAGAGAAAGCAGACTGGTTGATAGACCAATTCAGTGAATTTGCTCGTTGAATAACTAACTCAAAAGAGGCTCATAAATAAGCCAAAGGAATGATGGGCAGGGAGGTACTGGTATTGGTCTTACACTTTCCCACATTTTTATTAGTAAAAATAAAGATGAGGAAGTCATCATTATTAATTACATGCAGTGCCTGGAAACATATTCTGGTAAAAGGATTAGAAGCTTTAATTTTTCTGGAACAAGGGAGAGAGGAATGGAAGGGACAGAGGGAGGAAGAGAGGAAGGACAGAAGGCAGGAAGGGGAAGGGGAGGAAAGGAAGAAGGAAAGAAGAGAATAAACAATTTGGTTAAATAAAATAAGTGGTGTGTGTTGAAGAAGTCCCAGCTGAAAACAATTTATAATAAAACTGCTGGACTATTTTAATGAACCACAAGCTCAGTTCAATAGACTCAATAGCTCAGTGGCTTCAAAATTAATATATTGCTAAAGGGACCAGTAAGGAGACATGGATTGTGACATATTAAGATCTCTGAAGCAGATCCTTGTCTCTCTCAGCTGTGTATCATGAGAGGGAACATTTCCGGAGCAGTGACTACTCTCCCAGGGCCATACTAGGCGTCTTACTGTTTTATTTTTTTTGAAGGTTCACAATTATCCTCTGAGATAGACAATATTAGTATACCTATTGTAAGTGTGAAGTTCCAATAAATAATACTTTCTCTCCCTCTGTTGACTTTGGAACTAATTGAGAAGTAGAAGAAAAATCAGCTGTGTAGATTAAAAAATAGTACTCTTATTACAGATAAAACTTATATAGAAAATATGGCTCAAAATTGCAACCACATGGGCTGATTCACGCCTTTCCACCACCCCACTCATGGGCACGTTGCACGTGTATACACACATACACTGCTCACCTTCCCTTGCCAGGAAATACAACCATCCCTCCCACCATGGCTGGC
This sequence comes from Mustela nivalis, assembly GCF_964662115.1. Classification (NCBI taxonomy): domain Eukaryota; kingdom Metazoa; phylum Chordata; class Mammalia; order Carnivora; family Mustelidae; genus Mustela; species Mustela nivalis. Next base: position 80,966,634 of record NC_139034.1, on the reverse strand, counting down.
TGTGGAACTAAAGAACGTCTTCCACTTTCTCTAAGCAACATGCAACCTACAGAAAGTGCAAGCTGATTTTGAGCCACAGATTGTAATCACTGCCCCAAAAAAAAGCTTTTAGCTAATTGTTATGAAACTCCACTAACCTCCTGTGTATTACTTTCTAGCGTATGTGGCATACAAGAAATATCATGGAAAAAATAATGTAGAATTTTCAGAGAGCAAAGACAACGAAATGGTCTCCGGGTCATCGCTCCATAAGGTGAATGAAGGATTTCAACCAGATGGAAGGTAGACACCGCCTGGACAAAAGAGAAAAACTCAAAAGTACATGCTTCTGTTAACAAGATTTGTTGGTTTTGATGGGATATTTGGCAGGAAAAAGTTAAAGTGAAAATTTAAATTCCAGTTGAATCCATACACTGGTTTTGGTACCGAGTGACTGGTGGTTCAAATCCTTAATGTGACAAATATTTGTATATATATATATATATATACACACACACACACACACACACACACACATACATATATATATACTGTCTTTGAAATATGCCCAAGAAATATCCTTGGACCTCCGACTAAAACTGACATTGGTAACACTGAGAACGTCCTAACTCCTGAACAGATTCTTAACCAGAATCTCATAACCTGACTTTTCGTATCTTAATATAGATGCAATGAATTGTTGTTATTATTATAAAATGATCAAGATTTTCTTCAGTATTTACGATTATAAAAAGATTGAAATGAACATCTTCCACTGACATATTAATTACTACTTTGAAAATGTTGTAACCTATTTATTTATATAACTTTGTTGTATAACATGGACAAATGCCTGACTTCCTGTATTAAAAAAAAAAAAAAAAAAAAAGTCAGTCTTCTCCAGGGACTGCCCAAAAGCAAAAATAAGAGAAAAGAGTTACTAAATAGAATTCAATCACCAAATTAGAATCTGGCCCATACTCATCAGTGACCTTATACATTGGTTGCTCTGCCTCAGGAGTCCAGTGACACCACTAGATTTTTTTAGGAAAAGCAGAATTCTTTCCCATGTCTTAAATTTGGCAAAGAGCTCTTCAAGCCCTAGAAAGGGGCTTCTTCAAGGTTTGCCTGTAGGAGGCAGGTCTATTCAGCTCACGGGAAGACCCCACAGTAAGAATCATGGAGCGGGGAGGGGCCAGGAGGCTCAAAGACTGCAGAGATCCTGCAAAAATAAGCCCTACTCTAGTGAGTGAGTTCATTCAGTTCCATGGGAGATGATGGGAAATGCAAGGAAAAACACCGATAATAAAGGCCCACTTGAAATGATAAGGGTGAGTTAGATGTTACAAAAAAAAAAAAAAAAAAAAGAATGAAACCAGGGAGCCACGAGGGAAGTGGGTATTAAACAGTATTTGAAGAAGAGGACATGCCCAGGGCCCAGAAGTCGGGTGGGCCCTGCCCAGTGGGTTGTCTGCGCGCTGTGAGTAGGTGTCACCAGAGGAAGCAGGGGGGATTTGATCAACGGCAGCAGGGTTCCGTGTCAAGGGGGAAACAACTGGCCGCGTGTTGGATCTAATTGAATTTCTTTTCCTTCATTCTGCAGCAAAAGCGGGCACATTCTTAACTCAGATCATAGTGGTTTAGTTCTGTTTTCCATTTGGACATTTTCCCTGCCTCATAGATTTCCTTTCGAGTGTTTGGGTTCCAAAGGGCCTTTTGCATTTGGGTGAGGTGAGTTCAGATCCTGCTGGTGTTCCTCAGCATTCAAAGAACACGAAGATCACCTCTGAGCTTTCAATGGAGGGTGAGGGAATATGCTTTTAAAATTGTAACACTTATGCCTTTTTATAGGAGGGTCACATTTACAACTGAATAAAGCTCCTATATTTTTTTTTCATCATTAGACAAATATATTAAAAGGGACTAAAGATTTTTATTAAAGGCCAGCAGGGGAGACATGGTACAGATTTTCCATTAGGCAGTTTCAAAGAATACACTTCCGAGGGTGCATAAGAAAGACACTGGTCTGTCAAGTACCTCCTGTGCTTTCCTCATCAAACAGAAAACAGGCAGGTGTACTGAAGCCACACAGTGAATTCAGATGATCATTTCAACATACCCAGAGTCGAGGGTTTGGAGGCCAGCAGCTGAAGCAAGCAGGCTTTTCCTCCCTATAGGATCCAGATATGTGAGGCAAAACTTGGCTTTCTTTCATGGAATGGTATCTTGTGAGTTGTGGTTTTTTTCCTGATATGCTCAAGGGAAGAAAAATAGCTGAGCTTTGTAAAATGACAGCTCTGTATTTTTAAATGAGTTTGAAAAGCCGGCTAAATTATGTATTTTTATTGCCTCTGCGAGTATCATATTAAATGAATATTTTATTTTAAAGGCTTAAATAAATGAAAATAATTTTTGTAATGTTTGGTCTGTGTGAGTCTTTGTGACAACTGTCAAGATTTCTTCAATTGTAGAGGTATAAATAAGGTGGGGTTTCTCTAATCTTAGATTGTTCTCTGAGAAGTGCCTGAAAGAAACTCTTAATTAAATATTCTAATAATTGGGTCTCCCACAGATACAGATTGAGGTTGTCCCCAAGCAAATCATACTGGGGGAACATTAATCAAAGACTTAAAAACAGTGTGACAATGACAACCATTTAAAATAATAATAAAAGTATTACATGGACTGGTAAATAAGACTACTATCACCTTTTATGAAAATTTTACATTTTTATCCATAGCGTAATGTATAAACATGAATATGAATATATATGGACATGTATATAGCGAGAGAGAGAACATTAGTATTCAGAGAGACACAGAGAAAGAGACTTCAATTATGGTAGCAGTGCACTAAAATCTCTCACCAACTGGATTGAAGAAATTCTGGATATGAGCCTCATCTGACTCCTCAAAGACATCACTCTGGTTGTCCCTCTAGGAAACTTAACTCCCTTCCAGCAGGAAACAATTTATCTTTCTTGGAATATTTGACAACCCATTGCCTCTCACGTGTTTGCCTCTTCAAAAACCACATTAGTGTAGCATGAGAGTCTTTATACTATGTTACGGATACTCCCGACTCCCGGGAGTTCTTGAAATTGTCCAAGGGTATGCAGGCATGGATAGGGAATCAGTTTCCATCTCTTCAATTTCCATATGTGTGCTTTCCCCAAACTCCCCTGCTTGAGATGCCCCAGGGCTGCACTTGCCCTAGGTTCCCCCTCTCCACCTCCCCTTTCTTGGCAGGGCTCTCCCCTTGAAAGGAAAATCCTACTCTAGCCACCCCTCATCTACCTATGGTGGAGAGGCCCAGGGGAAAAGACAAGACTCAAGCACCAGCTAAAGGAATAATTCAAAATAATAGTGTCTGTGAAAGGCTTCTTATCTTTTTAATTGATTACATACATATCTGTTTAAGACTTTAGGAACAAAGTTTTTTTTTCATATTTTTTTTGTTTTGTTTTGTTTTTTAATTACTTTTCAGTGTACTAGAATTCATTGCTTATGCACAACACCCAGCGCTCCATGCAATACGTGCCCTCCACAATACCCAGAGCCAGGCTGGCCCAACTTCCCAGCCCCCGCCCCTTCAAAACCCTCAGGTTGTTTTGCAGAGTCCATAGTCTCTCATGGTTCACCTCCCCTTCCAATTTCCCTCAACTCCCTTCTCCTCTCTAACTCCCCAGGTCCTCCATGCTATTTGTTATGCTCCACAAATAAATAAAACCATATGATAATTGACTCTCTCTCTGCTTGACTTATTTCACTCAGCATAATCTCTTCCAGTCCCGTCCATGTTGCTACAAAAGTTGAGTATTCATCCTTTCTGATGGAGGCATAATACTCCATAGTGTATATGGACCACATCTTCCTTATCCATTCATCCATTGAAGGGCATCTTGGTTCTTTCCACAGTTTGGCGACCGTGGCCATTGCTGCTATAAACATTGGGGTACAGATGGCCCTTCTTTTCACTACATCTGTATCTTTGGGGTAAATACCCAGTAGTGCAATTGCAGGGTCATAGGGAAGCTCTATTTTTAATAGGAACAGGGTATTTTTTTTTTTTACCTGGGTTGGAATATTTTAATATATAAACACTCTAGAGTGGGAGTGAAGAAAAATCTCCACGAACATGCTAGCATTTCCATCCCCAATGTTTTACACACACACCCCAAAAAACCTCTCTCTTGAGGATAATCCAAACCCATATTGATATATTAGTTAGAATTAAAAAATGAAGTCAGATTTTTTTTTCTGACAAAAAGTCTGATTTGGCTGATTGGTTTAACAAGAGCCCCTGTTTTGCCAGTTAGGACATATGAAGGACAGCTTTTCATAAATTAGATGAGCTAAATCTGCAGCTCCAAGGTTTAAAAAAAATATATTAAAAACATGTAATAATACAAAAACCATATATATAAAATAATTGACCTAGAAAATATAAAGACTCTTAACAACCCCAAAATAAGAAGGTAAGTCAATTTTTTGAATGAGCAAAAAAAATTGAACAAACAGGCAAAGAATGACTGTAAAGCAAATAAGCACGTGGCCATGGCAAATGAATATAGGAAAAGATGCTCAACATTATTAATAGTTAGATAAATGCAATACCTCAGTAAGGTACTACTTAAATACCCATAAAATAGCTAAAATGAAAAGTTAGTAAAGATAGCAGGTACTGGTGAGAATATAAACAGTAACCCCCATAGTTTGCAGGTGGTATGGTCACTTTCCAAACCAGTTTGCAGTTTCTTATCAAGTTGAGCATCCACTAACCATATAACAGCAAACTCACTCTTAGGTATTTATGTAGTTCCTAGAAGTAGAGCACAGTAAGACAAAGCTCAGGGGCCAGGAACTTGCAGCAGGCCTTGACTCTAAGAGGCACAAGGGAACATCTGGGGTGATGGAAATGCTCTAAATCACGACTTTGGTGGTGGTTACACAATTTCAAGCACTTGTCAAAATGCATAGAACGGTACATTTTAAATTGGTGCATTTTGTGCCATGTAAATTATACCATTAATAAAGCTGGCTAAAAATGTTATTGTCCAAGATGTAGCAAGGGAATTTACTACATTTTTCCTGACCCTCTGAGAACACCAAGTAAAATTTGGAGCCTCTAAGTGAAAGGGTAACAGGCCCTAAGAGCTGTCAGACAAGTCGACTAAAGCCTTGTTCATATACTTCTTAGAAATTGAAAGCTCAAGTTCCAGAAACATTTTGAGAGAAACAGGTATTTTCAATTCTTTTCTTGCAGCAAAACTGAAAAATATTCTCACTCAGTTGTCAACTCTTGCATTAAAAAAAAAAAAAGTGTTTTGAGGGTAGACCACTGTGACTTTTTGGCATTTAACTTGGAGGAAGTTCAAATTTGAGGGGCGAAAGATATCAAAAGTCCTTCCATTGTCATCTACCTCTTTACGTGAAACAAGGTTGATCAGCACTTAAACCTAGAGAAACAAAAAAGGGGAACAAATTACATGATAAAACTTAGGCACAGAGAATTAAGGAACTTTCTCCATATCACACAGGTGACAAGTGTAGAACTTGGTTTGAACTTGAGAAATTTGGCTCTATTTCCTGTGCTATTGACCACAGTACTACACTAGGTAATATTTGTCCACATACGTGGAATTTTTAATATTTTGTAAATGTGTTACTTAGAATAAAACTCTACAGTGGAGATGGAATTGTAATAGAAATTCAAGTAGGAAGAAAAATAATGTTAAATTACCAAATATGAAAGCAGAACTTGTCCATGTTTTTTTTTAATTGGACAATGGGTATCATACCTATGAGGTATGAAGCTCAGATTAGATACATTAGATATATTTAAAAGTGATGTGACAATTTAATTAAAATTTTCAGTATTTTCAAAGTTGTATTTGTAACTATTGTCAGAAATTAAATTTGCATCTATTTAATGTTATTATGAGAAATGCCAAATGTCACCTAAAAATGTACAAGGTATACAGAGGTTTTAAAAATTATTTAGAGGTTATGCAATCTAGTTTGTTGATTTTTTTTGTTTTGTTTTTCTTTTTTGTTTGTTTGTTTTAAATTCTAGTGTTCTAACCTTCTCTTAACTTCCTAAGGATTACATTTAAAAATCTGGTCAGGGGGCACCTGGGTGGCTCAGTGGGTTAAGCCTCTGCCTTTGGTTCAGGTCATAATCCCAGTCCCACATTGGGCTCTCTGCTCAGCAGGGAGTCTGCTTCCTCCTCTCTCTCTCTGCCTGCCTCTCTGCCTACTCTTGATCTCTGTCTGTGAAATAAATAAATAAAATCTTTTAAAAATAAATAACTAAATAAATAAATAAAAATCTGGTTAGTGTTATAAAGATGGTAGGGGAAGCTAAAGAATGATTGCCCTTTCTGGAAATAAAATACACAGACAAGCAAACACAACCATATGTCTCAACTGTAAGCATTCCTAACTTCTAGACCTGGTGATTACTATAACTGGAGATGCCGTGGGTAAAAAGTCCCCCATACAAGCATCTGAGGAAGCTGTGATGGTGGACAAGAGAAGGCTAATGGTTGTAGGGAACCATCAAGACAGTTTCTTGATGTAAGTTTTGCTTGGGACACAAGGTGGCAAGTTCCATAAAAGCAATATAACATTCAATTTGCCATATCTTTTATCACAAAAGCAGCTCAATACATACTTGTGAAATTGAATACATTGGCCCTGAGTCAGATTATGAAAAATATTGTTCATTTTCAAGCCAAAAGAATCTTCCCCATAAACTTAAATCTAAAAGCAATAAATAGAAGTTGTAGATATAGGGAATAGGAAATATTTCTAAATTATTTTCAAGCAGTTATTCCCAAGTTATGTGTTATAATATTTCATTTTGTACCTGGCATGATCATAATTTTTGTTAATTCTCCCTAGGTTATTAAAATTTTTAAAGGATAATTACACTATTTATTATTTGCTATAACAAAAATGAAATCCTGCCGTATAGCAATCAGGTAGAATTGGAAGGATAGAAAACAAAGATCAAAGCTACATAATTCTAGCATGCAGTAGCCATTTTTAAAGCTTTTAGATACATATTTATTATGTTGGGTTTCCAACTGCCCATGGAGTCATCATTCAGACTATTCTTTGACTATTGAGTAAATACGCATTAGGTGTGATTTTAAGCATTCATTATTAATTCAGCCAACCAGAACAACCTATTAAGAGTAAGTCTACCTGGCTTATCAAGTAGATTCTTAGGAATGTGCTTAAACGTTATATTTATTCATCAGACCTCACTAGAATCCCAATGTCATGTATTCCTTACGTCAGAGACTTTTTTTTTAAGATTTTATTTATTTATTAGACAGACAGAGATCACAAGTAGACAGTAAGGCAGGCAGAGAGAGAGAGGGAAGCAAGCTCCCCACTGAGCAGAGAGCCTAATACGGGCCTCCATCCCAGGACCCTGGGATCATGACCAGAGCTAAAGGCAGAGGCTTTAACCCACTGAGCCACCCAGGCGCCCCAAGTCAGAGACTTTTAAGGTTCTGTGTCAAACGACGTTCTACAAAATGTTGAAGTGATAAAATAGGATTAAGTTTATAACCCAGGTGTTAATTCTCATGATATAAAAGGGGCCATGAATGACTCACCAACATTACAAAGAGCTTTGCTACCTTCTGGTGTCTAAATGCCCCATACATTGTCTTCCCACACTTCCAGCCCCCACCTCTCCCGTCACACTAGAAATGGTCTCTTTCTTCTTTGCCTGGGCATTCTCCTGTTAAACCTGAGAAATTTTCCTCAAACCAGTCATGCCTCCTGCAGGCCACTAGACAACGTCCACTGTTTAAATCCAGATGCCCTTTGGGAGAATTCTCTATCTACTTAGAGCCTGAGGAGGTGAGAATAAAAGCCCTTGCCCACCATGAACCGACATCTTACATAACACTCATCATATCAACTAAGATGGTGAAAATCATTTAATTTTCAGACTTGATTATTTCCTTATTACTCTATCCTCTCACAGTTCTTGTGATCTGCACTATGATTTGGCACTTCCCAAAGACTTGTTTGGTTAGTTTTCTTTCTCCTTCTCCAAGCCTCATCAAGAGTTAGGGTTTGGTGAATATTCATTGAATAATGGTTATTTTAAAGTATTATAGATCTTCAGAAGGTTCAGAGTGACTTCATTCCTTTTCCATACCACATGGAAAAAGACTTCTTGCTTCTGTGTTTCAAAACCGCTAGTCCCACAACATATTATTTCATGACAAATAAAATATACCTTGGCTCTGCACGTAGGTATCACTAGCCCACTTAACAGCTATACCTCCTTGTTTATACCCAGTGTTTCCTGGATCAACAAACAAGCATTTATCTACAGCGGATATCTCACACTTAACTGAATTACAAAATCCTTAGAAGGATCTACAAGAAATTACTGTAGCTACCAAAGGGCAAACTGACTGATTATGCATTTCATGTGCCTAATTAGTACAAACAAGATCCTGATATTTATGGGGAAGATGTCGTGCATGAGAGACAATACTATCTTTGTAAAGGCAAGATACATATTTGCAAAGGAGAGAGCTTTTGATCATAACTTCAGTATGTGTTGTTGTCTCCTGACAGTTCCTTCCTGTTGTTTATGACATTCTGCTCTGACAATTCAGAAAAGGCCTGTCTTGTAGTTAAAATTTAGTCAGCAGCTTCCTTCTCAAAGTAATATCCCTTCAGTACCTAGTCCCTGCCCCACCTCTTCTGCAACTCCCTTTTTCAAGGACTTGAGCATTTTATAGACTCGTAAAGAAATTGTACTCTATCTAACAATGATGATGTACATCCGTCATAATCCTGAAGTTCTGCTTGTTCCACGCTCCATCTTATCTCTATTTTATGACTCTATTTTATTGTCATTGGAATTACTGAATTGTAAACCTGAAGGGGGAAAATATTCTGTTTAAAAATATCTTTTATATTATTTGGAGGTTGTGCCCATGTTTTGAATCTTCATAACATATTACATATCAGTTCTTTAAAATGTCTACGATTATACAGCATGGTATTAGCATGTTCAACCTCCTTACACTCCTCCATCAATCCATACCCTCCATGAGGTCAGGGATGTCAAAACTCAAAACTACGGAGCCTTAGCACCTAAAATAGCACTTAGCTCTTAATAGGTGCTCAACGATGTTTGTGAAATAAAAGTCTACAAAAATCTATTGCTGACAATATTGACATGGGAAGCTCTTCCTTTCCCCATTTCCTCCAATCACTCTGTTCCTTATGAGTCTTCTCTTCCTCTTTCTATGGTCCCCTATACCAGCTGTGGCCATCTCCAAAATGTATTTCTTGGCTCTATGATCTTCAACTACACTAAATAAGTACTATGTCTCATTAAGTTAAATTAATGGCTCTAACTTTACAGAGGTGATGATTCTAATACCTATATTTCAAACCCTGAGCTCTAATTTGAGCTCCGGTCCTGTATCTCTAATGGCATGAAGGGCACAACCTCTTTAAAGTGAGGTCTGTGCTCTTTTTACTAAAGTTGATCCATTCACCTAATCCCATTCTTTCTGTCAGTAGCATTCTCCAAGTCAGCCCGACTTGAGAATTTACCTTTCCCTTTCCTTTCTCCCCTATAGCCAATTAGTTGCAATGATAGGTTTAGTATTGATGCAAGAAACCTCCTAAACCTAGTTCCTCCTCTTCGGTTCCACCACCATATTTGAACACTGTCCTTAATTTTCTCATATCTGGACAATTACCTTAGCGTCTTGGTTTCCCTTCTTCCAGCTTCTTTTCCCTCCAAAACCCTGTCCATGCAACACTTGACAGCATGTCCAACAAGCAGGAGTCAAGCACTATTTGTTCTGTGAAGGGATGAATGGATGGATAATGGGTAAACGACCTATCAGAAAATATGCCTTAGGTATTTAGGCCATAATGGTCACCCCTGTCCTCATAGGTCTCAATTCAGACTTCAAATCTATCTACAGTCTGACTCCAGCTTTTGTCCACTGTGTCCAAACTACTCCAAACTTTCTCAAGTAGCTTTCTTTCCAGAATCGAGTTTCTCTAGCTCTGCAAGCACCCCTCCCTCTTTTCACACATGCAAGGTTTGCCCTATTACCTCCTGAATAGGTGTCTAGAATGACTTGTGTCCCCCATTAGCCATCCATCTTCTCTGAATTCCCATAACATTCCATATACAACAGTAATAAATTTCAGCATTCTAATCTGCATTGACACTTCACTATTTCTTACACATTTGTCTTTTTCCCTCAGCTAGATTTACATAATCCTGGAAGATGGACACTATGTCTTAAGGTCTTTGCTTGACTGACTACAATGATTTAAAGGATGAGGCATTTCTTTAACTCTCTACACACTTCATTTTACTTTTGTATAGTTCCTGTGAAGAATAAAAAAGAAAGAAAATGTAAAGCAGAACAAAATCTACACATAAAAGGCTCCTGAAAGGAGAGAAAACAGCACCTTCTACACCAATTGATTAACAGGAAGCATATAACCCAAGAGAACCTTTATAAGTAGAGCTTTCTAAATGCTTATATTTATAGCCAGGAAGAAGAGTGAACAAGTGAAAAATCAAAATTAGAAGCAGAATAATTTACTTTTTCATTATTACTTCCTAAAAAGCCAAAATTGACTTACTATTTTATCTGTGGTCAGGTTAAAATGGGAAAAAATATATATAAATCTATTTCTGTTCTTGTATAATATATGTGTAAAGACGTTTATTTAATTTGATGGCTTTCTATGTACTTAAGAACAACAAATCTGTGCAACCTGTTTTTTAAAAGCATTCAGTAATAATAATGTCAAAAGAAAGACAATAAACAGAGATAGAAATCAGATATCAAAGAAAGCACCATAAAATTTTATTAAGGATGCTTGTTCCTACAACTCAAAAGTTGAAAATGCTCTTATCAGATAAGTTTCAAAGATAAGAAGAATGACTGAAGAATCAAGTTTATTTTTTGACCCTCCAAAGTCTAGCGGGCATTTAGTAGAGTATTAAAAATAATAAAGGAAATAGCTCACATGTTTTGGCCTCAGGAAATACCCTGTTGTTTATGGAACTAATTCCCCAATCTTTATCCCCTGTTTTTTCAGATAATTATTTCAGCATTCATTTGGCTTTGGAGCTTAATAATAAAATCAGAGTTTTTGAGGAAGGATCCCAACAAAAACATTAATACGTGAACAGAGCCACCCCGAGGCCATCCTGCGAGGTGAACTGTGTATATCTTCTCCTTCCTCTGCATTCTGCTGCCTCTTCCTGCCAGGTGCTCCCTGTGGGTCATTACAAATTTCTAGTCTTATCTTCTATCATTTTCCCAGCAGAAAACTTATTCTCCAGAAAGGTCAGTCCACTCAACATTTCCCAATCCTTCCTCATAGCTACTTGATTCCACACCCCCATGTGAACAATTTCTGTCACCTCCAATATCTTCCTCTGGCCTCACTACCTATGCAGACTTCACCCACCCTTCAAGCCCCACTTCTGTGGAGTCTCCACCTCCATCAGAATAGAGTCCTCAGTAATGCCTGAGCTGTGGCATTCATGCAAGTGCTATATCTTTTCTCCTCAAGTAGGTGTGTTTGTCCTGGTGGAACGATACTGTGTTTTATATTGCAAGGGACAAGTGATTTGGGCCAAAAACATGGGCCTACCTGTTAAAATGCCTACCTATCCCTTTACGTCTCGCCTCCACTCTCTTGTATGGGGTCCTCATGTTAAGTCTTCACATCTTGCTTACAGCCTTTCATTTTAGTTAGTGCATGTATAGACATTTCTTGTGTCCCTGACAATGGAACAGCTTCTTAAGAGCTGGGCTAGGTCCTATACTACATGACTTAACCACCAAGACAAGCAATATCATACATATTCCAAGAAATAGGAGGGCGCTCAGATATCTGTTTCATAAAGGCAACAGAGTGGTCTAGAGTTCAAAGAACTGGAATCGGATTATCACTGTGTTACTTACAGGCAGCAGCAGTGGGACACTGGCTTTGTTGTTTACCCTCCACCAACCTTAGCTGGTTCATCTGTGACATCTAGTATCGTCAGCTGTTTTCGGTACTGTTTTCAGTATCATCAAGGTTGTGGTGTTGCCAGCAGTCTCCTCTCAACCATAACCCAAAGAACGGTCATGTCTGTGGTGAGAGACAACTCTTCATGTAAGAAATCTTGACGGTCCCATTAACATCTCTGCAGAAATTCACTGGCTCTTATCACTATATTTTACTGACGTTTTTCTTCCAGACTCATAGAAGAAAAGTATGGAAAGGCAATAAAAATGAAAGGAAGGAAACATTTATAATGTATATGCTCACTCCTAAAACCCCAAACAAAGGATACTGCGAAAGTCTTTACTGTCAGATATCACTTTGTAATCGTTGATGAGCATCCGACCTCAGTTATGAACAATATGCTGGGTTCTGGAGATGATTTTATGGTTCAGCGCTGTCTTGGTCAAAGTCTTTAACCCATGACACTTGCTTCAGTGAAGAGGTTCAAAGCCACATTCAGTCATTTCAAACCTAACAACATTTGCTTGTTTTGTGCTATTGGAGTGTTTCTGCAGCGTAAAGGTACACTCAAAATGGATATGGGCAGCCAAGTGGCAGTCCTCCAGGATGCTAATATTTGCATGCCTGAGTGACTCTCTGATTCTCACATGCCAAAACAATTAAAGAAGCAGGAGTGGGCTAAAAAATGTCAGAATTTTTTTTCTTTCTAAGTCATTGCCCACAGTTCCTATGCATAATTTGTTTTCCATTATACAGACTTGAACATCTTGTTTATCACCACTCAGATGGAGTGTTTCTATTTAGAAAAGTTTCTGAGTTTCTATGAATTGATTAAGAGTGGGATTACAGAATATAGAGTAGTAATTATTCAGTGTGTGTGACAAATGCTCATACCCAGGAGGTGAACTTACTCCTGAGCTCTCATTCATCTAAACATTACTTAGTTATTGAGCAAATGTGATATCCCAGGCAGTGTGCTAGGCATTGAGAGTAGTTCAATTGCTTTGCTTCAGGATTCTCTATATTGTCTTTTATATTTGCAATACTTAATTAAAATGACCTGATTAACAAATCAAAGAGTAACACACTGCCACTCGTGAAAATCAATCTGAACTGAAAGAAAAGAGTTTCAAATCAACCTTGCAACAATATGGTCAACTGAGCTTTCTGCCCATGGTCATTGAAGGTGTTCCGTAAGAGCCCCTCTCTGCCATTCTCTAATCCTCCCCAACTTCCAAGACATCAACTGTATTACCTTCACTGAAGTCAGTTAGCCATAGCTTCTGTACCACAGAGGCATACTTGATTTACTCCTTTAAAACTTTTATTTCACTATTTTTTGCCATCATCCCCCTCCTAGGAAAACGTTCTTTCTACTCGATCTCTGCCAAATTGAGACTGCTTTTCTCAAATTCAAGCAACAGATTCATTTCTCCTATGAAATCCTATTATACATAGTTTCAGTCACAATGTCCACTTGAATAAAGTACATTCCAATCAATGTCATGCAATAGCCAGACTATCCAAAAATATAAATGTAAATATGCATTTACTATGCACCTTACACAGAGCAGCTGTATAATTAATACCTGATGAATGCATAAAATTTCCTTTAATTTTTCATCTTTCTACATGAAGATCTTTCCGGTACACTATCATTCTCTATTAGTGTACATTTTGGCACACCAACAGTTTTGCTATGAAGAGAAACCAATTATAGAAAGTTATAAAACCATTAAACAGTACTAGAAAAATTGTGTGGGCTTTGTGGCAAGAGAAAATAAAGGGTTAGTCATTTAGCAGTGTAAGCCACTTCAGAGGGGTCTTCGATTTTTAGAAGTTAGTCCTGGAGAATATAGACTAAGACTAATTTAACAGATGCTTAACAAAACTAGCCCCATTTCCTAAGGAAAACACACACACACACACACACACACACACACACACACAAAACAATGACTGGTCAAGTCATAAATTGGTGTCATTTGTCTAGGAATTTCAGTAGTAGACAGATCCAGGAAATTCGCACAGAGAAAAATGAGTTTCCAAGTTAGTCATCCAACAGACGTGGATCAGCAGAGCAGTTACCATTCTACACAGGCCTCCCAAAGGTCTCCTTGGCCAGAAATGGTGGAGACTAACAGAAATTTCTCAAATTACGCCAGAATCCTGGGAATGACCTGGAACAGAACCATAGGGAAGCTGGAACAGAAGCTGTTTGTTCATTTGCCAACATTTACCTCAGCATGAAACGGCCAAATAAAAAGTGCCAACAAATTTTTAAGAGAATTACCCTTAGTTACACAATGGTCAGAAGGCTGAGCAAAGAGTCAAATGCATATATTTATAGCGCCCTCTCCTGAGCATTGAATCTCGCCTAATGTCTGACAGTAAAAAATACCATTTCACCAGTTTTGTGTCATAATCAACCCCAGGATAAAATCTTAAATCAGACCATGAAAAGCAGCTCGGACTTTTACTCACGTAGGCCCAGGAATGTTGAGAAACATAGATGTTAAAAGGGAAAGAGCAATTTGCAGGACCTAACTCCAGAAAACAAATGAGGTAAATATATACCTTAACTTAGTAAGCTTTGTGTTCCTTTCAACTGAATGTCTTGTTAAAATAAGGGTAAAGTATAATGACTTGGTCATTGGCTCAAAAATACCATTTTCTATAAAAAATGTATCTCAGTATGAGGTCACTTGGGATAATGGCTCACAATTGGGTGCTTAAGGGATTTCAGTAAAGATGCCTTCTTTATTGCATTGCAATAAAAATTTACAAGTTAATCAAATGCCATGAAAATTTTCCTTGATAATCTATGCAGCTAACAGCGCATTGTCGAGTAGCTATTTAAATTTACAACTTCAAAGCAGAGGAAGATTGCTGACAGGTATGACATAGAACATCTTGGTAGGAAAACACCCTTGAAAGCATTTTTTTCATCAGGTTCTCAACATCTTCATTCCCACCTATGTGTGCAGCCCCGGGAACTGCCAGCTTTTCAGCAATGACATACAATCTGTTAGCTTCAAACACGGAGGAAACTGAACGGGAGCCATCTTTGAACTCAACTGCATTATCTGTTTACTGCATGACTCTCAAACGTGTCTTCTTCTGTCTCCTTACTCAGCTGTCCCCTTTAAAGCACACTTGCTTCACCGTATATGAGCAGTGAATCAGTGAGGTTGGGGTCAGGAACTCTCACAAGTAGCTTCATTATTGACCTTACCCAATTCTATGCTACTTGCCTCTTAACTATAAAGGATACCGGGCGGGGGGTGGGGGGGAGGTGGGAAACAGTATGTCCTTGGTAGTCTAATTACATTGTTATTTCAGCACATTCTGTTCTTTTCCATATTGGGCTTTTATCTTTCATTTTTATTAAACTTAAAAATCTAACACCGTATCTGATTTTTAAAATTCTATATATACACACCAAAAAAAGGATTTGTGGGGGGGTGGGGGTCAGACACATAAAAGTGTGATATCTTCAGCCAGAGCCAAATTCCTAAAGGGTTAGCCCACTCAATGGCCAAGCAAAATAAGACACAATCAGCACTAACTTCATTTTCAAAAGTTCCCACATGCAGGTTTATAAGTGCCCAAAGGGAAGAGTTACCCTCAATTGTGTCTTGTTTAATTTGGCCATTGAAAGGACTAACCCTTTTCGAACTTGGCTCTGGTTGCAGATATCACACCTCTGCATGTCTGAACTTGATTCTTAACTTGGCTTTTTCAGTGCACGTTAAATGTTTCTGATTTGGTATCATTCTAAAGGAATTTGTAAGTGGTTTCTCTGCACTAATGTCTGGATGGATTGGGGTCAGGTGTGATTGGTGGGCTTCCACCGTTAAATTATTTCACACCCCCTCACCCCCATCTAATGGCTATAACCTCAGAGTTCATCTTCTGTGTGGGAGGCCAAAATATTCTGAGATCATGCACTGGAGAAGTTAGATCTACATGTTGCAATTATAGCAAAACAAAAATGATATATTGCTTTGTTGAATCTATGTGTTGTCTTAGCCAAGAGCTTCTCATTAACACTTTTTACTTGGAAAAAAATAATGCGGAATTGCCTAATCCAGTAGATAGTATGCAGAGATTAAGTCCTCTTTCTGTCCATTTCTTCATGGAGAGACTACTATTAAATGGAGAGACTACTATTTATCAGAGAAATACCTAATTTATGATTTAGTGGAAAGAATCTTAATTGACATTAACTATGATATCTTTCATGGAAATTAATTTTCCCCCAGAAAAAAGAGTAAAATTCAGCTTGTAGATTCATAAACACAAGATAACCTAAGTTTGAATGGGTAAGAAAGAAGAAAACTCAAATAAAGATTCATAAAATGGAGTAAGCAATGAGTAGAGAGACCATGAATCTTAAGAGGCACAAAATAGCATTGCATTCCTGACTCATTGGCTTTCTAACAGTGGTAAGCCATTTAACCTCACTGAGCCTCAATCTTCTTGCGTGTAAAATAGAAATTACAATAATTTCTATCTCCCTGGGTTTTTGAAAGAACCACATAAAACTATAGATATGTAAGTACCCTGTACAGTATTAATCCCAATAAGATATTTCACTACTATTATAAAAGAATTAGAGAATGACTAAGTGCTAAATTATGCTGTGACTATAAGAGTTCAGAGAAAAAGGATACTGTATGGATTGTAGAAGATTGAAAAGTGTTCTTGGGGCAGGTGCAACTTGAGGTAGACTTTGAAGGATGTGTACAATTTGAGAAAGTACAAGGGAAGAAGAAAGTCTTCTGAATGAGAAGAATAGGAAGGGGGTAGAGAAGGAAGAGGGCTGGGGGGCAAACAGACACAGGTACATACAGATAAAAGCACTAGGTGTTAGAAGTGAGGGAACTGGAGGTGAGGGTACACCTCAGGAGAAGCAAAAGTGAGGCTGAAGAGACTGAAGGAGCCCTACCAAGGACTGAATGTTGGCATCCTCCCAAAAGGCATATGCTGAAGCCCAAATCCCAGTATAATGGTATTTGGAGATGGAGTTTTGGGAGGTAGCTAAGGTCAAAGAGGTCAAGATGGTGGGACTCTGGTCTAACAGGATTAGTAACTTTATAAGAAGAGATACAGAGAATTCGTTCTCTGCCCACATGAACACAAAAAGGTCATATGAGCACTCAGAGAAAGAGTACCACAGAAGAAACCTCAGTTTAAAAGACAACAGAAGAGACCTCAGAATAAAACCTCTCTTGCTGGAACCTTCACTTGGTCATCCAGCCTCCAGAACTCTGAACAGAAGCTCTGTTGTTTAAGCTGTCCAGCTTACAATATTTTCCTGTGGCAATCCATGCAGAATAAAACAGGTTCCAAATATGGAAAGCCTCAAAAATTAGAGAGATTTAGCTGTAGTTTCCTGATAGGAGAGGCAAAATTAAAGGGGTGTCTTTGGAATATTATCTTGGTAATGGTGTGCCGGGTGGAGAGAAAGGAATGAGGCTGAAAGCAGAGAGGAAAGCCAGGAAACTATTTCTAAAATCCATATATAGTCTGATAAAAACAATGACTGGAAAATAGCACTGAGAGGAATAGAATGAATCCAATGGGCAATTTCTAAGACATGCACAAAAGTATCCAATGATAGGAAACAAAGGGAGGGAAGAATCCGCTTGAATCCTAAATTTGGCCCTTGTCTTCGTATTTTCTTTAAAGTGCAAAAGGGGTTTGAAATGAGTGGGTTGAATTGCTCAAAATAAGAAACTCAAGCATTTGTATGATAATCATATTCCTCTTCATTATTTCATAGAGCGCTAAATCTTTATTCAAGGCCTGGTCAAAGATTAGGAGACTAGAACTACGCTCAGTTTGGCTTAATTCCAAGCCCCATGTCTAACTTCAGAGTGACATGCTACATGCCCCTGCTTCCACATCTAGTAAAATAGGAAGAGCTAAACACTCCCTTCATCTCAAAAGTTTATTTGTACATGAGTATGTGAATACTTGGAACCCTGCAGAAGTATTATCAAGCAAACATAACAATTAGTATGCTGAGACACACGACCATTATGAATAAGTATTCACGGTCAGCAGAGCAACTAACCTTTAAAAATTAAGCAGTTTTTTATGAGAAACCTTAAGAATCATAACTCAGAATTTCATTATTGAGCTATACATCAGTTATTCAAAGAATGAACTTAAAAGTAAAACATTTAAGTCCTAAAAGTTTTGTGCTTTCTTTCTGAGAGTCTGCATTTTTGTTACATTCAAAATATATCTGAGATGGAAGCAGAAGAAAATGTTCTATTCAACAGAGAAAAGCAATTACATTATCATTTCTTCATTACTTAAAAATTGGTGAACTCCTTACTCTTATGTATATATATATATATATATATGCATACATAAACACATATGTACATACACACATACTTATAGTAGACATAGATACATGAAATCTAACTCAAGACATTAGAACTAGAAATCATTTTACAGATCATCTAGTGTGATGTTTTTATCTGACAGATGAAACTATTGAGACCTAAGCTTACATAGTCATATTTCACCCAAGGAAAGAACTGAGGTAAGAGAGTGCAAGGAATTTCACAAGGCCATCTCTTGGATAAGTGGAAGAGTTCAGACTAAAGCACGAGTCCAGGTTTCAGAATCTGTCCTTTCTAAACCCTGAAAAAAAGATCTCATCATGTCACACTGCCTGCTGTTTTCTTCCCAACGTATAATTCTGGAGGTGACATTAGGAACCAAAGGCCACCCCCAGAAGAACTGGATGAGGCCCACCTGGGCTTAAAAATTCCTGAGAAGCTCCAAGCCAATCACCCGTCCAAGAGGAAAAGTTGATTTGGAGTCCCAAATTCATCCAGAACCAAGTTCATCTCAGATGAGATTTCTCACACAGTTACTTCGTTGACGTCAAAAGCAGATCTGAAAACTGAAGTCCAGAACCAATAGTGCCTCCTGTTTCCTCCAACCTGCCCCTCCATCTGGCCTTCCTCAGAAGGTAAAATTAGAAGCAAAGCAAAGCTTGCCTTCTTAGCCCTCAAAACCCTCCTCTGTGCCCCTGCCCAGCTCCCAGAGCCTCCTTGCTGCAGACACACTCAGGCCTACCCGTTGCAGCCGCCATGCATGAAGCCCCCCCCAACCTCCTTCACCTGACATCAGAGCCTTCATTTACGACATCTCCTCTCTCAGGTTCCAAGTGTGACAACCTAATTGTTACAAAATTAGGTTGTAGCCAGAATTTCCCAAGCTGCGTTTCTCTGAACAAATAAAAAGCTTATCGAGATCGAGTAATTTTTGGAAATTTTGTTGAGTATGTTCCTTTCTTGGAGATTCACTCTACATACATTAAAGACTTTGGGAAATTTATAGCTTTAAAAAAAGAAGAAGAAAGAGAAAGATGTGGAGGAGGAGGAGGAAGAGGGGGAGGAGAGAGTAAAGGAGGAAGGAAAAAGAGGTTGAAGAAGAAGGAAGGGTAAAAGGGTAAAGGTCCGGGAAGAGAAAGAGGAAGGGAGGAGAGGGTAAAAAATGGAGAAGAGGAAGAAGAGGAGGGGAGGGTAAAGGAGAAGAGGAGGAGGAGAAGGAGGAGGAAGAGGAGCAAGAGGAGAGGGTAAAGGAGGAAGAGGAAGAAGTGAGGGGTAGAGGAGGAAGTGGGTAGGAGAAGAATCAATGAAACAAGATGGGATTGGGAGGGAGACAAACCATAAGTGACTCTCAATCTCACAAAACAAACTGAGGGTTGCTGGGGGGAGGGGGGTTGGGAGAAGGGGGTGGGATTATGGGCATTGGGGAGGGTATGTGCTTTGGTGAGTGCTGGGAAGTGTGTAAACCTGGCGATTCACAGACCTGTACCCCTGGGGATAAAAATACATGTTTATAAAAAAATTAAAAATTAGGAAAAAAAAAAGAATTTGCTCCTATTTAACCCTGTGTTTGCAAAGTTTGTAAGATACAAATTTTAGAAAATTTTGCAGTAAGGTCTTCATGCCTCTCGGATTAGTGTACTGTTTGTCTCTCCTAGCATTTTGTAATTTAACTTGAACTTCCCAGAAATATAACTTAACCTAAGGAAATGCTCCCTGGGGGGAGAATGTTAGGCAACTGTCAGTCCCTTGAGGGAGCAGTGGATGGCAGAACCGTTCTAGCCCCAGAAAATGTCACCAGGAAATGCATCCAGCCTCACACAGGTCCCCTGCAGCCCCTCCACACCTGGTCCCAAGGTGAACACCTATCAGGGAGTCAGGAGTCATGGTGGCAGAGCTTTTTTTTTTAAATCAAATTTTTCCACATAAAAGCATATGGATATAAAATCCCTGAGGAGAAAATTGAAATGATACGGTTTATCACAGTTTTCTTTCTGCAGCGTTTATTGAAAAAGGCATTATCACATGGAATCCTTTTGAATTGCATTTTGATTTTGTAATTTTATTTATTCATGCTTTTCTGATGTCAAAGTGTTGTGCGAGCTTCAAATTCTATTTCAGATCCATCTAATTGCGTTTGAAAAGATCTATGGAAACAGTCCCTACCATGTGAATTATCTGCGCTGTCTGGGCTCTGGGTAACGGCCTGCACAGCTTCCTGCAGGATTCAGCCCTACAGGCAGCCTTTTTTCTTGCCACCACATCCTCTCCACAACTTGATCAAACTGAGCCACATAAAGCCAGATCGACACACCTCGGGAGGACCTGCTCCCCTTCACTTACGCTCAACTACCCATTTGGAAATGATAATGTTCCTGATGTTTTCTTAATAATCAATGCTGGAGGAACCACGGCCTAGGCAAGCATGCTCTGTTTCCGCTCCTCCTGTTTATTGTCTACAGTCCTAATCCACCCGTTACTCCATCTACTCCTGCAGCTTCCGTGGTAGAGGAGCCGGAGCATAAATAGAGGTGACTTTCCTTTAAAGTCGGCCTCATTTGCAGCAGCAATGAGAGAGGAGAGTGACAGTGGCTTGCTGAAGCTTCAGACCGTGATATTGTCTATCTGCTTCTTTCTAAGGCACCTAACATCTACTCATTTGCCAGAAAGAAAAATCAAGAGCCTGTCTGGCACACGAGGAGGGCTTATGACAAATCACAACCCATAGTTATTTCTCACACAGACTTTTTGGTGTCGTTGGGTACACAACCTTATCCTAAATGAAATGTTAATAGTGACACAGTTGCATAACAACAATGCAAGCGATGTGTCAGGATGATATCTTAGTAAACACATTCACTTTTTTAAAAAGCATTATTTAGCTCCTATGATGTGCCCGGCAATAAGCTTGGGACTCAAGATGAATGAGTTGTCAAGGTTCTTATTGAGAATCTAGGGAGAGAGAGAAAAAACTTAACCAGCATCTATAAGACAGTGAGGCAGGATGTGAAGGTGATCTGGCTGCAGCACCTATCACCACATTGATCACCGGGGTTGATCTGGCTGGTCTGGCTGGCGAGGCAGGTGTCCCCTTCCTCCCTCAACACTCTGTGTGCATCCCTCCCATGCTTGGTCAAAGAGAATAACTTTCCCTAATAGAGGAGGACCATTTTTCAGTAAGGGCATTGCAAGTAGCTGCACTCTCTTGCTAGAATCCTCTCAAAGTCTATTTGCCAGAGAATGTAGGGTAGTCAAGCTTCCAAGGTTCCAGATACATCCAAATGATGCACTGTATGTGGCAGTCTGCCTTTCTGTAGAAAAAAAAAAAAAAAAGACAATGGGGAAAATGCTTTGAAAGAGGTATTTCAAGAGCACGGTAGGAGTCCAGCCAAGAAGAGTCTGGAAAACAAGAAAGACATCATGGAGTGAATTTTGAAGACAAGAGGAATTTGGCCAGGGGGGTAAAAGAGAGAAGGGCATTTAAGGCAGAGGGAACAAGAGGAAGGAAGACACAAAAGTGAGGGAGGAAATGCTGAGCCCAGGGAACTGGGTTCATCGTCCATGGACAGAACCATTTGCTATACACTGGGTATCAGGTGACAATAACAAGACAGCAGGCAGCAGTCCAACTACAGAGGGTCTGGAATCTGGACTTTGTCCCAAAGGTAGTAGAGAGTCATAGTAGCATTTTGGACAAAGAAATCATACCATTTAATCTGAATATTGCAAATATTACTGCAGCAACAATATAGGAAGAATTCAAGAAAGAGCTAGTGCAAAAATAAAGATAGCCTGAACCAGGACAGAGCAGTGAGGAACACAGGGTAATTTCCAAACTTGTGGCTACCAAGAATGGAGCAGTTGATGGCTCCATCATGATTGAGTCTGGACTGTTGGTGACTGAGTTGGACTGAATGATTTCAGGTTTCCTATGAGATATTTAAGTAGAAATGTCCAGTGGGACACCAAGGATCAAGAGATAGACTATAGATAAATTTGGGTACTTTCTGGATGTGGGTGGCAATGGAAGCCATGGGAACATAAGGTTGTCAAATTGTGCCAGGTCATCATGCAGGAGCAACCCTAGGCAACTCTGACATTGACCATGTGAGCAGAAGATAGGAAATGAAAAGTGGCCAAGGAATAGATCAGAAGGAGCTGGAGAGCCAAGTTAAAAGAAAAAAACAAAAGGGCATTAGGGAAGCTGCCCCCTCACACTGCTCGCCTAAGTGATATAGGCAGCAGGGACCTTCAAAGGACTGCATATATCCTCTGCTCCTATTTCTTTTTTTTTTTTTTTTTTGCTAGTTTGGTAGTAAATCAATGTGAAAGCAATCTGATTCATCATCTTATCCACCTGCAAACGGGGAAACATTTCTGTGGTCTTCTCTCTGGCCCATTTAAGTACCACTTCTATTTTACAGATAAGGGAGAAGAGGCTCAGAAGTTGAGACTTGACTACCCTTACTAGTAAAAGGGTCAGTGCCAGCCCTAAACTCTCATCTGCCTACAAGTCCAATCATTCATTCTTCACTGGATCTCACTGGTTCTAAAGACATTTCCCCATCTTTTCTCTTTCTATTGTTTCAAATTATTCCTTCCAAATCAATCCAAATTAAAACTGGAGACTCCTTATAAAATTTGATGTTGCTGCCCGCACATAAATGGGAATCTCATTGCACATTCCAAAAAATTACTTATAAAAAACACAAATGAGTAAAAAGTTTTAGTTTCTCTCCCTGTGTGAATGCTCAGTGTTTCTAACCTGTTCTTCTTCTGTTATTTGGGAAAAGGGGGGTGGGGGAACCAACACCAGAATGAATGAGTGGATGGATGGATGGAGAAAAGAAGGAAGGAAGGATTAAAACATCAACAAATTTCAGTCAGGAAATAACTGCCTTGAGAATCCTATTGATCACATTTTAATGTGAGAGGAACCTGAGGGAAAATAAAAATCAATCTAGGTGAATATATATAAATGGTCTGCAAATAATATGGTAATAGAATTTTCATGACTATATAACATCCAGGAAAGAGTCTCAGGAAAACTCTATAAGACAACTGGTCAAAGCTTTAATATTTTGTGAGTCAAATCCACAATAATCTTAAGTACAATATACTGAGAACGGGATGCTGTATAATATTAGGTTGGATTAAGAAGCCTATCTTTGTTTAACCCAGAAAAACTTTTTTTAAGATTTTATTTATTTATTTGACAGAGAGAGAGAGAGATCATGAGTAGGCAGAGAGGCAGGCAGAGGGGTTGGTGGGGGGGCGGGGGGGACGAGGCCTTCTGCTGAGAAGAGCCCCTGATACAGAGCTCCATCCCAGGACCCTGGGATCATGACCTGAGCTGAAGGCAGAGACTTAACCCACTGAGCCACCCAGGCACCCCCAGAATAACTTTTTTAAAGACTTTAAAAAAGTTTAAACTTTTTTAAAAACTTTTTATAACTTTTTTTAATAACTTTTTTTTAAATTACTATGCTGCAATGAAGAAAGAAATTAGGTCAAAACTCATTATCAAGTGGCATTTCCACAAGCAGTGAGGGAATACACTGTTTCCTATCAGACATTACATCCAGAGTCTGGGTAGATTTCTTTCCTGAACCTGAGCCTAAAAGACTACTTCATTTCCTCACCTTTTCCCAGCATTTCTAAGTATGCAAGTTCCAACAGTGACCATGAATAGTAGACAAACTACTCCAATTCCCTGGGCTATAAAACCTTTTTGAAAAGCAACTTGTAAATTCAGCAGCCTGCTTCAGTTTCTTCCTGCCAACCAATAACGTTCAACCATTCTTAGGGACAGACAGAAACTATTACAGTCAAAAATAATTTTCTTTTTTTCATTTAGAATAAATCATCTTTGGCACAACTTTGCTTCCATTTCTTCCTCTCTGGAGGATCGTCATTATGGAGTTCAGTACTTCAGACTTGAATTATCAGCTTTAGTTTTTGCTTTAGGGTCATAACTGTAAGTTACTGAGAGCATTAATTGTGGTGTTCTTTGTTCCACTGGCACCTTTCTTCTGAGAACCCCAAGCTATACTATTCAGTGTGTTAAGTCTTGAATCCTCACGGAAGCCCTGGAAAATAGAAATACTACAATGGTTAATCTACTTTTTAAAAATATGTACACCAGACATTGGGGAGGGTATGTGCTTTGGTGAGTGCTGTGAAGTGTGTAAACCTGGTGATTCACAGACCTGTACCCCTTGGGATAAAAATATATGTTTATAAAAAATAAAAAATTAAAAAAAAAATATGTACACCATTTTACCCAATGATGTAAGATGTCTCCCTATTTTTAACTTTATAATCAAATGATTATTCCTGATATCCAGTCTATTCCTGATAATCAAGGCTTTCCCAGAATAGACATTTTAGGTCATTTATTGGATGGTTGGAGGGAGGCAGGGATGGATGGATGGATGGATGGATGGATGGATGGATGGATAATATATGAGTGGAAGAATGGATGGGGAGAGGTGAGTGGATAATATATCTTAGAAGAATTCTTACCAGAATTCTTACCATTCTTACCAACAACAACATAGTGAAGAAATAATCTAGGTAAAATGACCCATATTATTTATGACACTATATTTCCTACAACTTGATCTATCTTAAGCTATAAATCCTATTATCAATGAAGCCACCTAATTGATAAGTTAGGTGATAACTTAGTGAGCATATTATGATTTGTTAAAACTTGTTTTGTAAAGACATTTATCTCCTTCTATCTTTATATGACATTCTTAGAGGCATCTGATCAAAATATTCCTTCTAGTGGAACCCAACAGTGCAGCCAAATCACTTTTTAAGACTGTGATATTCAAGATAATAATTTTCAAAATGAATAATATAGTTCCAACTTTGAGAGGAGAAACAAAGTGTATATCATTCTTTTCTGCTATTTTAGGGTGACCTCCGCAAGGTCACTTTGAAATGACTACTGCAAAATCACACGGTCATTCATTCCTTCAACGACTACTTGAGTGCATGCTCTCTGCCAGGCACCACAATAGAGAGCTTCTGCTTTCAAATACTTAATAATCTACTAAGGAGACAGACCAACAAGCAATGAAAATGTGATGTGTGGGACCATAGGGAGGTGTGCAAGTGTAGCAGAGACATAAAAGAAGGACACCTCAGACTGCTTCAGGGCGTTAGGAAGAGATATAACAGGAAGCAGTCATGCTTGAGGCAAGACTTGAAGGGTGAAGAGTTTGCCATTCTTATTAGCAGGGCAAGAGAGGGCTCGAGAGAATAGTATGAGCAAATGGGCAAAAGTGCAGAAACCTGAGAGATCCTCATGTGTCCAGAGACTGCAGGAACTCCGGTATTGGAGGCGAGAAAGACTCAAGTGGCAGAAGACGAAAATAGGCACATGGCAGAAAGGCAGATGATGAAGCCTTTTGTTATCCTTGTAAAGAAATTTGGACTTAGTTCTGCACTCTAAGAATTGCGAGAAGAGGTGCCCTGTTATACCACATCTGCTTGTGATGAGCCACCGCAAGGCCTAGCTCAGGCCCCTGACTTGGGACAACTGCATCCAATCATCAGAGCCTAAGAATATGTAGTTTCTCCCTACGGAGAGGCCAGCTCGCCATTGCTCCGGTAGCCATTGTATCAGCGTGATCATCGTAACTACAAAGCCTCACGAAAGACCCAGACAATCTGAAGGAAAATCCATCCCAATACTATTCTAATATTGTTAGCTGACCCCTTGCACTGTAGGAAAACTTGTTCTTGTTTGAACAAATATTATGGGCTAAACAACCTAAGTTTCTTGAACTGGGAGACAGAGTTTCACATAAGTATGGATTATCTTCCTGGTACAGCAACTTTGCTCAAAATTGTGCAGCAAAAATAAACAGGTAAACATTTCTCAAAATCAATATGATATTTTAAGATTAAAAACTTGCCATTCAAATTCTTCCCCCAAACATCCACCCCATCATCCCCCACTCCCAGGGAGACAAAGTCATTCCTTAAGTTGTGGACAGCAATGTGAAAGTCTGAAAATCCAGTGCTCCCTGAATGATGTATAGAAGAGGCTAGTTCCCTTAGGGAGAAATATATTTGGAGGGAACTATTTTATTCTTTGCTATGATTCTACATTAATCTGTATATAAGTGAAAACCAAACATTTAAAGACAGGAATAGTAGCACTTGGATTTTCTCCTCAACTGTTTAGCCTCTTTCAACAGCCCTGCCTATTTCTCAAGGTTATTTTAAGGATTAAGTGAGGAAATGAAAGCACTTTGTAAACTGTAAAGTGCTACCCTGATGTAATGTTTCATTAACAAATTAATTTACAAATGGCTAGGACAAGGTGCCTTCTGAATGATGGTTTTGTTCCCACATGAACTAGAAAAAAAACTGCTCTAGTGTGGTCTACCAAGCAGAATGAAGGGCTGCGGCATTCCCTGATGTCATGGCACAGATGTGCAGAATTCCGATTGTCTACATCAGACAGTAGCAATCAGGCGGCGTGTGGAAACCCATCTGGTTCTCATATCGTCTGAACGTGGTGAAGTGGAGGATTTTTCTTAGCTGAATTTGAACAAATCCTCCCGAGATTTTACCAAATGATTAAAGACAGTGCAAACTGTCCTCAACCTGGTCCCCATTCCTTGATGTACTCTGTCAGCAAACCTGAGGCTATCGCGTAAGACAAAAGCTGAAGTGGTGGATGTAAGAACAGTAATTCCAGAGTTCCTGAGTGATTTTACTGAATTGTCACTGGTTCATTCAACTCAGAAGTTGTACGTGAGACGTTGGAGGTGAACCAAACATAAACCAGACCTACCCAATTTTTAATGTTCTCAGCTGTGTATTTGTGGGAAATATATTTCTTGGAGGCTTGCCACTTCTTTGTTGAGTGCCGTGGCTGGGGTTTCTGCTTAATGGTTGGGGGTAGGGGGGCTACTGCTGGTGACAGAAATGCTAAAGCCAAACACAGAAGCCTAGCTAAAGAAAACAAACTTTCTCTCAAGAAGACGCACAATTAGCTCCATGTGTTAAAAGAAGGAAGTTATTAAATTATTTAGTTGGGCGTCCATGTCACATGCAACATATTTTACTTTAACCCGTTCTAAGACCACAGTTTGTTCTTATTAATGGATTATTATGTGGGAGTTAACAATATGGGACACTGATGGCAAATGAAGACACACACTGATATTTTAAAGGATGAATCCTGGTTCTTGGGTGTTTAGTGGTTTTCACCAGGGTTATACAAACTGGATAAAGAGATATAAAAATAAATTCTTATGCAGACCCTGAAATCTACCTGATCACTAATACATATGTCAAGACCTAGGATACGTAAGAAAAAGGGGTTTCCTTATTTCTCCTATTTACCAAAAGGTGAGCCTGGCTAGTAGCTGAGAGAACTAAACATGAAATATGGTTGGACATGGGGCGCCTGGGTGGCTCAGTGGGTTAAAGCCTCTGTCTTCGGCTCAGGTCATGATCCTAGGGTCCTGGGATCGAGCCTCACATCGGGTTCTCTGCCCAGCAGGGAACCTGCTTCCTCCTCTCTCTCTGCCTGCCTCTCTGCCTACTTGTGATCTCTGTCTGTCAAATAAATAAATAAAATCTTAAAAAAAAAATAAATATGGTTGGACATCTAATGACATTGAAAATGTTTCTCATTTAAGTAAAGCAGGTGTCCTACATGAAGACTGACCTTGTAAAACCCAACTGCTGAAATGTCATATCCTCCAAGTTACCTAAACTTCAGACTGAGGTCAATCACCTGAGGACTCATCCAAACCAGACAGAGATCCCCTTCTCTTGGACCTATATATACTTGCCAGCAGTTCTGGAATTTGGTTTCACATAGCAGTTTATCTTGACATTAATTTGGACATACCAACTCCTATACTGGAGATCTTTCTTAATTCATATATTCAATTTGTCCTGGTTTTAATGTGCATCAATGATCCTGATCAAGATGAATACTTGTGGTTATATTACGGCTGCCTGAAAAACCTGCTCTTGCACTCACTATACGCAATCAGTGTGTCATCTACTCTAAACTGAGCTTTGCATGAGGCTGACAAGTGAAGGAGATTAACATCTCAAGAAATGGATGTTGATGTTTATGTTTGGCCTAAACAAAATAGCTGCCTAAGAGGATACTTTCATTCATCAACAAGACTAGGTCTATCTCAAAGACTCTCCTGATCAGGTTTTATTAATATTATTATTGAGAATAAGAATAGCTAATACTTTAGAAGACATTCTATTTTACAAAATGCTATACTTGTAATTTATCGCTTTAAAAACTCTTATAAAGTGAATATTATTAAAACCTTCATTTCACAGAGAGGAAAATTGAGTACATATGAGGTGATGTGACTCCCCAAGAACATACAATCAGCAAGTGACAAAGGAGAGATTGACACTCAGATTTTTATTCCCAATCTCAGGGGTTTTTTCACCACGCCCATCTTTCTCTTTTTATGTAACCACGTGTCATTCTTCTATTAGTCACAGAGTAAAGGAATACAGGAATGGCCTTTTAAACTCTGAGGCTTCAATGAAGAGCTTCAGTAGCATGAAGTGTTTTCTTGCTGTAAAGCAGTTGCTGACCCTGGTCTTTCTCATTACTCGCCTCACTTCTAGTTTGGCTATTTTCCATGGGCAAGATCACCCTGCCCTTTCCTATCACTCTCAAGAGTCCCTAGCAGAAGAGCAGCAGGAGGCAAAGAGGTGAGTGTTATGGTTTCTGGTCCATTGATTTTGACCCCATAACTTACATTGCTTCCCACACATTTCATCCCATAGACACTTAATATTATATATTCCTCCTTAGGAACAAACACTAGTTGATTAAATTTGCTCATATGATCATAAATGTGAAACAGGAAGTCCAAATTGAACAATTAAGTTGCTGCTTATCAGGAAGTCAACATCTTTCGACTAAAGAGCACTGGCCAACATGACTCATAGAGTGAGAATCTCTATGGCCTCCCATTTCATAAGGAAAGGTGAAGAAACCAGATGCTGCCTGACAGACTATGGGCTTATCTCTAAGAACAGAGATAAGGAAGGAGGTATAAGGAGAGTGGGAATCCACTCCCAAATTCTTCACCTAGCTCTGCCCCCTCAAGATTGTCTGCAGGTTGGGAACTTTGCAGTGGTCTTCAACAAGCATTAGCAGGGAAATAAAGAATGAACCTTGCCAGACTGGATGCCTTTAAAACCAAGATCTTCTGAGACTTGTCTACAAAGGCAAGAAAGGCCAAGTAATTGTCCCTCATGCAATCTGGGATGCTTCTATGGCCCGTAAGAGCTACTAACAACCCTCATCCTCTTTATATCCAGAATCTCTGACTCCAAGTTGTTATCAAGAGACTTTCAGAACTTAAAGAACAGACACAAACCAACAAATGATTTCTTTAGCAATATTTAAACTTGATCTTTATATGCAAACTGTCTGCATACGGGCACCCACAGATTAGGTGCTAAATTATGCACTTATTATAAGAGAAAAATGAGCATGAACTTATGAACATCTCACACACCTCAAAACAGATGCTTGTCAGTCATGGTGCTAGAGAGATGCTGACAACTAGAAGCTTTGGAAATTGTTGGGTCTCTTACTCCATGATCGATCATTTTATCTCTATTTAATCCAATGTTATTTTTTCAGTGTATATTAACCCTTAAATCTATTCATATACTTCACCTGAGGAGCCTGGCAGGCTATTGAACAAAGTGTCCATTCAATTCTTAACAACTTTCTTTTCTCAGATTTGGTCATTTGGTTTTAAACATCTGCACTATTTTGATACTCACTTTATACCTGCTCATAACTGTAATGAGAAAAAAAGCCTTTCCTTCAAAATTTTCAACTGCACTAAAAGTTGGAACAAGTAGCTGCTCAATAAATAACTGTTAAGTAGAAGGAAAATGAACTTCCCAGGCAGGATTCAGATCCTAGCAATGATAGAGAGGAGGCATAGACAAGCCCACCAACTACCCCAAGTGGCATTTCGAACCTCTACCTCACCCAGCAGACAGGAGTTACCCAACACAGACTCAGATGAGAGAGATATTTCTGTCAGAACACTCAGCAGACAAACAATGCTCTCCTTCACCTCAAAATTTCACATTTCAGTTCTCTCCCCAGTAAGGCAGGTCTTTCTGGGAAGTATTTACAAAATCTTTTCTCAAATCAGAGGCCGCCTTCAATTATTTGCTTTTCTAACAGAAAGTTTACCCAAGGGAACACCCATACTTTTTTGGTCTTTTGAAAGACTGGGAAAGTACATATGCTTTATTAAAAGAAAAAAAAAATCTCGTTTGGGTGAAGGTTGAGGAGGCAGGCTGGGTGTTCTTGCCATCTCAACAAGAAGTATCCTTGTTTTTCTTTCTCTTTTTCTTTTCGGGTTTAAAGTTCTGTGATATTATGAGAAAAAACAAAAGGCTTTTACATAAATCATCTAAGTGCTAAGGTGACAGACGTACTGAGGAGAACAGAATTAATGTTTTTGGCTCTCAAGCTTCAACAGAAGGAAGCCTTTGTTAACTTTCAGCAAGGATCCTTCTGTAAGCCATTGTCCTACTCTTAAGCATTCTTCTCCAGAAAAATATATTGTTAACACTGTTTAGACTCTAGATGCATTCCAAAACCAGAGCAAAAATGATGCTTTATGAATATCTTCAAATACTGTTTATTTGAGCATACTTGAAGGTCAATTGAGCGTTTCCTCTGGAACCTCAGGAAGACCTGGGACTCTAGCCTAGGCTGGACCTGTCTTTGCCAAGGGGAAAAGAAAGCAGGATAGAGTGGATAATGAGAGCAATTGAAATCTACAGCCCACAGAGGTGATCTCCTTCTACCGTTAAGGGTCCCAGAGAACACCCTAAAGCTATGGCTTAAGCAGCTGGTATTGATGTACTGAGAAAAGAACCAGACATGACTCCATGGCCTGGCCCACTTCATGTACTGGGTCTTCCCTAATGGTCTTCCAGATCCTTCTAAGATACCTGTATTTCACCCAGACTCTGGCTGCCCTCCAGGGTCTTGATAGTGTTATGAAGTAGTAAGAAGGAATGAGTGTTAACAGCTTATTTTGTGGTAAACAGGTCAACAATTCAAAGGTATTACCATAATAAGGTTTTATCAAATACACATTTTATGTGCTGATTTGGGCCATTTTTTAATGGTTGGGGGATGGTAAACAACAAATGCAAATATGGGAGGCCTCAAACAGGGCCCTGCACCATCAAGAGACCAACAGGTTTTGCTGTTTGAAACTGGGCACACAGTAGAGGGGTGTGGAGGCACTCACAGAATGTAGCTGCTGTGGCTGATGGACACTGCCGATGAAGTGTATCTTCTGAGCAGGTGTCAACTTCCACCAGAAAAAAAAACACCATGTGGGGGGGTATGAATTTCAGTCCACAAAACCATCAGTGCAAAAATGGCGCATACCTTCATTCTCTATCAATCAATTTAATTGCAGTTGTGAGCCTATCTTCTTCCATACTTGGAGGAAACCTCAGCCATTCCTGGGTTCCTCCTGGAAGTCCAAAGCTATGCATGGGTCAGCGCCTCTCCCAGGAATCCCCCTGAGAAGTGCCCTTCATTTCTGCATGGTTCTCCAACAGACTTCCGCAGCTTCTGTGACTACCTGAGGCAGGGATGCAGAGGAGGCTGTTTATGAGTCCTCTCTGCCAAAACACAGCAGGCAGCCATTTCTTTTAGGAGACATCCTCTCAGTGCTACTCAGGAGATCATGAAAGTTCCTGCTGCCCTTCTCGCCCACCAGCTTCAGGAACTTCTTGTAGTCTGGGGAGAATTCTTCTCTGGTCATATTTCTTCCAAGGCACTCAGCTGCATTCCGTAAGTCCCCAACCCCCTGGGGACTTTGGCTCTTAGAAACAAACAAACAAAAAATCCCAGGAATTTTACAGACAGCTTCTGCTTTCCACCCTCCTGCAGAGTTTTTCTGGGACAAGAAACACAATGGTAGGCAAAGTACACTAGAGTGTTAAAACCACGGAGGGAAAGTGAATAAACTATTATTTAACTATACACTTAAGAGGGATAGAACAGAGGGAAACGTCCAGATTGACAATATTCCAGACATACTTAGGAAATCAGATTTCCTCATTACAGCCCCTTATCCTCAACACAGGTATCAAAAGTGGTATACAATCCAACATCGCCAATTTGCCGTAACATAGGGTTGACAGAACTCCACATGGCCATGAGTGTCCAATGGCCTTGAATACATAAGTGGCCACATAACTGGCCAGGTTATAATCACCCACCTTGTGGAGCAGGCCTTGCCAGGATTATGCCCCTCACCAGGGGCTACTTGTGTAAAGCCGCAGCTGATTGTGCCAACAACATGAATGGCTTTTGTTCCCTGCAGTTGAACTGAATAACCATATTTTTCCAGATAAGCATCTGCTGAGGGAGGCTGCATTCATTTCCTAGGGCTGCCACAACAAATTGCCACAAGCTGAGGGGCTTTAAATGACAGATATTTATTCTTCACAGTTCTGGAGGCCAAAAGTCTGAAATCACACTGTCAGCATGATTGCACTCCCCTGAAGGCTCTAGAAGAGACTCTTTCCCTGCTTCTTCCAGCTTCTTATGGCTCCTGGAAATCTTTGGCGTTTGTTGATTCGCAGGTGCCTCACTTCTGATCTCTGCCTCCACTGCACATGGCGTACTCCCTGTGTGTCCAGATTTCCCTCTTCTCATAAGGGCAACAGTCATACTGGATTTAGTACCCACCCTCATCAAAGAATGGCCTCATCTTAATTTGATTATATCTGCAAAGATCCATTTCCAAATAGAGTTCCACTCCCAGCTTCCAGGTAGACGTGAGTTTGGGGCAACACTATTCCACCCAGTGTAGAGGTTGGAAACTCAAAGCAATAGGAAGAGTTGCCTTCTTTTGCTGTGAACTGTGCTGTCCAGTTGGCTCTAGCTCCCTGCAACAGTCTGGGTACGCTGTCACTGAATGTCAGCTGTCCACCGACTAGCCTCTGTGTCTCAAAAGCAGCCTTGAAAGGTAAGCAATTTCCTACTGTTTATGGGGCTACCTTTTGGGAGAAATTAATACAGGATTTAGGATTTTCAGACTGGGCTCTACCAGCCACTAAGCCTCCCTCCCAGCCTTGCCCACAGATGGGGAAATTAGAAGAAGCCCCCTGAGAAATGCATGTTACCAGCCACAACTCTGTCCTCCAGTGGCTGGGGGAAGGGATAAAGCTTCAGAAGCTCAAACTTTCAGTTATAAATTTTAGGGATCTAATGTACTGTGTAGCAATTATAGTTAATAATACCATATTATATATTTGAACTTTGCTAAAAGAGTAAATCAGGCATTCTCACCACACACACACAAAGAGTAACTATGTGAGATGATGGACAGGTTAATTAACTTGATTGTGGTGATCCTTTTACAATGTATACATATATCAAATTGTCATGCTGTGTACCTTTTTTAAAAAAATGCTATACAACCTAAATCTATGCAGTTCTTATTTTTACAACCCTACCTCAGTAAAGCTGGGAAAGAAAATAAATAAATAAAATTTTTAAAAATTCAAGAAGAAGCTCATATCCATTCATGTCACAGAATGGCCTTGAATCATTCCTCTACTGGGACCACAGAGCTAGCCATTCTGCTCCAACACGAGCCACTCTCCAGAAGCCCACATCGCAGATCTCCTCTAAAGGTCCAGCTCAAGAAAGTAACCCTAACTGTTGCTCATCACTCTGAAAATCTGGTACACTGTATGGACTGACACAAAATCATTTTTAAGAGAGTAGATGCAGAGATTAGGGTCTCTGCGTCTGCAGTGAGACAGTTGATGCAAAATCTGCTGGGTTCTGGTTGATAACAACGACTCCAGCGGAAGGCACACAGCAACCCACAGCAATCCATCCTGAGGCATGAGTACCTATGGAAGCGGCCAATATCTGGACCACACTGGGCACCACTGCTATTTTGTAATTAGCCACTGTAGGACATGAGAACAAGGGATCAGTCAACACACTTTTGATGAAAAGGGTATCTCCTTTGCCCTTGGACAGTTTGAACCCAGTCCCTTCCTGTGAATGGGAGTCAAGACTACAGGGCACCAAAGAAGCAGAGGCTGCCTGACAGTGCCATCTCTGAGGCCCCAGGACAACCACAAGGCATTGAGAAAATCCAGCCTTCCTTCCCTGTTACCTTGGACTGTGAGACTCAAACAAGAGGTAAGGTGTGAGATGGCAGTCGGCAAGACAGCCCTGAGACTGCAAAGGAAAACCAAAGATCAAATCCCAGTTAGGGTGAATTCTGGAAGCAAGACATCATTCAAAAGTTAGGAAGAATGTAAGGATCAAATTCATGACACCTGAGTGGAAGAAGATACCCTTTCTTGCTGTAGCATTGGCCTAGGAAGGGGAGCTGAGGGCAGCTGGTAAGAGGCCCAGACTCAGACATGTACGGAAGCTGAGGGCAAGACAGGGTACCCGTAAGAACTTCTCTCCATTTCATATGGAGTCGTTTCTCAAACTTAAAGGTTATTATGATCAACTAATTGATAGTAGGGAAATGATGTATTGATTTTGCCATATGTGTATAGTTATCAAAATGTGTGTGTCAGTTTCCTCTGTCAACACACGTCATTAAGATGTGACAAGAGGAAGGACGCCTGGATGGCTCAGTTGGTTAAGATGTGACAAGAGGTAGTGACTCTGCTTTCTCTAAAGCTTCCATTTTCTTCACAGTAAACTAGACACTGAAGTAAAGAAAAAGAACAGTGCGGTGATTGTTTTTCATCGCAAGATACATTTTTCCCCTCTTCTGCTTCCGGATTCTTGGGGATTGGTTCTTTCCTGCCTCCCCACACTCCCACCCCCAGGACTCATAGTTCGGCTAAAACTTGAGTCTTCTGTCCAACTTTAGGATTTCTCTCCTCTACCAGAGTTAGTCTTCTGGGACCCCAAATGTAATACCAACTGGCTCAACAATCCTTCAGTCGTGCACAAAAAATTGATAGAAATCTGTTCACTGGAGATGAAATCATGTTACAGTTTAATCCTTCTCTATCTCTGTGCCAGGTGCTTCACATGGTAAAGCTGGACTCAAGAGCCTCCACACAAGGGAGATGTGATTTTTGATAAGCCAGGCAAATTGAAAGATATGATAAAGAGTTCTCCCTCTACTCAACCAAGAATATTGATAAGGCAGCAGCTTTCTGCTAATGCTGCCCAAAAGCATGACTTTTTTTATATTCTCTATAATAAGTGTCCAAAAGGAAATGCTGATGCAAATAAATATAATGTGTTTCTGTTAAAATCTGCAGTCTAACTTTGTAGGAAATGTAAGCTTCATAACTTAAGTAAAACTTATCAATATATCAACAAATATTTATTGTGCATTTCTGTGCCTTAAGCACTATACGAGGCCTATTTATGGAACAAACCTAGAAAAATTGTATACCACCGTGTCCAAACCCTCAAGGAGTAAATTTTTTTAAAGTTGCATGAAAAGATAACTAGCATAAAAGCAATGGAAGAAATCACAAAGGAAAAGATAGACTGAATTAACTGCATGAAAATGCAAACCTTCTATTTCTCAAAATACAAGCTTATCAGATGATACAAAACAAAGTGAAATATTTATATAATTATGTTGCACCAAAGATAAGCTCCTTGATATATGATGAGGTTATGTAATAAAATACACTAAGATTCAGTAGATAAATGGTCCATGAACGTGACATACAGAGATGAGGATATATAGTGGCTTATACATATATGAAAAAATTCACCTCAGTAATTAATCAAAAAAATGAAAATTAAAACAGCAACAACAACAAAAAAACAATTTACCAATTCATCCAAGACATTTTTAACAATAATTGAGAAAATGCAATCATTCTCGCCTGAATCTTAGAAGTGAGGAAAAGAAATAAAAGACCCCTGCTATCTCCCAAGCACAGCAACAAAATGGGAGGGGAAAAAACCCACATCAATAAGTAATGGCAGAGAGAATGTCTGAGGAAACGTATTTTTTAACTGAATAGAATTGGAGAACTGAAGGTATTTGGATGACAACAGATTGTAACCTGAAAATCTATTCTATCTACTGAGAAATTAGGGAAAAATTTTTGTCACTGGGGATCTGGGTAGAACATGGGGACACGGAAAAGGCTTTGTGTCCCAGGGTCATCTTGAGCAGAATATTCAGCTACATCCTTACTGTTGAAATAACTGGGAGTTTCGAATGACTCTCTGTTATGTTGGGCATCACGAGAGGCTAAGAGGATCACACCAAAATTATAGCAAAGCAGTTCTGCCGAGGGCTAGGACTAAGAGGTCTAGGCACCCAGCTCGCAGTGGATGACACTTAACCTGGTAGATTTTAGAACATCAAAAGGAACAGATGGGCTACAGAGTCTTCAAAATCCCCCAATTGAATTTCTAAAAAATATCAAGGCAGTCAGTCTGTATTGTTCCTTAGGTACAAACCTATATGCCTTCCCAATCATGCTGGGGGTAAAGCTGACATTCCTTCTGAAAACTGTGGAGCCTAACAAGGATCCACGTTTGACGAGAAAACCATTGCTTCTCTCTGAGGAGATGAGCTGAGGCAGGACTGAGAGTCTCCTTAAAGGATTATTATAAATCGTAAAAATAAATGAGCATCCCAGAACCAAAAGTTCTACTCCCTTCTCCTGCTCCCAACATTCCGGGCTAGAAAGCTTTCCAAGTGGGTATAAATATAATTCACCGTGCTCAAAAATGTCAACAGGGCACCCAGACAACACCTCACTTAGAGCAATAAGAAGCATCCTCCTAAACAAGTTATAGAGTGAATACTCTAGTGTATGAGGTACTTGTTGGATTGTTTTTTGCGGGTCAATTAAATATTGGAAAGTGAGTACTCAAAATAGAATATGGATCTGTGGCCCTCTTCCTAGTTGTAATTAGCTTTAGGTCATTATGTACCTTCCCAGGGCACTCTCAGTTCAAGATAATAAAAGCCTAATGCTATGCAAGGCTTTCTGTCTTCTACAGGAGAGAGGCAGTTATCCAACCAACTCAAAAGGGATATATGCTCTTTAAGAAACTAATTGAAAAGACACCAGAAAGCATTCTTTTTAAACACACATAAAAAAATTCTTTTTACATTTCCATCTGGCAGGATTCCTTAACGTGTGTGAATACAACTATGGGTTTATATTCATGCAGTTCAGGCTGTTTAGTCCAAAACCAAAACCTACAAAATCAAAGCCTGAGGAAAAGTCAATAAACACCACATATATCCATCATTAATTCCAGATTACTGTTTTCCAAGGGACTGAAGAGGATAAAGGGAGATTAAGATAACATCAACATATCCTAAATCCATATATTCCTCATGAAAAGCACTGACCCAAGAAAACCAGACTTGTAGTTTTTTTAAACAAGCAGCTAGCATACTATTAAACCAAAATGTCCAGTAAACAAATGAGTCTAGAATCTGACAGGATAAAAAGTATACTAACTTTTTAAAGAGGATAAACGGCATTTCAAATAAACAGTTTATTGAGAATGGAATCCCACCACTGAGTAATTCTTCAAAAACTCTATCAACAGAGCATTAGCTCCTTCTGAGCACATTATTAAACTTGATTTTCTTTTTCCTGAGCTGTATCTCACACTTCGTGCATTCAAAACAATGTTCCTTACCTCTTTATTTCTGCCTCCAAATACACTTCTCCTCCATCTTTCAAATCTCAGGAAACAGTGCCATCAACCCCAGAGTTGCTCAGGCCGAAAACCTGCTGTCTTATCTCTCAAGCTCCACATCCAACCCCTCAGCAAATCCTGTTGGCTCTACCTTCAAGATCTAACCAAAAACCAATTTTTTTCTTATCATATCTACCATCCTACTCCAAGATACCAACTCCTCCCACCTGGGCCATGAAATAGTCTCCTAACTAGATTTTCTGCCACTTTTATTCACCTTTAGACAAAATAATCCAGTGCCCAGAGCAACTTTTTAAAGCTCAAATAATAGTATTTCACTCTTGAGCCCATCAAATCCTCTGTGTCTTTCTATTATTCTCATAAGAAAAATTGTTAATCATGACCAACAACAACAAGCATGACCCATCCACTGCCCATCTTTGTAACCTCATATCCAACTACTGGCATGCGGTACTCAAACGACAATATTCTACTCCCAACTATTCACACTCAGCTCTCACCCTCCTTTCATCCAAATCTCCACCCAAATGCTCCTTTAAAAGACCTTTCCTGGCTACCTCCCTAAACTACCCACCTGCAATCTTTATTCTATTACTCTCTCTGCCTTACCCTCCCTGCTTTGAATATCCTGGTAGCCCTTATCACTATAACACATATATTTGCTACTGTCATCTGTCATTCCTGCTAGGGTGTTAATTCTATGAGTGTAGGATCCTGGTTGTATTCACAGATGTATTCCCAACCTTCCAAGATGGACCCAAACCACAGTGTCCATTCAACAAATATTCACTGAACAAATATTCATTGAAAATCCATACCAATTAATGAAGATAACTACACAAAGTGGGTGAGAACACTGCAAGCTTTACTGTTATCAGCTAAAATCCATTCCACATAGAAGATGTACCTTGATCTAGAAAACATGTGAAAATAAGTACCAAAGACTAAAATGTTTATTATATCAACCTCATTACCTTATGGTCATATACTATAATTTGTGTGTAATGTAATTAATATATACAATGTCAATTGCATTATATTTTCAATATCCGTAGCTATCTCTTTATTTTTTATAATACATTGTGTATGTGCTGGCTCATTTGAGCCAGAAAAATAAATGTTTATTTTCACATTGACATAATGAAATATTTATCCTCCTTAGATTTGGTATTTCAAATTCTGGGAATTTGTCTTAAGGCAACTTTTCAAAACTTGAGCAAAAATGTAAGCATAATGAAAAAAATGTATGAATGATTTTAAAAGAAAATCTAAAAATACCTCAGAGGTTTTAATCTTCATCCTCAACCAGCTAAGATGTCCCAACAGGATATCAGCTGTTTTAACTGGTCAGGGCAGTCCCTACACTGCTAGATCAATCCTTTATCATTCCACTGAACCCAAATTAGGATATCTATGTCTTTCTCCTTTCGAAAGGTATGTATGCATACGTTTAATAGGAAATGAGAAAGTGTTATACCATGAGTTCATGAGGGAGAATTCTAAAGGATTTTGTTGTGGGGTTATTCCTGCTATTAGAAGAAGGAAACAAAAATACAAAAAGATATTAGTGCCTATTCAAGAGAGAAAATGTCACAAATCTTGGGAACAGTTACTAATTGGTAATAACCTATTTCTGATTAAAGGCTAACATGAAAATATATCCAGAACAAAGATATGCAAACAGTTCAATGCAACAGAAGTGAGAATCCAGAAATAAACCCTAACATTTATGGTCAACTGATTCTTGACAAAGATTCCAACCCAGTTCATTGGGGAAAGAACAGTCTTTTCAACAAATAGTACTGGAACAACCATGTGACACATAATAAATTTAGGCCCTTAATTCGCACCCTACACATACATAATTTACACATTTACTATCTACTGATCTTTAACAAGGGCAACAAAACCCACAGTGGGGAAAAGGGAGTCTCTTCAATAATGGAAATGGATATCCACATGTAGAAGAATGAAATTGGTCCCGTAACTTATACCATATATAAAAATTAACTAAAAGTTTATTAAAGACTTAAATGTAAGACCCAAGACTGTAAAACTATTAGAAAAAAAAATAGAGAAAAGGCTTCCTGGCATTGGTCTAGACAATGATCTTTTTGGATATGATCCCAAAAGCACAAGCAACAAAAGCAAACATAGACAAGTGAGATTTCATCAAACTCAAAAACTTCTGCACAACAAAGGAAACAACAATCAAGAGACAACCTGTCTTACAGAATGGGAGAAAATATTTGCAAACCATACATCTGGATAAAGGGTTAATTCCAAGCTACAAAAGGAACTCAACTCAATAAAAAAAAAAAAAAAAAAAAAATTCTATTAAAAAATGGGCAAAATATCTGAATAGACAGTTCTCTAAAGAAGACATACAAATGGCCAAAGGGTATATGAAAGGTGCTCAACATCAATAATCATCAGAAAAATACAAATCAAAATCACATTGAGAGATCAACTTACATCTGTTAAATGACAATTATCTAAAAGACAGGTAAGTGTTGGCAAGGACACAAAGAAACATGTTGTGTACTATTGGTGGGACAGTCATTATGCAAAACAGTACCAAGATTCCTCAAAATATTAGAAATAGAACTAGATCCAACAATCCAACTTTAGGTATATGTTCAAAAGAAATGAAATCACAGAGATACATTCACTCCTACCTTCATTGCAGTACTATTCACAATGACCAAGATATGGAAACAACCTAATTGTTTGTCAGCAGATGGATGGATAAAGGTCACTAAATTTTTAATCCAGTCTTAAAAATAAGGAAATCCTGCCATTTGGGTTAGCATGGTGGAAGCTGGAGAACATTATTCACTTTTATGTGGAATCCAAAAAGTCAAACTCCTAATATCAGGGATAAAACAGTGCTGGCCAAAGGCTGAGAGTAAACGGAAATGGAGTGATATGGGTCAAGGAGTACAAAGTTTCAATTATATAGCATGAGGAAGTTCTGAAGATCTAATGTCCAGAACTAGGACAGTAGTCAATAATGTATTGCATACCAGAAATTTGCTAAGAAAGTAGCTTATATCTTCTCACCACAAAAAAAGAAAAAAAAAAGGCACACACACCTCTGTGAGGTGATACAAGTGTTAATTAGCTTGATTGTGGTGATCATTTCACAATGTGCGCATGAATCAAATCATCACATGTACACTTTAAACATAGACATTTTTATTTGTCAATTATACTTCAATAAAGCTGGGGAAAACAGAAAATGAAATGATCACCAAAAAGTAAAAAAGAAAAAAAAAAAAGTAACAAAAATGATTTCTTTGTGCCAGCTGTCACAGTGCCTCATCTGACTCTCCAAACTTGACTTGGATGTTCCTGTCATGTAGTTAGATACTCCTATCAAGTAGAGTATAAACTAATCATCTCTGTTTGGTTGGTGCTAAAGAAAGAACTAGGGGTCCAGATCTGACAGTCTCTTCCAGAGGGCTTTGCCATATAGCTGCCGGCAGGATGAGAGTGAGAGTAACCCACCCCTTGAAGACTGGAAGTGATGGAATATGTTACTTAGGATCCTGCCAACTCCCCTATCACTTATGTATAATGAATGATAAGGAAACACTCTAATTGTTATGATTATCATTAGTATGTCTCAGATATAATTCTGTGTTTCATTTACAAATAAAAACTTGTCAATTGGTATAATTTACCAAGTACAGATGCTTCCAGTGGAGAGAGCTCAATGCCCTCACAACAGCCACTCCATGTAGTGAGATAACATAGGTAGAACCATAATCATGTAGCCATGTCATAGAGTGACATTATTCATACTTACATGATAGACTAACTCTAGCAAGACACTAGAGGATACAGTTTGCTACCAACATGGCCTGACTCTTTCCTCATACGGCTGAGTCAGGAGCTCAAAACCGTTACAACAGAAAACGTGATGTTGAGGTAGTATTCTAGACTGTGTATCAGGGGAGCCAACCCAGCTTCAGACAGACTGATTAAGTAATATGTGACAGCCTGGTACCCAAGTCAGCACTAGCAAGAATATGAGTTCTGGATCAAAGTAAACTATAGAGTCTCCATAAAACAGAGCAAAAGCAGGGACTGGTCCTAGAACCTTTCTTACCCTAAAGAAAGTCAAGAGGATATTTTTTAATCTATCTTTCTTTATCTAGAGACAAAGCAGAATGCTCTGATGTGGACAATCTGACACAAGCATTTCAATGTTTCCACATTCGTGCAGTTGCATAAAAACGAGCATAACAAAATGTTAAAAGCACTATTTCTTTTTTTACTCAATAATGTAAATCACAGGAATTGAGCTCCCTTCCATCCCTGGCTCTATCCTCAATCCCCACCCCAGGGGACAGATTCAGTAATAGGATAAGGATCAGGGATAGAGTAGGAGGTCTGCTTTGCACATTACTTCAAATAATTTTTTAAGTGGAACATTGCATGAGTTCTTTTAAGGAGCCTGAAGACATTTACAAGTGGCCACACTATACTGGTACATAACCAACCACAGGACACGAGCCACAGCAGTGCCATCAGAAACTGAATCTCAGAATTTCAGGATGCAATATCAAATCAATATATACCTTGTAACCTTGTTCCAGCTTCCTTCCTGACCAAGGGATGAGGCATTTGAATTTGGTGGAATGAATCAGTACTGAAGACAGTATCACCAGAGATGGACGCTTTGTGATTGGATTAAACAATATCACCTGCCATGAGCTAAAATGGCTTATCTGATAAAGCACAAGATTCCGATATT
This sequence comes from Mustela nivalis, assembly GCF_964662115.1. Taxonomy (NCBI): domain Eukaryota; kingdom Metazoa; phylum Chordata; class Mammalia; order Carnivora; family Mustelidae; genus Mustela; species Mustela nivalis. The sequence continues at coordinate 80,923,758 of NC_139034.1, read as the reverse complement.
GAAAGATGATTAAGGAAAGCAGCAGCACGTTAAATATTAAGCATTTCTTGGAACGTGATCACTGTGCTAGAGGTTACCGCTCCATAGAAAATGAATCTTAAAAGAACCTCAAGGTCTTTAGCTCTGAGACTCTGTTGAAGGATAAAAATGTATCTAAATGGGTCCAGAACTGATGCGAGAAGGAAACACAACTGCTTGAGGGTGCTTTACTTCTCAGACTCCCAAATATTTTCTTCCCGCCTCCGATGCTGTTACCCTCAAATACCATCAGCTCCTACGGAAATACGGTTAAATGTATCATCTTGGCGACCTTCAAATTATGATACTCTTATGACTTTGTATATTGTTCCTATTTGAACAATTATGTATTGTTCATATTTGAAAATTTGCTCTTCTACCTCTATAAAATCTCTGGCCTTTCATAATGCTACAACAAATGCTCTATTTAGTCTTTAAATACTTATTGAATACCTACTGTGTGCCAAGTTCTGTTTTAGGCATTAGAGAGGTAAATTCATGATTAGCAGGCCTTATCAGCACTTGTGAAATGATTAGAGCCATGATTTCACCAGTATTCTACTTCTCCTGCTTCAAGTCCATATGTCTCCTCAATAACATCAGGGACCATCTAGTAGCCCACCACAAGTTCCCTATAACCCATATTCCTCTAGCCTGCGAGGATCTCCACACCCATAGCACCTGATTGCTTCCCCTCCTCAAACAATAATGGTCAAACTTATCAGTTTCCAATCAGAAATTTCTATTTTCAACTACTAACCAGTATAGCCATCCCCTATCCTATGCAAGGTCCAACTGACTTCCCAATTTCTCAGATGTGCTCATTTCAATTTTCTACCACTGTGATCTCCAAATAATTCATGATTGAATAATATTAGTTTAAGGCACAATTAAAGCTCATAAATTATGTTATTTATAATTGACCCTAATAACACTAATAATATGACCATCCACTTGTGGCTCCATTTATAGAAAAATGTTTGCTCATCATTTTAACAATCCTTCAAGCACTCTCTTCTTTTTCTTCTTTTTCCTCTCTTCTTCTTCCTTCTTCCCCCCACTTCTTCTTTTTCCCTTTCTTCTTCTCCTCTTCCTCCTCCCTTTCTCCTCCCCTTCTTCCCCCTCCCCCTCCTCCTCTCCTCCTCCTCCTCCTCCACCTCCTTCTTCTTCTACTTCGTCATCTTCTTCTTCTTTTCTTCTTCCTCCTCTTCTCTTTCTTCTCCTTCTCCCCCTTCTCCTCCTCCTTCTCTTCCTCCTCCTTCTCCTCCTTCTTCTTGTTCTCGTTCTCCTCTTCCTCCTCCTCTTTCTCATCCTTCTTCCTCTTCCTCTTCCTTCTCTTCTTCTTTTTCCTCTCCTCCTCCTCCTTCTTCTTTTTCTTCTTCTTCTTCTTCTTCTTCTTCTTCTTCTTCTTCTTCTTCTTCTTCTTCTTCTTCTTCTTCTCCTTCTCCTTCTTCTTCTTCTTCTTCTTCTTCTTCTTCTTCTTCTTCATCTTCTTCTTCTTCTTCTTCTCCTTCCCTTTCTCCTCCTCCCCCCTCTTCTCCTTCCCCTCCTCTCCCTTCTCTTCTCCTTCTTTTCCTCCTTCTTTGAGAATATCCTGAAAGTCCAAATTTTCTATAGAAGCTTTTACACTACCTCTAGAATTATTTTTTTAAGATTTTATTTATTTATTTGACAGAGAGCAAAAGGGAGAACACAAGCAGGGGGAGGAGCAGCAAAGAGAGAGGGAGAAGCAGGCTCCCCACTGAGCCGGGGGCCTGATGTGGGACTCAATCCCATGACCCCAGGATCATGACCTGAGCCAAAGGCAGTGACTTAACCAACTGAGCCACTCAGGTGCCCTCTAGAATTATTTTTTAAAAAATAGAATTATTATGGAATCAGCACACTGTCCAACATGCTTAACATTTTGAAAATGCATTTTATGTGTTCATATACATGAAAGAAAGTTCTATGCTTCTGATACTAATTGAAGTGCTTATGTTCATTACTCCACTCTGTATTATTATAGACAGTTTCTTGTAAGATTACATAGTAAGTGGTAATCTATATTCATTACTTTCAGCATGAAAGGTAAGAAAAGGACATAAAGGTAGAAAAGGGCCACTTTCTCCTTACTCTACCACCTCTGTGAACATGATGACTTGGAAGGGAAAAGAGACTCTCCAGAAGAAAAAGAAAAGAAAGTAGCAAGTGAAGATTTCTCATCTTGGGTTCAGTTGGTGTTGGATTGTTGGCTTTAGGGAGAAGGGAGTTGGAGGAATTTCTTGACAAGTGAGAGGTTCTTTTATTTCTATTAGATAAAACACATGACCCAGAAAAGTTGGGTTTAGTCATGGATGATCTGCTAGGACTTGGCACCCTTGAGAAACCACACCATATCTCTGCAACTCAACTCTTTTCACATGCGAAATGAAAGGGTTATGCTAGGCAGTTCTCTGACCCCCTCAGAATAGGGCTATTATTCGTGGTCTCGGGTGAACCGTATATCTTACCTATATAATGACATAGAAAGGTCTGCCTACATCATAATCCCCTCATCTCCAATTGGTACCTATTGATATTCCAGGAGCTGGAAGATGTTCTGAGGCCTTCAGAATACTCTACCGTGATAAGCAGTAACAAAAAGCAGTATGAATAAAGGGTTTTGTTTCACTGCTAAACCTTAGCACATACCTTATGAATCACTTAAGATACTATTGGAAGCTCTACTTAATGGACAATAAATTATATTTCATTCCCTCCCAGGTAACATTAACAATTAACAATGTAGAAAAACAACCAAATATTCAGAATCACAGATATTTGCAGAACAGCACATTAATGCAGTTTAGATTAATCCATATGTAAGTGGACATTGAGGACATTAAAGATTAATTCAAGTTTTCACCTAATTATTACATAGGGTCAAAAAGGCAACCAAGATAAAGAAGAGGGTGGGCAGGTGAAATAAATTACAATCCTTGCTTTAAAGTGCAATTTGGATTTAAAGGTACAAAGGGAGAGAGTAAGATATTTATGTGGAGGATGTATGTGTTGAAAAGATAAAGAAAATGGAGCCAGTCTCATCTAAGGGTATTCTTCAACTGAGAATGTAGTGAAACCCCTCATGTATAGGCACAAACCCCCCACTCCCACATAGAAGAATGCCCAAAATATGGGTCCATACATTCTGCAAGTTTATAGTCAAGTTGGTGAGAAAACGAACTACTACTCAACCCACAGTTAGGAAAACTATAAATGGTAGACCCTTGGAGACTCAAAAATTCATATAAATCGAGAGAGAGAGAAAAGTTGCCTACAGTCTGGAATTATTGGATTCCCTAAAGAGCAGCAGGGTAAGTCAAAGCATCAGTATTGGAACTCTGACTCTAATTGTGCACTTGCCGTTTTAGTGCCCTGGGTTGCCTTTGTGACAGAATGGACACCTTCGAGAAGCCCAGAAAATTTCTATATTGCGAGTGAAGTATATGAATATACAAGTTGAGCACATGAACATTTTAAGTGCTTATGGAAAGAATAATAACATTTTTGGTAATAGAAATGTTGGTAACCAAAGGAGAAAAGGGTCGTCATTTTGCCATGAAGAGTTCCAATTTAGGATGGTTTTAGTCTAGCAATAATGTCAGGCTCTTCCCACAGTTAAAACACAGACTCAATTAGGAATATGCCCTGTGGGCATTAGGTGCAATTGCCATCCTAGGGACAAACTGCTCTCAATCAGCACAGAAAGAATTGCTGCTGTGCATCAAGCTTACAGCTCCATTCACTAACCTAGTAAAAGCTCCATGAGGAGCAGCATCTAAAACACAGGCAGATTCCATTAACAGTTGGATCAGACACATAAAAAGTACTAAACTTTTTAGTTAGTGGTTCTGTGCACAGTCTAATAGAAGAAAGAGAATAGCATTTGCTTTAGAACCATCTTCCAACTATCTCCTTCTACGTCCATTCCCCTGAATAACCAGAATGGTCTCCTATTTGGTCCCCTCTTTCTGACTCACTGTGAGCCCAAACCTTCAGTCTTGCTGTTAGACTGGTCTCCCCAAAACATAGCAGTAATCGTGCTTCCTTACCCTGCTCAAAAGCCTTCCATGATTCCCAGCCCACGCTATGGTATCTAACATACCTTCCATCTGCATTTGCTATCTTGTTTCCCAAATAATTTTAGTTTAAAACTCATGTTCTCTGCATAGATCTCTAAATTTTGACCTTTGCCATGATCTGCTCCCTCCCTCACGTTGGATGCTCTCTCGCCGTCTTCCTCAGTCTCTTTGTGAACGTTTTAGAAATATGTCCACAAATTCTTTGACATTCCTCCCTTTGAGAGGTAGGACCCAATCTCTCTCCTCTTGTATTTAGAATTGACTTAGTGGCTCACTTCCAACAAACAGAATGAAGCAGAAGTGATGGTATGACTCTTGGCCCACCTGCCTAGAAATGTATCTAAAATCATGTAATTTTAGATCCATATCTGTCTTGTAGAATTTCATATCTCTATTATAATGATACATATAACTTGCACAAGTTTTTCCCTTATTAAAGGTTAAACTCCTTGAGGAATTGGCTCCAAATTTTTCCTCTTATAAAAGAAGTTAGGAACACACACACACACACACACGCACACACACAGAGACATGGTAAATATTTGTTGAGAGAACAACCAGCTAGATTCTAATCTAAAGCTTCTTTCTTTACTTGAAAACCTATTTGTGTTTGTTGTTCTGATTTTAATAAGGAGTTATATATAACTGAAGAAGCAAGATACAGTATAAGAAATACTTAATTCTTTTTTTAATTTTATTAACATGTAATGTATTATTTGCTTCAGGGGTACAGGTCTGTGAACTGTCAGTCTTACACAATTCACAGCACTCACCGTAGCACATACTCTCCCTAATGTCCATAACCCAGCCACCCATCCTTCCCGCCTCCTCCAGCAATCCTCAGTTTGTTTCCTGAGATTAAGTGTCTCTTATGGTTACTCTCCCTCCCTGGTCCCATTTTGTTTCATTTCTTTTGCCCCTCCTGTCCCCCCAAACCACCTCCCCCACTTCTCAAATTCCTCATCGTATGATAATTGTCTTTCTCTGATTGACTTCAAGAAATACTTAATTCTTTCATAACTTTGACAAAAGAAGAAAACTGCTCAGAGAGAAATAATTAGCATATTCAAATTTACCAAGCAGATGAGGTAAATGGAGTTAAAATATCACCATTTCGATGTTAGTCCTTGTCCAAAGCAAGGTAGGAACTTAGAGGTACGGAAATCAAGAGACAACCACATTCCTTGCCAAATAACAAAGTGCTCACCAATTTTTCTTTCAAACTGAAGACAGAAACTTTGCTCTTCCACATTGTTTGTGAGCTGACATCATTCCCTAGACCCCTTCCAGCCCCCTTGCTGTGGTGTCCGATTCGCTGTACCATATTAACTGAGAATCAACAGCAACATATGAAAAGTGAATAACCATTTTTGATTGTTTGTAACTAAAATCCAGGCTTCCCCCTTCCTCTGAGTAATGGAAAATGTGAAAACTGATTATGAACTGAGCATAAACTGTTCAGAGCATTTGGCTTTTAAAAATGAAAGCACAAAAATCATTATGCTTTGTTGGAGCTCTCCACACAGAAGTGTATAAAGGGAAGGATTCTTCCTGCCAGCCCTTGTCTTTGCCACTGGTAAGACGACATGCTGTCAGAGCCATCTCTCTGTTTCTTTTGACATATTTCCAAAGTGTCTATTATCAACCAATGTTCAGCCGTCAGGGCAGCACAGATTCGGGCAGTAATAGCCTAAGTAGGCAAACCGTACCTACCTCTTATGCAACTAGATTTGATCCTTGATCTGAGGCAACCACAATAAACCTATTGAGACCTTTTGTACAGGGATAATTGTTTTTATAGTAAATCAGTATCCATTTACAGGTTATTATATACTGTAAAACAAGGAATATGCTGTTTATATGTGGACTATTATGCATTCCTGACGTGTAAGACATCAACTCAGCTGCCTCCCCTTTCCTAAGCAACAGTGACAACAACAACAAAAAAACAGTGAGTTCCTGAGTTTCAGCTGTTTCCAGCTTGCTTTCAAATGTTAAAATAACATTTTTTCAGTTTAAAGGTCTTATAAGGATTTTTTTTTAAGTGTCATTTTCTTAGTTTCCAAACTCTAGTCTATGGTTTTTGACTACCTCTATTCCTACCCTCTGCTCTTGAAGTAGAGGGAGAATTTTAAGAGACTGAAAGCCTTTTGAGTAGCATTGAGTAGCATTATTCCCACTCCCAAGCATCAGACTATAGAGCACCTCTGCATTATTTTCTATACTAAATAAATGAAATAAAGATTTAGGCAATAATTCAGAGAATTTAATCAACATTAGCCGTCAATATGGGTGATTCAAAACAGTGTAATCTTAGACCTTGGTAGTAAAATTTTTAGCCTGGATTTTCCAGATAAATAACACTGTATTTCCCTTGGTCAGTGTGGACAAAGCTTTAAGGTAAAACTTCGCTTTTTGTTTTTTCAGTAGATATACCTGCCTTTCAAATTGTCACTCTCAAAGCAGCATATTCTATCCAAACCAAACTAATGGACTCTAATGCACTGGTTGTTGCTAATTTTCCCTATGGGCAGCGAATATAGGCTCTTCCACATCCAGCATCTTGGCTGTGTTAATCAATCTCACCTTAAGCCCTATTGAATTTTAACCGGCCAGAGAATGACAGTAACAGCATAGCCATAGATTAAAGCAATGCTCATAACACGACCTCCTGAAATGAGAATATGAAGAGCTAGGACAGCAGAGAAACAATCACACAAAGGTAATTCAGGTGGAAGTCAAGAGGAAGAGAAAAGTGGCAGAGGAAACACAAGGAAACAGTGTGGTAATACGAGTTTCCTGTGGGTGTGTGAAAAACACCGTGGGAAAGCAACCATGGGTCCCTAACATACAGAATAACAGATGTGGTTCTGAGGCTGGTTTTTTTTTTTTTTTTTAAACCAGGCTTTGTGGAAATGATAAACCTAAAATATTTTCAGGTTCAGAAGAACTTCAACATCCCATTGATCTGTTGATTGGGGCACACACAGATCCGTCGCTCTCAGAAGAGGCCTAGATATCTTGACTTGCCTGGATCATAGCTGCAGTCCTGAATAATAATAGTGTCCTCTTTCGCCTCAAAAATTATCTGTTTAGAAAATAAATTATCTGATCACCCTAAGTTACCATGGCTTAATATTTAGAGAGAAAGAAAAATGACATACTAAATACATGTATAATCTTAAAATCATCTCATCTACCTTCCTCATTCTCATGTTCCTCAGACTTGGTGAAAATAACCAGTAAATATACTATTTCTCAGAAAGCTTCAACCTGACACTTCTAATCCAGCTAACACACACACACACACACACACACACACACACAGAGTCTTTTTTGGTGGTGCCTCTTTGGAGTTGTCCAAACTATTCCACAAACAAGAATTGGCTCTTGTCTGACAATCAGTGTATCACTTTAGCCAACACCAAGATCGAGACTCACTGACTCATTTTGTTTTACTCACCCCACTTCATTCTACCTCAGTAGAGGCAGATCCTACAAGCAAAAGTACCTTATTTAATGTTCATTATATCAATTTGCTCAGAAATAGCTATAAGTTGGATTGAATAAAGATAAACAGTGACAGAATACGTTGTCCACACCCTGGTGTGCTTGAGAAGACTCTGGCTGTCTGCCAGCAGCTCCACTGCACTGGGCTGCAGAAGCTGGAGAATATCTCCATCCCAGCAGCTCACAATACCCCCACCCCTCCACTTGAAAGGCACTGGAAACTCTCAAGTTACAAAGAAAATTCTTGGCTTCGTTTTTTGCACCTATTTTTAATTTCTTTTCTTTTTCTATAAACTCTTGTGAGTCTAGTGAGTCTTCTTAACTTCTTCTGCCACCATGTGTGAAACATACAAACAACCAAAGATGGTTCTTGCCTGCATAGATCTTAACAGAAACCATGGAGCTATAGTACTGAGCACGATCTAATAACTGATATGAAGTAGAGACAAAGTATTATTACTGTTCAAAAGAAGGAAGAAATCATTTCCATGGCGGGGGGAGGCAACTAAGAGAAGAATTGGCACTGGTTCGTAGCTAGTGCTGGAAATGTTTTGGGGAGTCGTATAATCAGGTTAGAAAATGGCAGAGAACTTGAGGAACAGGGACAGGAGATCGGGTGGGAACAGCATCAATAAAGGACTGGGGGTTGGAAAGTGGACATTAGGATTGAGATAAAACGATAACGCAAACTAGCAGAATGGCTATGTTGGGGTAAGATGTGTCGCATCTAAAGAGGGTAGACTTTTGATATGCCTGTTGCATCTGAGAAGATACAGATCATCAGGGTTGGGGATAGATACCTGTGATGTTATTGAAAATGTACACGATTACTAACTGCTCATACAAGTGCAGGCATGAATCGCCTCCTACGGAATACATTCATTCACACAATGGCTGCTTTTTGCTCAGACAGAGAAAATCAGCCAGGAGCTCCAAGGAGACCCCTCTCCATTACAGCTGCAAACCCTGAGAATCAGAAGACAAACAGCTCCTGTAGAATTCTGTGCTCGTTCAGGCAGCTGTGATGGAGGATCACACATCCCAGCTCGGATCAGCGGCATCTGCAGATCTGGTGCGTAGGAGAGAAGCGGAGGACAGGAACCGCATAGGCTCCCCCAGCCTCAGTGACAGCCCCATTTTCCCCACTCTAGGTCTCCGTCAGTGTGATTGACATACAGAACTGTTCATCTCTCTCCTCCCCGGGGAGGGAAAGGGGGAGACCGTGCAATATTGTAGAGTGAAAAGTGGTTTTATACGCATCATCTTAATTTCCAGTGATGGAGAAAGAAGAAAAAAAAACAAGAATTCTAAGTAGCAGACAAAGGTTCAAGGTTAATTTGATTGGCAATATATGAAATGCCACTTACCTCAGGCCATTTCAAATTGCCCCTCATTCTCTCCACAGTGAATGAAATGATTCTTTCCAAAGACAGGGGCATCAACTGATAATGGCTGCTATTACATATTCATATGCCACTTTACATTCTGTAGCTTACTTGGCAGGAATTCTTACAAGTCCCTCTTCACAGATGCCATGTCAGAGGTGAGGTGGGGATGAGGCGCGCTCCCGCAGGCACTTGCAGCGGACAGAGGAACCAAGCCTGAAGGGCATGTGGGGAAGCGAACCACACCTGGCGTGCTGGTAGCCTCTGCCTCCTCCGCTTGCCCTCCCAGCCCAGCACATACTGGGAGATGGCTTTCAGAGCCCTGGGACTTTATACAACATTAAGGTCCATTGGCAGAACACACAGTTTTAACAACCAAGAGTACTTCTCAGTACTGGGAGGAAGATGAAAAACAGCATTTTGTGCCTTGAAGAATTCTCTTTTTACATGACGGATAATTGCCTCATCCAAGAGAAACTAAGAAAGAAAGTTTGGGGTTTTTTAAGTTTAAAAAAAATAAACAAAGAAGTCATCTCGTGAGTTGCTACGTAGAGTTGAGATCCCCAGTTACGGTGGAACCAACAACACACGCCCCTCGATCCTGAGCCCAGTGAAATAGAGCTAAGTCGGTTCTACACACATTTGCTGTCTAGTGGGCAGGAGGTACAACATTGGCAATTTTCATCCCCGCACAAGCCGGTTTACCCCACACAAAGATACAGCCACAGAGTTCCTAAAAAAGCCCAAGGAAATCTGAAGGGAAAATACGGATGGCTCAGTGCACGCCCATCCCAACGTCAAAAGAAACAAAGCACAGGGAATATTTATACAGAATCATTAGCTTCACATTTTTAAACCATACTATTTCTCTCTGTCTCTTTCTCCATCTCTCTGTCTCTGTCTCTGTCTCTGCCGTCTCTCAGTTATTTAGTGACACGGCCAATTGCTAAATTGCTTTCCGTGATTAACTCTCTTCTTTCAAGGTCAGTGATTGCCCTTAGCGTGATGACAGTGCTCAAGGTTAACGCACAATTCAGATAAACCCTGAAATGTTGACCTATCATAAGCGCAGTGTAATTAAAAGGTGTGCCTATGCCTGAGCCAACTGTTTGAAACATGTTTTCTAGAAACCTAATGTCTCTGAACTTACCCAGAACATCTGTTCCTGAATTTCCTTCACAGGCCCATTGTTCAGAGCAATTTTCATAAAGCACTAAAAATCTGCATAAAATTAAGGACAGCAAATAAGCTTGAGCTTACTTTTTTAACGATCTTTAAATAACAGTTTCTGATTTAAAATTAGGAGGAAAGGACTTTCTATTTACATATGGCTGGAAGAGATAAGGTAGATTTGAATACTTTAGGAGTAAATGACTGCCCTGTTAGTAGACTCTGAGTTTTGACACGCAGTGGCATTTCTTGAAGGATTGTTCCTTAGAGTTATTCTGACCACAACTGTTTTCAGCGTGATTGATTTTTTTATTACTAATGGGACTAGTACTCCCAGATACATAACCTAGAGAGAGAAGATAAGAGAGAAAGAGATATTCCCACTGAAACTGTTCTAGAATAATCTTCCCTCCCTGCCTCTGAGCATCATTCCAGGATGCCAGGATACATTTTTGACCATGAAAGGATCAGGAGGTGCTCAGGGGCATTGCTTAAGGAACAAGAGGCAAAATTCTCATCCTGAGAGAACAGCTGATTCATCCAAGTTCAGCAGTACATCAGAGTGGAATCGTTGAAATTGAAGAAGGAAACATGCTAAGAATGAGAAATCCGTCTGGATAAACTAAACTCATTTTGAAAAACAGCTATCAGCTATAGAAAAACCTAAAATAACCACGTCATCCAGAGTAAAGCCAGGAATTAGTGCCCAAATAGACCTAAGTTCTGAGAGAAAAGCTCGGCCAGCTAGTGACTATGGCAATCTATTCTACGTCTGTCAGATCCAGAGGCAAGGAAGGAAGCGTAATGACAGTCACCAAACCCATTCTGGAACCTCCAATGTGTGAGCTCAATTGCAAAAATAACGTTATCTTTCTGGATGTTCTCCAAATTTTAAAATACTGTTACTCATCTGTAAAATGGAAATCGTCGTAGCAACCTGCTGTGGTCGCCATGGGAATTCTGTGAATAGAAAACGTAATGCCATGCCACTCAGTGAGCCGTCAACAAATGGGTTTGCCACTGCTGTCACACGTCTCACATTTCACTCTTCAGCATTTAACCATGAGAGGATTTTACTTGGAAAGAAGTATGTTTGATCATAGCCCCTTTTTTCCCATTTACCCAAAGAGTATGTGTTTGAGTACCTTCTCTGTTCTAGGCTCTGGGCAAGGCAGAGGGACTGAAGTCCCAGGTGATCAGAGTCAGGCAAGTGTGTGCTTTACCTGGCCAGGCAGCATCAGCTTACAAGTGGGGAGGCCCTGCAGGCCCAACCTTTAGACAAAAGTGGTTCTTTCGGCAAAACATAAATAAATAAAAATTTGATTTTAGTAACCTAAATAAGGTCTCTCTCAAAACCATCCAGGTGTACTCCAAGGAAGTATGCACTGAACAGGAATGAAACCAGTCAGTTTGCGAGAACCTATAAGCCTCTGAAAGTCAGGAAAATGAAAAATATAAACTCACATAATGGAAAGAGAGCCTCAGGCAACACTAAGCCATTAGGACTGATGGTTGTTCCGGTGCCAAAGACTCAGATGATGAAAACGTCATCTTCCAGCCCTGTCCTGTGTTCAGTCACATTGGCCCACAGCCACACCCCTGGTTCTACTCCCAGGCCGGCCTGCAATGCACATTTGGCTCAAATACTGATGCATATGCTGCTTCGCCAAGGCCTTTAAGTACATGTGTGGGTTCTAAGTGATAAGCAAGTGCTTGCATTAGCTTTAGCTAACCCATTAAGCCTTAAAGAAAAAAAATGCAAGACTAGCTTTTGTGGTCTTCAATCCTGACCATGTTTTTCCTTCCTTTAAAACATTCTTTTTGATATCATTCCCTAAAAGAACCCAATTTTATTCACAATAAAAATTTGCTGTGCACAATATCCTTGCTTCCTAATAATTATTCACAATCTTTTGGAAGAATTTTTGTTGCTCTTATCATGAAGCTAAGCCTCCCCAACCTCTCATTTTTGCATTTTGAATATGGTTGCAAATTTTAAATTCATCAAACCACCCATGGCTGAACAGAGCATTGCATTAAAAAGCTTGCACCTCCCCTTTCCATCAGTTTACATGTCCTTGTTTTGTCATTTGTATCCCATACCTTCCTAAATTTCATGCTTCATTTGCATTAGTACTAACTTTTCCACTTAGATTCTGCTTTTGTAAGTACTCAGAAAAAAGAAAAAAAAAAAAAAAACTCCATAGTAACACCAAAGCAGGAGCTCTCTATGAAATGAATGTTACCAATAATGTGGATGAAAAATGAAATCTAATAGTGAATTGTAGGACTTTGTAAGTACCAGGTAGGAAGGAAAGCATTTTATACATCTTACCTTGTTTAATCTCTAAAACAATGCGATAAAAACCTGGTGTCATCACACCCACTTTATAGATGAGAAACTGAGGCTGGGAGACACTAAGCCATTTGACAAAGGTCACAAAACTAAGAAGAGACCAAATTCAGAGTCCCATCTGTCTAGTTCCGCGACCTAGCCTTTTAAGCAATACACCACGTGTAGAAAATTTTATGTGCACTTTTATGCATGTGCTTTCATGCAAAATAATTTTCATTGTTGAGGCAGCCAAAGGAAATCCCTACACAATGGAATAAAGGCTTTGGCACTTTTCAGCCTCTTTAAACTTTCATTTTTTTTTTCCTTCTAATGGACCCCTTGCTATTGCTTGGTTTCCATTCAATCACAGTTAGAATGTCATAAAAGTGGTAATAATACAAATGGTACTGAAGGGACACATGCAGCCCTAACAAAAATCCATGGGGAAAACAGAACAACAGGAAAGTCCAGTCAAAAGGCCCTCACCTCGCAGTGGCTGCTGCCTGCCCGGCACCCTGGCTTTGCAGCCATCCACTGCACACAGCAGAATGAAATTTTCCATCTCGAAGATGTCATTATGGGCCTCCTAGAACAATCTGTGTAAGGTCATATTTGCATAAGTCAAGTGTTCCACAGTCTGTACGGCATCTTTACCTAATGCAGGACTAAATCACTGGCGTAGACCATAATTAACCCTCCAGATTGCCTTAAATGCCAGCCAGCTTTCACTAAAAGAAGTAGCCAGAACATGGAAGGAGTGAGGTGGAGAACAGCAGTCAACACACAAAAGTCACCAGAGCTCAGAAACCATTCAAGAAATCCCCTTCTATGCCCCATACCCTTTTGTTTAGTAAGTTAGTACAAACAAGGGAAAAGTAAGTGTGTGAGCTGGCAACAGAGGACCAGGCATGAAATTGCCAGACTGCCATCAAGGCAACACAGATGTCCTTTAGGCTGGTAGCTTCCCAACTGAACTTCCAGAAGCCCTGGCTTCCTGACTCACAGCTGCCTTAGGAGTAAGAGCAAAAGGTCCAGTTAGGGTGGCAACAGTTCTTCAATGTCTCCCTCAACCAGTGTGATTTCACTTGATTTCACTTCTATCTGTTAGGCATGCTGAGGTTCCATGTATGACCTGACTAGAAAGAGAATCCGATGCTACACATGAAGTTGGAACACCACTAATTCAGGGCAACCTTGACCTCACCTACATGCAGATGGTCCTGGTGAAAGATTTAGTATCCTGCTCATTGAGTGAAAGCTGGAGTGTGGCAAAACCTAGACTGGAAACTAAGTATTTGAATTCCTGCTCCAGTGCTCAACCCACCACACCTTGAATCTTTGGTCCTGCCTTCTGTTCTTTCTACTCCTGCCCTGGGACATCGAGGGTTATCTTTTCCAATTTGGGTAAATGCATAAATGTGAGAAAAAGACAGGTAGTTCCTTCATCAAACCTTTAAAAAGTGGGCAGACCAATGACCCATGAAAGGACATGGTCTTTGGAGCAGGCATACCTTCAGTGAACTATGTGCGCCTCCAAATCCTGTGTTATATGTCTGAGCACACGCATATGAATCCATCTAGCCGTATTCCTTCAGCAACTACATTGTATAGTGCACTAAGCTTTACCAAGCACATGTGCATGTTTTGTCTCTACGTAGAAACTGGCCCTTTTGGGCGCCTGGGTGGCTCAGTGGGTTAAGCCGCTGCCTTCGGCTCGGGTCATGATCTCGGGGTCCTTGGATCCAGTCCCGCATCGGGCTCTCTGCTCGGCAGGGAGCCTGCTTCCCCCTCTCTCTCTGCCTGCCTCTCCATCTACTTGTGATTTCTCTCTGTCAAATAAATAAAAATAAAATCTTTAAAAAAAAAAGAAAGAAAGAAAGAAAGAAACTGGCCCTTTTGCAGAGAAGTGGGGAATTATTTATCCTACCGGGAATGTTGAAATCTACAGTTAGACAGGGCTTTACAGATGACCCAATCCAACTCTTTCAGTCTATTAGTGAGAAAACTGAAACCTAGAGAGGTTAAATGTTAAATTAAATGATGTCATTAGGCCAACACTGAAGACCAGACCAACTGATTCGTAGCACCCTCCCCACTATACATTCCAGTTGTGTGCAGTCATACCTAGAGACTTCAATGGCCTTAGCACTCCTTGAGATCTTGTGGTCCCTTCATAGCTGAACACATTACCTGGCATACAGACACTTGATTGCTCAAAGCAAAGTTATTTGTGTCCTTGTAGGAGTACCTGTAAGGAACTGTGGGAACATTTCCTATAAATTATCATAAATCCTCATGATTTCCCTCATAGTACCTATCACAGTGTTGTGATAGTCATTCCTTCATTATTTAAGTAAATGTATTTATCTCATGCCTGCCTGTCTTCCTTCCTCCCTTCCTTCCATGTCTTTCTCCCACATGAAAATAAAAGTTCCAAAAGGGAAGTTACTAGTTCTGTCTTGTTTATCATTTATTTCCAGACACAATTTCTAACACAATGGCTAGAATATCGTAGAAGCTGAATGAGTGAATGAATGAATGAATGAATTTCACAATGCCATAGAATATTTCTCTTGCTATACTTCTAGTATTTAAGCCATGCATGCATGGTGTTAATAAGTTAGGACCTTCCTGAGGGTTATGTTTGTGCCCTGTTGTGTTGACAATACCTAGCTTATGTCTTATCAAAACAAAGAAGGTTGTCAATAAATATTTGCCAGATAAATTTATTCATCCATCAATAAAATCCAACAGTCTTAGGTAAATAATAGGTACTCAGACACACTTACTGATTGCTAACTGATTAGTTGGTTGGCTATTTGATTGATTGATTGATTGATTGATAAAGATCCATAAAAATCACATGTTTTCAGGGTGGTGTCTTTAGGGAGCCATCTTACCATCACAGAAAAACCTAGTGTTTTCATGAGAACCAAAACATGTTATTTGAAATATGATTCCTCTAAATTTCATTCTTCTATCCTCCCCTTTCTTCTCTACTAGCCAAAACAGAAATATATCCCTTTTGTGGAATAAGTTTTTACTCCTATTCAGGACACTGTACAAAGGTAAATCATTCAAGAGCAGGTTAGAGCAGCCTTCCTCTATAGACGTCACTTCAAGTTCATTGAATCATTACTTTGAAAACCAAAAGGGGGCCAAAGTTCAGGGTAACCACTTATGACTGTGAGCATCATGGCATGTAATAAAATAGTCATAGAGCTACCGTTTATTGGATTTGAGGAGGTCATTCTGAGTAGGGCTCAAGGCTAAGTGCCTAAGTGTATCACAGGTAATGCCTTTGATTTGTCAGTACCTTTTAAGAACATCTTTGCAAAGCAGATGACAGCCATGGAAAAGAGAATACACACATACACACATTCACAGAGACCTTTTCCATGAACATCTTGGCTTTTCTTTTGAAATTTTATGTCTATTCTATAAAATGCAAACATAACAGAGGCAGTTGCTCAGCAGCTACTGAGGAATGAAAAAACAACAGGAGTTGGTCTTTGATCTTTCCACCATATTCCAGGTAGAATGAAAAGAACACACTCTACTTGGAACCTGGTGTGTATGTGGACACACAAGCACATATATTGTATCTGCTATTAGCCCTGCACTCAAGGGAAACTAGGGATCAGTTGGTAATTGAGATCTGCTACCGATTTCAAACATTTCATGTAATCATTTTACCCTCTTCCTTCCCTATAAGTCTTGTTAAAATATTATTTAAGCTGCTTTTTTCCCTGTTTCTCCCCATCTATTGATACAGGAGTTTTAAAGGCATGAACTCACTAAGAGGCAGGCACCATGACATAACACAGCAAAGGATAAATAAAGGTCTACATACTACACAAACCATCCTTCAAAGCCTGCATCATCAAAGGCTACTCATGGCTAGACTTTGATGGCTAGGTCACCTAGTAGATGGGTCAGTCACCTACTAGATGGCTCCTACGTGAAGGGTTCAATATCCAGCATGCTCGATACTCCATGTATTTTGGGTCTCAGCAGGAACCTAAGGTAATAGACAAACGTATCTGGACACATTCAGTGAACTGGTATGGTGAGCCCATCAGGAGCCTATTTGCAAGAGCCACTAAGGTGCTGCCTCTTAGCGACCTCACCAAAGAGAAGAGGAAGCAGGCAGGGTGTGCATGACCTGAAGGAAAGCCTCAGCATCAGAGTGTTTTCAGTTGGACTGAGGCCTGCAGAAAGAAGGCACTGTTGTGGGGAAGGAAGGAAACAGAAAAAAACTGTTTCTCGGGGCGCCTGGGTGGCTCAGTGGGTTAAGCCACTGCCTTCGGCTCAGGTCATGATCTCAGGGTCCTGGAATTGAGCCCCGCATCAGGCTCTCTGCTCAGCAGGGAGCCTGCTTCCTCCTCTCTCTCTGCCTGCCTCTCTGCCTGCTTGTGATCTCTCTCTGTCAAATAAATAAATAAAATCTTAAAAAAAAAAACTGTTTCTCGAAAACTACACTGCTTAGGCAAATACCCCTTTTCCTCCTTCCAGAACTGACAATGATGATGATAAAGATGGGGGAAGAGTGATCCAGAAGCCAGTTGAGAGCTGTCATTTTCTACTTCACAATAAAATGAAATGTGGCTCCCATGACCCCAGAATTCTGATCTGCAAATATAGCAAAGCCCAAAGGCTGCCTTGTTAAAGTGGGGGGGTAGCTTTAGCATCTGGCAGCAACATCTGGGGAATTTCTGAAATAGTCAAAGTCCTGTGTGAGCATCTTGGGACAAGTGAAATTTGGGTCCGCATTCACAGCAAAGTGTTCACATTTGTACCCACAACACAGGGAGGTCGGAGTCGTCTCAGGACATATATATCTCCCTTCATAATACCTTAGAAACGTAAATAACCATCAGATATAGGTGAGTTGAGATCTATAATCAAGATCTCACATGATCAAGTGCAGACTGCATTTTCACAAAGTTTATTAGCTGTCCACTACACATGAGGACACTCAGCTAAGTGCTCTGACGCTGAATCACAGAGTTTAAAAGATTTTTAAAATATGGTACTCTTTGATACCGAACACAATATATTACTGATTGTATATTTGCATACAGTCAAATATAAGAACCCCACCTCCCCAACTTCCACTTTGATGTCTGCCAACTCCAGACCTGCACGTCCCTTCCGTCAACCAAGTAAGTCAGTTACAAAGGAAAATGCTGTTCAGTAAACCTATGCAATTTACTCTCAAGAGGAAGAAATTAAGGTACCCTCAAGGGAGAACTGCAGGCTTAGTATGATAAACAAATTTAGGGTCATTGATTTCAAGTTTAGCTACCTGCTTTCCCCCTAGCAAACAATAGCATAAGATGTGACAACTGACAGCAAAGGGAGACCAAGCTGAGAAACTAAACACTATGACAGTCCC
Organism: Mustela nivalis; assembly: GCF_964662115.1. Lineage (NCBI taxonomy): Eukaryota > Metazoa > Chordata > Mammalia > Carnivora > Mustelidae > Mustela > Mustela nivalis. Next base: position 80,905,839 of record NC_139034.1, on the reverse strand, counting down.
GTGTCCTTGATTGAGGTGATGGGCTAAGGTACCTCCAGGACCCAAGGGCACATGCATGTCAAAACATGTCAGCACAATGTCCTATGTTTGGCCAACATCTCCAAGTCATTCCAAGGAGGGAGGTGGGGTACCTTCTGTCTCTTTTGGTGACCTGCATGACATGTGGACGCACCACCTTTATGATTCTCATCATATCTTAAATAAATAAATAAATAAATATTCTCATCATTTCTCTAAAAATATGTGCAGTAACTTACAGACTAAACCCAGGATTTCTTTCACAAAACTACCGTGACATGCAGAGAAACGAAGACCTAGACCTCCTGGCCTGAGTTAAACAGAAAGTTAGAAATAAAAGCAAATGAGAATCCACGTTCTGATACCTGAGTGGGGCATGAATGGCAGTGACAGTGCTTAGAACCTGAACAAGGTTGTCATCTCCAGCCGCACATTTGGCAAGTGAAATAACTGAGATCTAGAGAGAAACGGGACCTGCTCAAGGTCACAATTCGGTGAACAGTAGAACTGTGATAAGAACGCAGGTCTCCAGAATTCTGGTATTACATCCTCTTCATCAGAATATGCTGTCTCTCTTCTAACAGAGTTTAATAGAACTTCCATTCCACAGGCTAAAAGCTGTCATTCAGGCTCCCTCTCGCAACTGGCATACTATTTGAAGTAGCTACTGCTTCAGCTTGCCTTCATCTAAGTAAAACCAGAGTAAGGAAATTGGCTGGATTGACTCACTATAAGCAAATGTACGGCTTTCAATACCTGAAGCAGATATTTTAAGCAACTGCTTGCCACATATGTCTCAATTTGAGAGATTTAATGAGGAGAAATCATGCCCTACCCACAAACTATGAGAACAAGAGTCTTAAAGGAAATGGGAGACAAGCATATATACGTCTTGCTTTTCCAGTGTTCAAACATTTATCAAGAACCTACTATGTATCAGGGCTCTGCCTATAGTTCAAATACGCTAAGATATTAAATGGAAATGGCTCAGCGTCTCAAAGGGTGACCCCAAGTCTTCTAACAGAGCCTGTGAAATTTAATAATTGGGAGGCTATCACCAAATCTCATTTATTGCTGCTTTAAATGAAATAGATCACAGTTAATAAAGAGTCTGCAAATTAAAGTAACCCAGCAGTCTTAACTAGCAATTAAAATGACTTTTTTTTCCCTATCAAAGGTGAAACCATATGCTGGAGCAGATTTTGTCACGTACAAGATAAATGAGCAGTTTGGCTCAGCGGGGAATAATTCCAGTTCATACTGAAGGATCACTCTCAGTATCAAAATCTTGTTCTCTCAATGTCAGGATCCAGATACTGATTACCTGAAGACACAGGGGCTCAAGGGCCTTCCCTGGGGGAATACAAGCACAGATATGCAATCCCCCTCATTCCTCCTCACACCCTCAGAGCCGTAAAGGGAAAAATGGAAGTCTGATACTATCTAGGTTGTGTTCAGAACCTCAATGCCATCAAAAGCTTCACCTTCCTCACTGCTATCTATGGGAGCACCCAGCGCTGTTCCAGATGTTCATAGGGAATGGGGAGCAAGCTGGGAGGGACACATGCCTGCCAACATCGACGCCACATGGGTGCCCATTTTATTCTGCCAAAAGATCCCTAAGAACATGATGGAGGGAATAAAATGAACTCTGGGAAGTGCTAATCATCTTCTAGGAGAGAAGAAGTTAGAGGCCCATGAAGCTGGACATGATGCACACGTAATATTAACGCAACAACATGCAATACTTTGTGAGCTCAGCTGTTTGGAACATTTCTTCCCAAGAACCTGATTTGCCTCTATGTCTTCACTTTTCCCAGGTAGGAAAGAGAGTAGAAATAATGGAGGTGGCCTGATGGAAAGACAGGAAACGATTGTTGATAGAAGACAAAAAGAAGAGATAAGTAGAAAAAAAAAGATGATAGATAGACAGATGGATGGATGGACATAGAGACAGATTTGTACACATGTACACATAACTGGGATTGGATGGACGGATGGATGGATGGATGGATGGACAGACGGATGGATGGATGGATGGATGGACGGATGGACGGATGGACGGATGGATGGATGGATGGACGGATGGATGGACGGACGGACGGACGGATGGATGGATGGATGGATGGATGGACAGACGGATGGATGGATGGATGGATGGATGGATGGACAGACGGATGGATGGATGGATGGATGGATGGATGGACAGACGGATGGATGGATGGATGGATGGATGGACGGATGGACGGACGGACGGATGGATGGATGGATGGATGGATGGACGGATGGACGGATGGATGGACGGATGGATGGATGGATGGATGGACAGACGGATGGATGGATGGATGGATGGATGGACAGACGGATGGATGGATGGATGGATGGATGGATGGATGGACGGATGGACGGATGGATGGACGGATGGATGGATGGATGGATGGACAGACGGATGGATGGATGGATGGATGGATGGACAGACGGATGGATGGATGGACGGATGGATGGACGGACGGACGGATGGATGGATGGATGGATGGACGGATGGACGGATGGATGGATGGATGGATGGACGGATGGACGGATGGATGGACGGATGGATGGATGGATGGATGGACAGACGGATGGACGGATGGATGGATGGATGGATGGACAGACGGATGGACGAATGGACGGATGGATGGATGGATGGACGGATGGATGGACGGACGGATGGACCAGTGAACAATCAGCATGAAAGAAGATGACACCCTTCTTGGACTCCTACTTGCTTCTGGTCATTGAACACGGAGCTTCCTGTGCATCATCTCATGCAAAGCATCTGTGATGGCACAGCCACTTTACTTATTTCACACATAAACTATCAACACAACTAATAACATTGTCAGGGTTAGAGTTAAAATCTGTCTCTATGTAGCCACAAAACCTTTGGGTTTTCCACTATCCACGTTGCTTCTTATTCAAGGTCAGGCTGAAACTCAGAAGACACTATGTTAGAGAAAAGAATGCAAGCAAGCCCTATAGACTTGTTCTGTGAGTGCATGATCATAAACTAAACTGTCAAGTCGACACAATTATTGGACACGTGCATTCTACTGAACGCCAAGATAAAAAGGCAAGAGAACATAAGAGATTCCTTCCAAACCTCTCCCTACTTGATGGCAAGCAGGTGAGAAGCACATTTCTGTCCAGTATTGTCTTTCACCACCTCTAGCCTCCACACCCTCGCAGTGCCCACACCCCACATCCCCCAGCAGTTTTCACATTTTGATGTATAGGCAAATTGCCCCAGGGTTTTGTTAAAATGCAGATTCTGGTTCAGAAGATTTGGAATCGGAGACCCAGCAGTGCTAACAAGTTCTTAGGTGATGTCAATGCTTCTTGTCTGAGAACCACACTTGAGGTAATTAACCTACACTCTATACATCATTGTTAGAGAAAGGCAACAAGTTAACTATAAAAGGGTATTTAGCATCATTCTCCGGGCACTAACAATATTTAATAAATGTAATAATAAGAAATGTGATGTGGACAGAGATTTGGGATATCCATATACTTAAAGGTAGAGCATCTGTAAGTCATAGAATCCGTCCAACTATTCCCCCAAATTACTCAGCTGCAGTGTTATGTTAGCAAAACCAAGAAATGTACAGTAAAGAAAAGACGCCATCTTGATGCTATTTAAATATATATTTACTTTTTATTCATGATCTTTCACCCATTTAATTTTCTCTGAGAGATTATTCAGGTCACTTTTTAAATGGGTTTCAATGTTTCCAGGGCTGCAGCTCATTATAAAAATGTTCACAGCAGATAGAATCTTGCTTCAGCACAGCACTATTTTCAAGCTGGCAGACACAGAAATCGGTATGCAGATATTGTACCACAAACATTAATTTAGTATTATGTGGAAGGTTGATTGATTAATAAATACATAAGCCAGGAAGCCTAATTTAACTCTTAATTCACTTTTTTTTTTTATTTCACAGAGAGGGAAAAATTAATCTAGAAGTGTTGATTGATTGAGAGTTTTAGTCTCGTCTAGACAGCAATGGAAAATGACTATGAACCTGGGACTTTGCAAACTGCATCATTTGCAAAATAAACCCAATCAACAAATTTCATCACACAGTGATTGATGGTCAGAAAGGAAAGGCTGTAGCGATCATGGAGGAAAAGAATATGTAATCATCCAAAGAAGCAGCTCACCATACAGAGTGGATAAAAGACAAAGAATTAGCAAATATTTTCAGTTTAGAGGTGGACACAAATGAAAGAAAATACACTTGAAGTGTTTTGTTTTTTTTTAATTAATGAGCATTAGAGCACTCCAGTAGGCTAGCAAATTAGAATTAGTACACTGCATTCTTAAGAATGTACAGAACGCAGACGTGTTTTAGCCATTGCGGTCCCACAGCAAAGACTGCATGATGTAAAGAACCAACTTACACTCTTGCTATGATCAAAAGGTCATGTTTAGAATCAAATGTTCTATATCGAGATTTGAATAGCACTGAATTTTTTTCTAAAAACAAGGGAAGCCTGTTCATTGTTCTCTTTTTGGAAGAGTAGCCATTAAGCTGAGCAAGGCAATTGCTTATAAATTAGACCTGCATCTCCTTCCTGTGATTCTGGTTTTCCTTTCCAGCTCCTATTTACACAATGACAGTCAAGGTCAAGTTCCAAGCCCTAAGCCCCAGCAAGCTGACATCAGAATCATCAATACCGTTTGCATTTAGTGGGTCCATGGAAGAAAATGGGAGGAAGGAAAGAAGGCAACATGTGAGGACCGACTATAATAAGAACTGATAAATACTCTACCAGAAACTCTGAACAAAGCGCTCACATCAACATTTTGTTTTGTTGACCCCATTTTACAAATAAGGAAACAAGATCAGGGATGTTAGGAAGATTGGCCAGTGATGCAACCATTCAGGTTGGGCTCTCTACGTGAGAGAGCAATGCATCAGAACGACCCGCAGAGCCTGTTAAAGCACATTGTTGGACCCTATGCTCAGAATTCCTGATTCCGTCAATGTATTTCTTTCCTATTGCTGCTGTAACAAATTACCACAAACCTAGTGACTTTAAAATACAAGTTTGTAAAAAAAAAAAATACAAGTTTGTTAGTCACAGATCTGTGAATCAGCACAGCTCAAGTGGGTCCCCTGTTTAGGGTCTCTGATGACTGAAATCAAATGATGGCTGGACTGAATTCTGTCTTGGGGCCTCGGGAAAGAACCTGGGTCATAGGTCATTCAGGTTATGGGCCAAATTCAGTTCCTTGTGGTGGTAGGAATGAGGTCTACGTGGCCTTGCTGGGAGTCAATCAAGGGCCAAGCTTTACTTTAGAGCATGCCTGCATTCGCTCCTGTGCTTTCCTCGCAGGCCACTCAGCAAGGCCAGTCCCTCTCACACTCTGAACCTCTCTGACTTTTCCTCTTCCAAAACTCTCTAACTTCAGCCAGAGAAACCTCTCTGCTTTTAAGGACTCATTGTGATTAGACTGGGTCCACTGGATAATCCAGAATAAGCTTATCTTAAAAGTTCATAAAACTCAATTGCACATGCAAAGTTCCTCTTGTATGTGATACAGTCACAGGACCCATGGATGAGAGGGTGGACATCTTTGGTGGTCCATTCCATCTATTGTAGTCGGTCTGGGCTAGGGGTCCTTGAATTTCCATTTCTAACACATTGCTAGCTGATGCTGATGCTGCTGGTCTAAGACCATGCTTTGAGAACCCCTGCCCTAGCTTCTTCTACTTCAAGCATGGTCCATAACACCAGCACCATCTAGGAGCTTGCTAGAAATTCAGAATCCTGGGCCTCATCCCAGACTTCATGGATAAGAAGTTACAATTTAACAAGATCCCCAGGTAATTTGTGTGCACATGAAAGTTCGAGAAGCACTGTTGGAGGGCCATGAAAAACAGGGCAGAAAACATGGGAGTAAAGTGTATGTTTTACTTATTCCCAAAACATTTTGGAAATATACAGCTCCCCCCTTGCCCAGTTATTGCCTTTAATCTTTTCTGGGCAGGAATGGAGTGATTTATCTTACCTATGAAGTTACACTTGTAGCGAAGTCCTCCAATTTCTCTCTCAGTGGCTTTAATATGCCTGCCCCTATCCCCAATTTTAATTCAACAGAGGAAAAAACATCTGCCTGTGAACTGAACCCCAGAAATGTTTGGCTACCTGGAAAAATTGCAGGTTGGATTCGACTCTTCATTGGGCAGCCCTGATAGGGACATTCATCCTTAGTTCATATCCACGGTTTGATGGGAATAGATTTCCAGTGGCAACCAGACGGGGTCCAGGAGGGAATGTGGTACCGGCCATCATCCATGATCAGAGACAGGGTGAGCACCGAAAGTCTCAGCATACTCTACTTTTACCATTAATAGGATTTCCACAGTCTTGGGAAAAGATTCAGCAAAATCGCAGGGCCCCAGAGGAGAAGGAAATATCATTAACCCTTTTATTGAGGATGTTATTGGCTTTCTGTGAGTTACCATTAGCAGAAAGTGACTGCAGTTAGAATACATTGAAGAAGACATGGAGTGATGCAGACAGCCTGGGACCAAACACTCAGCTAACTTCTATCTCTGGCTCAAAATGCCTGAATGTAATTACTGGAATCTAATCGTGAGACAGCCAGAGAATAGTGGAATATGTTTCAAGATGTAGACATTAACTGAAAATTAATTATCTCAAACTCCCCTGCTTTTTCTTAATTTAAGGTAAGATAAAGAGAACAAAACAAAAATGGACAGATGTTTGGGAGTGAAAATAAGAATATATGAGTACTGTGAAGTGCTCTTAAGTTAACTCCATTAGTAAACCACAAACTGACTATCTCTCTCCTCCTCCTCCTTCCTCCCCTCCCACATACACACACTATGCTGTTTCTTTTTTAGTGTGCCAAGCTCCAGGTAATAAAGACCCATATTGTCTGCTTAAAATGGCCCTTTATTCCAAAACGAGCATGAAGAATCATGTAAACCATCTCTCATTCCCAGTGCACTCTCTACCCTGGCACACACTCCTCTTTGATCAGATAAGGAGACTGTGGCAGCATTTTCAACACTAAACCAATCCCCTAAAACATTACTAAATTCTCCGGGATACTCAATAATAAAAGTGTCATGTATTGACAAAGGATGTCAGCGGTCCAGAAATGCTTAATGAGATACCTGAAAATGTATGCAAATTATACCAGCAAAGAGTCAATGAGGCAACAGGCCATTCAGGCAAGATACGGGACGAAAGCCAAAGAGATGATAGAAACCTTACAGGCGAAAACAGTTCCCACCTCCCTGATCAACGCCACTCCTCCACCTCCATTTCTGGAAACTATTTACCTCAAGAAGCATTTACAGAAAAAAAAAAAAAAAAAAAAAATCAGTTTCCTGAAATCGGAAGAGTGTTTACCTTTGAAAACCACCTGGCAAAATAGCTTAGCTTTCAGTCCTTCTATGATGTGCTAGTGTTCTTTTTGATCTGTGTTTAACAGGGGTGGGAGAAAAAGTAGGAGAGAGTCCAGATCAAAGGTAGGATCTCTCTGAAGTCACTGGGGGAACACCAGATGACCCTACACTGCATTTCCCACCCCACAGGCAGTCATCAGGGGTTGGAATATAGCCAACGAAACTCTGATTTTTGTCCTGTATGTGAGTTTGGACAATATTCTAATTCTGTTTGACAAATGGTTAGTCTAATGTATCTCTTATTTAAAGCCTAGGACATAATATTTGCATTTGTTTGGGATATTGCTATTCAAAATACTGCTACTCTTAGCCAATTTCTTCTGTATCTTCAACTGTGAGCTTCATTGCAGTGGAGGTCAGCACTGCAGTCTTCCATATAAGCACCATCCTGGGAAGGACTTTCCAGTTCCTATCATGGTCATTCCTCCATTCCTTCCAGCTTTCCCTCAGCCTAATTGTTCTTCCTCTTCCCCTTCGCTTCCCAAGCAGTTGATTCCTGAAGCCATTAGCTGGGGCAGAGCAAGGCGAGAATGTACAAAGAGGGGGACGAGACAGGACCTCGGTAGCCTGAAGTGAACTGTCATAGCCCCAGCAGGGTCAGGAGAGGAGAGTGCTGACCCGGGGTGGGTGAGTCAGCGCAGATGTGGGCATGGGCCATAGGGAAGGAACCTGCAGGGGTGATGGAGATCATTCCGTACCGAGGGGTCGACCCACACACTGATGTACTAAGAGCAAGGGGAGTCGGGTTTCTCACTGTTGGAGAAGGGGATTACAAACGCACAAAGGGAGAAAACGAAAATGAACACTAATGTGGGACTGGAAACGGAAATATTCGCGTTAACTTGTGTTTTCCGTATATAAAGATGGATTTTACAATATGGATGAAAATGTAGAGGGGTGTGTGTGTGCGCGTGTGTGTATATGTTTGTGCATGTGTGTGTGTGTGTGTGTGCGTGTGTATACATTTCCTAGTTCTAACCACTGAGATAGCTCACAAGGAGTAAGAGTCCAGCGGCAATGAGCCTGCTTGGCACCCAGATCCTGATTTCTAAATACCATTCTCCAGGGGCGCCTGGGTGGCTCAGTCCGTTAAGCTTCTGACTCTTGATTTCAGCTCAGGTCATGATCTCAGGGTCATGAGATCAAGCCCTGCACTGGGCTCTGCACTCAGCAGGGAGTCTGCTTGAGATTCTCTCTCTCCCTGTCTTTCCGCCCCTCCCACAACTCATGTTCTCTCTCTCTCTAAAATAAATAAACAAATCCTTAAATGAATAAATAAATAAAATACCATTCTCCACTAACAAAGAAAAACAAAACCCAGGGCTCCTTGAAGTAATGACTAATTCTAGGGCAGGGCCCAGGAAATTACAAGGTGAGCCTCTGCTACTTTATCAGACTAGTGAGCAATGGAGCACTCAAAGAATGCTGGAGCCAGATCAAAAGACCACGAGGAAGCTTGCCTGAGCTACTACCAGCCAAATTAGAGACCCTTTGAGCATCAAAATAAATAATGATAATACCAGATTATAACTCTCTCAATAAAAGAGGAAACCGATGAGTTCATATTGATATAAAGTTAAGACACTGAGGAAAAAGTTTGGTAAGGAATGGGTTATTCCCATGATTTCAAAGTACCTGCCCAAAGTACTTATTCTTTACAAAAGGCAAAACAGTAACTTGACAGTGGGGAAAGTTGGCAGACACAACATTAATCAACTGATCACTGTGAATATTATCAGTAATGGAACATTACAAATCATTCACAGCCTTTGTAAGATGCAAGGAGCAGACAGCACCCCTTCCACAATCCTCTTCCCTGCAGTGTGGAACCTGAATCTGAGGAGAAGCATGGGACAAGCTCACATAGAGGAACATATTACGAAATAGCTGTCTTGCAATCCTCCAGGAGTCAAAGTTATCAAAGCCAAAGAAAGGGTGAAAACTGGCTCCAGAGGAAGGAGAGAACAAAGCCAAGACAACCAGAGTCAACACGTTATTCTACACTGGACAGCTTTTCTGTAGCAGGCATTATGGGGAAAACTGGAAAACTTGAATAGGGTCTAAAGATTTGATGTTTTAAAAAAAAAAAAAAAAAAAGAGGGGCACCTGGGTGGCTCAGTGGGTTAAAAAAAAAAAAAGAAAAGAAAAGAAAAAGAGGGAGAGATTCTTTGTACCATCCTTGCAACTTTTGTAGGAGTTTGGGGTTCTTTTCAAGTAAACAAACAAACAAAAAACCTCTGAAAGAAACTTTAAAATAAATCACTTGAATTGTTATAATTCTCTCCTTTGGTGATTGCATTCACTCTGAAGTCTGCACAGTCTTCCACTACCCCAATAACAAGATGACTTTCTGCATTAGTGACCTGTTCGTACATGACAAACCACCCCAAAATATTGTTGCTCAGAACCACCATCGACTTAGGTCAGTATTCTGTGGTTCAGAAATTTCAGATGGGGTCAGCTGGGATTCTTCAGGGAGTTGGGGCTGGAACTACTCACACGTTTGCAGTCGGCTTCCAGGCCTCCAGGTAGGTGCTCCTGCTTTGTGAAGTTAGTGGGCGTCAGCTGAGATGACAAAGGCAAGCAGACACGTGTGGGTCAGGATCTAGCCAGCTGGGCTGGGCCTGTTTTCCATGGCTACTCCAGGCTCCAGCAAGAACAGGACAGGAAGGATGATTTCCTCCTCTTGGCAATAAAAATAAGAATAAATATTCCATAGGATTTTTATGGAGATTAAACAAGATAATGTACTGTTAACCCTTAACACACAGTAGGCATTCCATAATTTTTTCATACTCTCTACCCCCTCCCTAAGCAAAACCTACTCCCCTCTAGGAATTTCTCTCTTGACATATTCCCAATGGTCCTGGTTTTTGGAAACACTGTGAACATTTCAAATGTTCCTTTTGCTTTATTCCTTTGTATTCAGCCTGCTCACCTAAAGCAAAGGGCTTATATCACAGTCCTCGATAACTATCTTAAGTTTGAAAAAGCTTTTAATCATCAAATTCAGTTCACTCCGTTTCTGCCATCTTATTCAGCAAGCTATGGATGAACGTCTCACCTTTCCAGCCCTGTGCCAGAGCTGCTCGTCTGTGTCCGACCCCTGCACTGGCTTGTCAGCCCACAGCCAGGTCAGCCAGGCCACACACCTGAGCTCTCCTCCTCAGGACGCCGGCCACTCCGCTCCGATGATTCATCTCGAGGTTTTGGCCTGGGGGAATGACCCAGGGCTCCAGCTTACTGGACTGCCTGGATTCAGATCTCCTCTCCAGCACGTCCTGACCATGTGGCCATACACAAGCTCTGCAGTTTCTCTTAATTTGTTCATCTGTAAAACGGGATTGATGGCCACAGTGCTGCTTTATGAGGTGTTGGAGGATAAATGAAAAAACCTACAAAAAGCACTTAGTCTATGCCTGGTACATACCAAGGGCTTTAATAAGGGTTAGCCATGCCTACTGCCTCTTGGCCCAATCCTTTTCTCATCAACTATGCTTGCCCCTCCCTTGGTCCTGATCTCTACCCTCCCCTGGGGCAGCAGCACCATCAGCAGCTAACTGAAACCCAGCCTCTAGCCTGGTCTCCTCGAATCCAGCCTCTCCTACCCCCGCCCTCCCCCCCCCCCAGAGAAACCAGGGCAAGAGAAAAAGGCCCAGGTAACTTCTCCCTACTAAAAGCTTCACCTATCCCTGTCTTCCCAAACTATTTGGGATTAAGAATCAGTGTATTTCCTGAGCGCCTGTGTGGCTCAGTGGGTTAAAGCCTCTGCCTTCGGCTTGGGTCATGATCCTGGGGGCTCTCTGCTCAGCAGGGAGCCTGCTTCCTCCCCTCTCTCTCTGCCTGCCTCTCTGCCTACTTGTGATCTCTGTCTGTCAAATAAATACATAAAATCTTAAAAAAAAAAAATCAGTGTATTTCCTAACCAAAGATCAATAATAGAACATATCTTTGTAAAACACAATAAAAACTAATTATTGGAAAACTTTCATGTAAAAAACAAACAAAAAGTACAAGCCCAAGATTTCTATTATTAGATCTATTTATTAGATTAAGAGGCATAAATGCTCCCTCAAATTGCTTTGACAGTTTCTAAACACTTATTCCCAATTTCATTCATCTCTCTTTGGGCTCATGACAAATAGTTGCTGAACTCAGATGATACTTTCTCTCTTCAGAAGTGCTGTCAGGAGACCTACACCTCTTAGGCTCTGGTTAGTCCCCTGTTGAATTACCCCCAACTCTATATATACATATATAGATATATATATTTATGCACATACATATATATATGTGTGTGTATAAATACACACACACACACACACACCCCTATGTTATATATATATATATATATATATATATATATATATATATATATATAATTCCTTGGGGTTCCCCCAACACACAACGTTCCTATCTCTACTCCTTCCCACATGTGATTCTCTTTCCCATTTTTATATCCAGAAAACTCCTAAACATCTTTTGAGACTCTATGCAATGTAGCATGGCCTGAAGTCTTGCTTATCTGCTGCTGGTGCTGACTGAGGCTCTGTCCCTGGTGCTGTGGCTAATTGACACCACTGTCCTGACCTGCTTCTTGTTTGACGGCCAGCACTCCAGTCACTGGGGTCCCACTCCGTCTTAATAGCTATTGATTGCTAAGTCCTACAACCTCTCCCCAAAGCTGCCACAGTACTACTGTTATATATTAAAGGAAAACCTCCCTCTGAGTGACTAAAGCCATTTGAGGCTTTCAGTGAATCCTCCTTACTCTGTTTATCTGTCCCTTCTCCTAGAATAACTGGGGCAATAAATGTAAAGACCTACTCAGAAAATATTTCAAGGACACCAGCCTGTATATCAGGATCTTTGCCAAATGCCTGCTCTGTACCTGACTGACACCCAGATGGGTGTGGTAAATACAGAAGTAAAGACAAGGTCCCTTCAGAAAAGTAACACATAGAGCAGGTCAAGAAGCGCTATAATCACAAAATGTGGAAGTGGTTACAGTAATTCAAGGGACAGCACATAAGCGGTGATACAGATTTTAGCGCTGGGTCTGCATGAGTCTCATTTGTGCACATCTTCTGCACAGAGGCACTGACAACCTTTCCTCTCTTTTCAAAGATGTTTGTACAGTGAACAACCTTGAAAGAGAGAAACAATGTCTCCTTCTAGAGCAGAGGGAAATGTTTGTTGTGCAGTAGAACAAAAATAGTGTCTCCCTCCTGGGCAAAAGTTGGGCAGGTTTTCTGGCATTCCATTTATTGAAAAGAGGCTTTCTAAGGTCAGGTGTCCTCAGCTCGAAGCAAACCCAGTACATACGCAGCATCTAGGACCATGTGATGCCCCATGGTGACTGGGGGAATGGTGGTAAAAGTAGGTGACATGAGCATGAAGTGCCTGCCGCTTTCTCTGTGGGGAGTAATAAAATCCTGGGTCTCTTACCCAGGAGTGTCACGCTTTCTATCAGATTCATGAAACCATGGTGAACTAACATGTTAGCTTGAAAGTAGGATAAAATCAAAGAGCCTTCAGAGTTCTTGACATTTAGATGGGGTCAGGGAATTATTTCAGGGTCCCAACACCCACTTGAGCTAAAACATGTAGGCTTTGTATAAGTTAACCTCCAGGGCATTCTAGAACACAAATTAAAGACCATATGGAAGGGCAAAAGGGTATATAACCACATAGTGCCTTTAGGAAAATTCAAAAATAACAGGTTGACCAGGTCACCATCAAGGGTTTTACACACAGTCGTGAAAGTAAATCAGCATATTCAATTTAGTCTTAAGGTCCACTTTGAGATAAAACTTCTAATAATATTAACCATAGTCTTTGAACTAGCTAATACAGTACTTCTCAGCAAAACTGATGAAGAAAAACTATTCTGTGTCATGTTAATTGCTGTGCCAATAAAAATAGTCTTTCCCTACACAGTTTAGGGAAATAACATTTCCCTAGATTCTGAACTGCACGCAACTTCGATAGGTTTTGGTGTTTTTGCTTTTGTTTTTGTTTTCACTGAAGCCCTTCTCAATATTTCAATATAGAAAAAAATTTTGAACCACCAAAGGGGAAAGTTAGCATACAGGGTAGGCCCTGCTAATCTGATCAGATATCCTTTGTTTGAGGAACTCTGATTAATGTTTCCCATAATCATTATTCTGTTCCTCCTGATATGAGTAATGTTTGTATAACACATTGAAAAATCACTATGGCATTATAAGCAAACAAATGAAATGATAATTGAAAAAAATTAATCTTTGGCTTGATTTGCTTTAAAATGTGTCTACGGGATTAGGATTCTGTGGTCCTAATCTTTCATAACCTAAAACAAGATAAAATTCTGTAACGGCTTAAGTGCATCTGTTCTCTGCTCCAATGGCCTACAAATTAATAAATCACGCTATTAATTACACAGGGATATTTAAGTATTTTGGTCATACTTACTCATCTCTAGTTGACTATTCCAAGATCAATTCACACCATATATATATATGTCCAATATGCATATTTGAGACCTACCTTATATAATTCAAACATTATCTAGTTTGCCAAAAGAATGCACTTGAGGTTTTATTATGCTCCAGGTCACTGAAAATGAAGCATAACATACTTGCATTATTTCAACGTGGACAGATATACAATATATATCATCCTATGTGTATTATATCATAAATATACATTTCAGAAATACCTATGCAAATTCTTTCAACCTAAAAGTAAAGGGATTAGGAAACCAAGTAAAACCAAGTTGATAACCCTCTGATTATTGACCACTTTATAGCTGAAACAGTGGTTTAACCATTGCTACAAGCACACACTACAATATAAATGTAAGCATCATTTCCTTAAAGTTGTAGGGGAAATTGCTATTTTTCACATTGAAAAGCTCTCTTAGCTAAATATAATTGGAAGGTTTTTCATCATCTATTGCATGGCAAAAATTCAACGTGTTGGCTCTCTGCGGTCTACAAATCCATCCTTGAATCACCCCTAGTATGGAGCTATCATACAGAAAAGTCAATCAATATTTATTAAATAAGTAAATGAACTTTTCACCTTTTAGTTGATATAACTAATATTATACAATTTTAAGTACATTTGCTGATTTCTACAAAATTCTCTACCACCAATCCATTTTATCCAAATGGATTAAAAAGTTCATTAGTAAAAGAGATAAACAATGAAATGTCTAAATGGTTTATCAGACATAACTGCTAAATTACTAAAATCCTGAGGATGACATGAAAAATTAAATAAAACAATACAGTGGACATAGATTATATTCTGCTTATATAAGTTATACGTTTAAGTTGAAATGTAAACATTCGTCATTATAGTTTTTTAGTGAAATCATTAATATGACAATGTTCATTTATTTCGATTTTTTGAGCTTCTTATGGTAAGTAGCATTTATTTCATATAATCCCCTGGATTTTATGAATTTTGAAAGGGGTTGTGGGCTTTTTAAGATTTGATTTATTTATTTGGAGAAAGAGAGAGTGAGCAAGCATGAGTGGGGAAGACACAGAGGCAGAAGGACAAGCAGACTCCACACAGAACACAGAGCCTAACACCCTGAACCCTTGGGACTGGATTCAATCCCAAGGCCCTGCAGTCATGAACAGAGCCAAAATCAAGAGTCAAATGCTCAACCAACTGAGTCACCCAGGTGCCCTAATCCTCTGGATTTTAACAAAGTAGTATTTTGTTATTTAAAGGTCATGCCAAGAAGTTAGAAATTTATACTGGAATCAAGAAGAGAATTTAAACCACATAGGTGACTTTCCTGTCCCCATCTCCAAATGACTTCCATGTCTCTCTGGCTCATGGGCCTAGGTTCTTCATTTGTGTGAGTGTTCGTTTTGGTGTAGCCAGGATAATTAATCCTCAGTGGCAAAGCCCTCTGCACCAGCATGCATGTATGAGGACTGACCACCACACATATCCCTACATTATTGGTGCTTATTAGGCTCACATCTGCCCTACAGAAAGGTGAAAAGCAGCAATTCCCAACCTCAATGAATATATGATTTATATGAAAAGACAGTCCTATACAAAATTAACTGTTCTAGATTCTGGGGATGAT
This sequence comes from Mustela nivalis, assembly GCF_964662115.1. Taxonomy (NCBI): domain Eukaryota; kingdom Metazoa; phylum Chordata; class Mammalia; order Carnivora; family Mustelidae; genus Mustela; species Mustela nivalis. The sequence goes on along the minus strand of NC_139034.1, from coordinate 80,890,236 downwards.
GGCAGAGTAGGAGCACCCTAAGCTCACCTTGTCCCACAGATACAAGTGGATGACACCCAAATCAGTGTAAATAATCCAGAGAAAACCCAAGGGCTGGCAGAACAAACTCTCCACAGCTAAATGTAGAGAACAGTTCACACTGATGTAGAACGTTTTTTCACGTGTCTGTTGGCCCATTTGTATGTCTTCTTGGAAGAAATGTCTATTCAGGTCTTCTGCCCATTTCTTGACTGAATGATTGATGGATACCTACCATTTACATCCATGTGAATAGAACTGGAGGATATTATGCTAAGTGAAATAAGCCAATCAGAGAAAGACAATTACCATATGGTTTCACCCACGTGAGGAATATAAGAAATAGCACAGAGAATCATAGGGGAAGGGAAGGAAAATGAATGGGAATAAATCAGAGAGGTAGACAAACCGTGAGAAGCTCTTGTCTCTGAGAAGCGAACTGAGGGTTGTAGAAGGGACGGAGGGGTTGTGTAACTGGGTGATGGACATAAAGAAGGGCACGTGTTGTGATGCGTGCTGGGGGCTATATGCAAATGATGAATCACTGAACACTACATATGTTGACTAATTAAATTTTTTTTTTTTTAAATGTTAACGCAAAAAAGAAAAAAAAAGAACAGGCCACATTTCAAAGGGTAAGAAGGATAGAGGCACAGTCGGAGCTAAGGGGCTTCACAGGACTGTCTGCAGGAGGGAGAAGTGACAGGGTGGAGAGGGAAAGAAACAGATACCCATGCGCCCCAGACACGGGGAAAACCAACCCCATAACATTTGGCTTTGAAAACCAGAGGAGCTGGAATTTCAAGAGTTCTTACAATCAGCAGGTCTTAGCACCTGGAACTTTAAAAATCAGCAGGCTCTTGGAAGAGCCTGGAGGGAGAGAAGAACCTAAGTACCCACCCTTAAAGAGACAGTACAACAAAGAACCCTACAGAGATACAGCAGAGAAGCAGCAGTTTGAAAAATGCAGGTATACAGAAAGGAGAATTGCTTACTAATACCAGAGCAAGTCCTGGAGGGGCAGGGATCTTGGGAGACTTCTCCAGGCACACAGGAGCTGATGAGAGCCATTTCCTTCCCTATACCCCAGCACTGACACACAGACACCAGCCAGAACTAGTCAGCTCTTATACTGGCAACCTAATTTGCTAATAGCCCAACCCATGCCCACATTCTCCTACAGATAATCCCCCTCCAGCCAGACCTCTGCCCCAGGTCCCCTCCCACAGGGACAACACAAACTTTGCTAACACCATGTGTCCCATTCCCCACATAGCTTCTGCAGACCCAACCCCTCCAACCTGGCCCGCCTCAGCCCATAGCATTTTCCTTTCCACAAGCCCACAACTTGCTGGCATCACAGGCCCCAGCACTGGGGTTCTCCTACAGACCTGCCACCTCCAATATGCACGTGGCCAAAACCTATTCAGAGCACAATGCCACAAGCCTGGCAGTGTGTAAGGAACCCCAACAGGGGTCAGCACCACTCCAAAGTAACTCTTGTTCCAGGAGGAAGGAAAGAAAACCACAGACAGAGGTCCCACTGAGGTCCCACCAGGGGGCTGTGAGACAGACATCTGGTCTAAATGTAGACTGGCCTCCCAATGAAAGCTTCTCAGGGGACAGCACAGGGAAAGCACCTTGCAGTTCTGTGTTATTGCATCTCTGCAAACACCTGCCTGACTCAACTCAACCCAGTGTGGTCCCAGACTGGCCCACTAACAACACAGGCAAAGAGAGCCATTGCAGAGGACTGGGCTGAAGAGGAAAGCAGCTCATCCACAACAGCAGGACACATGCAATACACACAGGAGACAACCCTGAAGCACCAGATTCTGGGTAACAGAGGACATCACACTGCAAGGCATAAGGGGCCTCTTCTTTGTAAGGCCATCAAGAGCAAGAGACATAGTTGATGTTCTTAACACAGAGAAACAGACAGAGACTTAGACAAAATGACGAGACAGAAGAATATGTCCCAGATGAAAGAACAGGACAAAATCATAGCGACACAGAAACAAATAATATGCCTGATAGAGAATTTAAAGTAATGATCATAAAGATACTCACTAGACTTGAGAAAAGAATGGAGGACCTCAGTAAGACCCCTAACAAAAAGATAGATAACATAAGAACCAGTCATGGATGAAGAATTCAATAAATGAAATTTAAAATACACTAGATGGAATAAATAATAGACTAGAAGAGGCAGAAGAACAGATCAGTAACCTGGAGAACAGAGTAATGGTAAATATAAGAAGAAAAAAATAAAAATACACTTATGGAATTCAGAGACAACATCAAGAATAATAACATTCATGTTATAGTGATCCTAGAAGATGGGTGGAGGCAAAAAATTTATATGAAGAAATAATAGCTGAAAACTTCCTAAATCTAAAGAAGGAAATAGAAATCCAGGTCCAGGAAGCACAGAAAGCCCTCAACAAAACCCAAGGAGGACCACATCAAGACATATATTAATTAAAATGCCAAAAATGAGTGACAAGGAGAGAATTTAAAAAAGGAGCAAAATAAAAGAAAAACATTACATACATGGGAAACCCGAAAAGGCTATCAGCTAATTCTTCAGCAGAAACTTTGTAGGCCAGAAGGCATGATATATTCAAAGGTGCTGGCTGGGTAGCGGGGACAGCCCACAACCAAGAACACTCTATCCAATAAGTCTAGCATTGAAAATAGAAGGAGAGATAAAGAATTTCCCAGACAAACAAAATTAAAGGAATTCATGACCACTGAGCCAGTCTTATAAGAAATGTTAAAGGGAACTCTGATTGGAAAGGAGAGGCCATAATAAAAGTGACAAACGTAGGAAACACACAAGCAGTAAAAATAAGCATATCTCTAAAAATCAGTCAAAGGATTCACAAAAAAAAAAGTATATAAAGCCTGACAACACATACATAAAATGTATTTTTTGGGAAGGGAGGAGTAAGGAATGGGTTCAAATTTAAGTGACTATCAACTTTATAAAGATCCCAATATGCATAAAAGATGTTATATACAAAGCTGATATCAAAAGCCAGTAATAGATATGCAAAAATTAGAGAGAAAGGTACCAAGTATATCACTGAAAAAGGCCAGCAAACCATAAGAGAAGACAGGACAAGAAGAAAGAAACAGAAAAGGGAAAAAAAGAAAAGAAAAGAAAGAACTACCCTCCCTAAAATAAAACCAAAAAAAGAATGGCAATAAGTACATCTCTATCAATAATCACTTCCAAAAAAATTACTTTCAATGTAAATGAACTCAATGCTCCAATCAAAAGATCTAGGGTGACACAATGTTTAAAAAAGCAAGACCCATCTATATGCTCCTTACAAGGGACTCATTTCACACCTAAGGACACTGCAGATTGAAAGTGAAGGGATAGAAAAACATTTATCATGCAAATGGAAGTAAAAAGAATGCTGGCATAGCAATACTTATATTGGACAAAATAAACCTTAAAACAAAGACTATAAAAAGAGACAAATAACAACACAATATAATCAAAAAGGGAATAATCCAATAAGATGATATAATAATTATAAATATGTATGTATCATCATGGGAGCACCCAAATATATAAAGCAGCTAATTACAAACATAAAGGCAGTAATTGATAGTAATGTGATAATAGTAAGGGACTTCACTACCCCACTTACATCAATGGTCATCCAAATAGAAAATCAATAAGGAAACAGTGGCTTTGAATGGCAAATTGGACCAGTTAGATCTAATAGAAAATCCACAGCCTTCCATCCTGAAACAACAGAATACACGTACTTTTCAACTGTATGTGGAACATTCTCCAGAATAAATCACATATTAGACAACAAAACAAGTCTTGAAAAATTCAAAACGACTGAAGTCAGGACCTACATTTTTTTCTGAACAAAACACTCTAAAACAAGAAATCAATCACAAGGAAAAAAAGTCTAGAAAGAACACAAATACATGAAGGTTAAATAACATGCTACTGAACAATGAATGGGTCAACCAAGAAATCAAACAGGAAATAAAAATATATATATTTGGAGACAAATGAAAATGAAATCTTTGGATGTAGCAAGAGCTGTTTTAAGAGGAAGTTTATAGCAATACAGGCCTACCTCAAGAAGCAAGAAAAATCTCAAAGAAACAATATAACTCTATACCTAAAGGAGCTAGAAAAAGAAGGGGGGGAAATGAAAACTAGAAAGAAGAAAATTTTAAAAATTAAAGTAGAAATAAACAAAATAGAAACTGAAAAAATAATAGAATGAAACCAGGAGATGGTTCTTTCAAAAGATCAACAAAATTGGTAAACCTTTAGCTAGACTCATTTAAAAAAAGGAGAGAGAGATAAAATCAGAAATAAAAGAGGAGAAATAACCAATCCCACAGATATACAAAGGATTATAAGAGAATATTATGAAAAATTATATGCCAACAAATTAGACACTTAGAAGAAATAGATAAATTCCTAGAAATATATAACCTCCCAAAACTGAATCAGGAAGAAATAAAAAATTTGAACAGACGAGCAATGAAATTGAATCAGTAATCAAGAAACTCCCAAGAAACAAAAGTCCAGGACCAGACAGTTTCAGGTAAATTTACTGGTGAATTCTACCAAACATTTAAAGAATAGTTAATACCTATTCTTCTAAAACTATTCCCAAAAATACAAGAGGAAGAAAAGTTTCCAAAGTCATTCTATGAGGTCAGCATTATCCTGACACTAAAGCCAGGTAAAAGGGCACCTGGATGGCTCAGTCAGTTAAGCATCTACCTTTGGCTCAGGTCATTTATCCCAGGGTCCTGGAATTGAGGCTTGCTCCATGTTCAGCAGGGAGCCTGCTTCTCCCACTCCTCTCCACTTGTGCTCTCCTGTGCTAACTCTAGTGCTATCTCTGTCACTATCTCTGTCTCTCTTTCACTCTCAAATAAATAAAATCTTAAATAAATCAATAAATGAATAATAGATAAAGATACTACAAAATGAGAGAATGAGAGAGAACTACAGGCCAATATGTCTGGTAAACATCAATGGGAAAATCCTTGACAAAATATTAGCAAATGAAATCCTGCTAATGGCCAAAGCAATCTTGAAAAAGAACAAAACTGGAGGTATAACCATCCCAGTTTTCAAGATATTCTACAAAGCTATAGTAATCAAAACAGTGTGGCACTGTCACAAAAATAGGCACACAGATCAATGGAACATAATAGAAAGCTCAGAAACAAACCCATAATTATATGGCCAATTTCAACAAAGGAGGAAAGAATATGCGATGGGAAAAGACACAGTCTCTACAACAAACAGTGTTGAGAAAACATGACAGAAATATGCAAGAAAATTAAACTGGACCACTTTCTCCCACCATATACATGAATAACCTCAAAATAATTTAAGAACTTAAATGTGAGATCAGAAACCATAAAAATCTTAGAAAAGAGAACAGGCAGTAATTTCTCTGACATCAGCCATAGCAACATTTTTCTAGATATGTCTCCTTAGGCAAGGGAAACAAAAGCAAAAATAAACTACTGGGACTTTATCAAGATAAAAAGCTCATGCACAGCAAAGGAAACATCAATAAAACTAAAAAATAACATACTGAATGGGAGAAGATATTTGCAAAGATATATCTGATGAAGGGTAAGTATCCAACATATATGAAGAATTTATACAACTCAACACCAAAAAAATAAATAATAAAGATTAGGCAGAAGACCCGAACAAACATTTCTCCCAAGTTGATATACTGATGACCAGCAGACACATGAAAATATGCTCAACCTCACTAATCATCAGGGAAATACAAATCAAATCCACAGTGAAAGATCACCTTATATCTGTCAGAATGGCTACCATCAAAACCATAAGAAAGAACAGGTGTTGGCAAGGATGTGGAAAAAAAGGAAAACATGTGCACTGTTGGTGAGAATGCAAACTGGTGTAGCCACTTTGGAAAACACTGTGGAGGTTTCTTAAAAAGTTAAAAATAGAATTATCATATGATCCAGTAATTGTACTAATGGGTATTTATTTACTCAAAGAAAATTTAAGTATGAATTCAAAAAGATATATATACCTCTATGTTTATTGCAACATTATTTGTAATAACCAAGATTTGGAAGCAAGCCAAGTGTCTGTCAATAGATGGATGGATAAAGAAGAAATGATGTGGTATAAACAGGTAGATGGCAGATGATAGATAGACACAATGGAATATTACTTAGTCATAAAAAAGAATGAAATCTTGCCATTTGCAACAACATGTATGGATCTAGATGGCATAATGCTAGATGAAATAAGTCATCTAGTCATCTAGTCAGAGATAGGAAAATACCACAATATTCCACTTATATGAGAAATTTAAGAAACAAATGAACAAGGAAAAAAAGAGACAAAGCAAAGAACAGCCTTTAAACTCTGGAGAACAAACTGATGGGTACCAGAGGGAAGGTGGGTAGGGGGATGGGTGAAATAGGTGAAAGAGATTAAGGATATGTTTATCATGATGAGCAGTGAGTAGTGTATAGAATTGTTGAATCACTATATCATACACCTGAAATTAATACATAACATTCTATGTTAACTATACTGGATTTTTAATTAACTGGACTACAGAATGGAGTTCATTTACTCATCCATTCACCTAGTCATTATTCATTCACTCAGCAACATTTATTTACCACATATTATGGCCCAGGTCTTGCAGAAGGTATCACAGGTACAGAAACTAATAAAATACTGTAGTCCAGTGTAATGCTTCTTACTCCCCTTACATTACTTACATTACTTCTACCTCACATTTTCCAGGCCCTATAGCTCCTCAACTACCAAAGAAGGCTACTGTCTACAGTTTTCTCCAGAATCCCCAGCCAACAGACAGTGGTTCAATCCTCCTAGTGCACAAATTAGTTTAATTAACTTCCTTCTTCAAAAGCTTTTAGTTGCACCCCCTAACCTATGGAGTAAATGATAAATTCCTTAAATGACAATAATTTAAGGACCTCGCTATCCTGGGCCAAATCTATCTTTCCATTCCTAAGAAACTAATATGCTGAGGAGTGATTTACATTACCCCAGCCTTTCTACATATACTATTTCATACATATATTACCCTAGCCTTTTCACATATATTATCTTCATAATGACACCAGAAATTCACAGAGCACTGTTGTGTACTCCCCTACAACATATCCTTTTCCTCCTGGGCACACCACTGATTTGTAAGCCCCCAAGACCTAGGTGGAGTCACATGACTAGTTCTGACCAATGGAATGAGAACAGATTTCTGAGCCTGGTACTGAACAATCTCTCTTCCTCTCCCTTCCCTTCTGCAGTGAATGTGGGGACCAAATATTAAGGACAATGGCATCCCAAGATGGAATCCCTAACAATCATCCTACATAGAGCATCTATCCCCACCCTGCCTCTCTGCCACCCCCCAAAAACTAAATTGGACTAAAATGTTAGGAAACATTCAATTTTTATTGTTTTAAGTCACTGAGATTTCTGAGTTTACTTGTTGTTACAGCATACGCTATTTTATTCTGACAATGCAGCCAGCATTTGATATCTTTTTAGAAATGAGGAAACTAAGATTCCAAAAGGCAAGTGATATCCAAATTCATGTAGCTAATAAGTAGAACTATAAATTCAGGTCTCTACTTTCTGTAATGGTTTATTTTATATATCCACTTCACTGGACTAAGGAATGCCCACATAGCTAGTAACACATTATTTCTGGGTTTTTCTGTGAGTATGTTTCTGGAAAAGATTAGCATTTGAAGCAGTAGACCAAGTAAAGATTATCCTCACCAGTGCAAGTGGGGACCAGCCAATTTGTCAAGAGTGTGAATAGAACCAAAAGGCAGAGGCAGAGGGAACTTGCTCTCTGTCTGAGCTAAGTCATCTACCCTCTCCTTTTCTTGGGCTTCAGTGCTATACACAGGGTTGGGTTTATATTACCTTGCATATCAGTCACCCAATAATCATGTTGGATGAATAAATGTGATGGTTTAACTGTTTAATCTATCTTCAGTACATACATAGACTTAACAGCAAATGTCAATGAAAGTCGCTTCTGATAATAACAAAGAAGGATAATTTATGCAAAGGATCTTCTGGATAAGATGTCCACTTTGATCTCCTTTTTAAATACAGGACATTAGTTCTGATTTATAAAGTGTACTTTGAAATCCTCTGATCTTCTCTAATGAGCCACTTGATTATATAAGGCTGTGCCTCATGTTTCAGAAATGAATCGGTACTGTGTTAGCCAGAGCTGGGCTTAGGAAATTTGAATAGTGGAGCAGACTATGAAGAAGCAGTTCTTCCTGTGTTACTTTTGTTGCCACAAACCAATTTACTTCAGCAAATTTTACCTACTTAAAACACACACACACACAAATTAAAACATGTCTTTAAAAAAAAAACTGCTTCTAAATAAACCTTAGATGCAATTAGAATTATGATACTTATTATGAAGAGCTATGTCTCCTTCCATGTGGTGCTAGTGACAAAGGTTAAAAATACCCTCCTACAAAATACCACATAATTAAACAAAGCAATTTTGTAATTACCCACTACACAACTGGATAAATTCCAAGTGTCGTAATTGTTTTAACCTATAGATGATCTACTTGTACAAAAAAATAATAATAATAACAAATACGTCCAAATGGTAGAAGAATAGAATTTCTTTTCAGGATTATTTAATTTTGGTTCTATTCTCTCATTTGTTATAAGTTTCTCTTTTTAAAAAAAAAAAATTTAAAAATAGCAAACCATTTCTGCTCCTTGCATCACCCTCCACAAGTAACTATGTATAGATATGGGCATAGAATGTTGAGCTTTTGATCTTGACGAAGTCCCAAAAGTTTATTATTGGTTTTGTTTCCTTTGCCTTTGGAGACATATCCTGAAAGAAGTTGCTGTGGCCGACCAATGTCGAAGAGGTTACTGCCTATGCTCTCCTCTACGATTTTGATAGATTCTTGCCTCATGTTGAAGTCTTTTATCCATTTCGTGTTTATCTTTGTGTATGGTGTAAGAGAATGGTCAAGTTTCATTCTTCTACACATAGCTGTCCAATTTTCCCAGCACCATTTATTCAAGAAACTGCTTTTTTGTACTGTATATTTTTTCCTGCTTTGTTGAAGATTATTTGACCATAGAGTTGAGGGTCAAGAGCTTCTGCACAGCAAAGGAAACAGTCAACAAAACAAAGAGGAAACCCATGGAATGGGAGAAGATATTCACAAATGACACTACAGACAAAGGGGTGATATCCAAGATCTATAAAGAACTCCTCAAACTCAACACACACAAAACAGATAATCACATCAAAAAATGGGCAGAAGACATGAACAGACCTTTCTCCAAAGAAGTCATACAAATGGCTAACAGACACATGAAAAAATGTTCATTAGCCATTAGGGAGATTCAAATCAAAACCACATTGAGATACCACCTTACACCAGTTAGAATGGCCAAAATCAACAAATGTTGGAGAGGATGTGGAGAAAGGGGGACCCTCGTACACTATTGATGGGAATGCAAGTTGGTGCAGCCACTTTGGAAAACTGTGTGGAGATTCCTGAAGAAATTAAAAATAGAGCTACACTGTGACCCTGCAATTGCACTACTGGGTATTTACCCCAAAGGTACAGATGTAGTGAAAAGAAGAGCCATAGGGTACTCCAATGTTCATAGGAGCAATGGCCACAGTCACCAAACTGTGGAAAGAACCAAGATGCCCTTCAATGGATGAATGGATAAGGAAGATGTGGTCCATATACACTATGGAGTATTATACCTCCATCATTCACCCGAAAGGGTGAATACCCAACTTTTGTATCAACATGGATGGGACTGGAGGAGATTATGCTGATTGAAATAAGTCAAGCAGAGAGAGTCAAGTATCATATGGTTTCACTTACTTGTGGAGCATAAGGAATAACACAGAGGATACTGGGAGATGGAGAGAAGTGAGTTGAGGAAAATCAGAGGGGGAGACAAACCATGAGAGACCGTGGACTCTGAGAAACAAACTGAGGGTTTTGGAGGGGATGGGGGTGAGTGTTGGTGAGCCTCGTGGTGGGTATTATGGAGGGCACATATTGCTTGGAGCACTGGGTGTGGTGCATAAACAATGAATTCTGGAACACTGAAAAAAAAATTAAATAAAAAATTTTTTAAAAGAATGTCAAGCTTTCTGCTTGAGGATTTTTAAAACCTAGCACTGGAAATGAGACATATGGTGGAACGTGGCATATTGAAAACTCAAGCCCCACCATCAATAGGTGTAAGAATAATGCCTCAGGACAAGTTGAAGGAACTCATTATAATAATCTGATAGAGACAAAACTCTGTAAAATACAAATCCCTGTTTCCCTAGGATCAAATTACACCATTATGTAGGCAAATCCCCACCATGCCAACTTCCTGTGTTGAGCTTCTAAAAGTTTCAGTCTAAACTGCACGCCATCCCCTCATCTTTCCAAAGTGCCAACGGGGCAGGGTCTTTCACCCAGCTCCAAATAAATGTCCAGTGACCTCACAGTCCACCCCTACTTTCCCTGTCACACTAAGATGAAGGACAGCTTCTGTAGGTAATTTTAGAGAAGGAATCCATTCTGCACAATCCAACACACTCTGAGATGACAAAGGGGAAAAACTCTTTTTTGAAACCATCCTTCAGAATTTCCAGGTCACTGGCTGGATTTTAAAATCACAGTGATGACCAACCACTTTCATCAAATATCCATGATACACCTTAGGCATTTTGCAAAGTACTAATCCTAATACTCTTACCAAATGTCACCATGGAGTACGTACACTTGTTAATTATTTAGTCGTTTTATTTTGAAAGTCGTATTATTGCTTTAGACTCGGACCACTTCCCCACAGTACATTGAGCAAGTGTTCCTGGGGTTCAGGAGGCTGGGTGGAGTTTCTCTAAAAGAAAAGTCTAAAAACTGATGGTATCTGATGAAGTTGCATTCAGCTCTCACTATAAGAGCCTGATAATAACTTTTCTGGAAGACTACTTTTACCTTCTGGAAAAGTGCACAACAGGAGCCCCTGGGTGGCTCAAAAGACTCTTGGTTACAGCTCAAGCCATGATCTCAGAGTTCTGGAATCGAGCCCCACATCAGACTCCGTGCTCAGTGGGGAGTCGGCTTGAGGATTCTCTCTCCCCTCTGACCCTCCCCCACTTGTTCTCTCTCTCTCTCTCTCAAATAAATAAATAAATCTTTTTTTTTTTTTTTAAGTGTACCACAGAACATGTTAACCAATGAGTCACAGGGTCCAAGTTCAATGTTCTTTGGAAACTCATCTCTCAGTTTGAGCATACAGACTGAGGAAGGACAAGGGTCATGAAATGACTACAATGGTCCAGACAAAGTAGCCTGGATTTGTCCCCCAGCCTCTCTTTTTTCTGAACTTTTGTATGAAAATAAATGTCTAAGTTATCTGATCTCCAGATATATTGAGCATTCAGTAGAAAACAACTTGAAGCAATACAAAGAGAGCATACATTTTCATCACCTATGCTAGACACATTGCTAGGTGTATTATAAAAATTATTTTAAGTCCCTATGACAAGGTTTTTTTTTCTGCATGAGAACTCTAAGGTTCTAAGATTTTAAGTGACCTTGTCAAGGTCACCTAATAAGAAAGTAATGTAACAGCATTTGTCTCGGGGCACCTGGGTGGCTCAGTGGGTTAAAGCCTCTGCCTTCGGCTCAGGTCATGATCCCAGGGTCCTGGGATCAAGCCCTGCATCAGGCTCTCTGCTCAGCAGGGAGCATGCTTCCTTCTCTCTCTCTCTGCCTGCCTGTCTGCCTACTTGTGATCTCTGTCTGCCTGTGCTCGCTCTCTCCCCCTCTCTCTCTCTGATAAATAAATAAAATCTTTTAAAAAATTTTTAAAAAAATAAAAATAAAAATATTTTCTAAAAAAAGACAGCATTTGTCTCCATAGCCTACTGTCCTTCTACTATAGCATATTACCTCATTGATTTTAAGTTCAAAATGTTGGGTTTCTGTTTCTTAACCTCTAAATCTTTTTTTTCTATGAAAAAATTGTAATGTTCTTAAAATCACATGGCTTATAATTGATGATGATGGGATTCAAATGTTGGCTTTATGTTTCTCTCCATCATACAGCATTCAAAATAAAATGAACATTTGGTCTTACTCTGTCAATTCTCTTCTTCCTCTGGTCTTCCTCTCCAAACCTGGGATCATCTTGAAAGCGTTTTTCCTCTCAATGACACACATCCTATACCTCAAATGGATCTGGTAATTTTACCTTCAAAATCCTACTCAAACCCCCCACTTCTCTGTATTTCCATCTCTACCTCCAGAACGAGTGTCCACCATCTCCAGCCAAGCACCTGTGCTCGCCCCGATCTAGCCAATCATTCCAATAGAGCCAGAAACATAAAGGAGACCAATATATTATATTATATTCTCAGCACTTAAAACCCTTCAATGATCTCCTAAATTTCACTTAGGATTACCTCTGGTCATTTCTCCCCACATTCCTTACTCATTCTTTCTGTTCTTCACAAATATCAAGCCATTTTCTGTTTCCCCTCCAATAAAATGTTTTGTTTTGTTAATTAAACATGGTCCGAATGTGACTGAACATGACATGGCCAGATACTATTCTGTATCCTATGAGCCAACCATATGATCTTGGTTGGTACAGATCCTCCTAGGAGGTCTCCTATAAAGCATCTTTTTTCCTCTGGCATTTTTAAAGTATCATTGACGTATAACATTCTGTCGATGTCAGGTGTATGATATAATGATTCCATATTTGTATACACTGTGAAATTATTTCCACAATAAGTTTAGGGATCACCTGTCACCAAAGTTATAATATTTTTTTCTCATGATGAGAACTTTTTAGATTTATTCTCTTGGCAACTTTCAAATATGCACTACAATTTTATTAATTCTAGTCACCGTGCTGTACATTCCATCCCCGTGACATTTATTTTGTAACTGGAAGTTTATACCTCTTGACCTCCTTCCCCATCTCACCCACACTCCCACCCCCAGCAACTACCATTCTGTTCTCTCTATCGCTGAGTCTGGTTTTCAAATTTATCGAGTACTTATCCGCTTCAGGGGCTTCGTCCAAGCTGATCCTTCCACCTGGAGCACTCTTACTCTCCATCATCCTGCTCCACAGATACTCCTTCCCTGCCCCTCCCTCTCTCCTCCCCCTTCTCAGTTTCCTGTAGTAAGGCCCTGGCTACGTTGCAGTTAAAAAGGGAGTCCAAGAAACAATGGCTTAAATAAGATGGAAGCTCATTTTCTGTAATTATAATCCACGAGCCCAAGGCTTTAACAGAGATCCTGCCACCTTCAAACTATAGCTTCCATCTTGGGATCAAAGGTTTTCATTTCATTTCTCGTCATTTCCAGCCCACAGAAAGGCAGAAAGGGCCCAGGAATATACATGATTCCTTTTTAGGACACACCCCAAGAGTGGTTAAGAAAAATTCTTCCTGTTTTTATCCCACTGGCCAGAACTTTAGTCAGGTGGACAAGCTATAAGAGATGGTCAGTGTTTGGTGGTGCTTCCAACCAAAACTCAAACACTGTTATCAAAGACAGGCAGAATAGACATTAGAGAAAAACAAGCAGCCTCTATACTTTCTCTTCACAGGACTTACTTCAGTCAATAATTATGTATCTATTTAGTTCCTGATCTGGTCAATGTCTGTCTTCTCTTTTAACCATAAATTTGATGAGAGAGAAACATTGTACCTGTTTGGATCACCACAATGTTTACCATGCCTAATACAGTTCCTGGAGTATACTAGATGAATCATAAATGTTTAGTGATTGAGTGAGTAGACAAGAATTATTTTTTTTAAGACTATTTATTTATTTGACAGAAAGAGATCACAAGCAGGCAGAGAGGCAGGCAGAGAGAGAGAGGAAGAAGCAGGCTCCCTGCTGAGCAGAGAGCCCGATGCGGGGCTCGATCCCAACACTCTGAGACCATGACCTGAGCCGAAGGCAGCAGCTTAACCCACTGAGCCACCCAGGTGCCCCTAGACAATAATTTTGTAAGAGTTGTGTAAATTAATATGCCTACCTTCCTCTGACTATACTTCTCAGAGGACAGAATATACACTCTGTTATGTGAGTATGGGTATCTCCATCAACGCTCCCAACTCCTATGCTGCCTCTGCTCTTCAGAACCCATTTCTTCCTTGTACACCTTCTCTGGAGTTTATTAACACTCCACTGGAACGTTTTACCTGACCTAGTTTGCATTTGTCACTGCTGATCTACTCCCTATGTTTCTTATAATTCTTTCTGTCTTGGATTTCTGTCCTGCGAACCAATGTTACTTCTGACCACCTCTCCAAATCAGAAAGCCAGCTATCTGCTTTTAAGCCTCTACCACAATGAGGCTTTGCTCACTGATACCACTTCCTTCTTTCATTCAACAATTATTTGAATCTCCACTCTGCTTACTATGCTAGTCGCCAAGACCCAACCTATATAATATAACCTCATTTCCCCAAAGAATCTACAAGTCTGTTTCGGAGATAGACTAGAAAATAAACAATTCTAATCTAAAGCAACAAGTACCATAAAAGAGACTTGCTTAAAAAAACAAAGGAACACATTTATTGAGTACCTGCTACTACCCCATTGTGTCTCATATTATTATCGTCAGATCATCCAAGCTTTAAAGATAAGGAAGCTCAGGCTCAGAGAGTTAAAGTAGTTTGCTCAAAGTCAGACATCTCAGAGACATAAAGTAGAACTGCCAGTTCAAGGTGATCTGAGGAAGTCACCATCTTTTCCCCTGGCAAGTTCTAATACAATTCTCCTCTACTATGCTCAGCTCTATTCTAACCTATGCTCTTAACATGGCTCTCAGATGTGCATCTTCTCCTTGTCCCCAAGCATGCAGAGCCAAACAGGCCCCCATGCATCTGGGGTAATGGCCTCTCATGTTCTTTGCCTCAGTCCAGGATCTTGTCAGAACAGTAGGCACGACTGGATGCTAGGCAGTACAGAGAGAAATTACTTTGTTTGTTGAGGTGCCAATTATATCTTGCTGCAAATGACGTTCAAACAACAATGTACTCTTATTTCTTGTGGTTCTGAGGGTTAACAGGGCTCAGGAGGGTATTTCTTGCTCAGGAGCTCTCATGGCATTGCAGTGAGATGCTGGCTGGGACGCGAGTCATCAGACGACCTCCTCGCTCACATTTCAGGTTCCTGGGATAAGATTGCTGGGAAAATGGAGAGTGGGCAGGCCTCCCTATGGTTACCTGAGGTTACCTCACAGCATGGCAGTCTCAGAGCAGCTGGACTTCTCATGTGACAGCAGGCTTCCCCAAAAACATGCATTCCAAGAGGCCTGGGAGAAAGCTTTAGGCTTCTTTTGATCTAGCCTTATAACTTCCAGAATGTCCTTTCCACTGAATTCAGATAAGTGTAATTCAGTCAAAAACCTCAGTCCAGATTCCAGGAGACCGGTTAGACTCTACTTCTCCATGAAGGAAGAAGCAAAAAACTGGTGGCCTTCTTAATCAACTTCATGTGGACTAACACAAATCCGAGTTTAAATCCCAGCTCTGCCACTTACTAGCTGTGCGGCCTTAAGCCAGTGAATGAATCTCTCTGAAACTCAGTGTTCTCACCTGTAAAACACTGAAAACAGTATTTATCTCACCAGGTTGTTGTGAGAACAAAGAGAAATCCAGTGTGTGAAATGCCCTGTGCCAGGCAGACGCTCAGTAGGTGTTCGTCTTCTTTCCCATCATGTTCCACCCTCACTCCCAAGCAGGTGGCAGAACAGGGTTTCCTATTTGAATTCCTAAATGAATGAATGCATGAAACCATGCAATTCGTGGAGCATCCCAAGTATCTTCCGATATGCTATTCCTCATGTCACTCTCACACTTAAGAATACAAAGGATCTTTTAATCACTACAGAGTAACCCCAAGTTCCCTGCTGAGTGTCTAGAACCCTGGGATCTCCTAACCTCTGCTGCCCCATGACTGATCTCAGGGCTTGTCTGGGCAGCCTCCCAGACCTCCTGCTAGCACAGAGCTCAGCACCCACATATAATGTGTGCTTAAGAGTACCCCTTGCTACCACAGAAGCCAAAGGAAAGAGCTCCCACTTGCCAAAGCTAAAGCAATCTAAACAGGAAAATGAGTAAAGTAATATTGGGTCATAACCCAAATTATAAAATAAATATTCTTGAGACCATACAGATATAAATAAATGATTAAATGATTAAATCAATTAATAAATGGGGAGAAGAGAAAAATATCCTGTGCAAAGAATTCCAAATAATTTAAGTAAATACTCCCATCTCAAGAAAGGGAACATTACACCCACCTCCCAATGCCTCAACTGTGGACTGAGCATAGTGACTTCTTTCCAAAGACTATAGTACAGAAAGGAAGAAACTTGACCAGCTCTACCTCAGCCAAGTGATCAAGGTCAGCATCAGTAGTAATCTGTCATGTTGATTGTATGTGGTTGATACGATACGGTGAAAAGGGCACTCCACCTCTGTGATCTTGTTCCAAACATCCATAACCGCAGTCCAACCATGAGGAAAACATTACACAAATCCTGAGATGAGTACTGGACCAGTACTTCTCAAAACTATCAAGGTCCTCAAAAACAAGGAAAATCTGAGAAACCATCACAACCCCAAGAGGAGCCTGAGGAAAGATGACAACTAAATATGATGTGGCATCTTGGATGAGATCTTGGCACAGAAAAAGGATATTAGGTGAAAACTAAAGAAATCTGAATAAATTATGGTATTTAGCAAATAGAATGTATCATTGTTGATTCGTTAATTATAACACATGTATCATACAAATTTAAGAGGTTAATAATTAGAGAAATTGTATTGGGAGTATTGGAAAACCTCTACATTATCTTCCCAATTTTCTATAAATCTGAAATCATTCTAAATACTAAGTTCCTATTGTAGAAAAAAATAGTCCTTGCTGAACACCGAAATGACTGACGCCTTTTGAGGTGCTATGATCTCAGTGGTCCTGCCAGGGGCGGGTCCAATCCCGAAGTCGACATGTTTCTCGATCTAGGTTAAGCTGGAATGCGCGCTCCCCGGTTCGAAACCTCATCTCATACTAACTCAATGCACTTGCTCCCTCCCTTACCTCTGTTCGTGGCACAGCCACCATCCTGCTCCCTAAGTTCAAGACTTCAGAGTCAGTCTTTCATATTTTTTGGTCCCACTTTCTAAATTCAGTTGCTTCCAATGACCTCCAGTTTGTTCTCTATAGTTAAGAGTCTCTAATGATTTGCCTCCCTTTTTTCCCCTTCCAATATGTTCATCTGTTTTGTTTCTTAAATTCACCCAAATGAGTGAAATTGTATGGTATTTGTCTTTCTCTGACTTATTTTGCTTAACAGAATACACTCTAGCTCCTTCCACATCATTGTAAATTGCAAGATTTTGTTCCTTTTGATAAGTAATATTTCTGTGTGCATGTGCATGTGTGTGTGTGTACCACATCTTTATCCATTCATCAGTCAATGGACATTTGGGCTCATTCCATAATTTGGCTATTGTTGATAATGATGCTGTAAACATTGCCCCTTTGAATCATTATTTCTGTAACTTTTCGGTAAATACCTGGTCGTGCAATTGCTGGGTTATAGGGTGATTCTATTTTTAACTTTTGGGGGAAACTCCATACTGTTCTCCAGAGTGACTATAGTGTGCATTCCCACCAACAGTGCAAGAGGGTTCCCAGTTCTCTGTATCCTTATCAACACTTGTTGTTTCCTGTGTTGCTAATTTCTGGATGCTTGTTCTACGATTCAACCCAGCTGTTCTGGGCCACACTCCTTGGGGTCTCCTTGCTCCCATACCCCACCACCACCTCCCACCCCCATTAGAACTCTCTTTCCCAGATGACGATGTCCCTGTTCGTTCAGGTGAGGATCAGCCAGGACTCTGCAGTGAGAATCAGCAGAATGGGAAAAGAATGGGCACCTTGACCTTAATCATGGGCAGAAAACCAGGAGGCGACCCAAATGGTGACAGGCTCTCTCCTCTCCCATGAAATATATTTCCTTGTGTTGTTGTTATATCCTGCTGACTCGAGATGAAGCAGCTGCAGCCATGAAGGGGCAAGGGAGACTGCTTGCTTTTCCTAAAAACTACAGCCTCCCGTCACTGCCTCCCTGCCTAATCAGAGTCTCCGATTCCAACAGAGAGCATGAGAGTGCCTCCTGCCCAGTCCCAAGCCCATAGGCTGGTGTCCCACTAACCTGAATGACATGTTCAAATCTCAGCCTTCAGAATCTGAGAGACACTCTCCTAAAGCTGAGACACCACAGGAACACAGGTGCAAAAAATGAACACTGAGTCGTTAGGAACCAAATTAATAAGACAGAGGAAATTATAAAAATAAATTTCCCTGGGGCACCTGGGTGCTCAGTGGGTTAAGCCTCTGCCTTCAGCTCAGGTCATGATCTCAGTGTCCTGGGATCAAGCCCCGCAGCAGGCTCTCTGCTCAGCAGGGAGCCTGCGTCCCTTCTCTCTCTGCCTGCCTCTCTGCTTACTTGTGATCTCTATCTGTCAAATAAATAAATAAAATCTTTAAAAATAAATAATAAGTAAAAATAAATTTCCTTGCATAAAGCATACAGGAACTCAAACCCATTCACATAAATTAGTATTTAAAAAGTAAGCTGAGGGTGCCTGGGTGGCTCATTCGGTTAAGCATCTGAGTCCTGATTGTGGTCCAAGTCGTGATCTCAGGGTTATGAGATCGAGCCCCATGTTAGGCTCCACACTGGGCATGGAGCCTGCTTAAGATTCTCACTCTCCTTCTCCATCTGCCCCTCCCCCCACACCACATACACACATACATGTGGGTGCATGCTCTCTCTCTAAAATAAATAAATAAATCTTTTTTTTTTTTTTTTTAAGTAAGCTTAAGGGGTACCTGGGTGCCTCAGTGGGTTAAAGCCTCTGCCTTCAGCTCAGGTCATGATCCCAGGGTCATCAGGCTCTCAGCTCACCAGGGAGCCTGCTTCCTCCTCTCTCTCTGCCTGCTTCTCTGCCTACTTGTGATCTCTCTGTCAAATAAATAAATAAAATCTTTTAAATAAATTAATTAATTAAAAGTAAGCTTGAATTTGGACCTCTGGCTACTGAATACCAAATGGATATCAAAGGCTACATCTGGATATTTTCTAAAGTTCCTTTCAAAGAATTCTGTTCTATCACAAGGAAGCCATTTCTACATTTTGGTACAGTGTATCTAATAAATTATAAATCACATGAGCTTTTCCTCTTGTTTTTGTTTGTTTTTCATATATATTATTTCTTCATAAAATCTTGACCTTCAAAACACAATAAGGTCAATGATGAGGGATGGGGTTTGAGGTCTGGCACAAAATTACTGGAGACCAGTGCACCTGTAGTTGGTGCCCAGCTATGCTGCACATTGGTAAACTTCCTCTCTTGCTGAAAAGCATTATTTTTTTTCCCACTGGAAACAGACCTGTTCTCTATGATCCTAACACCAAATGTGGCTCTAGGCCCAAAGCTGAAATTCAACAAATGTTAAAGGTTAGCATTGTTATAGGCTACAATTTTCTTAACAAATCCTTACCCAATTTTATAAATAAGTGAAGAGTAACTAATATACTGATAAGAATCAAAATCACAAAGACCGTAGTTTTTTACCTCAGTAGGTCTATGTTTGATCATTAGCTAGCTGTGATGTAAAAAGGTTCCTTTTTTTTTAAATTCTCCAAACTGATATTTGCATCAGAGTTAGCAGCTGATAACAGAGAGATTATGAAAATTCTGGCTAAAATTAAAATGCCAAAACTGGATCTTCTGGATAATGAGAAACTGATTGCCTCTATTACTGGAGAGGAAATGAAAACAGCAATAGAAAAATTTGCAAGTAGCAAGCCTCCTGTGGTGATGAGTACCAATTGGAATAGGATAAATCTTTTGAGGGAGAATCAAAAGATCTGTTATGCAGGATTTATGAGGACTGTCTACTTATGAGACCCATGAAAGCTCCAACGCAAGAGCCTTTGTTCTTATAAGCTGTCAAAAGTACCAACGTTGGTCCCGTTTGCTTAATTAATTGCACTGGAGAAGGAAAAAAAAAAAAAAGCCTTCCAGGTAGGAACTGGATGAAATAATTCAAGTTGAGATCAGTGGTGGTTTCTTGCATGGTTGCTCTTATTACGCGTGCAAAATTTCTAATTTACAAGTGCCAGTAAATAGATTTAGACCTTTTTATTGCATGGAAAGTCTTTATCATGTAGAAGAGGAATATTTACAAAGGCTTTTAAATAAATTTCGCTTTCAAGAACTTTAGCAAATGACATAGAAGGCATGAACCCCTTTGTGAATACTGCATCTGTTACCAGTGAGAGCGCTTCCTTCTCCAGAGGAAGAAACGTGGGATAGATAAGTGCCTTTTTGCTTCATTTCAGCTGTTCACGAAAGTTGATATTCGATTCAATAGGGAAGTGATTCGAGATAAAAGTTAAAAGCCAACCAGTAACAGAGGACTTCATTTTAAAGTAATGTGTTCAATCTACTTTTCAAATTACTTTACAAACCTCACCTCATCAAAACTTCCAGGATCTACAAGTAAACACTTAACACAATGACCAGAAAAGACAAAGAGACAAAGGAACTGTGTTCAACAGCACCTAGCAAGTGATAAAGAATAAAATCCAAATCTCTCCAGCTCTAAGTAGCTTTTTGACAGATGAATATCCAAACATTCCTTGGAAAGTTTATACTTGGTCACTTGTTTATTCTCTTTGTTTTTTCTCAAACTAGAGCCCCACACTACCTGGAGGAGAAGAGAAACTTTCATGTTGTTTCAGTTATTTGGAAATCATCCGATGAGACCTGAAGGACCTGCTAAGGGAGATACCCAAGCTTCTCCCCCATTTTTCAGCACCTGTTCTTTCTGCTTGACCCAAAAAAATCTTTGATGCACACCATCAGGTTCCACTTAGGGCAAGAATTTCCAGTCTGGTAGCTTATTTGACCCAAAATATTTTCTTTCCCTTCCTTTTCTTACAATTATTAAGTTTTTTTTATGACTTATTTCCTAATAAAGTAAAAGGTAACTATAACATATTAAGGAGTCAGGAGCACCCCCATGTTTCCTGCAGCCTTATTTACAATACGCAAGACATGGAAGCAACCCTAAAATTTCATCAGTGGATTAATGGATAAAGAAAATGTGGTAGAGATACACAAGGAGTCAGCCACAAAAAAGAATGAAACCTTGCCATTTGCAAGAACATGGATGGACCAAGAGGGCTTTATGCGATGTGAAATAAGACAGAGAAAGACAAATACCACAGGATTTTACTTATCTGTGGAATATAAAAAAACAAACAATTAAAAACAAACTCATATATATAGAGAACAAACTGGTGGTTGCCAGAGGTGGAAGGAAGGGATTGGGCAAAAAAAGTGAAGAGAATCCAAAGGTACAGCCTTCCGGTTATAAAATGAATAAGTCTTGGGGCTGTAACATGCAGCACGGTGACTGTCGTCAATACTGTGTTGCATATTTGAAAGTTGCTGAGAAGGGAAATCTTAACAGTTCTCACAATAAGAAAAAAAATCGTAACTATGTGTGGTGATGGATGTTAACTAGACTCCTTGCGGTGATCATTTTGCAATACATACAAATATTGAATCATTACGTTGCACACCTGAAACTAATATAATGTATGTCAATTATATCTCAATAAAAAGAGAGGAATTAGTAACGCTAAGTATACTTAAGGGTCCTTACTGAAAGAATCCTTTAAAACATTAACAACCTTGTTATAACACAGATTTGACTTATAAACTGTTTTTTTGACATTTTCTTATCCTCTGTTTGCATGTGAAATTAATATCTCTACTTTCCAAATATCAAAACCAGGCTAACTAAAGAACCATTGTAGATTGTTATGATTATAGAAATACATTGTTATTTCGCTTTGCCAAAACTATTGCAGGTTCCTGGAGAAGTCATAACAAGAAACAAATTGCTGAGGAAGCTATTAACTATTTAGTATTTCCAGACCATATGGAAATATTCATATTATGTGTCCATGAGGACATGAGAAGCATACTTAGTATAAAATTAATATTCTCTCAGTGCAATGTTTTGGGTCTTGTTTGTTTTTGCTTTTGTTTTCAGTATTTTGGTCAGATTCTCATAAATGCCAGTGCCTTTCAAAGTTAGCACAGTGAGGCCTTTCTCCTGTATACATCTATATTTGGAAGGCTACGTTCCAGAAGAATTTATTACAGTTGTGAGAGCTGTTTCACCTCATCGGCAGACCCATCCGAGAAGGACTTTGCCAGGCACAGAATGGTAACAAGCCATTGTTCAAGGGGTGGCCGGCTTTTTAGGGATTCTCTAGGGTTTTACTGGGCCCCACACTTATGACCCAGAATGACTGGCCTCCAGACCCCAAACCTAGACGCAATCTAACAGGACTCAAGCCAGGCTGACGGTAGAACAAGAGGGCCATCACCAAATGGGAAGTGTTGGAGCGCAGGGCTGCAGGCGTGTGTATGTGTGTACACAGCACTGGTGTCTAAGTCTGTGGGGAAGGTCAGAGAAGGTGACAAGTGAGTAACAGCTTAAAAGATGCCTCGTAGGGCACCTTACAAATAAGGAGGGGAAAGGCATGCTGTAGGAAGGAGGTAAGGAGAAGTATAGAGGCACAGAGGTCTGAGAAAGTCCACGGAGTTAAGGGACAGTGAGATGCTCACTGGGGCTGGATTGTAAGGTGCAAAGCGGGGGAGGTAGCGGTGTCACATGAAGTTGTGGGTCTTCTTGTGGGAGAGCAGAATGAGACTGAAGGAGCACCCTCCAGGACTGGAGCAGAGCCACCAGCGACCATTTAGTTTTCAGAAGGCAACAGCAGAGCTCAGAACGATAGAATGTCAGCCAAGATGGTAGCTCAGATACTGGCGTGTTCTCATCCTGGCTTTGCCCCCTTCCAGCTTTGTGACCTTAGGCATGCTACTTACTCATCTGTAAAATGGGAATAGTCACGACACCTTTGTGTCCTTGTGAGGACGCAATGAGTTAATTATGTGTGAGGCATTTTGCATGCGTCTGGCAAAGAGTAAGCATTACTCATGCGCTAGGTAAACAAAATAATGGCTGTAGCCATTAAAGAATCAGCTCTTTACCAAGAAAACCTGCTCTGGGCTCCAGGCTTAAGGCGAGTTATACTTATTTACAAAAAGATATTCAGAGGATCACCGAGGTCTCCGACTCTGGAATCTTAACCCAATAACTTGCTCTAAGGAAGAAGTCTAGTCCGGCCCCCGGGGTTCATTGAACTGAGTCTTATGTAAGAAGTTATGGGGTTCATCCTAAAGGGGTAGGTACTGAACAGAAATCAAGTATGAGTCTCTTGGTTTGCTTTAGCAGGCAGGGGGAAGAAAGGCAGCAGATGGATGAGTCCCATGCAAAGCCAAGAGAAGAGATTTGTCCCCCTCAGGGCTCTATGATTATCCTTTGCCTCTCTGAAAAGCAATCATTCCTTTTTATAGGTTCTTCAGAAAGAAATACAAGGTTATTACGAACATTTTTTAATTCACATTGCCCAGATATTTTTGGGTAACTGTGTCATAATTATTGAGTTATGTGTCCAGATTGTATATAAAATAAATTGCTGTATATATATGAGCAAATGAAAAATGAACTACAATACTCCTTATAATTGCAGCTACAATCACCTAAATGGATCATTAAAATTTTTACAGGAACATTCCGGGTGTACTGTCTTCAACTTAAGCCTGCATGGTATAAGGGTCATCAAGCCTCATTCATACAGATAGAAATACAATTTGCTTGCTATATTCTTTTAGATTTGGATTGCAAACTACTGACCTCTACTCAAAATAATGAAAGAGAGAATATGCAGTTTCATCAGAATAAAATAAATGCATGTATACATGTATCTAACACAAAAGGCTGACTTTTAAATTCAGTCATACTAATTAATAATATGTCAGGACCAGAG
The DNA here is from genome assembly GCF_964662115.1 of Mustela nivalis. Taxonomy (NCBI): domain Eukaryota; kingdom Metazoa; phylum Chordata; class Mammalia; order Carnivora; family Mustelidae; genus Mustela; species Mustela nivalis. Next base: position 80,866,136 of record NC_139034.1, on the reverse strand, counting down.
TTTATTAAAAACTAATTATTGTAGTTAACAGTGTTAGAATAAAAATCTCTTTCAAATGGTAACAACTCAGCCACTGAACACTTCTTTAAAATGCAAATCAATTTGAATGCACTGCATATGTCTCCCCCACCACACCATTACCCCTGCCTAAATGTAACTTTATGCATAAAAATAAGGGGCAAGAAAACCTGGGTAAAATATAATTTGTATGTAACTTGGGCTGGATGAGAACCACAAGAGCCTGTTATAGCTTTCTATGGGATTTCTGGAAAAGTAAATGCATCTAAAAATGTTTCATTTAATTAAATAATAAACTTTCTTTAAAAAAAAAAAGAAAATGAAGTTGAGGAAATAAAAAGAAGAATGCTTTCTAAAAGAGACTAACAAAAGGCTTCTGATGTCACAAATTATATGACCTTTCAATACAACTGTGCTCCCTAGTGGGGACTTCTAAAAGGTTTAGTTTAAATTTTTTAGAAGTTTGTTTCATGTAAGCATCACCACATATGCCAAATGATCCATTAAGGATGCTCCATTGTAGCTTAAGGAGGTTTGAGTTAAAGACATAGGGTATCGTGGCCTTAGATGCTAAGAAAGTACATAGCTCAATTTCCATTTGATGTAACTCTGCAGGAAGATATTACCCACGGAACATTTGCTGCATTAAGGCAAGCATTTATACAATGCCTTCAGGACTATTTGGATGCTTCTGACCCCTCCCGACAAAGTCCATCTGTCTTAGGATTGTGGAAAGTTAATCAATTCCCATGATTCCTATACAGGATCTGCATTTACAAAGCATGGATTGCAAACATGCCTAGAGATCTAAATTTTATCTTTGTGTTCTCATGAGGAATTTATTCCACAGAGCTAACCCACTTTCCTGGCCCACACCCCCAAGACCTTCTATCTGGGGTCTTCTTCAAGCTAGCAATTTCAGAGTTTAAAGAAGGGACTGTCCATTTTTCTCTAGTTATCCTGTTGTCACATGTACCATCCCACCAATGGGTAAGTGTCCCAGAAATACCTTTGAGACCAGAATTTCGTAAGTTGTGCCGGCAAACTTAGAAAGAAAACTGATAGCCGCAAGTCACCGAGAATGTCCTGGACTCCAGACCGAGAACATGCCTTAAGAATGTTCTACCACATGAGCCCTTGAAGTCTGTTCAAAGTCAATGGTGCAAAAATATCCCCAGTGGATCTTGAGCAAGCGCCATGTGGAGAGACAGAGCCATCTGATACTCAATACGCCAAAGCAAAGGATGCATGTTCAAAAGTCCTTGTTTCTTGGAGGAAGACTAGATCACTTACTTCAGGAAACTACATTTCTTCCACACTGTCCTTTTATATTTTGCTTTCTCTCTCCCCAGAAATCACTAAACCCAGTTAGATATTATGGAAAGAAATCCAAGAACGCCACTGGTCTGAAAGAGGTTGAAGAGTGGTCGGAGAAGACTGTATGGAACAGGCCGGGTTCCATTTTAGAATTTCGTGTAGGTGGAGGGAGTGAAGGAAGGCATTCTTAGTGGGTGATAGCAAAAGGAATAACTCATAAAGATAGAAATTGCCATGGAGTAGTCAAAGAACAGTGAGCACACTTGCTTCACTGGGTCCCAGATCTGTGTGGTGGATAATGAGGTCGGTTGGGCCAGATGGTAAAGGTTCCTAAATATCAGCCTAAGTGGGTTGGAATCTATCACACAGAAATGAGAAGTCATTAAAGTCTCATCAAGATCATGAAAACCACATTCTAGAAGCTTTATCTGATGATGATGTGCAGAAGAGACCTGAGGGTACAGGATGAGTTATAGAAAACTGGAAAATGGGGCGTATCAGGATTTCCTAGGCCAAATCTTCCCCTTCAGCTCCATATGGTGACTTGATCTCAGAAAGAGAAACCCAACAGAGGAAAAATGAATGAACTGCTCCCCTCATCCAATCTCCCTGTCTCTCCAATTCCCAGAGCTAATCCAGAGACATCTGCTAAAACAACATCTCTGAGAGAATCCCAAGGCCAGCTCTGCACTCCTCCCCTCTTATTCACTTGCTGAAGACACAGAACTAGATAAGGAGAAGCCTTTCCTTTTAAGGGAACTGGATTCTCCTTAGCAGATAAGGGAGCTTTAATACCAGTGAATCTCTACCTGGGACAGAGCCAACGGAATAGATCTGAATTGCCCTGGATGAAAGGCCTTAGTCTACGGAGGCTCCCTTTCAAAGCTACTACTCTTTCTGCATATTCTTCATGCTATTCCATTCCTGTTGGAGCTTTCTGCCACCTGCCTATCAAGTTTTAGGTCCACAATGCTGCCTAATGCAAGACCAGACCTGCCTGTCTGATTCCCAGCATGGCCTGCCCACCTTCTCTCCAGCAAGACCTGTGCTGACCTCAGCTTACTTGACACGAGACTGTCTCTGCAGCACTGCTAGTCGCTAGCTGCCACCAGGGCCCTCAGCCTCTCTCCCATAGGGATGCTGTCACCTCAGGAAGTCAGGGAGGGATTGCAGCCAGTCAGTCAAGAGGGGGTGAGGGTCTAAAACACACTGAGAGCAGTGGAAAGAAACAGGAAGCCATGAGCCAAAGCACTCCTGGTTTGTCCTTTCGTACACTGTGAGAGGGCTATCGGCCAATTTGCTCCAGAAGACAGCACAACATACAGATCATTTCCAAGGCATCTTGTGATGGTAAAAAACACATCAATGAAATTCAATCTCAAAATGCCCTTATGGCAGTGATACTGAGTCCTGAGGCCCAGGCGCTCAGTAATTATCTACAAAGAGGCAGAATGAAAAAGAGACTTACTTCTTTCCTTCTCTTCTTCCGAAGTGATTTAAATCGGGTCACTGAAGAAAAACTCCGGATGCTGGCTCTCAAGCATTCTTCATGGCTAAACCCAGGTCAATTTCATTCCTTTCCTCTAGTACAAACTTGAAATGTTTTTGTCATCATCTGTTTTGTAAAATATTTACATTCTAAATGAAGATGAGAGAAGGGAAAAAAAAAAAAAACAGAGAAATGGAATTGTTAACAGGATGCAATACAAGGTAACACAGTTACTGAGAAACTCTGCTGTGGTCACAAAATGTGCAACATATAAACAGCTTACTACACAGAAGCCCGGCCCAAAGTCCTCAAAACACAGATGTGTCTGGCAGTAGTACCCGGGAATGTACACCACAGGGCCTGAGTTTGTTCTTTCATCAAACAGGTATGAAGTATGTCCAATATAGCGGGGACTTATTAAAGTTTAAGATTATCAAGGGAATTTCTTAAAACTGTTTTTTTAAGAGTAACAAAACAATCTCTTGTGAAAAGTGCAATACACAAAAAATGCCATAGAAAGACCCAGAAATGGCACTGAATTCAAAAGTGGAGTCAGGGCGGACTTCCTGGAAGCAGTGTCTCCCAGGCTGCGATACTGAGGATGAGTGGGAACTGACGGGGCACGTCAGCGGACCCTGCAAGGGAAAGCAGCTGCAGGTGGGAAGACACAGGGCTGTGATCACGCGTGAGACCCACAGGGAATCAGAGATAGTCCTTCTGAGGAGGGCACAGAGGTCAAGGAAGGAAGTGGGAAGAGAAGGGCCGAGGACAAAGTAGACAAGGTCGTGCCTAAAGGATTTGAATTTTGTCCGGAAGGTATGGTTTCGTCATGAAAAACCTTGAAGGGATTTTAGAGGGAACAGACATTATCGGGTTTGCTCTGAGAACCCCTTCATGCAGGCTTCAGAACTGAGGGTAGAGTGGGGGGGGGGGGCCCTTACCATAAGCTTCTGGAAATTACTGAGAATCTTACTGTTTTGATTTCTTAGTCAGAGGAGGGGCGGGACTCATTTCTCCTACTCTTCTTCTAGTTTGTAAAAAATCTCCTGCCCAAGGTACATCTATTTTTAATAGCTTTTTGTACAAAACATTGTCCACAACTTTTTGAAAAGCCCAAATATTGTCTCCTAACATCTAAACTCCTTCAAAATCCTCTAATAAATTACTCAGATAGGATGCTTCTTGACCAAATCCAGGAAGGATTCCTTCCACAGAGCCTATGGAAATGCAGCCAACATGACTGAATTCCTAGCACATCGGGTGTAGGAAGCAGGCTCATGTAAAACAAAGCAAGATTTCAGTCTCAATGGAGCTGATGCATTGTCCTTACCCAAAAAGCCTCCCAAATCATTCCCCATATTAAGACTTTCATAGAAGCATTTCCAGAACATTCCCGGGTCATATGTTTCAGGCCGCATTTGACTAGGATTAGAAAAGCGCCATTCCCTGCACAGTTCTGATGCAAGCCTGGGGTAATGTCTATCGACCGACTTCTCACAGGGCCCATGCTCCCCCCTCTGCCTCCCGCGGGCTCACCGCAGCCTCTCCCCTCCGCCCCCGCTGTTCGCTCATCGACTCTCCACACAGCAGCCAGGGAGCCTCGGATACAACTGAGCCCAATTATATTCCTCCTCTGCCCCCAAACCCTCCAATGGCTCCCTCTCTCATCCAGAGAAAAAGCTAAGTCCTCAAGGGCCTCTGGTGCCCTACAGACCTCCCCCCTTCCTAACTCCTGCACCTTCATCCCCTGCGACGCACCCCCTTGCTCACTCCAGTCCTACTGGCTGCTACACCTTCGAAACAATAGTCCTTCCCTCGGACCTAGCGCTGGCTGTTCCCTCTGCCAGGAATGCAGGTACACCTATGGCTCGTTCACCTCACATTTTCCCTTGACGGTCACCACCTCAGTGGTGGGGTCACCACCAGTGGGGTCTCTCGTGACCCCTCTATTTAAAACATGCATGTACCACTCTTAACCCCGAATTCCCAAAGCCCCTGACACTGCTCTGTTTTTATAACACTTATTTATTTATTTATGGCATTTACTGATTATAAGTGCATAGTAAGTAAATTCTCTATTACCAGCAAGAGTTTCCTGTGTTCAGGTCTTATCCAGAAAGAAAAATCTAAGGTCAGAGAAAGAATGGGTAGGTAGGCTCAGCGACTGTTTTCCAAAACCATGCACCAGCGGCACACGTTGGGGTCCCCACCAGCAACCACACGTCAGATCCCAAGGGAAACCACCTTTCATTCTTCCTTTCAACCATTCACTCATTTCTCATGTGTGCATTTCCGGGAATCTTTGAGTGAAAAGACTTTTTTTTTTTTTTTTAAAGATTTTATTTATTCATTTGACAGAGAGAGATCACAGGTAGGTAGAGAGGCTGGCAGAGAGAGAGAGAGAGAGAAGCAGGCTCCCCACTGAGCAGAGAGCCCGATGCGGGACTCGATCCCAGGACCCTGAGATCATGACCTGAGCCGAAGGCAGCGGCTTAACCCACTGAGCCACCCAGGCGCCCCAGAGTGAAAAGACTTTTAAGTATCATTCACTTTATTGTTGATATTTACTTAAATATAATTTGAAAAAATAAAACACATTAACTTCTTTTGTGCTAGACATCATGCTAGGTGGTACAGAAAGTTTGTTGAAGATGGAAAGTCTAGTTTTGGTGCTCAGGGAAAACCCAGCCTGGGTAGGAAGACCGGAAAGTGATTACATCTGACTAGGGGGTGAGCTAAGAGCCACCTTCACAGAGAAGGAACCTTGCATCTCAGTCTTGAGCATGAGAATGTGTTTGGCAAGTGGAATGTGAGAGGAGAACATTTCAGAGGAAAGAAGAAGCTTTAAGGCCTGAGGCATAAAGAGGCAGGAGTCTCGGTCAAGTTTTCTTAGCCAACTATCTGTGTTTGTTTCAGTGGAGGTAAATGACTTTTGAAAACTACAAAGAAATGAAGAAATGTTAGGAATACTACAATCATTTTCATCCTTTGGAGGCTTGATTTATACAATCTGTATTTCATTCCAGAGATATAAAAACAATTGCATAGGATATTAGGGGCATTTTCCCTTTGGTTGACCATTGAGAAACAGTCTCATTTTTTCCTACTCTTGCCTTCTCTCTCTACAACATTTCTCAATTTTGGTAGGTTCTGGACTCTTCTGAGAATCAGCAAAAGTTGTAGACACTCTCTCCAGGACATTGCACATAGAGACCATTGGTCAGAGCTCCAGTCAAAGAACAGAATCCACTCAGGAATTACAGGTTTTTTCTCTGCCCCCAACACAAGAAGATGTGGTGGAAGGAAGGAAGGAGGAAAAGAGGCATAGAAAATTGGTGGATAGAAAGCAAACACACCTATAAACCGATTCATGGGCTTCAGGCTCAAAACTTCCTAGAAAATAGAGCCCCTAAAGCACCAAGCCAGGCACGAGAGATAAGATGTGTAGCACTCCGCACTGACCCCCGAGGAAAGATAGAAGATGCCTCTTCTCTCACTCAGCCTTTCCAGCTGATAAGGCACCGTGCAAAGGCCAAATCACAAAACCAGCAGGAGACTTCAAAGTCAGAGGATACCATTGTGTAACTTGATCTTCAATTTTCTCATCTGCAAAATGGGTATAAAATCATATCCTACCCACATCCTAGCCTTGCTGTGAAAATCAAAATAGATAGTATATATGGACAAATTCACATGTTCTCAGTGCTTCCAAATGATGGCTATTATTATTATGTCTGATTCAATATGGAGATCGCCCTAAGGAGCGATCGTGGACCTCTCTAACTCACTTGAAAGGAAAGGCTCTTACCTACCGAAGGGCTTTGATCAGTTAATAACAAACTGTGCCTAATGAAATCAGCTGCTTCGATATGAGCCCCCTAAATACCATCTGATTGATCAGGTGACAGTTCCACTAAAAAATGTCTGTCAAACCCAGGTGAGTCTGCAATGTTATCATCATATCCAACGCCAGAAGGGCCAGAATACGACTCACAGAAAACAAGCATGGGCGCTCACATTCAGCTTAGAATACGAGAAATAGAATTCTAGAAGAGTGGAAATGCACCATAAACGTGACAGATCTCACCGAACTCATGCCCTCCCCTCTGCCCAAACACTCCCCTGGCTGCTTTCTGCCGTAACCATTTCTTGCCTTCCTGGCTGGCTTCCACCTCCACATTCTCTCCTCTAGCGCTCATGCTCAGTAAGTAGCAAATCCTATTATGTGAACCCCATTTCTGTCCTCTGGACCCAGTAATACTGCTTTTGTCTAGACCACGTTCATTTCTTGGAGAAATCATTGGAGAGCCTTCCCTGATGTGAGCTATTTATACTGGGAGCAGGGATGTTAGATCAAGATTTTTAGCTTGCTGCTCAAATCCACTATAACCTTACCTATTTTTATATTGTATGATCTAGCAATTACGGACAGGAGTGTGCTACCAATCCCCCACTATGATGCTGGATGTGTCAATTTTGCCTTGTAATTATGTCTGTTTTTGCTGTTGAAATATAAGCTGCATTACTAGGTGATTTACAAGTTTAGAGTTGTTAAATTCTTGTATTTTCCTCCTGAATTGTTCCCTTTTGTCAAAATGTAGTAATCCTCTTTAGCCCTAACAATGCTTTTTGCCTTAAGGCCCATGTTGATTGCTATTAATATAGTTAAACTGGCTTTCTTTCCGCTAGTATTTAGCTGGTACCCTTTAATTTCCAATTGTTGTGCCCTTATGTTTAGACATGTCCCTTACAAATTACACACAGCTGGCTTGGTGTTTTATTTTTGCCTTTTGACTGTAAAGAATTTTTTTTAATATTTATTTATTTATTTGAGAGAGTGAACAAGAACACGAGTGGGAGAGGGGGAGAGAGAGACTCCGCACACAGCTCAGCCTGGCGTGGGGCTCGATCTCATGACCCTGAAATCATGACCTGAGTGGAAATCAAGAGTCAGATGCTCAACGGACCGAGTCACCCCGGTGCCCCACCTGTTAAGAATTTTCTAATCCATTCTGACAAGCTCTGGATAATAAGTGGTAGAAGTAACGTTATTATATTTACTCTGCTCACTTCTGCCATCTCACTGTCCGCTCTTTTCACCTTTTTTCTATATTTTTCCTCCTTCCCTGCTTTTTATTGTTCTCATCAAGTTTTACTTATTCTTTTTCTCTCCTCTACTTGGAAGTCACATGTTCAATTTCTATTCTTTTAGTGTTTAGTGTTTTCGTATTTTCAAAAAACTGGTCCCTCCTTCTGGGTACACAATAACAGGGCAGTTAACTGGAATAAACAGGAATGCTATCCTGACAACGTGTGAGGCGGGAGTGAGGCGGGTGTGAGGCGGACGTGAGGCGGTCCACTGCCAGGTCTGGCCACACTCATCCCGTATGACACCTCAGCCTCTTTCCCTTTCCCAGTGTGCAGAGAAGCCATGTGCTGAACGCAGGGCTGTCCCCAAGTCAAGGAAGGCAGGCTACTGAGTCATCACCTCCCTGGAAATCACCTTGAAATTTCAGGGCTTATTTGTTACCTCAGCAGAGTCAAAAGCATATTTAAGGTCCAAAGATAATCAATATCTCCAACTTCAGACAACATTGGAATGATTTATGTCCAGACACTCCCTCCCCACCTGTAAGGTTATGACTGTGCAGTAATTTCAATCCATCCTGAATCTGAATTCTCTACCCTTCAAATTCATCACCGTGTTTCTTGCTTGTACATATAAGCTTTTTTCTTTCTCTTTTTTCTGTGATGGTGGGGATGGGGGAGTAAGCGCCTGAGCAGAGGTGGGGAGGGGGAGTTGGGCAGAGACACAATCGCTCGCAGACTCCCCACTGAGCCTGTTGCCTGACCTGAGGCTCAATCTCAAACTTTGACCATGACCTGAGTGGAAACCAAGAAACGACTCAGTCTTTCTCTACCTCTAAATATCTTTATTTTGCCCCATCCTTTGAGTACAGAGTTGTTGCTAACCATTATTTTCCCTCAGCACTTTAAAAATATCGTTCCTTTATTCAGCTCAGTACACATTGAATTTCTTAATCTGAAGATACATGTCTTTAGTCGATTCTTCCAAAGTTTCAGTCATCAAATCCTCACACATCTCCTTCCCCCTCATTTCTCTTCTTTCACTCTGGAATTTTTACTAGAAATTCGCTGGACCTTCCCGTTCCGTAGCTCACACCTCTACACTCCCTCTTAGCGTAACTTCGCCTCTTCCTCTTGTGTGGCATCCCTGATAACTTCCTCAGATCAAGCTTCTAGTTCACAAATCCTCTCTTCATAGGATCCCTGCATTTCTTTAGCTCTACTGGACTTTATTTCTCTTACCTGCTGAGACTTTTATCTTGGTAAACTATGTTCTTTCATTTTAAGAAATTCTATTTAGTTCTTTGTCAAATACTTCTGGGCCATTTTGAAAGTATACTGTTCTCATTTTCATCACAAGTTTTAGGCCTTTAACTCTGGCATAATTGCTGTTTGGTACTTTCAGCACCTTACGTGTGTGGAGTTGGAGCCCACTGCTTGTCTTCTTTGTTCACTCCTCAGGATATACTGTTTTCTAACAGGTTTGAGTCCCAGTTCCATAACTGAATAGGCATAAACCTTGAGTTTCATGAATTATTTAACTAAATTCAAATTCCTACTCGGTGAGATAGAATGAAGGGGTAAAGCACCTGTCCCACCGCAGTGTTGCAAGTAGCAAATGAAATAATATGTAGAAAGCTCTACACTCCAAAAACATAACTATTTTTACTAGCACTCAGCTCTGGATTTTCCCTAGTACCTATCACAAGGTCTGCTCAGTAAATGTCTGATGAAATAAAACAAAATGTAGATGAAAAAAAAAAAAAACTTTAAAACATAAAAGCAAAATGTAGATGAAAAAAAAACCTGAAAGTTAAGTCAATTATGGTAAATTTTACTCCAAATGCTAGTACTCCTTGGCCTATAAATGGCTAACTTATAAATATGTCCAACATGCATGCATTCATTCATTCTCTCTACAAGAGCAGCCACTGTTGTCAAGATGAGATAAATGGCAATGAATGATACAAAGTTCCTGCCCTTACAGAGTTTGCATTCCAGGGGGGAGGAACTGATAATGCGTAGATTATCTATCAGGTAAGGAAGGAAATAACAGAGAAGCGAGCTAGGGAGGAAGAGACGAAATAAATTATGATTAAGACTTCGAGAATCTTAACTAAACTGATGGAAAGTCATCGGGTTAACACTTTAGACTGAATGGATTTACTCCACCATGCCACTGAGCTGAGATTTCAAAGAAGGACCAGCTGCTCAAAGATATAAATAACAACATCTAGGCAAACAGGACAATGGATACAAAGGTTCTTAGGGAGCAAGTTCTCTTCTTTCAAAAAGAGCAGAAGCTAGTCGGATTAGAAGACTGATAAGGCTGCGGCCATATCTTGTAGCCCTTTGTAAAACCAGGGTAAGGAGTCTGGGGTTTATCCCACCGGTGCTGGGAAGCCATTGGAGAGTTTTAAAGCCATTGGAGAGTTTTGAGCAAGAAAATGCCCTCATCTGAGTTGCGCTTCTAAAAATCTCTCACACTGGCTGATCCAGTCTCAGGTGGAGAACTCTTTGAGGAGATGTTCAGCACATGCGTACTTTCTGCCTGATCCCAACCTGTCCTAAAACTGTTGTTGCTGCCACTGGCACTGACCTCGCTAGCATCCCTGTAAACACGCACAGCGCTGGTCTCATACTGCCATCTGGTGGCCGTCCTAGGAACTGTCTGGGCCGTCACAGGGTCTCTGGCCTCTGAGGGTATATACCCTGATCTCCCCAGAAAATCCCCCAGTCTTCTAACTTCTCAATCTCTAACCAAATTCTTTCCAGTCCCACTTTTAAAAGCATGTGTTATTCAATTTAGTTCTTTTTTGTTGTTTTTTTTTTTCAAATAAAAAGTCAATATGATCTCTTATTATTTTTCACTGTAAGTAAAAGTCTGAACTGCACTAATAGATTAGGTTATAATCTTATCAGTGGAATTTATTACTAATTAAAATAGGTTTCATGGCAAATGTGAGTATCAAGTTACCCTCCACCTTACGAATCACTAACACTTCTAGAACATAACTATGGGGTAAGTATGATAATTTGTGATGTTACTTTACTCAAGAGATTGGAAGTCAACCTCCTATATACATTTTTAGTTCAGAATTTGGTCCTAGATTTGTAATCTCATAACATCTGGAACAGCTGGTATGAGCTCAAAGAAGTTCACCATTTTTTTTTCTTTCTTTAAGAAAGTAGCAATTTGAAAGATGAGGCTTTGTTTCAAATAGGAAAGCTATTTATAACTGGCAGTTGGCAATTGTTGAAGCTTGCTCGGATATATATATATATGAAACAAACTGCCTTTTTCAGCAGTATAATGGTCAAATCTGAAATCTGAAAACTCTCCACTTTTTCTTGGCTAATACAAAGCAGCTCTTCTTATATTAATTTAAAAATATGACATCAGGGCCACCAATCCCCTTTGAGAGGATTTTCCACTTGCAATAATGTGGCTAATTGCAATGATATAAGGAGACCTACTTCCCTACACTGATATTTTCTTATCCATCAAATTGAAAGATCTTAAAAGCAATGCTTACTCACTCAGCTTTATTCAGGAAACTTTGACACATTATAGCAAGTCTGTTAAACATTTATTTCACTGGGCATAAAGATCTCCTGCTGCTTTGCTAGGCAGAGTTGAGGCCCTGAATTTTTGCCCCAGACATAATTAGATTGACTCTTACTTTGGGGATACTTTTGGGTCCTTCTACATCAAAGTCAGATCTGTATAAGAAGTAGCAAAAATTCCTCTTTCTGGGAAAATTAATTAAAGTGTGATTTCAGTAGCTGTTAGTGTACTGTAATGAGACAGGCCTCTTGAAAACCCCTGTGCTCTTGGTAATGATCTCCTTTTCCCCAGCCCAGCCTTATTGCTGTATTATCCCAAAGTATCTCCTCTCTTGGGCATACTCTATACAAAATGAGTTAGGGGTCTTAGCCCTCTTCTTAGCAGAGACTTGTCGCAGAATCTTTCACCACCATCGACAGCAATTAGCACTAATTGGTACCCTGAGCGGCAGTCGAAGGGAAAGGTCAGTGATGGAGTGAGCGAGCAGAACGAATTACCCTTTCGCCTCTGGAAGTGAACTTCTTGGTTCTGCGCGGAGCTGCTCTCTTCGTGCTACCTCTGCCCGCCGAGGAGGTGGATTAAGGAGGAATTTGTTCTCTGAGGCTGTCAAACAAGACTGTTCGGGAAGGCCAGTTCACTGAGTGGCCAAAACAAAGCTGCTGAGTTATGACCACTGAACAGCCATAAATAGGGACCCCCTCTCCACCCCATGTTACCTCACCCCTTCCTATCTCTCCCTCCTGCTTTCGGTTTCTTCCTGTAGTCCTATAAATCCAATCAAAGCAAGTGCTCTGTCAGCATTTTCCTCTCCCTTACCACGGAGCCCGCACTGTTTATGCCCACTCCTGTGTACCCAGGTCACTCGGGGGCTGCGAAGAGATGTCATTTGTCTTAGCTTTGCTTCTCTATATATTCATCCTACCTACTTCATGAGAGATGAGAGGGATCAGACGAAAATACGTAAAATAAGGCCAGTGCAAAACTTTCTCTTTGTGGAATAGTAATTCTACTAAGTGCCTTTGTGTTTGTCATTCGACTCTCTTTACCGTAGCTACTTTAAGTCAGCGGTTTGAGAAATCCTTGAGAGAATTGTCAGGGAACAATTAATAATCTTTTCCTCTGCTACAAGTAGCCACCACATGACTTGGCATCACTTACAAGACAACAGAAGGCAAAGGAATGTTGGCGCTTGGCCATTTTATAAAACTTGCTCCTCCCGTTCACTTAACTCAGATGCCAGCACTATTCTGAAGGCCGAGCAGACAGGAATATAGAAAAGGGAGTGAGCATTTGATTAACAACATCACAAGTAAACGGGAATATTGGCACATAAGTCAATGCCCTTCTGTCTTCCTAAAAAGGAATCTGAAATTCAACAAAAATTATGCCTTCCCATTTTTGCATTACCTAGGAAATACTTCTTATCCAACTTTTTAAGCGTTCATTTGGAGAAAAGAACCAAGAAATGGTTGACCTAGAAATAATTCAGCCCTGCAGAGATGCCTGAGTTTAGACGTGAGCCAAACCCAATAGGAATCTATCAGGATCATTTATAATGAGATCAGTATGTCAACCAGCCCAGTCCTCAACTCACTCAAGTGTTTGTTGGAATTGGAAGATGAGCCCCAAAACGAAACTACCAGAAGAAGCTCGGAAGGAAACACATTTGTTCCACTTAGTCTTCTGTTCCCTTCCTAGAAACAATCCAAAATGAAGTTAATGAGGTACCTTGTCAGAACATCATTCTGTTCTCAAAGGCTGGCAAACCACCAGAACGTAGAAATGTTCGATACTGTTTGTGATATGAAAGAATGGATACATAACTGGACGGTCACTTAAAAATCTAGTAAGGGAGTAAATTTTATGGCAACTAATTGACTTCATTCCATTCAGCCAAACTGATGTTCTTGGCCAAAGTCCAGATTTAAAGTGCCTGAAGCAAAATGAGAAGTGTGTGGCACTAGCTAGAGAGGTGGCATGCTTTCATTTATTCAATCAACAAACATTTATTAACACTTATGATGTGGCAGACCCTGGGCTAGGCACTTGGGCACAATGATGAAAAGCATGAACTCTGCCCCAGTTTAGCACTCAGTTCATTTGAGAGAGTAGAGACATCAACAAATAATGACAAAGCAAGTGGCGTATCTATTCTCAGCTGCACCAGCAGACAGAGAGAAGCACCAGCTCTGGGGAGTTGATGCAGGAGGGACATTTGAGCTGGGTTTTAGAGAGGGAGCAGGAAACCAAGATGGGAAGGGGAACAGTGTTCTGGGTTGAGGGCAGGCAGAAGAGCAAGGAAAGGACTGTGAGAGATCACGTGACCCTGGGACGTGCAAGCAGTTGGGTGTCGGGTCCATGAGGGAAAGGGAAGAGGGTAGAGAAGAAAGGAGGCAGAAGAGGAGAAAGGAAAGGGAAAGGAACATGGCGGAGACGAGAAGAGTGTGCATGGGAAAGTCTGACAGGAGCCCGCGTGCTACTTAGAAATGAGTCTGGACTATAAGCAGCAGGTGCACAAAAGAGCTAGGTAGGGAAGTGACCTGATCAGATCGGCTGAAGGGCAATTCACCCAGGTTGATCAGTGTTCCTTTGGCTCCCTGTTTACTCCCTGCATGCCCTTCTGGATGTTCTGAATAAATAAATGTTTGCAGAGGAGATACTCTAAGATTCTGGGATTTTTGTTGTTGTTGTTGTTGTTTTTAAGATTTACTTACTTTAGAGAGAGTGCGTGTGTGTGCACGAGTAGGGGCGAGGGGCAGAGGAAGAGGGAGAGAGAATCTCCGGCCAACTCCCCGCTGAGCGTGGGGCCTGACACGGGGCTCAATCTCATGACCCTGAAAGCATGCCTGAGCTGAAATCAAGAGTTGGACGCTTAACTGACTGAGCCACCCAGGTGCCCCTGTAAGATTCTGTTCCTTAAAAACAATACAGTTGAGGAAATCACTTGGGGTTGAAGAAGAAAAATGTCAGGGAGACTGCTGGCTATTTTAAGGGCAGAATTTTGAAGGTAAAATTGATATGCCTTCATGATTAAATGCCCCACAAGTAAGAAGATAGACTAGAAAAGGATCCTGAGGTTTCTGGAGGGACAATGAGGTGGTTGAAGATATGCTTACCAGAAGAAGACCAGAGCCTCTATTTTTAACTCCAAAAAAGAGGCACTTGGCCCTCAAAATAGTCTCAAAATTTCCATCACTATGTTGAAGGACTATATCTTTAAACGCATGAGCAAATGGCATATTTCCTATCAGTGCCGGAAAACAGCAAAAAATACTTTAACCCAGATGAGCCTCATAAAGATCAAGGGGAGTATTATCTTAAAATATTATATTTTAGGAAAGGTACAGTTTGTGCTTCAGGTGCCTATGGTTTATAAGAAAGCAAATGCAACATTTGAAATAAAATGCATTTCAGTGATAAAACCTAGTGTTCGTTCACTCCTAACCTCCTGATTTTAAACGCAATCTCAAATTCATCTCATCTGAGAAGAGGACGCATTCGTTTTCCTATTAAAGTGGGAGATCAGAAACCCGTGCTGCCACCCACAGTCCAGAAGCAACGCATCAAGGATGGAGAGGTGACCCACGCTCGCGGTGCCTATGAGGCCGACTACAGAGGCCCACGCTGAGCCTTTCCCTCAGCCTTGCAGCTGCCTTTGCCTGCTCTGCCTCCTCCCTTCAGAGATCCAGGCCTGTCCATTATTCATGTTGCCTTTGGCACCCAGAGCACACACTTTCATATACTTGGACAGATGGATGGACCAGCTATGCAAATAGTCTCCTCCCTTTTGCAAAATGTACCTGAAAATCACATTTTCCCAAGCTTCCCCTCAGGCGTTTTAAATACTCAAAACCAGATAAATTTACCACTGACTCTGAAGTTCACAAGTCCTTCACTATGCAGGAGTTGTACTCCATTCCAAAAGGAAAAGGTATTTTTTTTTATTAAGATATAAGCCACTTAAGTATGGTTTTGCATGATAAGTTATTTCATTTGGTTTCAAATCTTTATCAAAACTAGGCGGGAAAATTATTACTACTTCCTAGCTGGTGCCAGCAAAGGTTTTATGTTCTGTTCCTTCTCTTCCTTTTCTTCATAGTCCCAGGAAATTAAGGATAAAATGTCTGTTAACAAAGCTCACGTTATAAATGTACACACAGGGAAGTCAGAAAACATTTGAATAAGGTTCTGAAATTCATGTAATTCATCCATGCTGCTTTCATGCAAAATCATATATCCTTGTCCTCTTTTCTAAAGATATACTTTACTGAGGAATGCATATGTGGGGGTAAATCCCTGTTTGCAAAGAAAAATCTTTATTTTTACTTTTGTTGACTTAGATTTGTAATTCAAAGAAACTTAACTACTAAATTGTTTTACCTGTGCTCTCAGGGAAGAGAAAAATTTTCCTGATTGTCTTGGTAACACCTATCAGGACAGTTGATCTAATCAACTGTTCATAATCTACTCTGCCTCTGCAAAGCTATGTTCTTTTTTCCCTCCAATTTACTCTCTGAAACACACGAAAGATTATCTGAAGCATGAGTGAATTTTAATCCCATAAGAATGGTGCCCAGCATCTGTATTGCACCTCTGTTTTCAAGAAGAGCTTTTCCGATGAACTCTCTTATGAGACTTTGAAGAAAACAGAAGCAAGAGGTACCACACTGAGTGCCTACAGAGCCCTCTCTAACAGCGGACCGTGGACGCCGTCTTCTGACTCGGTGCTGCGTGGACAGGATTTGCTAGTGGCAAACGATTTACTCTTCCTGAGCCCTGCATGAAACATTTTAAGGCTCTAACTCCTGAGACAACAGATTATCTAACACCGAATCACAGCTACCTGCTTGTATTGCTGCTAGTCTATTAAAATCCCAAATCAGCTTATTACTGTCTCTGTGTATTTCTTCAGTGAATAGAAACAAGAATTCTTTTTTATTTTTTAAGATTTTTATTTATTTGACAGAGAGAGACACAGAGAGAGAGGAAACACAAGCAGGGGAGCAAGCTCCCTGCTGAGCAGAGAGCCTGATCCAGGATCCTGGGATCATGACCTGAGCCAAAGGCAGGCGCTTAACAACTGAGCCACCCAGGTGCCCCAGAAAGAAGAATTCTAACAGAACTGTCTTTTTAAGTCAATAGCAAAGCTGGAAAACATCAAAATGATAAGGCCCAAAAGCCTGGAGAATTCATTTTAAAAAGGAAAGGAAAATAAAAAATGGAGGTCATGTGACATAACAACCTCTCTCCTAATAAAAAAGAAAACACCATGTGTGCAGACACTGACCAAGACAAAAGAGAAGACTTATGTCTATTAAAGATTTTTCACCCAAGTACCCATTTTCATTTTATCCTGAGCATTGTGAGAAAATTAAGTAGCTTCAAGGCATTGCACTTGTACGTGCCTATTTCCATGAGAGGCTTAAAACAGTTTAAAACAAGATGATGTGGTAAGATGATCTATCAAGACAAATAATTTCTGTGGCACATTGGTGGCTCAGTGGGTTAAAGCCTCTGCCTTTGGCCCGGGTCATGATCCTGGGGTCCTGGGATCGAGACCCACATCAGGCTCTCTGCTCAACAGGGAGCCTGCTTCCTCCTCTCTCTCTGCCTGCCTCTCCAATGAACTATGATCTTTGTCTGTCAAATAGATAAATTAAATCTTAAAAAAAAAAAGACAAATAATTTCTTTAGAAGGAACTGTAGATAGAAAACAAAAGTTGATCTCGGAAGGAGCAAGGTGGCAGAGGAGTAGGAGACTGAGATATCGTCAGGTCCCAGGAGTTCAGCTAGATAGATTTCAAACCATTCTGAACACCTACAAAGTCAACAGGAGATAAGAAAAGAGCAGCAATCCTAGGAACTGAAAAGCCACCACTTTCTGCAAGGTAGGATGTCTGGAGAAGTGAATCAGAGGCTACATACAGGAAGATAGACCACGGGCAGAAGAGCCAGCACCTGGCAAGCAGTAGAGCAGCAGAGCACAAAATCAGAATTTTCAGAAGTCAGCTTCACTGTGGGACATTGCTCCAGAGGCTAAGTGGGGGGTGGAGTCCCGCAGAAGTAGTGTGGTCTCAGGACCTGCGGGGTCACAGAAAGACTGGGGGTGTCTGAGTGTGGCAGAGCTCACAGATATCATAGCGGGGAAGCCAACTACAGAGACAGAGCCAAGGAGTGGGCTCTCATCTCAGGGTACCTTAAATCATGATCCAAGGCACAGTGGGGCCACTGCTCTTTGAGCAGGGACCCCACAAGCAGTAGATCTGCTTGTAGATCAGTAGATCCTTCCTCCTTCAGGAGGAGTGGCACAAGGATGTGGCAGGAATCTGCAGGGTTTGGAGACTCCAAACGGGGCCATGCACAAGAAATAGAAATGCTTGGTCACAGGCCAAGTGAACACGGAGAGTGGCCAGAGACCAGGGAGACAGGAGGGATTGACTGCTTTTCTCTGAGGGTTCACTGAGGAATGGGGCTCCAGGCTCTCGGCTCCTACAGGGCCGGAGATTGGGAGGCCACCATTTGCATTCCCATTCTCCAGACCTCTACCTACGGAAAGCATTCAGGGAACAAAAGCTCCCAAATGAGCAGATTACTTAGCCTGGCCCCTGGCAAGGGAGGTGTAATTCCACCTAGGGCAAAGACATTTGAGGATCACTGCAACAGGCCCCTCCCCCAGAAGATCAGCAAGAACATCCAACCAAGACCAAGTTCACCAATCAACAACACTGCAGAACTCCAGACCTAGGGGAAAGTAACACAGAATTCATGGCTTTTTCCCATGATCCTTTAGTCTTTCAAAGTTAAACTTTTTAAACTTTTTTTTTCATATTTTATTTTTTTCTTATTTTCAAAATTTTTCCTCTTTCCTATTTTAATGTTTTTTTAACTATTTTATCTTATTAATACTTTTTTAAAAATCTTTTTAAATTTTCATTGTTATGGTGGTATTTTATCCCTTCATTATATTTAACCTTATTTCTTGTATACATATAGGGTTTTTTTTTTTCTTTAAAATTTGGGATACAACTTCTTCTAATAGATCAAAATATACCCTAAATCTTGTGCATAGCTTTGTTCTAGTCTCCAGCCTGATCACATTCTCTCCTTTTTTTTTCTTCTTTTTTCAACCAACTTCTTATCTTATCATTCTTTTTTTAGAATCTTGTTTAATTTTCATCTTTATAGTCATATCCATTCATTCATCACGTTTACTCTTATTTTTATATATATGTAAGTTTTTCTTTCTTCAAAATTTTGGGAAGTAATTTCTTCTAACAGACCAAAATACACCCAAAATCAAGTATGTGGCTCTGTTCTATTCACCAGTCTAATCTAATCTGTGTATGTGTGTGTGTGTGTATACACACACACACACACACACACACTTATGTTTTCCCCCCCATCTTCTCCCCCTGGTTTCAGGTGTCTTCCGATTTGGTTAGTGTATATTTTTCTGGAGTTGCTGCTACCCTTTTAGTATTTTGTTCTCTCATTCATCTATTCTTATCTGGATAAAATGACAAGGTGGAAAAACTCACCCCCAAAAAAGAGAGAGAGAGAGAGAGAAAGAGGCAGTACTAATGGCTAGGGACCTAATCAATATGGACAGAATGACAATTATCAAGGTGCTAGCTGGGCTCAAAAAAAGCATGGAAGATATTAGAGAATCCTTTTCTGGAGAAATAAAATCCCTTTCTGGAGAAATAAAAGAACTAAATCTAACCAAATTGAAATCAAAAAAGGTATTAATAAGATGCAATCAAAATGGAGGCTCTTACTGCTAGAATAAGTGAGGCAGAAGAAAGGATTAGTGATATAGAAGACCAAATGATAGAGAATGAAGAAGCTGACCAAAAGAGAGACAAATAACTACTGGACCATGAAGGGAGAATTCGAGAGATAAGTGATACCATAAGATGAAACAGTATTAAAATCATTGGGATCCAAGAAGAAGAGAGAGAGGGGGACAGAAGGTATATTGAAGCAAATTATAGCAGAGAATTTCCTAATTTGGCAAAAGGAACAAGCATGAAAATCCAGGAGGTACAGAGAACCTCCCTCAAAATCAATAAAAATAGGTCCATACCCCATCATCTAATAGTAAAACTTACAAGTCTCAGTGACAGAAAATCCTGAAAGCAGCATGGGACAAGAGGTTTGTAACATACAACAGTAGAAATATTAGAGTGGCAACAGACCTATCCACAGAGATGTGGCAGGCCAAAAAAGACTGGAATAATATATCCAGAAAGGAACAGAAACAATATACAGTCACCTTATAGACAATTCAAAGGCACTAAATTTATATCTTTCAATAGTTGCCCTGAATGTAAATGGGCTAAATGCCCCAATCAAAAGACACAGGGTACCAGAATGGATTTAAAAAAAAAAAAAAAAAAAAGACTCATCAATATGCTGTCTATGAGAAATACATTTTGGACCCAAAGACACCTCCAGATTTAAAGTGAGGAGGTGGAAAACAATTTACCATGCTAATTGACATCAAAAGAAAACTGGAGTGGCAATCCTTATATCAGATAAATTAGATTTTAAGCCAAAGACTATAATAAGTGATGAGGAAGGACACTATATTGAACTTAAAGGGTATGTCCAACAAGAAGATCTAACAATTTTAAATATCTCTGCCACTAACATGGGAGAAGCCAATTATATAAACCAATTAATAACAAAATCAAAGAAACACATCAACAATAATACAGTAATTGTAGGAGACTTTAACTCTCCCTACCCTGAAATAGATCATCTAAGCGAAAGATCAACAAGAAAATAAAGGCCTTAAATGACACACTAGACCAGATGGACATCACAGATATATTTAGAACATTCCATCCCAAAACAAGAGAATACCATTCTTCTCTAGTGCACATGGGACATTCTCCAGAATAGATCACATCCTGGGTCACAAATCAGGTCTCAACTGGTACCAAAAGATTGGGATCATTCCCTGCATATTTTCAGACCACAATGCTCTGAAGCTAGAACTCTATCACAAGAGGAAAGTTGGAAAGAACTCAAATACATGGAGGCTAAAGAGCATCCTACTAAAGAATGACTGGGTCAACCAGGAAATTAAAGAATTAAAGAATTCATGGAAACAAATAAAAATGAAAACACAACTGTTCAAAATCTGTGGGACATAGCAAAGGCAGTCCTCAGAAGAAGGTATAGAGCTATACAAGCGTTTCTCAAGAAATAAGAAAGGTCTCAACTACACAACCTAACCCTACACCTAAAGGAGCTGGAGAAAGAACAGCAAAGAAAGCCTAAACCCAGCAAGAGAAGAGAAAGAATAAAGATCAGAGTAGAAATCAGTGAAATAGAAACCAAAAGAACAATAGAACAAACCAATGAAACTAGGAGCTGGTTCTTCAAGAGAATTAATAAGATTTAATAAGATTAAACCCTTTGGCCAGACCTATCAAAAAGAAAAGAGAAAGGACCCAAATAAATAAAATCATGAATGAAAGAGGAGAGATCCCAGCCAATGCCAAAGAAATACAAACAATTATAAAAACATATTATGAGCAACTATACACCAGAAAATTTGACAGTCTGGAAGAAATGGATTCCTAAAGACATATAAACTACCACAACTGAACCAGGAAGAAATAGAAAACCTGAACAGACCCATAAACAGTAAGAAGATTGAATCAGTCATCAAAAATCTCCCAACAAACAAGAGCCCAGGGCCAAACAGCTTCCCAGGGGAAGTCTACCAAACAATAAAAAAAGAATTAATACCTATTCTCCTGAAACTACTCTAAAATATAGAAATGGAAGGGAAACTTCCAAACTAATTTTATGAGGCCAGCATCACCTTGATCCCAAAACCATACAAAGACCCCATGAAAAAGGAGAATTACAGACCAATATCCTTGATGAATACAGATGCAAAAATTCTCATCAAGATACTAGCCAATAGGATCCAACAGTACATTAAAAGGATTATTCACCACAACCAAGTGAGATTTATTTTAGGACTGCAAGTTTGGTTCAACATTCACAAATCAATCAATGTGATATAATACATTAATAAAAGAAATAACAAGACCCATATGATATTCTCAATAGATGCTGAAAAAGCATCTGACAAAGTACAGCATCCTTTCTTGATCAAAACTCTTCACAGTATAGGCATAGAGTGTACATATCTCAATATCATCAAAGCCATCTATGAAAAACCCACAGAAAGTATCATTCTCAATGGGGAAAAACAGAGCTTTTCCCCACCCATGGAAGGGATGTCCACTATCACTACTGTAATTCAACATAGTACTAGAAGTCCTAGCCTTAGCAATCAGACAATAAAAAGCATCTGAATAGGCAAAGAAGTCAACTATCACTCTTTGCAGATGATATGATACTTTATGTGGAAAACCCAAAAGACTTCACTCCAAAACTTCTAGAACCCATGCAGGAATTCAGTAAAGTGTCAGGATATAAAATCAATGCACAGAAATCAGTTGCATTTCCATACACTAACAGCAACACAGAAGAAAGAGAGATTAAGGAGTCGATCCCATTTACAATTGCACCCCAAACCATAAGATACCTAGAAATAAACCTAATCAAAAAGACAAAGAATCTGTACTCAGAAAGCTATAAAGTACTCATGAAAGAAATTGAGGAAGACACAAAGAAATGGAAAAATATTCCATGCTCATGGATTAGAATAACTAATATTGTGAAAATGTGTATGCTACCTAAAGTAATCTACACATTTAACATAATCCCTATCAAAATACCATCCATTTTTTCAAAGAAATAGAACAAATAATCCTAAAATTTATATGGAACCATAAAAAACCCCGAATAACCAGAGGAATGTTGAAAAAGAAAACCAAAGCTGGTGGCATCACAATTCCAGACTACAAGCTCTATTACAAAGCTGCAATCAATAAGACAGTATGGTACTGGCACAAAAACAGACACGTAGATCAAGAGAATAGAATAGAGAGCCCAGAAATAGATCCTCAACTCTATGGTCAACTAATCTTTGACAAAGTAGGAAAGAATGTCCAATGGAAAAATGACAGTCTCTTCAACAAATGGTGTTAGGAAAATTGGATAGCCACATGCAAAAGAATGACACTGGATCATTTCCTTACACCACACACAAAAATAGACTCAAATGGATGAAACACCTCAATGTGAGACAGGAAGCCATCAAAATCCTTGAAGAGAAAACAGGCAACAACCTCTTTGACCTCAGCCTCAACAACTTCTTCCTAGAAACATCGCCAAAGGCAAGGGAAGCAAGGGCAAAAAATGAATTATTGAGACTTCACCAAGATCAAAACTTTTGCACAGCAAAGAAAACAGTCAACAAAACCAAAAGACAACTGACAGAATGGGAGAAGATATTCGCAAATGATATATCAGATAAAGGTCTAGTATCTAAAATCTATAAAGAAATTATCAAACTCAACACCCAAAGAACAAATAATCCAACTAAAAAGTGGGCAGAAGACATGAACAGACATTTCTACAAAGAAGATATCCACATGGCCAACAGACACACGAAAAAGTGCTCAACATCACTCTGCATCAGGAAAATACACATCAAAACCACAATGAGATACCACCTCACACCAGTCAGAATGGCTAAAATTAAGAAGTCCGTAAATGACAGGTATTGGCGAGGATGTGGAGAAAGGGGAACCCTTCTACAATGTTGGTGGGAATGCAAGTTGGTGCAGCACTCTGGAAAACAGTATGGAGGTCCCTCATAAAGTTGGAAATAGAGTTACCCTACAACCCAGAAATTGCACTACTGGGTATTTACCCTAAAGATACAAATGTAGTGATCCGAAGGGGCACATGCAGCCGAATGTTCATAGCAGCAATGTCCACAATAGCCAAACTATGGAAACTATAGCCACAATAGCCAAAGTATGGAAAGAAGCTAGATGTCCATCAACAAGCAGATGAATGGACAAAGAAGATGTGATATATTTCATATATATATATATATATATACATATATATATATATATATATATACATGCAATGGAATACTATGCAGATATGAAAAGAAACGAAAACTTGTCATTTCCAACAATGTGGATGGAACTAGAGGGTATCATGCTAAGTGAAATAAGTCAATCAGAAAAATAAAATTATCATATGGTCTCTCTGACATGAGGAATTTGAGAGGCAGGGCCAGGGGTTGTGGGGGGTAGGGAGAGAAAAAAGGAAACAAAGTGGGAACAGGAGGGAGACAAACCATAAGAGACTCTTAATCTCACTAAACAAACTGAGGGTTGCTGGGGGGTGGGGGTAGGGATAGGGTGGTGGACTGACAGACATTGGGGAGGGTATGTGCTATGGTGAGTGCTATGAAATGTATAAGCCTGATGATTCACAGACCTGTACCCCTGGAACAAATAATACATTATATGTTAGTTTTCAAAAAAAGAAAGAAAGAAAAGTTTCTCCCCAAGGACATCATGGGGACCTAGGCTCTGCTGGGAAGCTACATTGTCAATAAAAATACAGCTACGAGGGGGGGGAGGAGTCAAGATGGCGGAGAAGTAGCAAGCTGAGACTGCTTCAGCTAGCCGGAGATCAGCTAGATAGCTTATCTAAAGATTGCAAACACCTGAAAATCCATCGGCAGATCGAAGAGAAGAAGAACAGCAATTCTGGAAACAGAAAAACAACCACTTTCTGAAAGGTAGGACCGGCGGAGAAGTGAATCCAAAGCGACGGGAAGATAGACCCCGGGGGGAGGGGCCGGCTCCCGGCAAGCGGCGGAGCAACCGCGCACAAAATCAGGACTTTTAAAAGTCTGTTCCGCTGAGGGACATCGCTCCAGAGGCTAAACCAGAGCGAAGCCCACGCGGGGTCAGCGTGGCCTCAGGTCCCGCAGGGTCACAGAAGGATCGGGGGTGTCTGAGTGTCGCAGAGCTTGCGGGTATTGGAACGGGAAAGCCGGCTACAGAGACAGAGCCGACAGTAAGCTCACAGCTCCGTGTTACCTTGAACCGGTCGCAGGCTCGGTGAGCTCGGAGCGCGGCCGGAGGTCAGGCAGACGGGAGTGACTGGGCGCTGTTCTCTGAGGGCGCACTGAGGAGTGGGGCCCTGGGCTCTCGGCTCCTCCGGGCCGGAGACCAGGAGGCCGCCATTTGTATTCCCGTCCTCCGGAACTCTACGGAAAGCGCTCAGGGAACAAAAGCTCCTGAAAGCAAACCCGAGCGGATTACTCACCCCGGCCCCGGGTAAGGGCGGTGCAATTCCGCCTGGGGCAAAGACACTTGAGAATCACTACAACAGGCCCCTCCCCCAGAAGATCAATAGAAATCCAGCCGAGACCAACTTCACCTACCAAGGAGTGCGGTTTCAATACCAAGGAGAGCAGCAGAATTCCAGAGGAGGAGAAAGCCAAGCACGGAACTCATGGCTTTTTTCCTGTGATTTTTTTAAGTCTTGCAGTTAATTTAATTTTTTCTTTTTCATTTTTTTTTTTTTCTCGCCTTCGGGTAAATTTTTTTTTTTTTTTAACTGTTACCTTTTTCTTTTTTAACGATTTTTTACTAGTTTATCTAATATATATATTTTTTCTTTTTCACATTTTTCTTAGGTGTTTTCTTTTTTTAAAAATTCTTTTCTTGTCTTTTCTTTTTTTTTTCTTTTCTTTTTGTTTTTTTTTTTTTCTTTCTTCCTTTTTGAACCTCTTTTTATCCCCTTTCTCCCCCCTCACGATTTTGGATCTCTTCTAATTTGGTTAAAGCATATTTTCCTGGGATTGTTGCCACCCTTTTAGTATTTTACTTGCCCCTTCATTTACTCTTATCTGGACAAAATGACAAGACGTAAAAATTCAACACAAAAAAAAGAACAAGAGGCAGTACCGAAGGCTAGGGACCTAATCAATACAGACATCGGTAATATGTCAGATCTAGAGTTCAGAATGACAATTCTCAAGGTTCTAGCCGGGCTCGAAAAAGGCATGGAAGATATTAGAGAAACCATCTCGAGAGATATAAAAGCCCTTTCTGGAGAAATAAAAGAACTAAAATCTAACCAAGTTGAAATCAAAAAAGCTATTAATGAGGTGCAATCAAAAATGGAGGCTCTCACTGCTAGGATAAATGAGACAGAAGAAAGAATTAGTGATATAGAAGACCAAATGACAGAGAATAAAGAAGCTGAGCAAAAGAGGGACAAACAGCTACTGGACCACGAGGGGAGAATTCGAGAGATAAGTGACACCATAAGACGAAACAACATTAGAATAATTGGGATTCCAGAAGAAAAAGAAAGAGAGAGGGGAGCAGAAAGTATACTGGAGAGAATTATTGGGGAGAATTTCCCCAATATGGCAAAGGGAACGAGCATCAAAATTCAGGAGGTTCAGAGAACGCCCCTCAAAAGCAATAAGAATAGGCCCACACCCCGTCACCTAATAGTAAAATTTACAAGTCTCAGTGACAAAGAGAAAATCCTGAAAGCAGCCCGGGAAAAGAAGTCTGTAACATACAATGGTAAAAATATTAGATTGGCAGCTGACTTATCCACAGAGACCTGGCAGGCCAGAAAGAGCTGGCATGATATTTTCAGAGCACTAAATGAGAAAAACATGCAGCCCAGAATACTATATCCAGCTAGGCTATCATTGAAAATAGAAGGAGAGATTAAAAGCTTCCAGGACAAACAACAACTGAAAGAATTTGCAAATACCAAACCAGCTCTACAGGAAATATTGAAAGGGGTCCTCTAAGCAAAGAGAGAGCCTACAAGTGGTAGATCAGAAAGGAACAGAGACCATATACAGTAACAGTCACCTTACAGGCAATACAATGGCACTAAATTCATATCTCTCAATAGTTACCCTGAATGTGAATGGGCTAAATGCCCCTGTCAAAAGACACAGGGTATCAGAATGGATAAAAAAACAAAACCCATCTATATGTTGCCTCCAAGAAACACATTTTAAGCCCGAAGACACCTCCAGATTTAAAGTGAGGGGGTGGAAAAGAATTTACCATGCTAATGGACATCAGAAGAAAGCAGGAGTGGCAATCCTTATATCAGATCAATTAGATTTTAAGCCAAAGACTATAATAAGAGATGAGGAAGGACACTATATCATACTCAAAGGGTCTGTCCAACAAGAAGATTTAACAATTTTAAATATCTATGCCCCCAATGTGGGAGCAGCCAACTATATAAACCAATTAATAACAAAATCAAAGAAACACATCAACAATAATACAATAATAGTAGGGGACTTTAACACTCCCCTCACTGAAATGGACAGGTCATCCAAGCAAAAGATCAGCAACCAAATAAAGGCCTTAAACGACACACTGGACCAGATGGACATCACAGATATATTCAGAATATTTCATCCCAAAGCAACAGAATACACATTCTTCTCTAGTGCACATGGAACATTCTCCAGAATAGATCACATCCTCGGTCCTAAATCAGGACTCAACCAGTATCAAAAGATTGGGATCATTCCCTGCATATTTTCAGACCACAATGCTCTAAAGCTAGAACTCAACCACAAAAGGAAGTTTGGAAAGAACCCAAATACATGGAGACTAAACAGTATCCTTCTAAAGAATGAATGGGTCAACCGGGAAATTAAAGAAGAATTGAAAAAAATCATGGAAACAAATGATAATGAAAATACAACGGTTCAAAATCTGTGGGACACAACAAAGGCAGTCCTGAGAGGAAAATATATAGCGGTACAAGCCTTTCTCAAGAAACAAGAAAGGTCTCAGGTACACAACCTAACCCTACACCTAAAGGAGCTGGAGAAAGAACAAGAAAGAAACCCTAAGCCCAGCAGGAGAAGAGAAATCATAAAGATCAGAGCAGAAATCAATGAAATAGAAACAAAAAAAAAAAAAAAACAATAGAACAAATCAACGAAACTAGGAGCTGGTTCTTTGAAAGAATTAATAAAATTGATAAACCCCTGGCCCAACTTATCAAAAAGAAAAGAGAAAGGACCCAAATAAATAAAATCATGAATGAAAGAGGAGAGATCACAACTAACACCAAAGAAATACAAACTATTATAAGAACATACTATGAGCAACTCTACGGCAATAAATTTGACAATCTGGAAGAAATGGATGCATTCCTAGAGACATATAAACTACCACAACTGAACCAGGAAGAAATAGAAAGCCTGAACAGACCCATAACCAGTAAGGAGATTGAAACAGTCATTAAAAATCTCCAAACAAACAAAAGCCCAGGGCCAGACGGCTTTCCGGGGGAATTCTACCAAACATTTAAAGAAGAACTAATTCCTATTCTCCTGAAACTGTTCCAAAAAATAGAAATGGAAGGAAAACTTCCAAACTCATTTTATGAGGCCAGCATCACCTTGATCCCAAAACCAGACAAGGATCCCACCAAAAAAGAGAGCTATAGACCGATATCCTTGATGAACACAGATGCGAAAATACTCAACAAAATACTAGCCAATAGGATTCAACAGTACATTAAAAAGATTATTCACCACGACCAAGTGGGATTTATTCCAGGGCTGCAAGGTTGGTTCAACATCCGCAAATCAGTCAATGTGATACAACACATCAATAAAAGAAAGAACAAGAACCATATGATACTCTCAATAGATGCTGAAAAAGCATTTGACAAAGTACAGCATCCCTTCCTGATCAAAACTCTTCAAAGTGTATGGATAGAGGGCACATACCTCAATATCATCAAAGCCATCTATGAAAAACCCACCGCAAATATCATTCTCAATGGAGAAAAACTGAAAGCTTTTCCACTAAGGTCAGGAACACGGCAGGGATGTCCATTATCACCACTGCTATTCAACATAGTACTAGAGGTCCTAGCCTCAGCAATCAGACAACAAAAGGACATTAAAGGCATCCAAATCGGCAAAGAAGAAGTCAAATTATCACTCTTCGCAGATGATATGATACTATATGTGGAAAACCCAAAAGACTCCACTCCAAAACTGCTAGAACTTATACAGGAATTCAGTAAAGTGTCAGGATATAAAATCAATGCACAGAAATCAGTTGCATTTCTCTACACCAACAGCAAGACAGAAGAAAGAGATATTAAGGAGTCAATCCCATTTACAATTGCATCCAAAACCATCCAAGACCATTCTGTGTCTACAGAATCTATACTCAGAAAACTATAAAGTACTCATGAAAGAAATTGAGGAAGACACAAAGAAATGGAAAAATGTTCCATGCTCCTGGATTGGAAGAATAAATATTGTGAAAATGTCTATGCTACCTAAAGCAATCTACACATTTAATGCAATTCCTATCAAAGTACCATCCATCTTTTTCAAAGAAATGGAACAAATAATGCTAAAATTTATATGGAACCAGAAAAGACCTCGAATAGCCAAAGGGATATTGAAAAAGAAAGCCAACGTTGGTGGCATCACAATTCCGGACTTCAAGCTCTATTACAAAGCTGTCATCATCAAGACAGCATGGTACTGGCACAAAAACAGACACATAGATCAATGGAACAGAATAGAGAGCCCAGAAATAGATCCTCAAATCTATGGTCAACTAATCTTCGACAAAGCAGGAAAGAATGTCCAATGGAAAAAAGACAGCCTCTTCAATAAATGGTGCTGGGAAAATTGGACAGCCACATGCAGAAAAATGAAATTGGACCATTTCCTTACACCACACACAAAAATAGACTCAAAATGGATGAAGGACCTCAATGTGCGAAAGGAATCCATCAAAATCCTTGAGGAGAACACAGGCAGCAACCTCTTTGACCTCTGCCGCAGCAACATCTTCCTAGGAAAAACGCAAAAGGCAAGGGAAGCAAGGGCAACAATGAACTATTGGGATTTCATCAAGATCAAAAGCTTTTGCACAGCAAAGGAAACAGTTAACAAAATCAAAAGACAACTGACAGAATGGGAGAAGATATTTGCAAACGACATATCAGATAAAGGACTAGTGTCCAGAATCTATAAAGAACTTAGCAAACTCAACACCCAAAGAACACATAATCCAATCAAGAAATGGGCAGAGGACATGAACAGACATTTCTGCAAAGAAGACATCCAGATGGCCAACAGACACATGAAAAAGTGCTCCATATCACTCGGCATCAGGGAAATACAAATCAAAACCACAATGAGATATCACCTCACACCAATCAGAATGGCTAAAATCAATAAGTCAGGAAATGACAGATGCTGGCGAGGATGCGGAGAAAGGGGAACCCTCCTACACTGTTGGTGGGAATGCAAGCTGGTGCAGCCACTCTGGGAAACAGCATGGAGGTTCCTCAAAATGTTGAAAATAGAACTGCCCTATGACCCAGCAATTGCACTATTGGGTATTTACCCTAAAGATACAAACGTAGTGATCCAAAGGGGCACATGCACCCGAATGTTTATAGCAGCAATGTCCACAATAGCCAAACTATGGAAAGAACCTAGATGTCCATCAACAGATGAATGGATCAAGAAGATGTGGTATATATACACAATGGAATACTATGCAGCCATCAAAAGAAATGAAATCTTGCCATTTGCAACAACATGGATGGAGCTAGAGCGTATCATGCTTAGCAAAATAAGTCAAGCAGAGAAAGACAACTATCATATGATCTCCCTGATATGAGGAAGTGGTGATGCAACATGGAGGCTTAAGTGTGTTGAAGAAGAATAAATGAAACAAGATGGGATTGGGAGGGAGACAAACCATAAGTGACTCTTAATCTCACAAAACAAACTGAGGATTGCTGGGGGGAGGGGGTTTGGGAGAAGGGGGTGGGATTATGGACATTGGGGAGGGTATGTGATTTGGTGAGTGCTGTGAAGTGTGTAAACCTGGTGATTCACAGACCTGTACCCCTGGGGATAAAAATATATGTTTATAAAAAATAAAAAATTAAAAAAAAAAAAATAAAATCCTTTAAAAAAAAAAAAAAAAGAAATACAGCTACGAGAGGTATCTGCAACAACCGGACATGGATCAGAGACCCCTGGAACCCTGGCCTTACACCAATATTATGCTTCATGTCTGTTCCCTAGTGGAATATAAACAGACCTAGAAAATTCAACTCAAATGAAAAGTTGACATAAATATGCCAACTCTAGTGGTCAGTATGCCTATTTTTGGCTCTATGCTATTTTGAAATGATGAGTCTGTGTTGAATGCTAAGTAGGACTTTTTAAAAGGAAAGTTCCAAAGCAGGTTTATGACTGTGACTTGAGCTTCCTGAAGAAAACAAATAGTTTTAAGAAAATATTGAGTGTGGCTTTCAAATTCCCTGAATATATCTACATAGATAGGAAAAATGCTTCATGTCAAGTATAAGGGTTCTATCTCTTCTTGACCCTTCAGTCGGGAGCCAAGTTCAGGGAGGTACTTGAAATTTCCCAGCTCTTCCAGGACAATAACCACTCCCTCCCACCTATTACTCAACTCCTGCATGGGTTTGGGTAATGTCATCAGTTACTCAAAGGGAAACACTGGACCCTGATCTTGCAAAGCAAGTGATTCTTTGAGTATATAGAGGGTAGGAATTTCCACAGGAAATCCCAGATATCATACTCTCTTGGGTAGACACAGGTATGAACACCAGTGCATTCCAGGACTGTTATTTCCTACAGACTGAAGTCTGATTCCTAGAAGCAAGGGTTCTCCATCCCTACCAGTTCTGTGAATTTCAGCCACTGCTTATATGCCATTGGTACGATATTAAATATGTCTGGAAAAAGTGCTCTCCGTCTTGGTCAGGCCACCCTGTAGCTCTGCCTCAGGTTTGGGGGACCACAATTTAAAAGGAGGTGTTGAGTGACTGGAGTATGCCCCCAAGGGATATACTTAAAATTCTCAAAGTAATGTCGAATGACAGACGATTGAAAAAGGACTACAGATGTTTAGCCTGAAAAAATACAGACTACTACTCTTCTCATTACAATTGTGGAGAAAAGTTTTATTTTGTTTAGGAAAGGCTTACTTTTTTTGTTGGATATAAGAGGCAAGCAGATTTAAGCTCCATATAAGGAAGTACGTTTTTAGAATATACTGCCTTGTCAGAGATTAGGGTCCCCCCCCCGAAAAAATATCCCTTCACCATCTTCTAGCAATACTTTAGAAGACTATTTTGCACTAATTAAGAGGTCATACTCCTAACCTCCAAGGTAGCTTGAAATTCCAAGTTTCTAATAGTTCATATACTTGGTTAGTTCATAATATACTTACAAAAAAAATTTTTTGCAGAATTCTGAATCATTTCTGGAATCAGTAGTTTCTTCTAAAGCAGCTCAATAAACCAAAAACACTTGATATGACGCCAGTGGGTATGATTCACATTACCTTACTGATAGGGTAGGAGATAAAACTGTGAAAGCATAGGCTTCAATATTTGACTTAAGTTCAAATCTCTACTCCACAATTCGTAGACTTTTGTGACCTAAGCAAGTCTCTTAAGCTCACGAAACTTTAATTTCCCTCATCTGTAAAATAGGATAATACTATTTAGCTACAAGATTGTTGTAGGGATTAAGTGGGATAATGAATATAAAGAGCTTAGCAAGGTCCCTGGCCCAAGGAAACTCAATATAAGGCAGCTGTTATTATTAGACAGCTCATATGCCGCTCAATACCCTGGTGCCTGAGCGTTGCTCTGTTTGGAGACTTTCCACCACACCATAGCCCTCCGTGTGCAGAAGAAGGTGAATGGAGCAGGGAGACGACAAAACCTTTTGTGTGCATCGCGCATGTATAAATAAATACACCTTAACATATGTCTCTTTAAACTTTTTATTTTGAGATAATTATGGATTCACAGGAAGTCGTAAGAAATAATACAGAGACATCTCATGTGCTCTGTACAAATTACATGCCATTTTATGTAATGTTATTTTTTTTTTTTTTTTTTTTTTTTTACTGAAGTTGGGCTTTGTTGTCAGGTTTTTTTTCTCCATCCAACTTACTGACACGGAGTAGAAATAATAAATGTTGCTGAAAGCCCAGAGAACCTGGGAGAGCTCCCACCCTTGGGACCTAATGCAGTCGCTTTTGATTTTTCCCTTTAGCTTGACACATCTCACTCCCTGTTCTACGTAACACCTGTCCACAGCTTTGTGAAAAGCAGAACCCCCATTCTGGGAGACTGAACTTGGGATCTTAGAAAATGGTGGTGTTGTGGTTCATTGAGCAAGGATGTAGTTTTTGTTTAACATGGCAATATTCCAATTTCTATTGGTTAGATCAATTAATATTCCAGTGCTGAGGTGAGGTAGTATGTTTTCATTCATAAAGAAACAATTAATTAATTAATCTGTATTGACTGAGCTCCAGGGGAAATGTATCTTAGGATATGTCTGGGGTTGGTTTCAATACAGTTAGAGGCTTTCAGGTGGAAAATTCTGTATTTATCAATTACATGCAATGAGAAAAGTCGAAATTGATAAGTGATTCAGGAACTCAAAAGTCATGAAGAGTGCAGTAAGAGCCAAAGAGGGACAATCTGGGCATGACAGTCAATACACTAAACCAAGAGTTCCCCCGAAATGGCCCATCAACAGGATCTCGTGGGAGGGTTTTTAAAAATACAGATTTCTACAACAAAATGCACCCGCCTCAACCAGTGGGTTGAGGTAGGGCCAAGGAAACATTTCTGATTGACAACCAAGGTTGAGCACTACTGCTCTGAGCAGGCGTATTTCAACAGGACAAGCATGTGCTCATATTAGGAAAGAGAAAATACACTTCTTTCCACCCCCATTTCCAGAATGTTCTGATTGCTTTTATTTTTAAATTATTTTTTACAATGGTGATGATGAAGTTTTTCAAGTTCTTTTATGGACAGTATCTAGTTGGAGGTATTAGTATGCCAATTTCATGGAAGAATAGGACTCTAATTCATCACAAATTTGGGGGAAAAAAAAACTATACCCTACTAACAGAATAATTCACTTGTGGTTTAAAAAAAAAAAAAAAAAATCTGACCAATGCCAACATCTACCTTATCCAGAAGCTGGTAATAGTAGGTTTATGACCAAAGGGGTGCTCAGCCAGGTACACTTCTTTTTAAGATTGTATTTATTTATTTGAGATAGAGAGCAAGAGAGAATGCACCAGGAGGGGAAGGCCCAGAGGGCAGAGGGAGAAGCAGATGCCCCGCTCAACAGGGAGCCCAATGCGGAGCTCAATTCCAGGATCCCGGGATGATGACCTGAGTCAAAGGCAGACTTTAACTGACTGAACCACCCAGGTACCCCGGCAAGGTACAGTCCTACAATGACGAGATCAAGAACTCTTCTTGGCTGAGCTCTCCCCACCCCAACCTCCCCCTGACAAACTGCTTAGCACCACCACAGATCCTGCCCCAAATGCCCTCACTATTTGTGTATATGGAACCTCCCTGTAAAGACAATATAAGGGTTGGGAGTCAAATCTCTAGTATGAGAGCATCAACACATTGTTTAATTAAAAGCCCATCTGAATATGGAGCTATTACATGCGGCAGCAATAAAATTAAACATTGTCACTGTCTGTTCTTTAATAGCTTACAAGCATTTTATATTCAGAGTCCCCAAGCTGGAATTTCAAGAAATATCCCTTTAGTCTTTGACTGTGAAATAATCTGTGTCATTTTTCTCATTCCCTCTTTTCTTCAGTCTATTTATAACTAGGCCTGAAGTGTGCAACTCAAAATGGACATAAATGGTGCATCAACATAAAAGAACAGTAAGCACAAGCAAAAAAGGTTAGTCTGTAATTTGTAATGTTGAATAAATGTGCCCTCCCAACAACTTAGAAAGGAGGGAGCCTCTAGGGATTTACCTAGGGGGTTCATGGAGGGCTTCATGGGGAAGAGGGTTCATTCCGGGAAGAGGGTTTATTCCAGGAAGAGGGTGCATTTTAAGATGTGAATCACCAGGTACAGAAGACGAGTTGAACAGAGGATACACAGAACACCTAGATGGAGGTATCGCCCTCGTATGTCAAAAGGCCCTGGTCTCAGATGAAGACCTCCAAAGGTTGCAGTAGAGTGTATGACAACAGTGATTCTCAGAGTAGGGTCCCCAGACCAGGACCACCAGCATCACCTCGGAAGCTGTTAGAAATGCAGGTTATAGGGGGGAGGGTCGTGTGGGTGGCTCAGTCAGTTAAGTGTTCGACTCGTGATTTCAGCTCAGATTATGATCTCAGGCTCATGACCTTAAGCCCTTCCTTGGGCTCCACATTCAATGGGGAGTCTGCTCGGGATGCTCTCCCTCTGCCCGTCCCCCCACTCCCTCCTTCTCTCTCTCTCTCTCTCCTTCTCTCTTAAATAAATAAATTTTTTTTTTAAAAAAAAGGAAAAAGAAAAAAAGAAATGCAAGTTACCCAGCCCCATTCCAAATCCACGGAGTCAGAAACTCAGAGCCCAGCTAGTTGTGTTGGATCAGCTCACCAGCTGATACAGATGCATGCAGGTTGGAGAACCAAAATGAAATCAAAATCTGGCAAGTCTGGCCAGATATTGCCTCTCCTCGGGCTGCAAGAACCGGAACCTGTCTTCCCGCTGGGGCCCAGTCTCTTTCAGCTCCCTCTCCCCATTCTCATACTCTTCTCCACCCGCTCCTCCCGCCCCCTCGCACACGCACACGCACACACACATGCACACGCAGCCCGGTGAACACCTGTACGGCATTCGAAGACCTGGCAGCCAGCCCTTCCTTTCCTTTCCTTGGAGAGTTTGTTTCCTAACTGTGCACAGCGCTGAGGCGAGGGTGGAATTTAAACAATCCCTAATTAAGGAGGACGGCACCACATATTTATCACATTATACTGTTGTGTATTTACCCCTTGCCGCTCTTAATGCATTTGCATATAATCTTTCATAATTCAATTCACTTGTTTAAATCATTCCTTTTATTTTTACTTCTTTATTTGGCAGGGAATGTTCATTTTACAGAGCACTGGGGCCTCCCAGTGGCAATCTTGGGCAATTTCAGACTCGGCTTTTGTTCTGGAACCTTTGGAGGAATGGCTTCCGAACCCTTAAGTTTTCAGCTACTTGTTAGAACAGGATGGAATCAAAGGCAGCTTTTGATCTGCGGTAGGTTATATCGGCACCCGAGCTGAAATGTCCTCAGATGCTGGCCTCAACTCCTTCCATCGGTCAGACTCCTCGTCCAGCCACTTGCTTACTAGAGACGTCCATCAGCAGGCGTCAGTGCGTCTGGTGGGTGTAAACATCAACCAGGATTACACCCAGCAGAAAGACTACCAGAGACAAAAGTATCCTGCAATTCCTCTTCCTCAATAACCTGAGGTTTGCTCCCTAGAGCTTCTGTTCCTACCATCCTGCCTTTGAAACTAACTGCCCAGGAAGCCCCCACCCACCAGGATGCTCAGATACATCATTTTCCCTCCTCTGGACCCTGGAACGTTCTGTGGCTACCCTGGCTCACATCATTCGTCAGTAGCACTCAGCACAGTCCTCGAGCTCACACGACTGCCTCTGGGAGTGTGCCCTCGCCTCTGACATCAGGGAAACACACACTGAACAGCAGCGGCTCGTGTCCCGGCCCCTGTCCAGGGTTCCAGCCAGGGTGTGAGGCTGGGTCAGCAATCTCAGCCTCCCAGAAGTGAGGTGCCTGTCATCGGATGAACCCCGGGCCATTTCCACTGAGACAAGCACTTTGCCATGGAGATGCTGGTAAACTTCCAGCCTCCCTGTCAGAGTCCCTTTGCCCTCTCTTTGGCTTTAAAAGGCTCCACTGCCTGAGTCAAGCCTGGCCTCACCTTGAAAGATTGCTGAGAGGTGGTTTCTGGGAACTGGTGCGCTCGCATCGCCCCGGGGGTTAGCTCTGTGCTG
This sequence comes from Mustela nivalis, assembly GCF_964662115.1. NCBI lineage: Eukaryota > Metazoa > Chordata > Mammalia > Carnivora > Mustelidae > Mustela > Mustela nivalis. The sequence continues at coordinate 80,829,822 of NC_139034.1, read as the reverse complement.
ATGCGGTGAACGTCACCACCTAGTAACAGGCTTGTAAACACCAGCATCACAGACAGACAGATCGGATGATGTTTTAAAGTTCAGCCCCACCCCCTTGGCCTCTCCTGCTGAAAAGTCACCCGAGGGCACCTTCATTCGGCCTGTGCCATCTTGCAAGAACAAGAACACCTTTTGCTTCCTGCTCAAGCTACCTTTTATAAAAGAGGGTCCTTTTTTTTTTGTTTTTAAGATTTTATTTATTTGTCAGAGAGAGAGAGCACACAAGCAGGCAGAGGGAGAAGCAGGCTCCCCGCTGAGCAGGGAGCCTGATGTGAGACTCGATTCCAGTACTCTGGATCGTGACCTGAGCCAAAGGCAGAAGCTTAACCGGCGGAGCCACCCAAGTGTCCAAGAGGGACTTTTCTGACCCCCACACTACATACCTTTAATTAATGTAATATTTGATCAATATTCCTTGCAAAGAATAAATTATTTGCTGGGTATACAAATACATTTATAAAATTAGACTCTTCTTGATATATTGGGAAAGAGAGTTTATCTCGGTAGTGTTCCACTAAAGCTAATTTGTGCTCAGGAGACAAATAAAGACAATATTCAGTAAACTGGATTGCTCTGAATTCACTAGACTAAAATTAAAATTCAGGATTTTCTTGCAGGGCTGAGAGCGGAAAGGGGGCACAAAGCAGTACCCTGAAAAGAGCAGGAGCTTTGGTGCCACGGGACGGGGCGCAGCTATAACCTCTGCGAAGCTGTTCACCCCCACTGAGACTCGGTTTCTTCGTATATAGATTGGGCTAATACCTCTAGGGTATTCAAGGTATCCAGTGAGATGCCACATGTAAACTATCTAAAACACAGCCAGAAACATAAATGCAGTTACTTCATCGAGGGGCAGGAGAGGCAACCATTTTTCCAGCGAGTATTTCACTGTCTCTAAAGCTTCCCACCTGGTGTTCCTTCTGCCCAGAATGTGTCCCCGCTTCCTTCTCTCCAACTCCTTTGTGCAGCTATGCAGTTGTCTTCTCCAGAAGCCCTCGCTGACTCCGTGGTGGTGAATGAGGTCCTCTCCTGCCGGGGTGGTTCGCTTCCCCCATCACACACCGATTTCTCCGTCGGTGCATCACCTAACCGGAGGTCCCCAGGAGGAACGGCCCATGACCCTCAGTCACTATGTGTCTACAGCCCCTCCTTGGCATTTTGTGGGTTTTCAACAAATACCGAATTGATAAGCGAATGAATGACAGCCATCAGATGTCTTCCTAGAGAAGAATAAAATCCAAACAAAGTGAAGTAGTTGCATTAGCTATTTTGCCTTCTTCTAATTGCCTTTAACCCTCCTTGAATTCTTTCAAAAATAGAGAATCTGTTCCCAACCCACAGTAGCAGTTTGTCCTCCCCACCCCAAGAATGTTGTATACTCTTATTATATGCATTTATTATAATAATTGTATAATAGGGGCACCTGGGTAGCTCAGTCATTTAGCATCTGACTCTTGGTTTTGGTTCAGGTCACGATCTCACAGGTTGTGGGATCAAGCCCCTCGTTGGGTTCCATACTCAGTGGGGAGTCCATTGTGACTTTCTCCCTCTGCCCCTCCTCCACTTGCACATGCTCTCTCTCTCTCTCTCTCTCTCTCTAAAATAATCTTTAAAAAATCATAATTGTATTATAAATAATTATAACCTTTGTATAATTAGTCCATAATTCCTTTTTAATACATGATTATGAAATCTGTTTATCATGTTTGACATCTAATTCTTAAATTGACTACCTATAAATCACAGAGATCCTAAGGAAGGAGGAAATCTTTGGTTAGAAAAGTGTTAATAATTTACTAGATGCGAAGTGTACTTTTACCTCTGAACACCAGGTGGGTAGAAAACATTACTCATGTTTTTTAATCTAAGAATTTCTTACATTTTTATGGCCTGTTCTTTGGGCTTATTTATGATGGTTTGTGACAAAGAGACAACCTTTGCTATCATGATTTATATTCTTCCAACAAAGGAAACACAGAAAGAGATAAGAAACCCAAATTAAATCATGGCACTAGATAAGAAAACCCAAATTAAATCATCACACACACACACACACACACACACACACACACACATAAATCCAGTGAAGGTAAGGAGCTACTCATAAATTAAAATTATGGCCAATGAAAATATGAAAATTCTCAAACCCTAAACTACAAATCTAGCATTTACCAAATAAATATTTTCAGAAGCCTTGTGTCCTGTATTTGCAGCATGACGAAATAACATCTGACTATTAAGACATTTTTTAAGAGACTGTTTTAATTTTATGTGGCTGTGCTTTTGTTTGGGACACCAAACAATATTTTTTGGTATGATAACATGTTTGTGGTTAACAGCAGATATCCCGTATTCTTCTATTTTTTTCTATTAATGCCATTTATCACAAAACTGACCTGGACATCTGTTTTCGTTTCTAATGATGCTTTTGAATTCCTAGATGTTCAAGTACCAATTCTAAAACTTGATTGGATTTCAGGGCAAGACAACTGCCTTCGAATCAAGGAAACTAGGAGAACTGAGGAGAAACAATGTCCTGCCTCTCTGAGCCATGCCAATCAAAGCACTGTTCAAGACAGAGGCCAAAGGTTAGTTGGGTAGAAGAGACACGTGGGGTGTATGCCCAGCAATCTAAGCATTACACAGCCATACATGAGCTAAGGACACACCAGTGTCCAGACTGCGCCCTCTTCATAAAGGAATTAATAGGAACTAACTGATACTAGCTAAAGCCACTGCGGACACAACGGCCCCATTAATACAGCCCCATAAGAATACAGGACACTGTCTTTGACCTTGTGTGGAACTTGGAAGAAGAGCAGACATTGAAACTGGGCTTGCAGTAAATATTCTAGACTGACTGTCACATCACAAACTCAAAAATATCAAAACCTGGTTGTAGAAATCATTTGTGAACTATCTCCAGGCTTCATAAAGAAAACCTAAAGAATTAGATATACAAACATACTCACAAATGTCCATGGTTTTTAAATTTACTTTGCCCCGATCCCCTACACTTTGTGAAATTATTTGTCTGTTTCAGGCCCAAATTTGTTTCTTATTATTGCCTTACACTTCAGTGGAGAAAGAAATGCACATATTTGACAACTTGTTTTCCTCTACATGCAGACTTCATTGAAAACCAAGTTGAAATGGAGTTGAAAAGAGGAGGCACAATACATTAATTTCCTTCTAAGCTTCTCAATAAGAATCCTTATGTAGATCAAATACTTTTATTTCTAGACTCCAAGGTTCCCAGTTTGCCTTCAAAATTCATATGTGTAAATATTTTCTTGTATGAAAGTCCTACCCCGTGAACATATTTTAGCTCCAAAGGATATTCAGAAATTATATATCTGTCCCCACAACAACAGCACAGTTTAAAACAAGTGGGAGATGGTCTCTGTCTCTAAAGACCAGGCATTTACAGAGAACACCATGCTCTTCAAAAAACAAAAGAAGATTCCTAAATAAATAAATAAATAGATAGATAGATAAAAGAACATTCTGTCATGCTTCCTCTCTTTTTTCTTCCACAACAGTGGATTTATACTACTGGCTCCAAACCTGTTAGGAAGTTACCCAGTGTCACAATTCTTTACCCAAAAAAGAAACAGAATGTAAATATGGAATAAAAACCAATTTTTAAAAAATTCTGGTTGATAAAAATTGGTACAAGTGAAATAGGATATATTAGTAAATTCTAGGATAGAAGATCTTAATACAGTATTGAGTTTTTTATAGGTGACTGATACAGCCTGGGGCACAACTTTCATGGTTACATGTCTATAACATGGACACTTTAAAAGTACCACTGGCAAGTTGGTACGTCTACCGTGAAGCAAAAACTATTCTGTGATAACCTCTATTAAAACCTTGACAGGGCGCCTGGGTGGCTCAGTCGGTTAAGTGGCTGCCTGCGGCTCAGGTTGTGATCCCGTGGTCCTGGGATGGAGTCCCATATCGGGCTCCCAGGTCCACAGGGAGTCTGCTTCTCCCTCTGACCTTCTCCCCTCTCGTGCTCTCTGTCCCTCTCTCTCTCAAATACATAAATAAAATTTTTAAACAAAAAACAAAAACCCTTGACAATCAGTGTGCTTAGTCTATTAGAAATCTGGGAAGTTACTACAAGAGTTGGGACAGGTTCTCAGTAGCATAGTTTAACCTGTCAACAAAAGAACACACACGCCACACACAGAGAAAAAAGTAGAGTAAAGGCAAATTTCACAGTAAACGCCCTTGCACTAAAGTTAACACATCAACTAGCCATTAAAAAAAAAAAAAAGCCTACTCAAATTGCATCTTTTGAAATTAAACTATTATGAAATTGAATCTAGACAAATGTGGCAAACCTACAGCAAAAAGATAAAAGTAGATGTGCACACAGTGTGTGGGGGTGGGTGTCAAAATCTGCAAGTGAATGCTATAAACAGAATAAAACAATGGCTGTGGAAGCCCTTGTGTTTGACAGATTGACACCTAGAGAAAGAGGAACCATATGGCTGGTTTGGTTCTAACACAGTCTTTGAAAAGGATAGTTTATCTATTCTACCTAAAAATAGCTTAGTAGTGATATTCAAACGTTTAGCAGAGGAGCCACCCGTATTCATTCGTTACCCTTAAAACACCCCCAGAAACCCCCCAGTCGGCTGTAGGGAAATTTAGAACTCTACCGACCAGTTCAAAAACCGCTGTGGTAGTAGTAAATTCAAATCTTTCAAAAGTCAACAGATACTAACATAACTTGTGGGTGAGGGGAAGAACCTCAAAAAACAAGTCTCAAATATACTCGTCTGATCTTAATGCTGGCCAGCCTGGGGGCTCCATCCTCGTCTTATTCTTGTTCCTCTGGCTCCCCCGATGAGCTTTACAAGCCCCTTCTACACCGATGACTCTAACCTGACATCCAGCAGCTGGGATCAAACACAAATTAAGAGTCAGGCTGGACTCCTGAACATGGCGGGAAGGTCTGCTGGCTCTAGCTTCCAAGCGTGCAGAAAGGACGACTTCTCACCACCTCTAGCGCCCACTCCCTGCTGCAGGCTCCTCCTCACCTACCTGGACAGCTGCCACAACCTCCTCACTGGTCCCTTTGGCCCTCTGTAAGTATTCTCAAAGCAGCAGCCAGAGCGGTCCTCACGCAGAGCGAGACTGTTTCACTCAACTCCAAATCATCCGCTGATTCTCCCCTTTGCTGGAGAAAAAGCCAAAGTTCTTTCAATAGCCCTAGGGGCAGTGCTGCACACTGTGATGTTCTGCGCAGATCCCCTTCAGAAAAACTTAGTACCTGGCTGCTGCTGCAAGACGCCCTCCGCTGAAGAGTCACCTCATGCAAGGTCACAGAGCCTTCCCCGGGCAGCCCATATCCAGGGATGGAGTGACATGGGTCCTCAAGGCCAGAAGGCTTACCCCAGCACAGGACCACTCAGAAAGGCCACTCTCAGCTCAGGGCCCCGTGGGGTTGGACCTGCACTGCAGTTCGACCTCTGCCTCTGTCCCCCTCCTCCGCACAGGTCTCCATCCGAGAGGTACTCCCTCCCTGATAAACGACCAGACTCCACCTTAGAGTCTACTTCTGAAGAAGCCAGATAGCAATAAAGATCGGATGTGACCTGGCCCCCTTTGAGACGAACCAGTGTCCCCTGCTCACCCCGCTCCGAGACACACCGGCCTTCGCTGTTTCTGCTAGACGACGGGCCTGCTCCTGGGGCACGGCTGTCCCTTGGCGTGGAGCACACTTCCCGCTTCCCGAGACACACACGCTGCTGCTCCCCTCATCTCCCTCCTGCTCTGCTTACGCGTCACCTTCCCAACGCGTCCGCCCTGACCACCCCGTTAAAGCCAGAAACAAGAGGGAAAGGAGGCGCGATTCGCACTTCTCCGGATGTACTTGCTTTCCTTGGTGGGTACTGACCCCTTTTTGAAGAGAGGACGTCACTCATTTCCAAAAGAGCTTGAGAACTGCTGCTTTAAAAGCCTAAAAGCAGTGCGGTGGTAAGAACACAGGCCCCAGGCCCAGACAAGCCCTGTGCGCCCAGGTGCCCGGGCCCAGCGACCGCCCCCTGAGCCCCAGCAGCGCTGGTCGTGAAGAAGGGGTAGGGATGGATGTTCCCTCAGCTACTTAGAAAGGTCGTAGGGTCACATGCCTTCCTGCAGTACCGGGCTGTGAAAACCGGGCGAGAGCGCGTCAGTGCAGGAGGCACTGGACGGCAGCCCTAGCGCCCACACAACCCGAAACCTGCTGGGCCTACCTCTGCCCCCTCCTCACAGCCCGGGACCTGCGCAGTCATTCTGCCAGCTGTGCTGGACCCCTGAGAACCTCCAGCAAAGCACAGGGCTGGGTTTAGGAGAATAAGCACCGCCCCAGGGCTCTGTGACAGCCTAAGAACACTCCAGGAGTAGCCACCCACCTAGGGAGTCTGAACCACTGGGACGCAATCCTTATTTTTCCCCCTCCTTGCACTGACTTAATTACTTCGGTCTTTGTTCTAATCTCTAAGGTCCATGTGAAGAAAATCACACAGGATTTCAGATATCTCGGTCTATATATGTGCATCACAAAAGCTTTCAACTTTAAAACCAGTCCTATGTCTGGTTATTAGAGATTAGAGGCCTGAATCTTTTCATGGGTATTTTCAACCCAAAGTTTTTATATTTATCTCTGTTTCTGTTATATAACATAGCTGTACTTGGCTTAAAAATAAAACAATAACTCCTCCAAACTCTCAACTGTGTTTATGTTTGCTTCCGTTCATTTTTCATGTACTAGAGTGAAATGTCCTTGCCCATAACCTCAAATCCACAAGCGTGATTGATTTCGGAGGTTGCGCTCAAGGCCCGCCCCACCAAGCAGAGACAACAGACCACCTAAAAACTGGCACTGATGAAAACCACAAAATGTAATCTCACGTTTGCCATCACATTATGCATCTGCCTTTTCAGATTTACTTGCAGATCCCATTATAAGCTCTTTCTTTATTCCTAAAGAGAGAACCAGAGAAGCTTACATTAAAAACAATAAGAATGTTCATTTTAGAGATATTAAAAATTATCCTATAGTTCTACATTAAAAATAACAGTATCATTTATTAGAATGATAACAATAATAATAAACGGTGCTATAGAAGGATAAGGGAAGCAGGCCTTGTCCTGATCAGTCACTACACGCTATGTATGACTGGGCCACCCTCCAGAACCAGGTGCTGTATCTAGGAAACTCCCTGTCTGGGGTGAGGCAAGTTTGGGGGTGCGAGGGGGTACTTGGGAAAGGCAGTGCTATGTCAGATCATCCAGGATCTTCTTTAAAGGAACACTCTACTAGAAATCCCCTTTGCTTTCGAAGCCCTCCTTTGAGGGTATCATGCACTCCTCCGACTTTTCTTCATAGCTTTAAACAACGTAATATTCAGGCTAGGGAAACTGGAAATCTCCTCCAGGTCAAACAACTCCTTAAATCTATCTACAAATTTATTTTCTTTCTCCAGCCTGAACTTCATGACCCAGAGGATGATGGTAGATTCTTTGCACAGATGGTCAAAGGTAATGAGGAGTTCTTCCAGGAAAGGGTGGGCGTAGACCACGTCAGCTGCCAGGAGATAGTCAAAATTGTTGGAAGACCTGGGGAAGTTCTCATCTAAAGCTACACCCCAGGAGAGTTCTTTAACCTGAGGCAAATGCTTACATTTCATTTTGGTGTTTCGGGAAATATTATATTGCAGGTTTCCAAGTAATTCAGGTAAATCTGTGGCGGTCACGTGTGCACCTATGAAACCAAGAACAGTAGGAAAAGTAACCCTTGAGGGATAAGGTAAAGCAATCAGGTTTCAAGCCAGCATGCATCTGCAATTCTGCACAATGGCTAACCCTAAGGAAAGACTGGTCAGTACACACAGGAGGGAAATCCCTTCAAAACAGATGCTAAAGCAGCTTTATGCCTCCCCTTAAAAAAATTTTAGATTCCCATAGCACTTCTTAACTCCCTTGCATTTTTCTGTTCTCCTGGGTTTTCTGTTTGTTTGATTACTGTTGCTGTGGCTATTTGCTATTTATCTACTACCTGCTAACAGAAAAATACGTTAAAGAAAGAGAAAATTTTGGAACCTTCTGTGGAGCAATCAGAAGTCACTGTTGAAAGACGCACCTGTTCTTCACTAAAAGAATTCTGAGCCCAAGTCACATGAGGCCAAGTGAGTGTAGACTGCGCCAGGCAACCTGTTGTTGAACAGGAGGTGCATGGCGTGGAAAGAGGGCTTTTCAGCAGAGTCACACTGGAAGTGTCACGACATCCATATTTATGTCCAAGTTTTCAGCTTGACCCCCTTACAAGTATGAATATTCCCACCAAAAAAATGTTTAAAACCTAGCCACCATGTGAGTGTAGTGTTCCTACAGCCAAAGACCACAGACGCAGGAAAGACTACTTGGACGGAGAAGATATGAACCATCTCTGAATTAAAAGTGAATAATAGAAGGAAGAAATTAGAAGAGGCAAAGTTGTAGAAACCAATAATCAATAAAATTTGGCCCTTAAAGTAAACTATGAACTGTGGCAAAGCCTGAAAATACTGTGTAAATAAATCTAGGATTGGCCAATTCCATGTCATCAGGCAAGAATAGACTGCAGTAGGGGCGCCTGGGTGGCTCAGTGGGTTAAGCCTCTGCCTTCAGCTCAGGTTATGATCTCAGGGTCCTGAAAGAGAAATCCCGGGGAGAGAACTAAGGGGCTCTCTGCTCAGCGGGGAGCCTGCTTCCCCCCCCCCCTCTCTCTCTGCCTCCTTTTCTGCCTACTTGTGATCTCTTTATCTCTCTCTCTCTCTCTCTCTCTGTCAAATAAATAATCTTAAATTAAAAAAACCAAAACTGGTAGTGTTTCTGATGAAGCCCATTCAAACAATTAAGGAGTTAAAAATAGGCCTAGGGTCAGAGTAAACTGGAAAGTAAAAGCAGCTAATAACATCTGTTCGTTGAATTCTCTGACCCTATTGAATCAAAAATACTTACCAAGTAAACTCGCCACGATGGAGACTAGCCCTGTTCCAGCTCCGATTTCAATCACATTTTTGTCAACCATATTATAGTGCTTTGCATTTGTTTCCAGAAAATAGCATAGAACAAGGGCCTATGAAAGTTTTAAAAAAGAAAAGAGTAGTGCTTTGCAAGTAATATCAGAAACTAAAATTAAAGTCTATTAGATAAATCATATACACTAATGTTATGACGTGTACACGTGTGAATATATGCATGAATATGTACACACCACTACAGAAAATTATCAACAGATGCACATCCTCCAACAGGATCAACATTTAGACTAGAAAAAGTCCTTGGGGATTGTGAGATGAGAAAACAGAAACTATGGAACTCAGTTGCTTAAGTTTGATTGTCTTTAAAGAAAGCAACTTCTAAAAATAATCATTTAAAAGAAGTGTGTGGGATTGGGGCAGACAGTGGAGGGAAGGGGGGTTCTGCACCCTTTGGGACAACTGGTAAAGGATTGGTGGCCTTGTAGAACATTTTGCATGTTGAGTGATAGATTTCATTACGATTATTTAACTCAAATGGAACCAGCTGAACGGGAAGTAAAAACGTTTGCTATTCTAAACTACCATCGTCACAAAACACTGGAGGTTTAAACAGCAATCTCTATTAACCCTACAAGTCAAAAATGGGATTCATTGGTGGAAGCATTTTCCCAATTTTGTGATTTACAAGTTTTAGCATTATTTGAATTCACAAAATAGAACCATGGGACCTATTTCTTCCTTCTACATGGTACACAACAAGGAACAAAACTGACTGGAAAACCATTGAAATATAGAAAATTTTGTGTGAAATTATACCGATGGCCAAACAACAGCACCGTAACAATCCATGGCTTCAGTAATCCGAATCTCATGACCGACAAAGTGAAATTCCTCCCAGGGGGTGGTTGTTATTAGGCTTGGGACAAAACATCTTGCCATGATCTCTGCAACCACCTTCTTGTCATCATCTCTCTTCACTGAAAGGAAAAGAAAAGGTCAATGGTTGTGGTTGTGTTGGTAAGAATCGGAAAAAAGAGCCTGGTGGAAAGGTAGCATTTCTACTCATTCTAAGTTACTTCTATTCATTGACTTTAGGTGCAGCGTAAGAGTAAGGTAAACTATTTTAAAATAACTCATACTATAAGCATCCATTTCTTCCAAGCTAAAACCCACAGCTTTCTGATTTTTACCAAAGTGATTTCCATTTCTGCAAAGCCACGTGAAACAAATTATAACTGGTATAACTTTTTAAAAAGCAACGTATTCCAAGGGCTACCAATCTCTTCATCTAGAACAAGAGGAAGATTGATGATGGAACATATTATCTTGACTGTTCAAACTGACTACATAGTATAAGCCGCTATGTCAATAATGTATTGTAGTAAACCCTTTATGATCCACCTTTACCCGGGCTAAAGATATTTAATACCATCTAACATGATATCTTTGTATTATTTTATTATTACTTATTTTTATACTATTACTTTGGGGCAACTCATGGCATCTTAACACCTGTGACATCAAGTCATGTTCATAAGCAAAATTACCAATTACTGAGTATATAGTTAACACACTAGACCATGTTAAATATATTGTATATGATATTTCATTATTACATATTTATTTCAATATGTATTTCATTTTATTTCATGTAATTTTTTAACAGTTTTTGGAGGTAGGCATTATTATTTGCACTTTTATAGGTAACAAAAACTAAGATTCAGTGAGCCTTATTAATTTGACCAAGCTCATGCAACTTATAAATGAAGGAGCCAAAATGTGAGTTCTTTTTTGATTGTTCCAAAACCTCTTCTCTACTCCTAAAAAGCTAGAATGTAATTTTTAAAAACTAGTTGTCTCTAAGAATTACAAACTAGTTATGGAGCAAGATACACATCTTTCTCTAAGTCTCTGTTAACTCCTTTGTAAAATGTGGAAGATAGAAGAAACTCCACCAAATAGTGCTGGAAGATTTAAACAAGATGCTGTATGTAAAGTGCTTCACACCTTGGCTATTACATGGAGCTCAGTAAATCATTATCGTTATTATAATTCATTATATCTTGGTCATGAAACTAAGTAATATAACAAGATCACCATACAAACAAAAATACTGAATTGTGAGGTCCCAGATTGAAAATTCTATACTTATTCATAGAGGCAGAGAGTAGAATGGTGGTTGCCAGGGGCAAGGGTGGAGGAAATGGAGAAATGTTGATCAAAGGGGGCAAGGTTTCATTTACATGAGATTAATAAGTTCTGGACATCCAATCCATAGCATGGTGATTATAGTTAATAATAATGTATACTTGAAATTTGCTAAGAGAAAAAATCTTAACTGTTCTCATCCCAAAAACAAGAAAACAGTAACTCTGTGAAGTGATGGATAATGTCAATTAGCTTGATTGCCGTGTTCATTTCTATGTATCTATACATCTGTCTATATATATCAGAACATAATTCATGCATCTTAAATATAAATAATTCTTACTAGTCGATTATGCCTCTAGAATAAAAGAAAATTTTAGAGCTAAATAAAGAAGGGGGAATGCACGGTGTGAAGGTCAATAAGGAAAGGCTTCAAGAAGGAATTGTGTCTTAAGTTTAAGCTTTGATCAATGATTTGCATTAATAGAGAAGTTATGTACTTCCTATACCAATCCTTAAAGCCCACTGACTTCAAGTCTTGCTTCTGTTCTCTGAGTCTGGCTAGATCCTGCCGGCCACTTCCCCGACCCCGGCACTGAATCCAGGCCCAGTTCTCTTCAGCATGGTTCTCAATACCTAAAAGAGGCTGTAGGGAAGCGCAGGGGAGAAGAGGGAGGAAGGAAGGAGCATGCAGACAGATATACATACAACAGTGGGGTCTTGCCTGATGGGAGTGCATCATGACCTGACGGGGATGGTTAACTCACACCTCAGTCCTGAGATCCAAAAATAAGCAAGTAAATAAACAAATAACAAATACAAGTATTTCCAAGAAATTTGGGAGCAATACCAAAATTTCTCATTCTGGTCTTCATGGGAGAAAAGTTCCTCCTAGAAAACTTATTTCCCAAATCTCAAAAATCAAAAACTTTCAGTTTCCAACGTTGCAATCATCAAAGCTTTAAAACAGATGCACCACTCAAAACTAAAATGTCAGCGAATCCTAGAATGTCAAGGTGGAAAACCCTTCAGGTACCTTCTAGTCTACCCTTGCCCTTCACGTTCATGCTGGGTGTAAACTACATGTCCAGCTTCGTCAGCCTCTTTGGATATTTCCAATGAGGATAAATATGTTATTTCACAAGGTACATTCAGAAAATGATTATTGAAAATTCTTCTCAATACTAAGCCAAAATCTGACACCACTGGTTTTTTGGTCTATCACTCCTAAAAAAAGTAAGCTCCAAGGTGACCAAACTTTCATTTTTAAAACATGTTCCAAAATTTTAGGATAGAGGAAAATGTAGGGGGGGGGAATATATATATATATATATATTTACATTTATATATAAATATATGTATATTTCTCCAGTGCCAGTCTTTTTTTTTTTAAGATTTTATTTATTTATTTGACAGAGAGAGAGATCACATGTAGGCAGAGAGGCAGGCAGAGAAAGAGGGGAAGCAGACTCCCTGCAGAGCAGAGAGCCCGATGCGGGGCTCGATCCCAGGACCCTGAGATCATGACCTGAGCCAAAGGCAGAGACTTAACCCATTGAGCCACCCGGGAGCCCCTCCAGTTCCAGTCTTAAAAATTCTGGACTCAAGAGCATGTGAAAGCCTCAAGAGACTTTCAAACTTTTCCACAGCATTGAGGTAAGAATTAGTGGAAGTGACATCTTAAGTCCTTAAGTCCTAAGAGATGTTATTTTCAACTCTGTCCTAGGAGCTCCGATAATATCATTCCCCAGTATTCAGGGAGCAAAATGGCTAGATGGCGGTAGATCAAGTTTGACACTCAGAGGCCCCAGTCCCAGGGGGGCACTTCCTGTCAACAAGATTTCCTGTCCTGGGTGCCTGGGTGGCTCAGTTGTTAAGCGTCTGCCTTTGGATCAGGTCATGATCCCAGGGTCCTGAGATCGAGGCCCACATCGGGCTCCTTGCTCAGTGGGAAGCCTGCTTCTGCCCCCTCTCTCTCTCTCTCTCTCTCTCTGTCAAATAAGTAAGTAAATAATCTTTAAAAAAAAAAAAAAAAGATTTCCTGTCCTAAATTCTGCGATCCTTCTATAGCATCCTTCTAAGGATCCACACAGAACCAGGTACTCCTCAAAAAAACTCTAACTTGACTTCATGCCATAGGAAGGGACCAGTGTACACCCGCCCCACCACCAGCACAAACACTGACACCGGGCAGAGATACAGGAAAACAAAGAGATGAAAAACTGATCATCTTCAGCAAGAGCCACCTCTTCAAATCTATGTCACTGTACTTCTTCAACTATGGCATCTGTTCACATGCAAGAAGAGCTCTAAGAACCAAATAATATTGGTAATGTGTCTTACTGGAAAGTGAACTTTCATTTCATTCCATTCACAGGCCTTGCTAAGATGAGGTGGGGGAAGGGGGAAGCATTTGCTGTGGAAGTTTTTAAGGGAAGAGCAGGAAACAGTAATTGCTTCCTTGACCTTTCGCTGAATGTGCCCTCTTGGGCCTCCTTGCATACTCTTGGTAAGTGGAGCACTTTTTGACAAGCCACCCAAGGTATCAGGGATTAATAGATGTTAGAGTACACTAAATCCCAGGAGCATCTCCTAAAGTTCCAATCTTTGATATGAAAACTTTGCCAGTGAATATTTACGGCTACAGTCTGACGCCTCTGACTTTGCAGTTTCCTCTAAAGGTTAGTGGACCAGATTAGTGCTATGGTCCTAACAACAGTATAATAACAGACGATTCCTGGGGTTTTTTTACTCTAAAGAAACAAAACCAGCCATAATTTTTAGGATGGCCACATCTTTACCTTTATAAGGAAGTAAGATTTAAAAACATATGAGTGAATATATTATTATATTCAAAAATTACTTATACTATCCTCCCAATAAAGGATCTTTGAAGAGATTTAATGAAACAACAATAGCCACTATTAACTGCAGATACACTTAAAAGAGCAAACTTTATCCATCCATATGTGGTCATTTAAAATTAATTATACACCTAAGATGACTATGTATTATACAGAAAATATGATCAGGTTGAATAAAATTTAATTGATAATGTTTCATATTAATATTTTCTTTTGCATTTAAATACTATATAAACACTACAGGCATTCCTGAAGAAGTCAGTCTGATAAAAAGATAACATCATTTATAACAGGAAACCAAAATGTACCAAACTTGGCGGCTTAAAATAATCTGTCTAGATATAACATGTAGGATTTTAAAAGCAAATACACAAGTGCAGTTATTTCTATCTTAAAGCTTTGCTGCTTTTTCACCATTAACTTTAATTTTAAGATTTTGAGGTAACAGTTTTAACAGTAGTTAGTTATTTACATTGTTAGTTATTTAACAATTTTAACAGTAGTCATTTATTTATGTCAAAAGACATGTTTAATATTAAGTTTTAGCAATATTCGACAAGCACCTCTGAAACGAATCTGTAAGATGCACCATAGAGCCTTATGTGAGCCTCGTAATAAAAAGGAGAAATCTAGTCCCCAAATATTATTCAAAGAATATGTTTCTTAAAATACATGCTTAATTATTTAATGAATATGGGATTGAATCTTGAGAAGATTAATGAATGAGTAGATATTCTTTGACCTTTCATTAAGATTCGAAGAACAATTTCCTGCAAAAATTAATAGCATTATCATACAATGGAATTCTAATTTGCATTTCTAAAGAATATTTTTGCCACACACATATTCTGTCCTTGTTACCTAACACTTAGGCCCTGAGACAAGTAACTAAAACTGAGTAATTTCACACAAAACATTGAATCTTGACTTTCTCATATGAAAAGCAGAAAGCTGATATCTGTATCTTTAGATAAAAGCCATCTACTATAATCTTAGAGCATTATTTTATTAATAAGTTTGATATTAAAACATAAATTTCAAAACAAACTGTAAATAAGGCATAATCAAGACAATATTACAATTACATTGCTGTTTTGGGCTCATCTTATTTTAATGTTCTTTGATACAAGAAAGATTTAACACCATTTTCCTTCAACTAATCTTTGCTGATAGTGAATAAAATCTACCAGGTGTTCTTGTTCTCCCGAGAATTAACAATTTCAAGCATGAAGGGAAAATTAGCAGGATTCTGGTATGTTATGATGATGCTTTTCTTAGAATGAAAATCTAACAGTGAATTCACTTCAGAGGCTAGATTGCCACAAGACTTCAAAAACAGAAGCACTCTCTACATTCTTCTCTTCTATACTTTTAAGGTCAATAACAACAATAATAAATGAAAGGGTCAGATCATAGAAATACACTGAAAAAAAAAATGTCTTTAATAGCTATGACAGGTGAATTTAAGCTTCCATTTGAGGGCTGTCATGGAAAACCTGTCAGCAAAATCTAAAGTAAAATCCCCTCTACTAAATGAAAGAGACTTGTCATTCAACTGAATCTTCTATTCAACGATGAATGTCATGTGCTTCTTAGAAATAGCTAGAGATTAAAAAAAAAAAAAAAAAAAAAAAAAGATGTTAAAGGTATTTTCTGATTAGTAAGTGGTCACAGGCTAACCTGAAAGATAGAATTCTGAATGCCTCAGCAATGTCAAGGCCTTGGGCCTGACGTTAAAACTAATTCCTAAAAAGAGTTCACAAATACTTTTTGTCTGGAGGTCTGCTTAGTTTCAAGAATATACAGAGGCTGTCTCTTTGACCAAGTGAGTCAGACAATGTTACATTTACAGAAGAAAGACAAATCATCTTTTATTGGACTGCTCAGCATCCAAATAGGAAAGAAAAAAAAAATGAGTTGTACTCAGAGTCTGCTGCTGGGATTGTTGTGGGGACAGACACCTAAACAATTGTGAAAGAAGCATGATAAACATCGTCAGAGAAGTATTTCTAAAGTGCTTTGGGAAGCACCACTCGTTGGTGAATCAGGAGAAGCGTTCTTAAGGAGGAGATATTTGAGTATGTGGAAGGTAGAGGGAGGTTGCCAGGCAGAGAAGGGAGATGAACTGACTGCCACCATGGGGAGACGGGCCAGGGGAGTGGTCAAAAGCCCACGGAGCTGGTGTACAAGGTACCTGTTGGGGTGTTGTAGAAAATAAGCCCAAGGAAGCAGATTGGGATTGCACTTGTGGGAACAAACAGAGCAAATGTTGACCCTTGTCCTCCAAGGTGAGGAGTTTGGGCAGGAATTGGCATGAGCAAGTTTGTCATTGAGGCGCTCACCTCTGGGCAGCAGCTAAAGGCTGCTCTTGGAAGACTATTGCAATAGTCCAGGCAAAAGATGCCAGAGCTGAACTAAGGCAGCAGCACTGGGTCTAGAAGCCAAGTATGAATTTCTGAGCATGTGAAATAGTGGTAAGACCTCTCCTCCAGGGCAAGAATCAACATGCAAACTTGACACTCAAACTTGTGTTCTGAAGACCTTTAAGGCAGACTGATATATTTAAGAGTCAATTTATTCAATATGTGGAAAATGTATTAGTTTTTGTAGGTAGTTGTTCAGGTTACTTTTTAAACACATACCATGTGTTGATGAGTGAATCTCACATTAGTAATTAGACATCCTGTAGTCCATCAACTATCACATTAAAATTACTGCCTCAGACTATAGTTTGATATGTCCCTTAAACAGCAACAGAACTACTCAAATAAACTTTCTTCTTCATAACCCAACTCTGTAAAGATATATAAAGATGCTTGAGAAAGATTTTCATCTGATATCCCTAAATAATACGTTATACTAGATGCTGCGAAGAGCCAATGGACTGGGGACAAGAAACGTGAGATCATTATCAATGAACAAATTGCAAGACTAGCCAACAGGCCTCAGTTACAGCTAATTCATTTATTCACTCATTTTATTGAGTATCTGGGCACTATGAATATAAAGATAGAGCAACATAGATAGATAGCAACGAGATAGACTCAAAAGTAGAAAGAGAGAGCTCAGGAAAGAATCACATAAGCCCTGACGATGATGAGTCTGCAAGTCAAATGAGAGGACAGGACACTTCGTGCAGAGAAAACAGCACGGGCAGAAGCCCATTGGCAACAAGACTCTTGACCAGTTTTCCAGTTTGGGAAATTCTGAGAACTAAAATGTAGGATAAGTGGGGGTTGCAGCATGAGGTAAAATACTTATGTCATGCTAAAAAGTCTTGAGTTTGTCTTATTAGAGATAATGAGGCACAGAAGAATTTTAGGCAGAAGGCGAATGTGACCGGATTTGAATTTTTGGAAAGATCATGCAGATACAGAGTCCGACAAAGAGAGGATAAACAAAGAGTGCTGACCCCGAGCGGGGGCAGCCAGGGAGGTAGGAGATACTTACAACAGGCACTAGAAGAGACGATGACGATCTGAAGGAAGACAATGGTGCTGTCAGAGGGAAGGAGGGTCAGAAACACGAGTCGGTAAAAACGCGCGGGATGGAACGATGAATGGCATGAGGAAGAGGGACTAGGATGATTCTAGCCTTCTGGGCAGCCGGAGACATGTAGTTGCCATAAACTGAGACAGAAAATATAGGTTGTGCAGAGGTGTACAACTGCAAAGGGAAATTATTTTTTTAACGTGTGTTACTCTGTGGTATGACGTGCTGGCCACAGAGGTGTGCCGTTCGGATTAAGGGAGGGTACCGCTGGAAGCACAGCTATGCCACGTCTCCAGCTCTGTCCCTTCGGCTCCTCAGAGGCCCTCCCTCCCCGGGGGCTGCCCGCTAATGTCACTTCCCTCCCATTTCACAGATGACACGCAGCTAGCAGGTGACTCGCCCCCTCTCCTCTCTCCCGTGTCAGACCTGCACCGTGATCTGATGGCTCTCCCCGCCCATTTCTGTCCCTTCTTTCTTTATCGTCCACAAGCATTTCCCCCCATAAATCTCCTGCACATATAATCCCACTTGAACATCTGCTTCTAGAGGACTCTGGACAGACGCAAGGTAGTACAGAGGATATTAAGTAAGCAGGGGAAGATCTGGGAGTCATGCACAGAAATCACTGAGCCCGGGGCTCGGAGGAACCTGCTCCAGGGCCCCAGACCCTGTGGAGCTATTTTATAACATGGGCTAATGGCTAGAGAGTAACTGTCACCAGGAGGTCGGCAACACAAGATACTCATAATAGTTAATGTGGATAAGGTTTTAGAAGCTTAGACTCTTAATGCAGGATTAGAAACTATACACAGAGGACTATTTGGTATGTATCATAGTCCTAACATTAATCTGTGTGTAACTTAGTGATGTCGTATAATTCTTGGACCTTCAGGCCAAGGTGGAAATAGAAGAACTGGACTATAAGGCTTGTCGCATCTTTTTCAAGCGCAACATACTAAGTATAAGAGTTAGGAGAGGTAAGGTCAATAGCCTTCAGCACTGAAGAACTGAGTGTTCCTCTGGTTAGTGGAAGTCTTTCCAACAAAAAGCCATCTGATCCTGCCCCAACAGCACACACTTAATCTGCCTGCGAACATATTTTTAAAGCTTTAATTGGCTATCTAGATGATGATGGGGTGTGCTTTCTTGTGTTATAAAATATTTTAATACTAGTTCTGTTTCAACCGTACCTTGAACTTCTTCCATTTCCTTTGTAATCTGCCAAATTATTGTATGCACAGTTGAAATCAAGCATTGTTACTAATGATAATGATAATGGTGAAATTTTATTCATAAACTGCACAGAAACTGAATCTTCATTCAAAGCATCTAAATGGCTGGATTCTCTAAGTGATTACGACTTTAAATGTTTAGGTTTGCAAAAATCACTACAGTAAAACCATTGTGTCGAAGACATGTAGGCTGCCAACACTGGGCATACTCCCAGCTCTCTTGGCCTAAAGATATGCTTACCTAGGTAGAGGCCACCTGGTATGCCTAAAGAAGGAAGCGGGGGGAAAAAGCCAGGACTACATTTCTTAGAAAATGTCCATGTGTGGATAAAGGAAAAAGGAGAAGAAAGAAGCCAAGATAATTAAATTTGTACAACAAATGTTCTACAAAAACGTAGTACCAGCTCTTCAGGCAGTGTGTGTCTGCACTTTTTATCTCAAGACAATGGGGCTAGTTACATAATCCATGCAAAGTCACTCCTGATATTAAAAATGATGTAAAAATGGGAGGTCAGTTTCAAATAACTACAATTAGAGCAGAATTCAAACTTAAATTCTCCTCATACTGAAAGGTCAAGTCACATTATATATTTGTCTCTATTAATACCTCAGAGGAACCGTAAACATAGGCTAAAAACATTTTTATAGTTTAAAAACATCTTAAATGCAGGCATTCATAAAAACTTGTAGCTTTACACAAAACTATTTTTATCTCCCTTCCTATCTTAAAAGAAATATTTTAGAAATCACCGTCATGTATGTAGTGTATAGCACTTGGGGGAAAAAATCTATTCTTTTTCATATTTAAAAAAAAAACTCTACACACTTAGCTAGCAAGTCTATATATTTAATTTGTTGGTCAAAATAATCTCTAACATACCATCAGGACCATAGGTATAGCAGTAGACATTTCACATTATAGATATTTTCAGGTTAGGAAACACAAGCCAAGATACAATATGCAACTGATAAGTCCTAGCTCTGTTTAAGACATTAGGGAACACTGAGAAGGTAAGCACTTATATTCTATTAGTTGTCTGTCTTCTTAGAATTTGTCAAATAATATAAAGAAACATAAAATAATTTACCTTTTTCAGCTCCTGGATCCATTAAGCAGTGAACTAATCGATGGCTATATATTGATGTTTTCTTGATCATTTCTTGAAAACTAAGCGAATAACATATTAAGATGTCAAATGGTAATAATCAATTCAAAAGCACAAGTTTTAAGTGCTTTTACATTTACCTAATAAAGCTTAAGTAACATCAAACATAGCATAGAAAATTCTATCAAAATTTTGTATATTAATAAATCATGATTTAAGATAGACCCCCCAAACACACAAGCTATCCAATACAAACCAAAATTCAGACAAAGGCTTCAGAGTCAGAGGTCTTAAAAGCTACTGGAAGAAGCAAAGACATTATTTCACTCTAGACTACCTCAGCTATCACCAAGAAAGACACCATCTTTATAATGACTGGTCAGATAGCAATCTTCATCTTCACATTTAAGAGGTGTTAAAACATTGGAAGAAAATGAATTTCGTTCAGTGTAGTGAAAAAACCATAGGATTAAACTAAAATACACGCAAAGTTCACTGGTTTCCATCAGCACATCATTAGTGAGTACCCAATGTCTAACAGCCCCACCACCAAATGGCCTTTTGAGGAGCTTTCCCTTTAAAGAACCCATATCATCTCAGCAAATACATTTAAAACTGAAATTATTTTGTCCCTCTCAAATAAAGCATATCATGCAAGTAAGTTTAAATGAGCAGTTATTCCAACATTGGGCAAAAACGATTTGATAATTTACACCTCAGTTTTGGTTCATATTATAAATAATCACAGTACTACCGTGAATTTATATAGCACTCCTTTCTTCCAAGGATCCCAGAACACTTTTCACAGCCACCGCATTGTTCTTTGCAGTATGTCTCAGTAGGTCAGAAGACAAATCATTGTCCCCTGCAGCTTACAAGTGAGGAAAGCGTCAAGTTCAGTAACACCCGGTCCGAGGTCACTGGCTAAACAACAGCAAACGTGGTCACGCGCCTTTTGTTCCCAATTTAGCTCCTCTTCCATTGGTTAAAAAAAAAAAAAAAAAAAAAAAAAGAAGAAAGAAAGAAAAGAAAAGAAAGAAAGACAGAAAGGAACAAAGAAAAAAAGGAAAAAAAAGCAGTCTTCATTACACCTGTCTACCTTAAGGTCAACATTCTTTAAAGGTTAAGTCCAGACATACCTAAATGGGTTAGCTGAGTTTCTAGAAGCTTAAAAAGTGTCATTCACAACTTTTGTTTTGCTGGAGAGACCTCAGAGAGTGCTGGAAAGGTCAGCCCGAAGCATGCCTGCAGTTTACTACTGTACACGCTGGCAGCCGGTCCTCGCAGGAGGGATTAGGATCCTGACAGCTGCGGCTTCCCAGCGTCCGGTGCACAGCAGTGGAGCCGGAATGCCCATCAACGAGGGGGCTGCGAGTGTCTCCTGAATAGACATAGAGCCAGCAAGTGAATATAAACCACCCCTACACGCGAGCGAAGACTATCTGAGCAAAGTGACCCCTTTTTTCACTTCAGTGCCAAGAGTTATTTTGGACTCCACAGCGATGACGTTCAGTGAAATGGAGGCAGCGCACTTTTTATGTCACCTGTCCGGGTATGAATATCATTTTTAAAATCAGGCAGCTGCACCAGTTAGAAAATGTGTGCAATCATGCTCTGGGCACAGGCATCAAATTACAGTTCCTTCTACTAGGACTGGGCCGAGGGTATCTGTTACCTGGACACTGGCACGTATACACACACAGCTGCGTCTCACAGCATGTATAAATCTCCCTGGTCACTGAGAAGGTCCTTAATAAGAACTTATTACAGGTAACAAAATTGAGCAATATTGTAAAGTTAAATAAACTTAGAGGAGGGTAGGTACAGCTTTTAAGAAATACTTTATACAAAGTTGACTTCAGGTCACATTAACATATTGGATGGGACTAGCAGTCTGGGGGCCTGATTTTAAATTTGCTTGTGATTTTAGGCATTTACTTAATGTGCTTCTTGGCTCCCTCATCTATAAACAGGGATATAAAAGGTACTCAATATATATTTGTGGAAGGAATAGGGTAAGTAAAAAAAAAAAAAAATTCTACAAACTGCAAAATCCTAAACAATGAAAACTATTATTCATAGGCAGTTAATTCTGGGAAGAGTACATTCTCTTTATTTTGGCTTTCTTTAAAACAAGAATAAAGAATCATTTAGTGAATAAAAGTTACCTGTCTTTCAAAGGAGTTATTTAAAAGACCATGAAACCTCAGGGCTAGATTTCTTAAGAGGCAGAATCCCCAAATTGATCACTTAAACTGACAAGACAATGATTATTTCAGTTACACTGAACTGTTTGAAAAGTACATAGAGACTTCTGTCTCCACCTGTAAGTAGCTTACAGCACACCTCTGCTTCTGAGAACTAGAAAAGCGTATTATACACACACACTAGAGGTCAGGAGAGAGCTGCCAAGAATTCCATGTTTTTGCTGATTATAGATTTTAAAAAAGAGGCTGAGGGTTGCTGGGGGTGAGGGGTATGGGTAGGGTGGCTGGGTTATGGACATTGCAAAGGGTATGTGCTATGGTAAGTGCTGTGAAATGTGTAAGCCTGATGATCACAGACCTGTACCCCTGGGGCAAATAATACATTATACGTTAATTTAAAAAAAAAAAAAAATTTTTTTTTTTTTTTTTTTTTTTTTAAAGAGGCTGAGAAGCCAAAGGGAAGACAACAAGGAAGGATGCCAGCAGAACTTCAGGTGATCGCACAGAACTGGGAAGACAAAGAACAGGGTTTGGAGCTGGCAAGGCTGCCAGGAATTAGGAGCCCAAGATCCCAGGAAGCAGAGAGAAATAAACCCCACACTCAGCACCAACTCCTCACTCAAGACATTTACTCAATAAGATGTTAGGGCAAGAGGCTGATTTTCCAACGAAGAGTATCTGAAAGCAGAGCAAAGCTCACAGTAAGAAACACCCCAGCTGTCAGCTGGTACCCCTGAAAAACTACTTTTTTTAGTAAGGGGGAGAAACGGGAACATGAAGTCTTACAAAGACTGCCAGCCAGCCTGGAACCCACTTGGTTCCAGTCAGGCGATCTTCCCCTCCACTGCCTGGCAGAGTACCTTCTGGAATCCTCTGCAGAGGAAGAGCCAAAATAGCTACAATCTTTTATATACAATGTCCAGCATTCACTCCCAAGTTTACTAACCACACAAAGAAACAAAACATAAACAAACCCACAGGTAACCCAGATATTGGAATTAACACACACTTTAAAGTAACTGTGATGAAGATACTGAAAGAGTGGATGACAAGAATTACACCAAAGAACTCGAATCTATCAAAATTAGTCAAGAGAATAGAACTGAAAATACATGAAATAAAGAACCCAACAGATGCGTTTAACAGCAAAGGTAGAGAAAACTGAAGATTAGTAAGCTGAAAGATAATTTTATAGAAAAAGTGTATGATGGGCGTCATCCTACATCATACCCATGAGTACCCAACTCTCTTTGAATAGTGATAAATTACTTTGCTGCTGATAGTTTTAAACAGGCAACCTATTTTATGGGTAAAATTGCACCCTGAATTACAGAAGAAGATTTGAGGGGGAAAAAAAAAAAAGACTTGGGTTCAGGTCACGCTTTCCTACTGGATGGGTGAATTTGGTTAAGTCAATTAGTATCTCCAAGCTGGTTTCTTCAATGGTAAAAAAGAATATGCCTTGGTCAGAGGGTTAAGAGAAAAAAAGGACAAATATCAAAATGTTCTATAAGTGCTATATTTATGGCACAAGCTTTGTATCCACTTTTCCTTTTCCTGGGTACATAGCCCAGGTAGAAATTACACTGCAGTGTATTCCTAGCATACTCTGAAGAATATGCTCGGTTCAGTCCAACAGGAGAAATGGTTTTTTAACAAAGGACATTCTGCTTGCTAGGGCTTTGATGCTTTCCTCTCCCAGCAGGTTGAAATGCAGATACAGCAATGACCGAGACATTCAAGCAAGACAGCAGCCTAGGAGATGGCTGAACTCGGGACCCTGAATGACCTCATGGTGGACAGCTGCCTAACCAGCTCAGACTGGCCAACCTGTTGAGTAAGAGATAAATAACGACCCAGCTTATGTAGAACATTGTATATGAACATCTCTTTGTTACAAGCAGCTTAGCCTTTACCCAACTAGTGTAGTGCAAAACAAATGTAAACTGTCTATGAAAGGCAACACAATTCAATCTCAGCAAGAGTATTACTTACAAACATATATGCAGAAAACTCCCAATTATAAGTAGCTTTGAAAAATGAGAATAAGATGAAAAAGTTAATGTCTCCCTACTCCATCCCCCCAAGAAAAGTGTTCTGCTTCAAATACCTCCAGAGAGAAGCAACATTAAAAAAAGATCTGAGTTTATTTACATGGAAGTCATTGTCAACTCTAGAAGCAAGTTGCTAGAGAAGACTGGTACAAACAAAGGAGATATTTCCAATTAGGAAAGAATAAATAAAAAAGCAAAGAAAAGCGCAGCTAGAGACCAAGTATCTGAGAAGTTGGGCTGAAAAGTAAATATAAATGAAAGCCTAAAAAAAGGCATCCAGCAGTCAGTCCAAGGTTGTCTGAAAGGTATCTGCATTTAGTACTCATGGGGGGAGAGGGGCGTACGGAAGATTTTCAATTATTTGGAGGTGGAGGGAAGTAAATCAGTAAAGATGGAAATACCAAAGATGTCAGAAAAGGCACAGACGTGGGTAGACAGTCGCTCTGAAGGCCGAAGAACCCAAGCTCAAGGTAATTGGCAACGAGCTCCTCAGGCTGTCCGTGACTGTAAGCAATCAGAACTTTGGGAATTGCTGTTCTGAGAGTGGGAGCTGGAGGAAGAATAAACTAACCCAGGCTAGGCCACTCGGAATGAACGTCTCCGTTAACAAGAACCAACCCCTGGAAGCCGCTCCTGACAGTGGCCGGCCTGCACTGGTTCAACCATGAGCCCCCCACAGCCATTTACAGAAGTCAGCTCATGACAACTAAAGCATTTTTTTTTTAAGATTTTATTTATTTATTTGACAGAGAGAGATGACAAGCAGGCAGTGAGGCAGGCAGAGAGAGAGGAGGAAGCAGGCTCCCTGCTGAGCAGAGAGCCCGATTTGGGGCTCGATCCCAGGACCCTGGGATCATGACCTGAGTGGAAGACAGTGGCTTAACCCACTGAGCCATCGAGGCATCCCAACTAAAGCATTTTAAAAGACAAACATTACGGTACAGAGGTTCTGTGTTTGGTTAATGCTCACAGGGGAAATCACGCACCCCATCTAGGTTTCCTAATTATCTTGCTAGACCCACAGCAAACATACTCTTCAAGGTCTATTGCGGCAGTGAGCTTCCCTCCTGCTGTCCTTTTAAGTGGACCCTGAGGAAAAATGGGAAGCAGCAGGGGGCAGGACTTCATGTAGGTGTGAGAAACAGCCACTCTTACTGAATAAGAAATTCGGATATATCCCTTCTCATCTGAATCAGAAAGTCAGAGGGAATGCTGATTGACAGTGACTACTGATGAACAGAAATCCTTTTTTCTTTTTGTTAATGCAGAAAGCATCAGACGTTGTACGATAACAGAAACACCAGCAAAGACTAAATACAAGGAAATAGTCAATGACACATAAAACACTAAAGAAGTGTAACACGTGGGAAAATAAATGTCAAATTTTGCATCCATAGTTTAAAAAAACACACAATACAAAAATTGGGCAAATGCTTTTAATTGTATTATTTCCTCACAACAAATTCATTACAAGATGTTAGGTTGCACCAGATGATGGGAGAATACATGATTTTTAAATTAATTGGCTTTTCCCCTTTCTTCCTCTTGTACCTCTCCGCTTCCCCTTTCTCCTCCCAAACACAGATCTGGCAGTCACCAGCACTGGTGCGACTCTCCCGCCGTCATCATCACTAGAGCTGCTGCTGCTGCTGCCTTCTTGGTCCCTGGCAGGAGCAGGGGTCGCTGTGCTCTGCAGACCCGGGCGGCTAGCGGGTACCTCGGGGGCCGCTCTCTCCTGTGGCACGTTCACTGAAGACACACACTCACAGTCCTCCCCCGAAGAGGTCCCAGATGACGGCGAGAGGCAGGCCCCCCCCAAAAATCCGCCACATTTACTCTCTTGCTTAGAATCTGAAAGCCTCTTTCTTTTCAGGCTTGATGACTCTTTCCATTTATTTGCTATGCTTCTCTTCTGGGTTTTTCCTTTTGCCTTATCAGGGAACTCAAAATCGTTCTCCATGGCAACAGACACTGCTTCTATTTCGCTGGCTGCGGCTTCTCTCTCTTTTCTCAGCATACATGTCACAGCTCTGTTAAGTCTCTGGCTCCTAATACCCTTAGCATCTTGTCTCTCCTGTTGAGCTAATCTAAAGAAAGAATCAATTCGGAGCTGAGTCTAAAAAAAATGAAATGAAATAATAAAAAAAAAAAAAGTCAGGCCAGTCAGTCAACTTTCTGAAGCAAATCAAAGAGCACTCCACCTTGAGTCACTAGCTTTGGATAACTCTTTCAGAGAATGTTCATTCCCCATCTCTCAAAAGCCAGATCTCTCCCCCAGGATTTACTGAGAATAAATTTTATTTTCTAGACCAGACTTGAAACCCTGTGTCCACATCTCCAATAAGAACCCCCTTCCCAGGCACTCAGAGAGTCAGTCAGGTGTTTTTCAGTAGACAAATGTGCCATCTTCTTTTGGAGCAGCACAATTTCATGGGGTCTGTTTCTAAATTCCACTCTTCCCTTCTCTTAAAAACACGGTCATCACATGGTACATTGAGAAGGCAAACGCACTGCATGCTGGGACATGGTCATGCCCTTTGTTTAGCAAATCCACTTTAAGCAAGATGTTATTAAAATAATAGTTATATGTGAAGAAAGTTTTATGCCTAATGTTCATCACAGCATTATGTATGAAAACCTGAAAATCAAGGGTCCACGTAAGTGGACTGAACCCATAAGTGAAATCTCTTTGATGCAATGTAATCTGGTCATTTGAAATTATGAAAACCATGCAATATAAAGAAAAAAAAGTCTTAATGTTAATAAGTACGAGAGGGGAGTTAGATCAAATTGTATTTATGTATGATAACAAATATATGTGCAAAGGAGGGGGGAAATAAAAGAAAATAAAGCTAAATGTTAATATCTGTCTCAGAAAAAGTAAATAATGGATCATCTTAATTCACTTTTTTCACTTCCTAATTTTGGGGAAATAAATTTATATTAACTTCTTTAATGTAAAGGAAGAAACATATTACAAAAAAACTTATCTGAAATTCAGGAGTAATCAGTCACGAAGCCAATAAGCTTTCCTTGGCTATTTGTATACAATGGCTACATTATAGAAAGTCATCAAATAAGCAAAGGAGACTTGTTCAGAGAGGCCATCCACCTCAGTTTTATTTTTTTCTAAATTAACAAAACCTAACCATAATAGGTTTAAATATATCTAATTCTATATTTTTACCAAAAAAAAAAAAAAATAAAAATAAATAAATAAATATATCTAATTCATAGGATATGGTCTGCTTTCTACTAAGTGGTTTACCTGTACATACATTTTGGAGTTTGTTCCTGGGGTAGGAACATACTCCTAGATAAAGAAAGACACAATTACCTACACCCACCTCACAGGACAGAGCCATACAAAGGCCTCATCTCTCCTCAAAAATCTCTCCTCAGGGCACCTGGGTGGCTCAGTGGGTTAAATCTCTGCCTTCAGCTCAGGTCAAGATCCCAGGGTCCTGAGATCGAACCCTGCATCAGGCTCTCTGCTCAGCAGGGAGACTGCTTCCCTTCCTCTCTCTCTCTGCCTGCCTCTCTGGCTAATTGTGATCTCTGTCTGTCAAATAAATAAATAAAATCTTAAAAAAAAAATCTCTCCTGCCAATGTGCCATAGTGATGATGATTCATTTATAGAATGAAGGCACATTTGCACTTGAAGAGAATTTAATGATCAGGATTTGCTTTGGACTGGACACTTCCTGAAATTTTTTTAAAGGAAAATAGCTCTGAAAAACTAAAATAGTCAACCATAAACATCTCAGTATGCAATCCATTACTAGCCTGTTTTTTTTCAAAGTCAGAATAAACACTCACAGATCCCGAAGTTCAACCCTAAGAGTGAAATTGAGAAATGGAGACAAAGTGCCATTTCCCCTTCTTCTGTTTTCCTCTGTTCTCTTATCTAAAAGTGTAATAACTTTAAAATGTATGTTATATGCTCTAAAATAAAAGAGTAAAGGATCTTTCATAGCTGCCACTAGCAGTCCTTCTATGTTCACTCCTCACCCTGAACTTAGGAAAAGAGCTGATTACCTGCTGGGCGTTCAGTTGCTTTAATACTGGAAACAGAGACTCATCTGTCTTCGTCCTGTTCCACCCAAAATAACGCTGACAAAATATGCAGGCAGTTAAGGCTTCTACATGTTTTTAAAGATATTTAAACAAGTGATAAATAAAAAGGTGCAAAAAACTCACCCATAATTCCATTCCCTGTATCTCTAAAGATTTTCATATTTATAAAGAATAAAGTGGTAAGAGAACAGAATGACAAAACAAATTACTGCAACATAATCCTGTGGCAGTGTCTCCTGTTCAATGTCCTCTTAAGATGAGACATATTCAACTCTCATTTTAAGATATCATAGACTCGTTACTCTGAGAAAAGGTTAACCTTTTAGAATAAAAACAAGTTTCAGATATCATACATACTTCAAGAGAAAACTGTACTAGGACTAATACTATTGCAAACATTTAAGTATCTATCGAAATGATGATTTAAATATGCATGAAGGAAGATATAAACAATAGTAAAGAATAAAACTAATCATGTCTTCTATCCTTTCAGAATGAGTAATAATTAGTGGTTGTATCTATGCATGCTTATCAATACCTAGTTCAAATAAAGATCCTCTCCACTCTAAAGAGATTATTCATAATAGCTAAAACATGGAAGCAACCCAAGTATCTACCAACAGAGGAATGGATAAGCAAAATGGGGCATATCCACACGATTGAATATTATTCAGCCTTAAAAAGGAAGGACATTCTGACATGTGCTACAGCTTGGATGCGCCTTGAGGACACTGTGCTCAGCGAAATAAACCTGACACAAAAGGACCAATACAGAACGATTCTACTGGAATGAGGTACTCAAGTCTTCAAAACCCTGGAGACAGAAAGTAGACTTGTGGTTGCCAAGGACTGAGGGGAGGGGAGGGGGAGTTGTTGTCAATGGGTCTAGAGCTTCAGTTCTTTTCACATGAAAAGAATGTGGAGGGATGTAGTGACTGGTGATTGTTGCCCAACAATACGCAAATATTTAATGCCACTGAATGGTACACTTAAAAATGTTAAAATGACAAATTTTGTTATGCGTAATTTACCACAAAACAAAACAAAAACAAAAACCCTAAGGAGAGGAAAAAAGGAGCATCTTAAACAAAGTTATTAAGAAAAAACCGATCTAAGTGTTCCCTGATTCAAACAAAGCACATTATTTGGCTCAGTGCTCCTTTATGCTTTAAGGAGTAAAAGGATACTCTCTAATTTTGTCCAAATCCGGCTTCCCCCACAGAAATGCCCCCCTGGACTCATCCACCACAGGTTTGAGGTAAGCGTCTGCAACAGCTGGGTTAGGAAAGCCAGGTGTGAGCTGCAGCTTGCGCAATTTTTTTTTCACTTTGGTGTCATAGGGGTTAGGTCTTATCTTCTTATTTTTTTGAGCTTCGTGCCACCACTCTCTGTAAGGCAAAGGAGATGAGACTTCAGGACATTATGGCAGATGTGCTGCAGATAAACGGCCATTCTTGGAAGGTGTAAACTGAAGCCCCAGAACAAATCCCACGAGCCACAGAGTAACCACGGCAAACACTGACTTACTCCGCGCCTGGCTACGTGTCAGCTGTCATACACCCCGATCATCACCCGAGCTCAGTCCTACCACCGGCCTCACCCCACAGGGAAAGAAACCCACCCCAAGCACAAGTCACCATCTGCTCAAGATTTCACAGCTGGCACTGGCGTGCTCAGACCCTGAGAATCACTCTCACAGCCCACAACTTCTCTGCGGCTCTTTTCTCACCAGGAAAATGAGGTCAAATATCTGTATCATTACCTCAAATCAACTACAACAACAGACCCAAGAATATTTATAATATGTAAAAATACCAAGAACATCATGTCATATCTTAAAAATGCAGAACATGATTCTACAGAAAGTAAAATCTCAATTTTGGAGAAGACGCATATATGTAAAGAAAGAAAAACAGGCAAAGCAATTTAAAATAATAAAAGCAACGACAACTATTATTTTGCTGTGTTAGGCAATGTTCTAAGCAAGAATACAACTGTACATTTTCTTCCTTATATTTTATTACTTTTTCAGTTTTTCCATCGTGAGCAGAAATTACTATGGCAAATTAAAGACAGCCGCACATTCTGTGCTCCTCCCCCCATCCGGAAGTGGGGCCCACGTCCCCTCCCTTGAGCCGGGTGGGCTCTGGGATGGAGGAAGGGAAGCTGTGCCTGGTCTTCAGAGCCTGCGGCTTCCACATCCAGAACCTCGGAATATCTGCCTCGGAAGCAGCTGACATGCTGGGACGAAGCTCCAGCTGGTGAGGGGGTCCAGATGGAGGGGGCCCGAGGCCCCGCCCACAGCTCTGGCTGAGCTCGGGGCTGACGTCAGCGCCCCTGGCCAGACAGGTGGTCCCTCACCAGCGGATCCTCTAGCCCAGCTCAGCGGCCCCCGACAAACACGGAGCCTGACGAGACGTGCCCACGCAGCCTCGCCAAACTGCAGATTCACAGGCAAAACCAATGACTGCTGGAAGCCACTGAGGTTTAAAGTATCTTATAATGTGGCAAGAGATAACCAGAAAAATTAATACAATAGGAAGAATGAAGAGCATAAAGTTAAAAACAAAGAAAACCCTCACTAATCAATGCATTCATGAAACGTTAAAAAGAACAAAACTCTCTCTCTCGTTGCTCTGCTTCACATACTGGGGGGTATCGGACACAGACGGAGGCGCTGGGTCTCCCCTCGCCGATGCAGGAGCGCCACCTAGCATTGGAAAAGACTAACTGCAGTCGTCACGCAGCATCCAAAGGCCAAAAGGAACTCCGATCTACCTTCGGTCAGTTCTACAATACCGTCTCCAGGAGTGCACTAAGAGCACAGCTAGCATTCTCACCTACTCTCTTTTGAATCTCCATCTTCCTGACAAGCAAGCAGGCCTATCAGCGAGGACGACCAGCACAACATGCCCAGCGTTCATGGCACTAAGAGAGTCTCCGCCTCCACAAAGCAGGAGGGCCGGCCACTGCCATAAAGATGACAGACGGCATCTGCCCATCAGCTGAGCGGTGGGGGGCACGACAGGGAGTGGGAGCGACTGTGCTAGGACTGAAGGAGCTGTGCCCTGGCCAGGTCAGTGGGGTGACTGTGTTCTCTGTCCCAGTTCCTTCAGGGTTATCTGAGCAAGTGGGCCCAGTGTTTTCAGATCTCATTTCCCCCAGGAGAACCCAAAATGTTCTACGAAATCTCCCCTAATTTAAAGGTCGGTAGTCAATTCACAGTGAAGGCTCCACAGACGAGCCTGCGCACTGTGCAGGCCTGACCGAACACAGCTGGGCTGAATTCAGCAGGCAGGTCCAGCGCAGCTCCACCTAAAAGGCGGGTGACGAGCCAGAGTCTAGCTAGGGGAAAGGAAAAGCAGAAAAGAAAGCAAGGAAACAGCCTCCATGTCACTGCTCTTCCACCTCCTCCCGCTAACTGTGCGTCAGTCTTCGCGTTCCGGGCCCTGCGCGGCTCGGGCCGCTCGCTCTGCCGGCCGCCAGCTGGCTAAAATGTAAACCACTCGGCTAACAACAAATGAGCAACAACTGTTGAGAGCAAAGAAATATGGCATAAGTAGGCATTCACTCTACCAGAAATGCACATTTTCAACAAACCAGAAAATTTAGGATATCAAATTGAAAATCTAAATACCATTTATCCTAAAATAATAATCAGATAAGAACCCAAAGATACGTCTCTGAAGACACTCAAATCGTGTTTGTTCAGACTTAAAAAACAGAAATAACAATAGGCATATGACTAATTAATCATGATACATCAAAAGACTACTATGGAGTCATTCAAAACTGTTACTCATCTCTACACTGTCGGTAGTATGCCTTGTTCTATCACCACATGAGTTACTGGTAACATAAAAAGCATATGGCTTCATCCCATTCTTAAAAAAAGAAACAATACACACTTGCATGAGTAAAGACGTATACACATATATGTTTAATATAAGCGTATACTATGCATAGAAAAGTCTAAAATTATATAAACCAAAATGTTAACTGTAACCATCTTTTTAATTCATATTTCATAATTTTTCTATTATTATTTATACAATAAAGTTATCTGTAGTTTTTCAAGTTATTTAAATACCATGACCTATGAGCTACCCAATAACTTACTGCCACTGTATTATTTCATCAATAATATGAAAATTATGAGGAGAGAGATAAAGAAAACATAAAATAAATACATTGGTATGTGTGCTACAGCTGGAGAAGAGCAAACATTAAGACCACTTATGCATTTAAGTTTTAATTGTAGTAACTGATTCTTATACCAGAACATCTGAGAATTTTTCAGACACAACTGGAGATACAACTGGAAAGAACTTCAAAGAATCATTAAATCAGCTCCTACCAACTAGTATCTCATGACAAGCTGGTGGTTAAAAAGTGCCATCGCAACCTTGTGAGTAGCCTAAAAACCGCTGAACTGTGAAATATATGGTAGGTGACTTACATTCCAATTTTTTAAAATGCCATGGAGGACCAACCTTAAGACAGAACCCCTCCATAGACATCCTCGTGACTACCACTGTCCCAGAACCTTCCTAACTGAAGTGCACCCCAAGGGCAGCAGAATGGTGGGTTCGGGTGGGATGCACCAGCACTAAACACATCAGAGTACACGCAGCAACAAAGGGACAGCAGGGCACAAGGTAAAGTTCTTAACATTCTATTTCCATGCCCCTTCTGGCCCCTCTTTCAGCCCCTCAACACATAGAAGTACAGGGATGTGTTTGCTTCTCTAGCTCCCCCAAGCGTGAAGCTCCTTGAGAATGCAGCCTATGGCTTAGTCAACTTTCCTCCCCCAGCCTAGCAGGGCGTCTGACACACAGCAGTTACTCACTCGATCTCTGAATGAATGAAATGAGATTTCCATTTGCCTGTGAAATCCTACAGACAAGTCTATGTACCCTTGAACTAGGATAAGCCTAGTGCCTCAGATTGTCTCCGATTTCACTGAAGTCTAGAAAAGGGAAAACAAATTTGGTAACCCTATCAATTCTGGTGATTTGTGACAGTTCATGAGGCAAGTAATAGTTCTGTTTTAAACTGGGTATTTTTTTTAAAGATTTATTTATTTACTAGAAAGAGAGAGAGAGCAATAGAGTGTGCCTGCCTGTTCCAGGGAGAGGAGCAGAGGGAGAAGAGAATTCCAAGCAGACCCCCATGCTGAGCACTAAGCACGACGCCCAATGTGGACTTGATCCCACAACCCCATGACCATGACCTGAGCCAAAACCAAAAGTAAGACACTTAACTGACTGTGCCACCCAGGCACCCTAAATTGGGTATTTACATAAACACCTGAGTTAAAGAAATGAAGAAAGAACTTACGAGAATTTTAGCAGAGGTTCCAGGCCAGGTCCAGGGAATTCATTGAGAATTTCCATGGCTGTAACACAACCTACAGTTGGTATTCCTTCTGTATAATCACTTCCAAGCAAATAGGCCAAATTTATTAATTTGTTTCGGTCTAATCCTAGAAAAGTAAAAACATTTTATATTTTTTAAATTTTTATTAGAACACACCAAGCAAAATTCTGCCTCTGGGCCTTTACACTCTCCAGGCCCTTTGTCTGACATGCTCATCCCTAAGGATGTACAACACTCATTACCTCTTCTCCTTGGGCCCTAGCCCAAAACGACCTATTAGTGAAGACTCTCCTGACCACAGCTCCATATACAACGGCACACACCCATCCTGTGACTGCAGGTCACCCTCTCCTGTTTTCCAGCTTTTTTTTCTATATGGATTATGTTTATTATTTCCTTTTCCTACTAGACTTGTATTCTCCCATTTCCCCACTGCCAAGAACGAGAACTGGCATACAGGAATCACACAATATGTATTTGTTAGATGAATGGGAAAAAAAAGAATCACTGCCAGAAACACCACCACGGGGCCATGGAGCTCGTGACTCCAGCAGGACTGACTCCGCCTGCCTCTTCTCTCCACCACCTTTGGTTTACTCCAGAGATCTAGGATAACTGGTCAAAGTCTAAGCAGGTCAGGTAATTAATTCTGCAGGAAATCCCTACATATTTCTAGGGGTTTAAT
This sequence comes from Mustela nivalis, assembly GCF_964662115.1. Classification (NCBI taxonomy): domain Eukaryota; kingdom Metazoa; phylum Chordata; class Mammalia; order Carnivora; family Mustelidae; genus Mustela; species Mustela nivalis. The sequence continues at coordinate 80,795,515 of NC_139034.1, read as the reverse complement.
TTCTTAATTCTAATTTAAAAATCCTATTCCTCTCTAGAAACAAAAGATCACTTACATGAAAACGGTAGAGACCTACCATTTCCCAATTAATACATCAATGAGTTCCTTGGAAAGGAAAAAATTCATAATACATATTCTAAAGGTAAATCTCATAAAGTAATCATACTCTTAAGTCTTACCCAGTTGGTTGTGAAAGTCCACATACTGGTAATACTCTACAAACTTGTTTTTATTAAAAAAGTTTTTATAGACATGCCGTGCTCCAAACAGCCAAATATCACTATCATCAGTGATTGTTCCAGAAGTCTGATCGGTCAGATCCAGGATGGCGCACTGTGCCTCTGCTTCCATGGGAGCTTCAATGTAGGGAATGCCAAACAGGCGAAGAAGTTCCTGGAGAGTCAGAGACACGCTGTGACCCCCGTGAAATGCGGGAAATGGGCCTTGACCAGAAATGGGAGCAGTGTTGCACACATTTCACTGAAGACATGCCGTTGGGGAATCAGATTAAATAAAACCAGCAGTGGGAATTGCAAAAGGAGGCCTGGCCGGTACACCTACCTGGCTTTCCAGGAACATCTGCCCCGTCACAGTAGCAGCAATCCGTTCTTGCTGCTGTTTTTGTGCTTCCAGCGAATTCTGCTGTGTTAACAGGCTGCTTTCCAGAGTTTCCAGCTCCTCCTGCAAAATAAATTTCATCATTATATTAATGATCCAGTTGAACTCATTTGTTACAAAAAGCCTGCATTTAGTCTGACTCAATTACCAAATAAGCGTTCCTCCTTATGAAATTTCCCATTTGCATTTCTGAGCAAGTCTGTAATATCTTCAAAGTTCCCTCACAAAATCACCCATGTTTTAGTTTAAACAAATTGAATTTAAGAAAACAGTGAGGGACACCTGAGTGGCTCAGTCCATTAAGCATCATCTGCCTTCAGCTTAGGTCATGATCCCAGAGTCCTGGGGACTGGGCTCCCTGCTTAGCAGGGAGCCTGCTTCTCCCTCTGCCAGCTGCTCCCCCTGCGTACGCTTTCTCTTACTCACTCTCACTCAAATAAAATCTTTAAACACACACACACAAACACAAAGAGTGAGATACCACTTCCCACCCACTAGAGCGACTAGAATCAAAAGGATAGATACAAATAAGCGTTGATGAGAATGTGAAAAATCGGAACCCTTATATACTATTGGTGGAAATGGTGCAGCCACTTTGGAAAACAGTCTGACAGGGACTCAAAAGGTTAAACACAGCTACCTGTAACCCAGTAATTCTATTCCTAGGTGTATACCAAAGAGAAATGAAGATATATTCCATCCCACAAAAACTTGTACATAGATGTTAATAGCAACATTATTCATAATAGTCAGAAAGTATAAACAACCCAAATGTCCATCAAATGACGATGACTGAATCAAATATGGTACCTATCCATACAATGGAATACTATTTGGCAATAAAAAGAAATAAAGGACTAACACATGTTACAACATGGATGGAGTTGAAAACATTCTGCTAAGTGAAAGGAGCCAGAAAAAAAGGCCACAGGTTGTATTATCCCATTTATATGAAATGTCCAGAAAAGACAAATCCATAGAAACAGAAAGAAGATGAGTCGTCAAAGAGGTGGAGAGGAAGGTACAGGGAGTAACTGCTAATGGGTTCCGGGCTTCTTTTTCAGGTGATGGAAATGTTCTAAGATTGCAATAGTTGTAGGACTCTGTGAATTACACTAAAAGCTATCAATTGTAAAAAATAAAACATCAATTTCTATAGTCTTAAAAATATTAAATACTTGGGGATAAATCTGACAAAGGATGTATAAGATTTGTATAGTGAAAACTGCTAAATACTAAGAAAATTTTAAAAGATCTGAATAAATCAGGACATATCCTGTGTTCAAGGATCAGAAGATAGAGTGTTGCTAAGATTTAATTCTCCCCAAATCGATTTGTATCTTCAGTACAATCTCATCAAAACCTTGGGCATTTTTCATCCAAATTGAGAAACTAATTCTCAAATTCATATGGAAATGCAGAGGATTTATAACAGTGAAACAACTTTGAGAAAAACAAAGTTGGAAGATTCACACTCCTATTGTCTTGTTTCAAGAGTTAACGTAAAACCACAATATGTAATGTGTTTTTTTTTTTTTTAAGATTTTATTTATTTATTTGACAGAGAGAGATCAGGAGTAGGCAGAGAGTGAGAAGGAAGCAGGCTCCCTGCTGAGCAGAGAGCCCGATGCAGGACTTGATCCCAGGACCCTGAGATCATGACCTGAGCCGAAGGCAGCAGCTTAACCCACTGAGCCACCCAGGTGCCCCTGTAATGTGTTTTGAGTTGATTTTGGTGTATCATACACAACACCAAAGTTGCCTTTTTTCCTAGCACCGCTGTAAAGACTCTCCTTCCTCCATCCAACTGCCTTTCTAGCATTGTTGAAAACTTGGTTCTCCATATATGCATGGATCCATTTTTGTACTTTCTATTATGTTCTATTGATCTATTTGTCTATCTTTATGCCCAGAGCAAACTGTCTTGATCACTGTTGTTTGCTTCCGCTGCAGGACTCTTGTTTTGTTCTCGTGATCTATGTATCCATCCTTTAGTCAATATCATACTCTCCTAATTAGTTATATTTATAGTAAATCTCGATATCAGGTAGTATAAGTTCTCTAAATTTTTTCTTTTTCAAATTTGTTTTGACTACTCTAGCTTCCTTGCTTTTCCATGTAAATTTTAGAATCAGCTTGTTAATATCTATCATTGGTTTTTTTATTGGAATTCCATGAATCTATGGATCAGTATGGGGAGAACTGATATCTTAATAATATTGTATCTTCCCACCCAAAACCACATCTACTTAGGTCCTCCCTGATTTCTAGCATCAGTGTTTTGTAGTTTTGAAATACAAATCTTTCACATGTTGTAAACCCTACATATAAGTATTTTATGCTTTTAGGTGGTATTGTATGTGGCTCTTTCTGTGGATTGAATTGAGTTCCCCAAAAATTTCTATGTTAAAACCCTAACCCCAAATGTGATTGCATCTGGAGATGGTGTCTTTAGGAAGTAATTAAGGTTAAATGAGGTCATAAGGGTGGAGCCCTAATCTAATAGGACTATAGCCTTATGAAAGAAAGATACCTCCTTCCTTTCCATCCTACCCTCTCCCCCTCTCTCCCCATCTCCACCCCTCTCCCCAGCACCTGAGGACAGCAGGAGGGCAGCCATCTGCAAGCCAGAAAGCTCTCACCAGGAATCAAATTAGCCTGCACCTTGATCATAGACTTCCCAATCCCCATAATGATGAAAAAATAGCTAAGAAATAAAAAAGCGTGCAAAAAGCTAATACATGTTCAACCAGAAACTCCTTAAAGCTCAAAAGCTATTTAACTTGGCTCTTTTTTAGCAGTAGGTTAAGACTTGATCTCATATTATTACCAAATTAATATCTTGCCATTCATTGAGTGAACTGTCTGTATCTTTTTCAGCTTCTTCACATGGCTCAGCATCCAAAGTCTCTCTTCCAGCGCTGAGTCTTAGGAGGCCCTCAGAGTCACCAGTGGCTTCATCCTTCTTAGTTCCTATCAGTTCTTCTTCATCTTGTCTGGAGGGAGATTTAGAAGCTTCCTGTAATTCAGCTTGAAGTTCTTCATTACTAATTATACTCCGTACTTCGATGAAACTTCCTGTACCAAAATAACAAGGTCACTTTGTTTATAAGTGAAACATTAAAATTATCCCAAAACCACTGAGAGCATTCCAAAGTATCCTGAAAAATGTTTTACCCCCAAAAGATCTGAATTTACTAGAAAACATGTAAGGGTAAAACATTACTATTAAATAAATTTAATATAAATGCCTATAACTTCAAATTAAGACTTTTCCATTAAACTGGCACTACCTTTAAAGTTAGGAAACAAGCTTTCAAAGATTTGCATAAAAGCTTTATACAAATACAATAAATTAACTACTATTGTTTTGGAGTTCAAAAAGGAGAATTATCAGAGGATGTAAACAGTCACGTAGGTTGTTATATGTTCTCATGCTATTTCGCTATGAACATAGCAAAGAATAAAGCAGTGAATTAGTGTAAAGGATCCGAATAAGCACTCGGGAGAAATAGCTCTTCTTTTCCACCTTCCTTCCCTCCTCTCCTGTGTCTTGTCTTTTCTTTAAAAAAAAAAAAAAAAAAATTGATTCCCTTCTTTTGCTTCAGGTGGAGGAGCATGAATTTCAGGATGCAATCATGATGGACAGAGTGGGCTCGAGATCTGAGTGGGACTGGGGCCAAGGAGATAGCCAGGACCAAGGAGAACACCAATGGGATCAGGAGATGGTTACAAATTAAGAAAGAATAAGTAATAAGTCATTATATTAGGACAATGGTAGTAAGGTTTCTCAGTGTTAAGAAGGAAAATTGTAACAAAAGTGGAGGCTAAAAGGAAATCTGTGATGTTGGATTGGAATCAGTATCAGTACGAATTCAATAAATTTTTATATATGAATCATTTATACATAAATATATATTTGTAGAGAAGTAAATACAGGTGGGTGCGTGCACATGTTTGTGGGTATATACATAAATATACTTCCTGGCTCTGTCCCAGAGAGGGCCTGAAGCAATGACACCCCAGTACCAGTGAGCACACTCAGGGTCCAGATCTTGGTTTCTAAACATCATGCTCTATTCCAGGGAACTAAAGCTGGATCCAGGGATGGGGCAGGGCAGGGCAAGAATAAGATAAATCTGGAACATCTTGACCAGAAAGTAAAGAAATACTCAACATATAAGGGGGAATTGTCAAGTCCCAGAAGCCAGCCTGAAGAGGGGCCCCCACTGGCCAAAGCCAGGGCAATTCCAACCATAAAGTACAAAAGCACCATAAATCACTAAATAAAATATGAATTCTTAAATCCACATGATATAAAAAAGTAGTAAACAGGGAAGAGGGGAAGAACTTCCTTATAAGAGGATATAAACTGAAAAATATATAAGGAATAATGGAACTAGAAAACTGCCATTTGGCAACCATCATAGTGATCATTTATTTAGGTAAAAATCATCAATGAATGCTAAAATAAGTGGACAAAGGTTTGCTCAGGAACAACATATTTACACAGCCTTTCCATAAAATACTAATTACAAAGAGGAAAAGGTAACTTTAGAATGGAGAAACTCAGAAGACATCAGGAAAAAAGTTAGCTTGTGTATGTGTACAAGCAATTCTTGTTATTCACAGCAGTGTGTTCTATAAAGTCACTGTGAACAATGAATCCACATCCACATATACATCCTTGTTCATAGAATAAATGTATTCATAATCATAAATCCTACAAACAACCCATCCTGGTAAATTCTAACTTCTTTATCTTATAAAGGAACAAATGAGATTTAGGAGTGTTAAAGAGACTTGCCTGAGGCTGCCCCACCAACAGGTGCCAGAATTGGGATTCAAACCCCATCCAATTAACCTAAGCCAGAGTTTCTTGATCTAGACCACACTGCTCTCTCCCATATTCACCTTCTGGTCACCTCTGTGGGATAGCTAAAACACAAGGCAGACACCTTGCTCAGCCTTAGCTGGGAGCAGTACTGGCAATTCAAACTTCTAGCCACTTTACTCAGGTCCATGAATGACCACAAAGATCCTACTTCTGAGTATTGATTCTGGGGTTATAAATAAATTTCAATAAGTAGGCAATTTCACAAATAAGAATAATCTGAATAATGAGAATCTGAATAATTCTCTGAATTGACTATATAGAAGTCTGTATAGTGGGGTGCCTGGGTGGCTCAGGGGGTTAAAGCCTCTGCCTTCAGCTCAGGACATGATCCCAGAGTCCTGGGATCAAGCCCCACATCAGAATCCCTGCTCTGAGGGGAACCTGTTTCCTCCTCTCTCTCTCTCTCTCTCTCTGCCTGCCCCTCTGCCTACTTGTGATCTCTGTCTGCCAAATAAATAAATAAAATCTTTAACAAGAAAAAAAAAAGGTCTGTATAGATATAAATATACAGTAAACATGTACATGTATATAAATATGTATAAAGAGCTATGATAAAGAAAACGTGGTAAAATGCTAGCCATTGAGGTACTGGGTGAAGGAACCAGAATGTTCTGTAATATTCTTTCAACTTTATTAAATTTGTAATTATTTCAAAACAAAAAGTTAAAAAAACTGGAAGACTCATTTTTACCTTTTCCAACTGATACTTCCCCCTTTTAAAAAAAACAACAACAAAGAACCAGCTGTGTGTCCTTGGGAGAGTCATTTCACCTTTCTGGGCTCCTAGTTCACCATCTGAACAAAACGGGAACTAGACTACACTGAAGGATCTCCGTTCCTGGAGATATGAAACTGTACAGGAAGTTCTGTATCTCTGAAAGAGCACAAGCACCTACCATCAGATTCACTTTCTTCAGAGTCTACTTCCATTGGCTCCATGGACTTTGGAACTGAAATTAAGTCCTGGTCTACAGAGTCCATTCTCTCATGTTCTTGGATGGTTTTCAGGAAATTCTCATGCTCTTTAGAAATAAAGGATACTGCATTTTCCAAGTTACTTACTGCCTCTGAAGGGATACTTTGTGTATTACTCGTTTCTTGCAAACTGACAGTGTCAATGATTTCAGAAACGTGATTTTTTTCACCTTCTGTTTCATCATCAGTTGAAAGAACAGAGGAATCATATTTGCTGCCTGATGGACAAAGGTCCGGTTGTAGCTCAGGCTCTTTGGTGTATGTTTCATTCCTTGATACAGAACTTGAAGTCATCAAAGGTACTGGTGTCAGTTCTCTCCCACTCTGGAGCCCAGGTGCATCGCTGTGCATCACCACTGTGCTTTCTGAAGGAATGGGGTCTTCTCTCCCCTTAACCGGAGACTCACAGCTTTTCTGAAAGGCTTCACTCACCACACGAATAAGTGACATTTCTTCTTTTGGAACACTAGATTCACTGCCTGGACAGAAGACGGGATGGGACAAACGAGCTGAGTCTGCTAGCCTCTTGCCGGTGTCAGGGCTGGTTGCATGAGCAGAGTTCACATGGGTCAGATGGGGTCCTGCTGGCAACAGCATTCCTTCTCCACCTCCTTCTTGAAGGCCTTCAACAGCTTCTTCGTGGCAACTGTTCCCAAGCAGCGTTTTCACTGCTGACCCTCCTATCTGCACGTCATTTCCAGCATGTGCTTCCATGTCTTCATCATCGTCGAGAACCTTCTGAATAGCTAAGAGAGTAAGCGGGGACACAGGTGCGTTCTTCGCATCAGACTGCTTTTGATTCTCACTCTCCGGCTCCTCTTCCGAGCTGCTTCCCAGCATGGCAGCCTGCATAGCCAGGGAAGTTCTTGGAGAAGGAGGGGTAGCGGCAGGCTCCTTCTCTGGCTTCAGTGCCTCACATGGAGATGACTTCGTGTCAGACAACCAGCTGCGCATTTTGCTGGAAGAAGGAAGAGACTCTGAACCCACCTCTGCAACTTTCTTAGCTTGAATACCTTAAGGAAAATTAAAACATTTCTCATTATGCAGTTATATAGTGAGACAACATACTTCTAGTAAGATGAATAAAAGAACACTGGTTCTCATGCAGGAAGTTATAAATTTTCCTTTAAACGGCACTAAGAGTTAATTTGTTATTTAATTTTAAAGTAGGTTTGTACATGAGCACTGAGTAATCTACAGAATTGTTGAATCATTATACTGTAAACTTGAAACTAATATATAACACTATATGTTAATTATACTGGGAGTAAATAAATAAATTTTAAATAAATAAGAAAAACAAAGAGGGTTGGTACAACAGCAGGTAACCCATTAATAGCTATATATAGAGCTTTATTATTACATGAGTAGAGTGGTAGCTCCTAGAATTCAGAGACACAACCTATTTTTGGTTTTTAACCATTAGGTAAGTGATGGTACTAAATACCTCTTATTAAGATGTAATGTGAGGTATCTTCAGAGACTACTCTCCTTGACTCTACCTCCTTCAAAAAGCCCCCTTCTTCTTCATATTGCCTTTGGATTTGTCCTGACTGTTGCTGATTCATTTCCTTTTGGACATTTTCTATGTGCTGGTTTAGGTAGTTTTTTTTAAGCAAGCCTTTGAGCTGATATTGTGAAAAGTCATTAGACTCCTAAAATGAAATAAATGAAATTATTTTTTTGTATTAAATACAGATAATATTCCCACACAGATAACATTCCCAAAGGATGAAGGAACAAAGAGCAACTTATTTTTTTTCCACTGGAGACATTTTCGTATTATAACAGTAAAATCTGAAACTAGGAAAAAACTGTAGCTGCCTTATTAAAAAATAACCTTTAAAACAAAAAGACTTAGGCAAAAGAAATCATGGATAATGTTTGTGACTTAATCATTTACTCAAAAAACATTTATTAGGCAGTAATGCCTACCGGCACTGTGACATTTTGATTGTAGCTTAATAAACGGACAACCTTCTGGAATGCAATATGCAAGTAAAGTGGGGCGCCTAGTGGTCCAGCCGGTTGAGTGTCCGGTTCTTCGTTTCAGCTCCGGTCATGATTTCATGGGTTGTGAAATCTAGACAAGCCCTCGGGGCAGGAAGTCTGCTGGAGGATTCTCTCCCTCTGCCCCTTCCCCCTGCTCATACTCTCCCACACGCACTCTCTAATAAATAAATACATCTTAAGAAAAATATATCCAATAGAAAGGAAAACAAAGCTCATTCACCTGCTAAAAGTAGTAGTAATTAATGGTATAGCAGGAGACAAGGCCTGACCACAACTCTGCACACCACCTGCTCCAAGTTTCTGTGGCTGTAGAGCCAATAGCAGATGCTCCAAGTGGAAGAATTTACCACTCAATCCCCTATGGCCACTGTCTCGAAAGAGGAAGAGAGAAGGTGATGGTCCAACTGCATTTCTAGGTCTGCACCCAAAACAAAGAGACACCTAGAATTTTAAGTTAGATTAGACTCTATATTACTATTAGTAATCTTCAGGCAAGGTATATTATGGGTTAAAAAAAAAAAACTTTCATGAACTAACCTAAGAATTGAACCCCTAAGCATCCACTGAGCACTTACTATGTGAAAGATACTGAACTAGGTGCTGAAAATACAGAAGTGAGAAAAACAGGCACATCTGCATGCTAAGAACCATAGACATTACAGGGTGTTATGAGAACACAGAGCAGGAGTTTTTTTATTATAGTGTTTTTTATTTTTTTTTTTTTAAGACTTATTTATTTTGGAAAGAGAGAGAGAACACACACGCAAGGGAAGAATGAGAGGGAGAGAAAGAATCTCAAGCAGACTCCACGCTAAGCAAGGAGCCTAAAGCAGGGGCTCAATCCCATGACCCCGAGATCATGACCGGAGCTGAAATCAAGAGTCAGAACCTTAACTGAATGAACCACCCAGGCATTCCAAGACCTGGTCTCAAGTGAAAGTCGAAAGACTTCTTTGAAGAAACGTGTAAGGTCAAACTTACAAATATATGATGCCTCTCAGGATCTCTGAGACACAAACGACGTTTACTCAAAACAGAGACCATGTAAGTAATACTTATCGATTTCCTTTTTTCTAATAAAAAATTTTGCTAAAGCTCTAAGCATGAGCACATTCTAAGCATTAATGTGCTGATGTATGTTTCACCTCTGGCATTGCTTCAAATAAGGTTCGTCTTCGCTTGGTAAATTCCTTCATGTCAGTCAAGATTTCGTGCTTTATTTCAAGAGGCAGGCTGCTGAAGTCTTCAGACTCAATATCTATGGCATGAGGATTATGAAAGAACTCTTCCTGCAAAGAGTAAAAACGTAACCATGAAATTTACATTGTGTACACTTACTCTATTTACCCTGATATTTACTACTGATGTAAGTTTATTGAATTTATGATCGTTCTACAAAATCTACAACAGACTAAACCCAGTTGCACATAATCTGCAACAAGTATCAGTGAACAGGCAGATTAGGGAAGAAAGCCATCCATCCACTGGCTCACTCAAAAGAAAAAACACCTATCAGACACCCCAAATGTGCCAGGCACTGTTCTAGATGCTAGGATATCGTGCCAGATCAAGTCCCTACTCTTAGGGGTAGAGTAAGACATAGAATAACCAAATAAATAAACAAATGAACAAGAAAATAAAGCAGGTTAATCTGATAAGAATAAAAAATGACGGTGAGCAGAGACTTGAAAGACACCAGCGAGACTGATCACGACATCCCAGGCTGCAGGAACAGCAAGTACCAGAGCCCTACGGTAGGGATGAGCCTTAGGAATTTGAAAAATATCTGTAATTCTCATAATGAGTTTTGTTTTGCTCTTAACCTATAATCAAAAGTTAAGACAAGTGAGAAATTCACAGGCATGAAAAAGGATAAACTGGGGTGCCTGGGTGGCTCAGTGGGTTAAAGTCTCTTGTCTTTGGCTCAGGTCATGACCCCGCAGTCCTGGGATCAAGCCCACATCGGGTTTTCTGCTCAGCGGGGAGCCTGCTTCCCCCTCTCTCTCTGCCTGCCTCTCTGCCTCCTTGTGATCTCTGTCTGTCAAATAAAATCTTAAAAAAAAAAAAAACAGAAAAAGGAAAAACCTTTTCTAAATTTTGACTAATTACTGAAAGTACTTTAAAACTCTTCATTAGTAATACAATTTGCTTTCCCGTAGGTAGGTATGTTGTATGTATATGGGCAAACCAGCCAGCACTTAGGACAGTCATGCTCAGAACACCCCACGCTTTCGCTATACGAAGGGAACACCTTAATGCTCCATCAGCCCTCTGAGGAAGGCATCATTATGATTTTTGTTTCACAAAAAAAGGAGGTAGGGATGGGAAATAAAGCTTAGAGAAATTAATTTGTCTAAGATCACATGGCTAGTGCACAGGAGAGCCCGTACTTAAAGGCAGGGCTTTCTGACCAAAATGTTCAGAGTCTTTACCATGTTCACAGTCTTTACCATGATTGCTGTCATTTTCTGAATTAATAATGCAGAACCTCTATAAGTTGAAGGATCTTGAGGTTGTAGCTCAAGTCTTTCTCCAGATGCACCAAATTAGGAACATAAAAAAACCAGTTAACTTGGGAATCAAAGAATATTATCCACTATTAAAAAACTTGAAAAAAAAACTCTAAAAACTTGTATATTATAGTACCACCTCAATTTGTACAAATGTCATTCATTAAAATATGTGTGGGGGTTGTTTTAGGACCGCAGGTTCTCTGACCCCTCTTTCCACCTAATCCCCTCCCCTTAATTAAGGGCTGGGCTCACTGACCAGCTTCTCACAGACAGAATGTGTAGGAAGGGGGGCTGTGCTACATCCGAAGCTGGCCGGAAAAGACTACGGGGTCCCGCTGGGCACCTGCTCTCGGGATGCCTGTCCATGGAACACAATACCATGCCCTGAGGGAGCCCAAGACACACGGAAAAGCCACAGGCAGGTGTTCTGACAACCAGTGCCAACCACCAGACGTGGGAGTAAGGAAGCCTTGGAGGGGACTCCAGCCCCAGCTACAACCGGCCTGCATTTACAAGGGAGCCGCGCAGGGACGACTGCCTCACTGAGCCCAACAACCCCCAGAACAGTGAGAGGATGATAACAACCATTTTCATGCCACCACGTGACACAGCAATGGGTAACTGGAACAGAAGCACAGACATACGTTTACATACATATGCATACATGTACTAAAATACACACGTGGATATTCAACCATAAGGGGTGGGGGGAGAATGGGCTAATGCAGACGAAAATGTTACTTGAAGTTATTTATAGGTGGTACGTTTTCTGAATTTTTATAGAAGTACATATTACTATTTATACTTACTTATTGTTTGTTTCGTTGGTTGGTTGTAAAAGATGGCTTGTTCTGGATGTCTAGACACACACAAAGGCAAATGCCATACAAATGTGGATGGGTCCCTGGGTATTTGTACAGATATACACATGCACACACATACACACACAGCACAATAAAGAAGGTGTGTGTCTGTATTTTACCAGGAACTTCATACCACATTTATTCATTTTCATGTTGTTCATTTCAAATAACAATATACTCTGAATTCAAAAATTACGTTAAGTACCTGTAATGCCTGTTTTTGACTCATTCTTTCTTGCCATTCTCTTTCATCTTCTTCTTCTGAACTGAAAGTCAAGCATATATTTACAGTATCTATGACTTAATGACAACTTATAAAAATATCTCTGGAGGCAAGGGGCCACTAGTTCTAGGGGCTACGATGGTGAATCAGATGTTATGAAACACACCCTCGTTATTCCCACAGTTGGGAGGGGAGCTGTGCCAGGGAGCGATTACAATATGTTCTGATGACCTCCATCACAAGGGGGCATCAGCATGCTCAAAAGTAGAGTAAGGGGAGTCACCCCTCTCTAATCGGGGCACAGGGGGAGGTCTGTAAAGTTTCTTGGAATCTCTGGCAATTGCACTGCTTGGACTTAGCTGCAAATGAGAGAGAGGTCTAGCTGTAGGGTCTGAGGAACGTTCATGAAGACAAGTGTTCCAAGCAGAAACAGTGTGTTCCATAAACATCTGGAAACAAGGGAAAGAAAGCCTGCCTGGAGATGGCATAAAGAGGGCCTGATAATGACAAACAGAGGGCTTGGTAAGGCTGGAGAAGCATGGTGAGTAAGGGGCTAAAATTCTATCCTAAAGAAGTTAGAAGCTAGGAAGTATTTCAAGCTCTGAAATGACATGATCAGGTTTGGGTTTTAGCAGATTCTGCACCACAAAGCAGAGACTGAACTTGGTGAGTAGGAGTTCCAGCAAAAGGGGAAGAGCAAAGACAAAGACAGAGAAAGAAGTGTGAAAGCCTTTCTGGTACTTCAAGGTAGCAATGAAAAGAAACAGAACCGGCCTGATTCCGAAGCCACTTGGTGTCTCAGGAGCCCCTGGGAAAGGAATGTGGGCAAGTGGGGGCACACACACACTGCCGGGCCCCGCCTACGTTTCAGCCACGGAAGCAGCTGAGAGTGAACAGTGAACTAGAGAAGAGTCCACAGAGGAGCCTGGGAAAGAGCAGCCAGAGAGGGTCCCAGACAGCCAGACAGCAGGATAACGCAGGTGCCGAGTCACGTGCAGCTAAAAAGTACAGTAAGCTGACGCCTGCCGAGTGTCTACTGGATTTAGCAAGGAGGAAGTTGTGTGTGGTCTCGCCATGTGCTGGTGAGAGACAGAAGACACAGGCTAAGAAACAGGCAGAGACAGCATGTGTAAGCAACGGGGAGGAACGTGAAAATCCATTCGCTTCAGGAATCACACACGAATGGTGCTACCACAGGGCCTGCAGAATGAAGAGACAAAGGAGCAGAAACTACCAAAACACAAGGACAAGGGAGTTACAAAACAATTTAGTGTTTGAAAAACACTCTAAAAGGTGTCGAGAATACATTTGCAAATGCATTAATTCCCACATGCCTTATCATGTAGCTAAAAACACAAAGGTCTGAATCTGTCTGAAAACACAGACAATTACTATTTTTAAATAGTTAAACGTTTACCTGTTTTTTTCTTCCTTTTGTAAAGGTGGCAAAACATAGATGTCATCTTCTCTCTGAACTTGAGTAAGACTGGGGAGCGCTTCACCTCTGAAAAGCACACACAGGGGTAAGCAGAGGTAATGGGAATCAGGACGCTGAGTGAGGAAGACTCCCCTACTCATTACACAAGCCTGCTGAGGGGGTGAGAAGGGGAAAAACACGGGGCTCTAACAGGTTTCTCCCTGCCGCCCGGGCTGCCCAGGCCGCTGCTGTGGGAAGCCAGTGAGGGCTCGAGAGAAACCGGAAGCTCACTGCGGCTCCCCGCACCTCAGCCAGGGCCTCAACTGCAGGCAGGGAGATCCGCCTTACAAAAGTACAGTGTATCTAAGCTGACTCTCACCGAACAGGGAATTTGCACAACTTCCAAGAACTGGGTCAAATGGACAGCCCCTTACCCCTCTGATTTCACTGTGTTTTTTGCAGAGTTAAAATCAGGGAACGGGAACCACAAGAACCCAAGGCAAAAGTTAAAAGCGTTTAATCTTTAAAATGAATGGAATTTGCCTCTTGCCTTTTGCTTTTCAAGGCAGTTTTGATAGCCTGTCTTTTCAAAAATGTTTTCAAAAGCTTCTCTGTAGTTTTTCTGGAGTCAGTGGCTGCCAAATCCTTTCTGTGCCTTCTCTTAGCCTGTGAAAACAAAGGACACAGGATTCTGTTTCAGGGTATTAGTATATTAAAAACATTTCTGTGACTTTTTTCCATAGCATTTGGTTGGTCTGAGTTTTCAGGCTACGACTGCTTTAGTATTTCCTCCCAACTGTCACATCAGTGAGTATGTGCAGGTTTCTGCTACGCAAAGAACATGGAATCTCCATCTGCCTACTACTAAATGGACGGGCTAGGACATGGTATTTGACAAACTATTAATTTACTTTCAGTTTCTTTTAAATAGACTTTCATGTCCCCAAGAAGCCTATAACTTAATAATATGTAATTGAGTAAATGTTTCTTAAAAGGGATTATTAATGTATTCTTTAAAATTGTCACTACTGTGCCAAAACCAATTTCTGATATTGGTCTTTATAAAAGTACATTAGTTGGGGCACCTGGGTGGCTCAGTCAGTTAAGCATCCGATTCTTGACTTCAGCTCAGGTCATGATTTCATGGGTTATGGGATCAAGCCCTATGTCGGGCTCCATGCTTGGCGGGGAGTCTGCTTGAAAATCTCTTTCCCTCTGCCTCTGCCCCTCCCCCTGCTCTTTCTCTAGCTCTCTCTCTCCCACAAAACATAAAAATAAAAATAACAGAATACATTACTTACATGTCACTATGTCCCTCGACATTTAAGATTATATCATAAGAAATTCTCAAATGTATTAGAAGTGTCTTGTAAGAAATGTCCATGTAGGAAAAAATCACTCTCCATGCTGATGGTAGAATATAAGGAAGAAATACCAAAACATTCTTTTCCTTTTTTTAAAAATTAAGATATAACTGACCTATAACACTGTGTACAAGTTAAGGTGTACAACGTGTTGATTTGGTGCATTTACATATCACAAAATGACTACTACAATCATGTTAGCTAACACCTTTTAGGTGGGGCTGGGGAAGTGGGGAGATGTTGCTTCCTTGTTAATAAATGAATTCTGGAGTTCTTTTTTCCTGTCTATTCCTTCCAAGGAGTACCTGATAGAATGTGCCTTTGATAACTTAAAACAGCAACAGGCAAGTCTAGACCTCTTCCTGAGGGAACAAATGTCCCCAAGCATTTACCGATCCTTACTTTTACCTACATCCTCACTTAGTTAGTCAATGTCTATCTGGGACTACGAAGTGATGGGGTGGCATTTTCAACACGTAACAGTCCTACAACCAAATGGGTGCTGTCACTTGGAGGGGGTACACAATTACTCCAAAGTTCACAACTTTGTTCCTACACTGTTTTAACCTACTTTCAGAATAAAGAAACTCAATGTTACTCTTTTATATCCTGGCCATTTTCCTTCCTCAATAATCCACATTAGTCACATCTAGCACCACATAAAATCTAATTACTCTTTAAACAGTGAGGACCCGCGATCTCAGATTCAAGGAGGCGTGCTCTCCAGCAGGCTATCAGCTCGGCAGCGTAGCTGAAACATACATAGGACACCTGAGAAGATAGTCTACAAGGAAAACTCGAACTTCTAAGAATTTTAGTAGGTTTTTTTTTAAGATTTTATTTCTTAGAGAGAGAAAGAGAGAGAAAATTTCAGTAGTTCTATTAAAAGCTGAATTGTATCGGAACGCCTGGGTGGCTCAGTCGGTTAAGCTGCTGCCTTTGGCTCCAGTCACAATCCCAGGGTCCTGGGATGGAGCCCCGCACTGGGCTCCTTGCTTGGCAGGAAACCTGCTTCTCTCTCCACCTCTGCCTGCCACTCTGCCTGCTTATGCGCATGCGCTCTCGCTCTCTCTCTCTCTCTCTCTCTCTCGCTCTGACAAATAAATAAATAAAATCTTTAAAAAAAATAATAAAAATAAAAGCTGAATTGTATCATTGCACCCAGGACATAGTCTCAAAAATAATCCTTTTTTTAAAGGAAAAAGTGTGACTGTTCAAGATAAACTTTAAAAAAGCTGAAATTTAGTTGGATATATGTCAAAATAAGTCTTGGCTTCCAAAATTCTAAAGAGAAAATTAAAATTCTACATGAAGTTTTCCTTCCTTCTAATAACACAGAAAGAAAAATAAACAAACAAACGTGATTCTTACCAAGGTTTGTTTCTTCAACAGCGGAGCATCCCCATCAAACACAAAAATAGGACGAATTCGAAAAAATAAGAGTTTGCAGAGCCGATGAAACAAAGTGAGAAGATGGGCGTTTTCTATTGAGTTTCCATGGCGATCCCGGACTCCTCTTAGTGCCTGGTTTAACCAAATGCTGATATCTGGTAGAATTGTTAAAGGAAACTATTTTGGCATTTCTTCCCTCATCACCATGATTTCAACTTCCCAAAAACTGATATCATCTAAACATTAAAACTAAGTCCTCATCACAGTTCATGTGGAATTGGAAAAATGTTAAGCCCTGACGGAATCTGCCTAAAATCCATTAACATTATTTGAATCCCTGTAACTACTTCACAGACTACAGCGTTACATCAACAGATGTGTCCTTTAAAAAATCGAATTGCAGGGGTGCCTGGGTGGCTCAGTGGGTTAAGCCTCTGCCTTCAGCTCGGGTCATGATCCCACGGTCCTGGGATCGAGCCCCGAATCAGGCTCTCTGCTCAGCGGGGAGCCTACTTCCTCCTCTCTCTCTCTCTCTCTCTGCCTACTTGTCTGTCAAATAAATAAATAAAATCTTTGGAGCGCTTGGGTGGCTCAGTGGGTTAAAGCCTCTGCCTTCAGCTCCGGTCATGATCTCGGGGTCCTGGAATCGAGCCCAGCATTGGGCTCTCTGCTCAGCGGGGAGCCTGCTTCCCCTCCTCTCTCTCTGCCTGTCTTTCTACCTACTTGTGATCTCTCTCTGTCAAATAAATAAATAAAATATTATATATATATATATATAAAATCTTTAAATAAAAATAAAAAATCTAATTGCAAACAGTTGCTTCTTTAAAAAAAAAAAACTAAGACGTCCTACAGAATTTTAGCAAATTATCACAACTCTCTGGAAACTAGTTTGGCAATTCATAGAAAAAAAAATGTAAAAACCAGCATTCTATTTTACTATTTCTATCTCCAGACAATTATCAGAAAATCATCACCAATTTACAAAAAAAGTTACTTCTAAGAATGTTTGCAGTGATGAAAATATGAGAAACGATGTAAAAGTTTTCCAACAGGTCTTTACTTAAACTAAATTGTGATATACCAATTTGCTGGAATATCAAATAGCCCTCATAAAAGGAAGCTACTGAATCATCTATAGTGATAAGAAAGACAGTCACAAAATATTAAAGGGACACAAAACAGGTTACAAAACTATGGAATGCATAATTATGTTTTATAACATGTGATATGTTAAATACAAAAATACTAGAAGTTCAGATGCCAAAATATTAACAACAGTTAGCTCTTCTGTAATTATAAGGAATTAATGTTTCCTTGGAGCTTCCTTATATTTAACTTTTGTAAAAAGTGCTTCTTACCAAATTATTTCATATTTGTCCATAAGAGGAACGTGGCAACACTGGTTCTCCCGCTCTCAGTCTCTTCGTCCCCTCCTCTAACTCACCACTCAAGCGCGACTTCAGCGGAGTTCTCCTGCAGGCCCTCCCCAGCTCCTGCTGTACTGGCTCCCCAGGCTACCTGAGCACCCCACACCACACCTTCCCCATCCGTGCGGGCTGCCCCCCACGGCTCCGTCCTGAGTCCCAGACTAGATGGCCTAGACTGTATAAATAAACAAGGCACTCACCTATAGATGGGTTAAAAAAATATATTTTAGGGATCCAAGAGTAAGTTATAAACCTCGTATATAATGGATAATTTCTTAACAAATAAGGCCAAAAATGGGATATAGATCAGATATTTGAATTCGAATTCCCATGAAAACGAAACAAAGCAAAACCAATTATAAAACAGCAATCAAGTATTTTTACATATATATTTATACAGATAAATACATATGAGATTGTAATTATCACAGGAAGATCTTTGACATCCTCTTTAAATGATTTGTTCTTTCAGAAAAACTTAATAACCTCATGAAAATTACTTCCCGTCCCAAAAGAGCTCCTGAGTCATCTAAAAATAGATAATCTAAATTTTAAATTAAATGCTTTAACTTCCTCACTTTGGACAACTTCCTAAAAAATTAGAATGCTGAAATTCACGCATCACCTTAAAGATTTTTACAAATTACTCATTCTTCATCGGGGTTACAACATAAAATGCCTAAGTCTTTGCTGAGGTCTGAAGGGCTGCTGTTCCTGAACACTGGGCTTGCTCCTTCACGTACAGGTCCATAAAGAAAATCTTTAGAAAGCCGGGATTTGAAGAACCACTAGAGGGCAGCAATAGCACACGTGCCCCGCCCCCCACCCAACACACACACACACACACACACACACACACACACACTCACTCACTCACTTTTCCTCTCCCTACACAAGGTATCACGCATAAAAACTTTCAACCAAGCCAAAACTCATTATAGATGCATTTCAAGATTATTCACACTGAAGAAAATGCCACCACCATGTACACTTTCTTTGAAAAATTACCAGTGTCCCATTATGTGTAAGTCGTCTCCATAGCAAACAGTGGTTCCTCTCAGTGGCTCCCTGCGCAGAAACCCCACCTAGTCTTAAAGTGCATTTACCACCAGCAGCAGTTCCCTGCACGACCCTCTTCCCCACCTCGCTCAGAACTCCTCGGCTCTCAGGTGCGCACGCAGGGAACTGGCCTAAGCTACCACCCGCTTCCAGAACAGCCACTCAAAACAGGAGGAGATGGAGGAGAAGGTTTAATGAATAAAAAATGACCAAATTTCAGAGACAGTATTCACACATGTTGATAAAGGAGAAAAACATTTCATTCCGAAAACACCAAACCAACCAGACGTAGACACAAATGACAGTCCTTTAAAAGTCCATCCCAGGGGCGCCTGGGTGGCTCAGTGGGTTAGGCCGCTGCCTTCGGCTCGGGTCATGATCTCAGGGTCCTGGGATCGAGCCCCGCATCGGGCTCTCTGCTCAGCGGGGAGCCTGCTTCTCTCTCTCTCTCTCTCTCTCTCTCTCTCTCTGCCTGCCTCTCTGCCTACTTGTGATCTCTGTCTGTCAAATAAAAGTCCATCCCAGAGGCTGGGAGGAAACAAAACGAAACACTGTGGACCTTCTGAAATCTTTCCGGTGTGGTACAGCAGTTTCCTATTCCAAAACTCACAATAAATAAATAAATAAATAAGTTACTTTTTAAAAAAGAGAAAAGGTCGAACACCTGCCCGCGCCATCCTCCCAATGAACGCGAGCGGCGCAGGCCTCGGGGCCGCGGGCAGAACGGCCGCTGGGGGTCGGCCTCGCCTTCCCCGAGCTGACCTCCCGGGAGGGAGGACACCTGCAGGCTGGGCGGCGTCAACCGAGCTCCTTTTCCTTACATGACTCCTTTATTCCGCACACCAACCCCGCGCGTAGCGACGACGACCGCCCCCACTTGGCCGACGAGGGAACGAAAGCACAGAGCGGCGTAAAACGCCGCCCCTCGGGCACCAACCGCGGGGACTCCGGCCCAGCGCGGCGTGACCGCAAGCGGGGACCGGCCGACACTCCGAGAGCGACGACGTCGGGAAGGGGCTGCTCCTACCACCCCGAGGGGGACTGTCATCTGACCAAGGCCACTCGGCGCCCAGGGGGCGGCCGCGAGGGAGCAAACGCCCGGCGCGCATCCCGGCGCCCCGGAACACGGGAAGGATACCCACGGCGAGGATCTTCCCTTCCAGCGTCTCCGGGCTCACCTGCCGCCCGGAGCACTCCAGCAGCTTCCACAGCCCGTGCACCCCCATGACGGGCCCGGCGACAGTCGCGGGCGAGGTCGCGCGAGGCCTTCTATTCCAGTTCTACCGCAGCCTGCACCACCGCCGGGCCCGGCAGGGCTCCCCCTGCTCCCGCCCGGGGAAGGCGGACACTAACTCAGAGCCCGCGGTTTTCCAGGGACGCCGGCGCCGGCGAGAACGGTACTTCCCGGCGGCGGACGCTGCCTCCCGGAAGAAAGGCAGGACCAGACAATGGCCGGCGTCGGAAAGGAGCGAGTCCTCCTCAAGCCCAAGCTTTGGCCCAAATGTAAACACTCTTAACGGAAGAGCAGGCTGACAGGACAGCGCAGGCGAGATAAACGGCCGGAAGACGTTCCCCCGACACCGCCTGATTCTTGAGTTAGCGAGTTAACCCACGCGAAATGGGGCCGCTCGGCTTCCGTCAAAGACGAGGCTCGAGCCGGAAGTCCCGCCTCGCGGCGTGACGTATATTCGCTGCGCCTTTCCATTCCGGAGGCGAGGGGGCGGATCGGCCCGTGCGTCTGTGTCCAGTTATTCCCGGGCTCGCTCCACGCTGGCGCTCTGTCGCAGCCACACGCCGCAAGTATACGCAGAGAGCCTTCTTGCTGAGGTGACAGTTTGCGGCGTCTCTTCTGCGTTTCATTCTCTCCGCACCAGCCGCTACTTCTGCACTCTCAATACCCAACGTTTTACGTGAGAGGCGGCGACAGAAAGGTGGATGCTTTGCTGGTGTTTTTAAGTCAGTAAGTGTTTTGTCTGATAACCTGGAGGAGCTAGATGATAATAGGGCATCATCTTAAGTGAAGCCACTTTTAAAAGCCTTTACTCTTGAAGTATAGTTCGGTTTTCTCTGGCGTCCAAATGTAGGATTCCACGGCTTGTAGGTCAGAAATGGCAAGAAACTTCATTACGGGAGTAGCTTTGGGGAAGGCGCCCCAGAACTCTCGGGCGCAGAGTCCGATGGCGGCCACACCACCCCGTCTTAGTGTTCAGTGTTGTTAAGTAACGTTTGTTCCGAACTGGTTTCTTCCTCTGCAAACTGAGCACGAAACCAGTTTGGGCAGACTTTGAGCAAGGTTGGGAGGTGACGTGCAGACCATGCATCACTGCTGTTCATTAAATGACAGCCGTGTCGTACACACGGGTTCGGATTTGAAGTATTGAAACGAAATTCAAGCTCAGTGGAAAGGTCTGATTTAAATGAGGTGGTTTTGTTCAAGGAGCCCTTTATGACAGAATGTCAAATATTCGTTTTTAGCAAAACCATTGCACGAAGTGCTTTTTTGCATTTTCTCCATCTATGGAGTCATTCCCCAAAATAGTTACTAGTTGTATTTTACAGAGTTTAATAAAATTGCTTATTCAGTTTTTGACGGTCCCCGTCCCCGACACATACACACACTCCAGACACTCAGCAGGTATTCCAGAAATACTGCCTAAATGACCTCTTTTAGCCTCTAGTGTAAAGCTGTCCCTTGAATCTCGCACCCTCCTGAAAGAATTTCCTCCCAGCTCAGGCAGCCATTGGTCCAAACGCAGTCTGAGCCACATAATAACCCTGTGTTCGTGGGCTCAACTGCACTCAGCTCCAAAACTGATGTTAAAGCCCTAACCCCAGCACCTCAGAACGTGGTGATAGGAGATGGGCCTTTTAAAACTGATTATTTTAAAATGAGGCTGAGGGTGAACCTAACCCAATCTATTGTCTTTATGAGAGAAAATTTGGGCACGCAGAGGGATGTGTGCACAGAGCAAAGACCCTGTGGGGACATAGCTAGAAGGTGGCCATCTGCAAGCCCAGGAGAAAGGCTCAGGGAAAAACCAAACGGTCAACATTCTGACCTCAGACTTCCAGCCCCCGGAGCTGTGAGAAAATAAATTCGGTTTTTAAGCCCGCCAGTCTGTAGTATTTGTTATAATGGCAAGTTTCTTCTATGATCCTAAGCAAGTTTCTTCACCAATGAGAGTCTGTAAAAAAAAAATGGAGATGCCAACTTCTTCTTGGGGTTGTTCCAAGATCAGTGATTTAATGGTTTCAAACTAGTTTGCTGCGTGAATGACTGAGGGAGAAGATGCTGTGGGTAAAACGGATACACAAACGATGGATCCTAGGGCAACTTGCCTGCGCCCCTTTAGTGTCTGGGAAAAAGCAAGTTTGGATGTGTTTCAGCTGCTGCACCAACCTGGCCTCCTGATGGGCCAGCATAGTAGTGGGGAAAGGAATAGTTTCAGGATTTGATCCAAATGAACATTTTTTTTTTAATGCCTACGAGCTGGGTAAAAACAAATAGCCAATGTAGGCATTTGAGCATTATGAGTGCTTTTAAAGCCAGAGCAACATGTCTTGAATACAAAATATTCTTTTGAAGATGTGTATATGACTTATAGCATCCTTTAGATGCTGCTTAAAGAGCTCTCAAGATTCTGAACAGAAATACACATCTTTTGGAGTAACAGTTCCAAGCACTATCTGGAAAGCACCGTTCTAAACACTGTACATACATTAACTTATTTATTCTTCAAAACACTTTATAAAATATATGCTATTATCCCCACCTTACCAATGAGAAAATAAACACAGAAACATTAATCTTAACTTGCCCAAGTGAAACAGCTAGCAAGTCCAGAGCCAGTATTTGAACCTTCATTGCTTCTATGGAGACTCCTAAGAAGAGTTGACCAAAAAATCAAATATGACAGGAACGTTACTAACCTTGAAAGAAAAGTGTGCAGTAACTTGCACATAATTTTTGGAAAATTAGTCTCTATAAACCTCATTCTGCTCTTAATAACAGCTGAACTTATATGTCAGGTTATTAAGTAATCATATATTTCAAGACTTTTGTAAAAATTATTAATGGCCAATAGGCAATCTCTATAAATTCATCCTCTTTCGTAGGTGTCACTGTATTCTTTGTGTTGCATTTGTCTCCCTTCCTCTTGGTTCTTCCTATCTGCCTCTTCTCTGAAATGTTTCCTTAAACTCTATGAAATTGCTGATAGTCAACTATGTTTGACCTATAAAAATGACAACTTCATTTGGTTCAAACTAATTAAATTTTCTATCTCAGAATCTAAAAGTATAGTCATAATGTGTACTGTTTTGTTGATTATAAAAGTCTGATACATGATAGTTTCTTATAACACACTACTCAGGAGCTGTTGTCACATACTTCACACAGATTTCCAAGGGTAATCCCTACCTAAAATAAACGTTCAAAACATCCACATCATTAAAAGTAGAAAACAAAACTTTATTTGATGAAAACCTCTTAAAAGTTCCAGTGTGAAGTAACAAAATCAACAACCTACAAATCTCTTTCAGTCCTTTGCATTTCACGCAAAATATTCTCTTCAGAAAAATGACCATTTCATAATATATATCCCTGTCTGTAGGCTAGGTATGTCTGAGTGGATAAATGGATATAAAATTCAAAAGAGAAGAAAATGAAAATATTTTAAAAATAAAAATCTGAACCCTCTTCTTGAGGTGTATTGCAATATGGTTACCAACATATTCAGCACCTTGTCATAATCAAGTTACTGATCTGAGTCATGGAACAGCCCCGAAATGAAAGAACAAGTCATAGGTTGGCAGCAGAAGAAAAACTGACATCAACCAGAGAGGAGCTCAAATACATGAAATCCACTCTTTTGGAACTACTTAACACTCACTTCAAACAGCTAATTGTACAGATTTTTAAAAGAAGCAGCTCAGAGTTGGGAATATGGATATTTGCGCTCTGAGTGACATAACATTCCTAATGCATCTTTAATGCTGTTAACAACATAGGACTCCACGCTGAGGGACTAATCAAATATCACAAGATCTCATTTCACAGATTACCTTGGAAGTAGAAACTTTGGATCCCACTTGTTTTTTTTATTCTATCTCAAAACAAGGTTCACTGTAGAAAGAAAGCTCTCAAGACCTGAAAATCTTGCCAATATTGTACACTAAGATACCAAGTCAAAAAAAGTCAAGAATATCCGAATCAATGCACCAATAGAAAAGATGACTTTCTTGAGTCTTCTCTTTTGCCTCTTTATTGAGGATCCTGAGAAAGTTAGTCAGGAAACAAATGAGGCGGGCAAGATACTGCGTACAAGTTAAAGAATTCTAGATTCACTAAATTTTAAATGAGCTTTACCATGAGAGGAAACTAGAAATCAACAGCCCCAATTTTGTTTAAAAGGGCAAATGGTGCCTTACATCTTGAGTTTAGGAATCAAACAGTCTGCAACAAATGTCTGGTGATTAAGTCATAGGAAATAATTTCATGCTTAAGTATTGCAAATCATGATGCTATTAAGTAAATTTGTGTTTGATTTCTTTATATGCAATTTGTTGGATTTTGTAAAATTGTCCATAATGTTTGCATACTCTTAACTTTAAAAGGACAATAATCTGTGCTTATCTGCTTATGTATCTGAAATCTCCCATCATAATCATATACAAGCTTATTTACTGGAGAACTACAAGGGTATGTTTTATACCACAAGATCAGTTCCTATTTAGTGTAGACTTAATAAAACTTCTACTGTCTTAATGCAGTCTTGTATAGACCAGTCATGTGTGTAACACAAAATTTTCAGAACCCAGCATGGTTAATCATTCCCATCATAATCACTGTAACCCTGATAGCCACTGTTCCTTCTCTCATGGATACTGGACATCTTTTTCCATGCTGAGTCCTGATGGAAACTGGCACTGAAAGACCGGCCCAGACGCCCATGCTGCTTCTTGGAGATATTATCTTCACTCTCCGATTTGGCAATGCCCTGGGCATGTGTTGGCTGTGATTCTTGTCTCACTGTTCCAAATGGAAAGTTCCAAAGGCCAAATCTTTGCCAATTAAGTCTCTGGAATGCTATGATGCAATGCAAATTTCCCCCAACCTGAGAAGAAAAAAAAGTTGGGTTAAGAAAATAAAAGGAATTATGCTTATAATGTGGATTTCTATGATTTCCCTTATTTTTCCTCCTTCACCTGCCTCAAAACAGACATCACCAGATCGCCTTAACCTGCATCTTTCTTGACCAGCTGCCTTTACAAAAATGTAACAGTTCCCCTCATATGCCTCTCCACCACTCACACACACTGTTACCTCCCTATTTGCCTAACCCAAACTCCAAAATTTGGGGCGCCTCGGTGGCTCAATCGATCAAGCAGCCAACTCTTGAATTCCGCTCGAGTCATGATCTCAGGGTTGTAAGTCTGAGCCTCACATCTGGCTCTGCACTCAGTGCAGTTTACTCGGGATTCTCTCGCCTTCTGTCCTTCCGCCCTGACTCACGCTCATAAATAAATAAATAAATAAATAAAATCTTAAAACACCAAGATCATTCCTCTTCCAGTCTCTTCTATGTTCTTGATGTTAGTCGTATCATATCAGTGGCATATCAATCCGCAGAATCTACCTTTCCTTGCGAATCTCCCCCAGCTACCTTGTGCACACATGGCTCTGCCTCCTGGCCACAGTTCACAGGGCTCAGGAGGGAACACCTGACCCCAACTACGCCAGAGGCAGGTTGAGTCTCAGTCTAAATGGCTCATCTGAAAGCGAGATAGAAGTTGAAGTTCCTGATCTTTTGGAAGTCAATAATCAGATAAGAATAGCATACAACTCCCAAAAGAATGAGACAAGTTAGCTCCTTGTCCTCTGATAACATTCTTTAAGCTGATACCAGTCTGTTTTGAATCCAGGCTATAGTCTTTGCTTTTCATTCCAAAGATACTCCTCTGTCCTAAAATTAATTCTCGCTTTTCTATCTAAAATAATCTGAAGTGGATTTCCATTATTTACAACCTAAAGAGTGCTGAATAGTATACTGCATACTGGCTGGCTGGGAAATATCTTCAAATACTATTGTGTTCTTACCTTTTTTGTTTTTCGATACTGCAGCCCCCTCTCCAAGTGTCGGATGTCTAGATATTCTGGATTTTGAGTGTTGAGATCAGTAACAATATCTGCCCACCTATAGTGAAAAAGGAAGGATAAAGCACATTTTAAGTACAAAATACCACTGTAATAGAATGTTTTTAGAGGATGAGTGGGGCAGAGGGACAAGCAGACTCTGCACTGAGTGCAGAGCCCAATGCAAGACTTGATGTCAAGACCCCCAAGATCACAGCCTGAGCCGAAATCAAGCGTTAGACGCTTAACCCACTGAGCCACCAGGTGCCCCTGTAATGGAACTTTTCACATGAGCAATTTGCTACAGTATTACCATGATAATAATTCTCTTGTCAAGGTTGTTCTACCTACTAAGCTTTAGTTCTTTTTTTTTATGACATTTTTGTTTAACCAACTACTGCCAAGATTCTGGGTTTTAAAATGGCTACTTTCACAAAGAAATACATATGTATCAACCTGTTTGTTACATGACATCCTGCAGGCTAGAGTAGAAACAGTCCATATTTCCTTTTTAATTAAAGTCAAGTTTTCAAAAGATTTAAGTTACATGAGGGTGCCTGGGCTGCTCTGTCAGTTGAGTGTTCCACTCTTGGTTTTGGCTCAGGTCAGGATCTCCTGGTTAGGTGATGGCCCCACCTCCAGCTCCACACTCAGCTCAGTGGGGAGTCGGCTTCCCCTCTCCCTCTCCCCTTACCCCTCCCTCCCACCCCTACATGCTCACACTTTCCTCTCTCTCTCTCTCTCCCTCTCTGAAATAAATAAATCTTAAAAAAAAACAAAGTTAACGTGCATTTATTCACAGACAACATGACTGATTGTATAGAAAATCCAAACAACTACAAATTACTTTGGATTATAAAACTACTATTGAAATTAATGTGTTTGATAAAAATGTGGTATTGAGGTCCTATGTATATAAACAAATTGTATTTTTGTACACTACCAGAAAATAATTAGGAACTGAAATTTTTGAAGGAAAGTGCCAAAAGGTGCAAACTTCCAGTTATAAGATAAATAAGTACTAGGGATATCATGTACAACATAGTGACTTCAGCCAACACTGCTCTATGATATATAGAGAAGTGGTAAGAGAGTAGATCCCAAGAGTTCTCATCACAAGGAGGACTTCTTTTTAACTAAACCTGTTGTGGCCATCATTTCACTATATATGTAAATCAGACCATCATGCTGGACACTGTTAGCTTATATAGTGGTATGTGCCAGTTATTTCTCAATAACTAGAAAATAGACATATTTTTCTAAATAAAACTTTTTAAAAACCAGTTTACAATACCATTAAAACACTTAGGGATCTGTACAGCATGGCTGTACTTAATACTGTACCATATTATACTTATACTATACTTAATACTGTACCATATACTTGAAATTCACTAAAAGAGTAGATCTTAAGTATTATCACCACATACACAGAAAAGGTAACTATGTGAGCTGATGGATATGTTAATTAAGACTTGATTGCAGTAATCGTTTCACAAAATATACGTCAAATCAGTACATTGGACACTTTAAATATATACAGTTGTATTTGTGCATTATACCTCAATAAAGCTGGGAAAATTTTTTTAAAAAGTAAAAGAAAAAAGGAATAAAATATCAAATATTGTTGAAGATATGAAGAAACACCAGACTGTCCATACAATGCTGGTGGGAGTATAAAATGGTACAACCCCACAGGAGAACATTCACCCAGTTTCTTAAATATGCATCCACCCTATAATCAGCAATTCCATTCCTAGGTATCTACCCAAGAGAAACAAAACATAGAAACATGTTCTTAAAAAACTTGCACAAGAAAATGTGGCATATCCATACAGCAGAAAACTATTTGGCCGTATAAAGGAATGTAGTCCTGGTCCATGCTACAACACAGATGAACGCTGAAAACATTATTCTGAGTGAAAAAAAACAAAACCACACAAAAGGCCACACGTTTTATGATTCCATTTATATGAAATGTCCATATTAGGCAAATGCACAGGGATAGAAAGTAGATCAGGGGCTGAGGGGAGGGGGCTGGGGAGTGACTGCTAATGGGTATGGGGTTTCTTGTGGGGGTTATGAAAATGTCCTGGAATTAGATCATGGGGACTGATGCTCAACTCTAAATATACTAAAATCCATTGAACATTTTTTACATTTTTAAAGGGCGCACTTTATGGTATGTGAATTTTATTTCAATGAAGCTGTTACTTAAAAATTTTTTAAAGACATGTACATTAATGTTCCCAACAGCTTCACCCATAATAGACCACACTTAAAACAATCCAAATGGTCATCAACAGGGATACAGATAACAAACTACGGTATACTTACGGTACCTAAAACCACTCGGCAATAAATAAAGAAGCATGACATGCATGACAAAGTGGATAATCTCACAAGGCCAGACAAGAAAGAATATTGTACGACTCCACTGACGTGAATTTCAAGAACATGCAAAGCAATTCCACAGTGATAGAGGTTGTCTCTGGGGACTAACAGGAAAAGAGAATAAGGGTACTTTCAATGCAATGAAAATCTTCCTTATCTTGACTGGGGTGGTGATAAACAAGTATATTCAGTTACCAAAATCCACCTAATGACACAATTAAGATCTGTGCATTTCACTATATTAAATCTCACCTAAATTAAAGAGAAAATGGGAAATTAACGTACTTTTTACAGTGAATAGCAGGATGTTTTCTACTTGATTCTCCAATTAAGATCCAATATTCTACTTCTTGTTGTGAGAGGGGGCCCCTGCTAAATATAAAATTCATTCATAGTAAGCTTAATAAAGGCCAATCACTCCTTTGAAAATACCGCTTCAGCTATGTTAATAAAAGATATACTAATGTTTATTCAAATACGACATTCATTAATGCTAAAATAAATACTGGAGTTTAGGTTTGAACAAATTTCTTAAGGCCATTAAAGAGAAAGCATAAATTACACTTAGGTTTTAATCTCTATTATAAAATATAGGACTAGAAAAAAAAAAAAAAAGAACATACCTCCTCTCTCAGCATCTAAAACGAAGAAAAACATCCTAGCATGCTACCAGCATTCTCCAGCCACTCATCTCCTTTCACTGTGCATTTAAAAAGTTTCAAAAGGCGTTCTCCGGGCACGTGGGTGACTCACTGGGTTAAGCCGCTGCCTTCGGCTCAGGTCATGATCCCAGGGTCCTGGGATCGAGTCCTGCATCAGGCTTTCTGCTCAGCAAAGAGCCTGCTTCCCCTTCTCTCTCTGCCTGCCTCTCTGCATACTTCTGATCTCTGTCTATCAAATAAATAAATAAAATCTTTAAAAAAAAAAAAAGGCATTCTAAAAATAAAACCCTAAAGTATACCAATGCCCTAATCCCACCTCTGGAAACTAATCCAAGTAAGTCTGGAGTCAAGCAAGGGGAGGGATCTGCCCAGCTGTAAAGGTATCCAGGTGATCGTTAGAGTATGGTACAGAGGTGTACCATAATGGGTACAGAGTAGGAGGACCTACTGTTGCACATTTTATATTTGATAGATGTCAGGAGTAAGGTGAAGTTGTAGAATGAGACCACAGAAGAAACAACATAATTCACCTCCAGAGAGATGAATAAAACATTTCAGAATTTGGAGAGATCAAGTAGTTTCCCTGTTGTTCCTCATTCACAAAAATACAGTGGTCAGCTTCCTGGATCTCCCAGGTCCCAGGATCCTGTCCCAGGACCCTGCAATCCCACAGCGCCTTGAGAGGGGAATCATGTTGCATGGCTTCCAGACTCAAAGAACCCATCCTACCCCCAGATGACCGAGTCATGCTCTCCCTGCCTGACACTCAGGTCTCACTGAAAGAGCAATGCTGCCCCTTCCTCCTTCTGAAGTACCAAGGCCACTCTCCCAGGACAAAGGGGGCCACACTGACAAATTCCACATTTTTTCACTATGAGGAAGGAAGAGGATGCTTAATGGACTGAGTTGGGACAATTTTTTGATACTAGACTCCATATTTCATTTTCCATGTGGCACAACGGATGAAAACCCAACGACATAATACGTGAAGTCCTACACAACCATTTTACAATAAACATTAAGAGTGAGTTTTTCAAAAGTCTTTCCCTTTATGAGTCTGAACAACAGTATCTAAGTGGTAATGTAAAAGCACAACTAACCAAGTGCCATTCTGCAAAAGAACTAGTTGAAATATAAATGAAGAGTCTACCATTTAAAAAAAGAACAGTCTAACTTGATCTAAAGAAACCAAATCTTCCAATTGCTGAGCAACTAAATATTTCTTAAATGCTTTCTACCACGTATTTTCTTGGGGAATTAGTCACAAAAGATATGTAAATGCTTACCTGAATGCTTTATTAGCTTTCACAGGGGTTGCTTCAAAGCCAATTGGACAAAAATAATGATTTTGGCAATGATAGATATAAGCCAGCGATTCATCTTTCAATCCATGAGTTAACTTCGACAAGGCCCCTGAAGCTACACAAAACAAAAGCAAACAAACTGAAGAACCATAAAACACTGTCAATGCTTTACACGAACAACTAGTTAAGGACTGTTAAGACGTGACTCGGAACACACTGACATTGCCTAGGAAGAGTGAGAAACTATTGACAGACACAAAAAATATTAATACATTTACTTTCAGTTTTACCCTTTTGACTGAAATTCAGATAAACTGAGCAGCAAACTAAAGACCTGAACGAAGCCCTTGTTTATCAAAACGTCCTAATACCACATACTTGTCTACAGGATTTAATTACCACATAAAACCCAATACCTAGTGTATACAACAATGGTCTCAACTTTTCTGGTTGTGCACATCTGTCACTGGAGATGTCTGAAGAGACATGCCCATGAGAAGCACTTTTGTTCACAGACTATATAGACTACTGTCTAATATGACTTCGCAAAAGATATGCAAAAGGTAAGAATTTTTTAATTAAATTAAAATACTGGCATTCTAGCATGTTCTTCCCATTCCACAGTGGTCATCTTGCACAGCTCCGGCGGTATGTACACTGATGTGGATGGGTAAATATAAACTCCAGATAAGACACAAACCCCCAAAATGCAACACACACTTTAGTCTTTCTACAGAAGCTACCCAGACTAGAGGGACAGCTTTCATAAGCCAAGTGATGAGATAAGAACATCTCTCAGACAGGCTGCTCATACCACAGAATCCTCTTATAACCGATGCTCCTTTTAGACTTCCCACAGCTCTATTAGTTGTAAAGTCACTTCAAAAGTTTTACCATAAGCAATAAGTCTTTACCAGCACTCGATACTCAAACCCATTAAGTGAGGTTTCATTAACTTGCATCCCCTGGCAGAAACTGAATTATTCATGAACAAATAGCCCGTTAAAACTAGAAATCCTAAAAATAGGCAAAGTCGATGAAAGGTGGCAATTTACGATTTCCCTGATTGACCTTCCGGCCACTGACATAGCTGAAGACCAGTAAGAACAGCAGGTCAATGACTGCAGCAAAGCTAAGGCAGCAGGACGCCACCCCACCCCTCAAAGACACCGGGATTTGTGAGCTGCATGGGGATGATAACATTTCTAGCTTCAATTCCTTCTCCAAGGCTTCCTCGAGGTCTTCCCCGTAGACTTTTTTACTTCATGGCCTACCACCAGGACATATCTGCATGGCAAGGTGAACTTTTCCACTAAAATTTCTATTTCATAATGACAAGGGATAAATCTTTCTGGGCTTTTGGTTGACTTCCCTGGACAATTTAAAAACGAACATTCGGGGCACCTGGGTGACTCAGTCGATGGGGCGCCTGCCTTCTGCTTGGGTTGTGATCCTAGGGTCCTGGGATGGAACCCCTACTGGGCTTCCTGCTCTGTGAGGAGCCTGCTTCTCTCTCTGCCTCTCTCTGTCTCTCATGAATAAATAAAGAAAATCTAAAAAAAAAAAAAAAAAAAAAAAAACTAACACCCAAGGGCAGCTCTAATGGATGAACTAAAGTTCAGAAGAGGATCCTTATGTCATTACCATAGTTGAATGTCATTGTAGATAGGCTCCAGGATCGTGAGCAAATGTAAATATTAGCATTTGGACTCCTAACGAATTCAATAATTACAAAAATGGTTATACATAAAACTGGTTTAGAAAAAACTCAACATCTTTTTAAAATTGTGAAAATGTCAAACACAAAGTTTTCCCAACTAACTAAAACTTTTACTAAATAACTAAAGCTTATAATAAAAGGGATTTTTATTATAGCTTTTTAATGGATATCTTTAAGTATTTCACATTTTCCTTCTTTAAAGTCAAATGTAATACAAAACACCTGACTTCATTCGTGTGACTGTGAAGAGTAATGACTCTAATGTCCAGGAATATATTCAAAATCTTAGGGGCAAATGAGATAGGTGAGAACATCTGTTCTCATTAACCTTCACATCTTTCTGTCTGCTGCACTCTTTTTTTTTTTTTTTTTCCCCAAGAGTACAGGTGCTACAAACACTCTTTGACCATGTCCTCATTTTCCAGAATAAGACATGAGGTGGGGGGTGGGGGGTTCTATGGAGTAAAAATTATGGGCTCGGTGCTAGTCAGGGATGTTCATGCTCTTTACTTCAAGGTTCTAACTGATTTAGATTAGGGATTACCAAAATTTTTTCTTAAAGGGCCAGAGAGCAAATATTTGAGGCTTGTGGGTCATGAGCTTCCCTGTACTAGTCCCCTCTGCCATTGCAGAACGCAGCCAGCCACAGGCAATGTGTAAGCAAATGGTTATGGCTGTACCCTCGTCAAACTCTGTTGACAAAAAGGACTACACTTTGATGACCCCTACTTTAATAATAATTTTCAAAGTTTTGGTTATAGAAACTTTCTGCAAGGGAAGTGGTCATGGCAGGCCGGTATATTAAAAGGCAAAAAGCCACGGCCAAAAAGGGAGTAGGGACCCTGGATGCCTAGTGCTCGCCACTCTTAGCACCAAGAGTGCCATGGAAGTCCCACGGCTCAGCTGAGCCCAGTTTGAAAATCACTCAATTTCCTATCAATGGAAGATCCATCTCTTGATAGAAAGACTACAGCCTGACACACAGGGCCCAAGGATCCCATTTGAGACCCGGTCTGGAGTTAAAGGAAAACTCCATTTAACTCAATGCAGTAGGAAAGCTGTGAGCACCTACTAACTATACCACGAACGCAGGAAAACAGGAGGCAAGTAATGCACAGTACCTTGACCGGCCCTCCCAGAAGATAAAACAAGTAAGTTCACTACAGAGTGTAATAGGACAGTACCACAGAAAAGGGATATAATTCATAGAAGAGCACATCGGATCAAGAAGGGTGGCATTCAAGACAGAACTTAAGGAAGTGGTAGGATTTCAACAATCCAGACAGAGGGAAAGCCAGGAGGAGAAAAGGCAATCATCGCAGGGAAGGGATGTAATCAGGGAACAGCAAGTGGGCTAGTTTGGAGCAGAGGGTAGACGACAGCAGAGTGCATCCTACCGTAGGGCACCCTCAGAATTTCAGGATAAGGTCAAAAAAGATCCCCCTCTGAAATAAAAGACAGTAAACACAGTATTTAATACATTAAGGTCATCATTCAAGGAAGTACCAGGCAGGAGAAGGCACAAAAATGTGTTACTGATAGAAAAGAAATTCAGCACGATGCTTGGCCTAAACCAGAGCATTTCTCAAAAATTCAAAACCTCAGGACAAAGCAACCTCTTCCAACTGCAGGCCGGGCCTGATCTGTATGGTGCACAAGGAGAAAAGAACTAGCAGAATCAGCTGGCCCGCTATCCAGCAAGGAGGAGCACACCTCCTGGGCCACCAGCAAGAGAATTCTGGTCCCTTTGGTTATATATTCCTCACTCAAAGTTAATATACAAACAACATTTTGGTATTCTTTGAGTCTGTTTAATGCAAGTTTGTTCAATAGAGCCTGATCATCTATAGGGAAACCATAGAGAATTCTGGAAGAATGTATCATAATGTATTTTACACCTTCAAAGACAAAAACCAGATTCTTTAATCCAGAAACATAACATTATCCTGCAAGGCTCGTCCTCCCTCGACATATTTTAAATACAACTGGTCCATGTAGGACAGCAGTGGAAGACCCATCTGCACTGGCTTTGAATGATACTAAGGATTTTATGCCTTAAGCAAGCATTGGAGAGCTCCTAAAGTAGAAGGATCTACCAGCACTGCACATTGAGAAGTGCCACGGTGTCTAATAAGAACTGGAGGGGATGAAGGAAACAGATTATTACTGTGGAGCCACCTGAGACATGCTAAGGCACTGTGGTAAGCTCATAAGTGGCCACAGTGAGGTTATATATGTATCCTATTGGGAAAGGGTAGAGGTAGCTATTCTTGGTTAAGCAGAACTAAGGAGTATAATACATACTACAATAAAAATGAAATACATGGGGGCACCTGGGTGGCTCAGTGGGTTAAGCCTCTGTCTTCAGCCCGGGTCATGATCTCAGGATCCTGGGATTGAGCCCCGCATCGGGCTCTCTGCTCAGTGGGGAGCCTGCTTCCCTCTCTCTGCCTGCCTCTCTGCCTACTTGTGGTCTCTCTCCCTCCGTCAAATAAATAAATTAAATATTTTAAAAAATGAAATACATGAACATTGGTATAATTGTTAGGCTACCTGATCAAAAAAATTAATCTAGGGGCACCTGGGTGACTCAGTCAGTTAAGCACCTGCCTTCAGCTCAGTCATAATCCCAGGGTCCTGGGATCGAGCCCCACGTCCTGCTGCCTAGGGAATCTGCTTGTCTCTCTCTCTTTGCCCCTCTCCCTGCCCCCACTGGTGAACTCTCTCTCAAATAAATAAATAAAATCTTTCTAAAAATTTTTAAAAATTAATCTAGATTTCCCTGGCACAAATGTTGGTGGCTAAGTGAACCAACAGTTTTAAGTTAACTGAATAATAATAATAGTAATAAAATAATAATAAGTGCACCAATGTTCGAACTAGTTGTTGACCCACTTACCACACAAACTTTTATTATGAGTAATTAAAAAAAAATCGGCGCCTCAGTGGCTCAGTTGGTTAAGCGACTGACCTTCAGCTCAGGTCATGATCCTGGAGTCCCAAGATCCAGTCTCACATCACACTCCTGGCTCAGCGGGGAGTCTGCTTCTCCCTCTCTCCCTCCCCACTCTCATGCTCTCTCTCTCTCATTCTCTCTCTCAAATAAATAAATAAAATCTTTAAAAAAAAATACTTCTACTCATGTTAACAGTTAATCTGTTAATTTCAACAAAACCCCTATATTTTTTAAATTTTTTAATTTTTTTATTAACATATAATGTATTATTAGCCCCAGGGGTACAGGTCTGTGAATCGCCGGGTTTACACACTTCACAGCACTCACCATAGCACATACCCTCCCCAGTGTCCATGACCCCATCCCCCCACCGACCTCCCCCCAGCCACCCTCAGTTTGTTCTGTGAGATTAAGAGTCTCTAATGGTTTGTTTGTCTCCCTCCCGAGCCCACCTTGTTTCATCTATTCTTTTCCTACCCCCAAAACCTCCCATCTCCACTTCCTCATATCAGGGAGATCATATAGTTGTCAGATCAGATATAGTTGTCAGATCATATAGTTGTCAGGGAGATCAGATAGTTGTCTTTCTCCGATTGACTTATTTCGCTAAGCATAATACCCTCTAGTTCCATCCACGTCATCGCAAATGGCAAGATTTCATTTCTTTTGATGGCTGCACAGTATTCCATTGTTTATATATACCACATTTTCTTTATCCATTCATCTGTTGAAGGGCATCTAGGTTCTTTCCATAAAAACCCCTGTATTTTGTTTTTATTCCCTGAGTGAGCTTGGTTTCCATTTACTGAGGGAGCCCTGGAAATGAGCATCTCAGCAAGCACTGGGGCATTCCAAAGTCGAAGAAGCCTCGTACCCAGGAAAACAGGCCTAATAATTCTTTTAAAATAATTTAAACAGGGACACCTGGGTGGCTCAGTGGGTTAAGCCTCTGCCTTCAGCTCAGGTCATGGTCCCAGGGTCCTGGAATCGAGCCCCGCATCGGGCTCTCTGCTCAGCAGGGAGCCAGCTTCCTCTTCTCTGTCTGCCTCTCTGCCTACTTGTGATCTCTGTCAAATAAACAAATTAAAATTCTTAAAAATAACAATAATAATTGAAACAAAAAGAAGGGGCGCCTGGGTGGCTCAGTGGGTTAAGCCTCTGCCTTCGGCTCAGGTCATGACCTCAGGGTCCTGGGATTGAGCCCCGTATCGGGCTCTCTGCAGGGCGGGGAGCCTGCTTCCCCCTCTCTCTCAATGCCTGCCCCTCTGCCTACTTGTGATCTCTCTGTCAAATAAATAAATAAAAATCTTAATTAAAAAAAAGGAAACAAAAAGAAAATATGCATCTCAAAGTGTTTTTCAAGGGAACAGAAACAAGGGACAATGAACATCCCAGTTCACTACTGAACATCCCAGAGACAAATGAGAAAAGCAGGTTTTTCAACTCTTTCTTCCACGAAGAGGGAGAACAGAAAGGTCTTTTCCTCTGAATACGGTCAGAAGTTGGAGGGCAGCTCCTGCGAGGTCATGGTCACCATATATGGACCCAGGGCTATTGAAGGCTACAGTTAAGGAGCTACACAGACACACTGGAAAGATGAAACATAAGGCTGCATAGGCCATATGACAAACGACAAACGACAGACGCAAATAATCCACCTTGTAGGAATGAAGAAAGACCAGCACGCGAAGCGGCAGGGAGAGCTCAGCGATAAAGCCGGGATTGAGCAGGACAACTCATTATTGAGGAGGAAGACAAGAAAATGCCAAATCCTCCAGGAAATACACATAAAAAAGACAAAGTCAGGAGTCACATATTGTAATAGGAAAAAGGAAAACAAAGAAAACTGGGAAAATATATTATTAAAATTTATTTGAAGAAAAGGCAGCAACGGAGCTCCCCTGCCAAGGAAAGGGGGTTGGGCAAGGGAATAGGGAATGCGTAGTTCATTCTGCTCTCAGTGAAAAAGACGTGGCAGATATTGGAGAGAGTGTGGACATATGGGTAAAAAAAAGTCCGTAGGGGCCGGCGTCACACAGCCCAGATGACTAGGGACACTGGTGAATCTCCACATCAAATCATTAAGTTAAAAAAGTCATGAAGAACTACTAGGCTGTTAGGATATAAAACAAAATACAAACACTGAAAAGATCTGCAAATGAGGGAGTTTCTAATAAAAGTTGGGCAGCGGCTCCTGAGTGGCTCAGTGGGTTAAAGCCTTTGCCTTCGGCTCAGGTCATAATCCCAGGGTCCTGGGATCAAGCCCCACATCAAGCTCTCTGCTCAGCAGGGAGCCTGCTTCCTCCTCTCTCTGCCTGCCTCTCTGCCTACTTGTGATCTCTGTCAAATAAATAAATAAAATCTTAAAAAAAAAAAAAAAGTAGGGCATAAAATCTTAAAGTTGAACAGGATATTTGAGCAAAACATGTTTAAAATTCCAGAACGGTGGTTCCTAAATCAACTGTCTCCAGGGCCCTATTAGTATTTTCCCACATCCCATTAATAAGTAACTACATTTTCTTACTCTGGGAATTCACTTAAATTTATATAACTGATGCTTCTGCTGTACTCAGATTTTCTTTGATACCATATTCTTTCTGATATCATATTTTCTTTCATATTGGAATTTCTGAGTCTTGGGGACTCTCCTGATTTCCTTGAATTTTACCGACCCTTCTCTGCATAGGTCCTGACCTTCTATACCTGGATGCCTCTGACAGTAATACAACAAAAATGCACGAACTTCTCTGATGAAATCCTCTTCTGATTGGAAGGCAATAACACAAGCAAGTAAAGGACTCGTGAGTCTTAGGCTGGTGTCTCCTGGCGGCCCCGCACATAATGCAGTCCTGGGACAGCAGCCCAAGGAGTATATCACAGCACTTTTCCATCGTCTCAGACATATCCATGTGACATCCTCCCATTAATTACTGTATTATTTATAGAGAAGTTCTGCCAGTTGCTCTTCTGGTTTATGATGCTCAGCATGGATACACCCAAGTGGTTACACAAGACCCCTTGGGGCACAGAAACAAAATATTAGAACATTTATTTTTCTTTATTGTCACACTAGAAAAAATTAAGTTTTTACTAATATTTATTCTATAGATTGAGCATGCATGTCATGAAAGGTCACATGTCATACACGCAGTCACCAGAGAAGGGTGGGTGTCCCACAGGGGAGGTCTGGCTCACATTACTACTTACTGTGCCGTGACCCCCTTGCTCCAGCAAAATTCCATCTTCAGTGTAAATTTTTTAAGAGCTTTAATGAATAGAATCATTATTTCACTTTGTAATAACTGGAGCACGATTAAGTCTTTGGGGCCAGGAAAACATTCTACTTACCCTATGAAAATAAATGCAGAAATCTTATAATAAAATCAAGGTCTGGGGCACCTAGGTGGCTCAGTCGGTTAAGCCTCTGACCTCAGCTCTGGTCATGATCTCAGGGTCCTGGAATCAAGCCCAGTGGCTGTCTCCATGGTCAGCAAGAAGTCTGCCTGTCCCTCTTCCCCTGCTACTCCCCCACCTACTACTCACAAGGTCAAGCACTCTCTCTCTTTCTCTCTCAAGTAAATAAATAAACAAAGTCTTTTAAAATTTTTAAAAATAAATGAAATGACCCTCAAAAGCTAAGACATGAGCAAGATGACAATGGTCAATATGATCTATAAAACAACCACAATAATGATGAGAGTCTTGTTCTGCAGGCTGATACTTTAAGCTACCATCATCGTCAACTAAAATACACACCTGGCAAGGATAAAAATCTAGAACCAATGTAATTAATACTATTTTCCTTTAATTTGAAAAAATAAAGTATAAGATGTCTCTTTCCTAGAACAAAACATATATACTTTCTTAGCAAATGTGTCTGGGGCTAACAGGCAGAAATGACTAAATATGAGTAAAAGTACATTAAGGAATCAGCAGGGTTACCGAAGATGCTCCTTACTTGTCAATGCTGATTTTTAAAAAACAAAAGCAAATAAACAAACAACAACAACAACAAAAACAGACAAAGACCTTAAAACCCCAAAACTGTATAAAACATTCGGTATTAAAGCAGGAATAATCAATATACCAAATGAAAGCCAAGCCACTAATCTGAATGATAGCTTATGGAAAACTCTATATATATCTATAACTGCTACTGATATGAGAAACAAACGCAAAAGAAATGTAGCTTAAAATAAAATCTCCTTAACAGTTTGCAGCCCACTGATAGACACCTGAAACATGCAGAGTGTGACCTTCCTCAAAGAACACAGGGCTGCCTTAGTGCATTCATGATTAAATGGAACTTTATTTATCTTGGCACCAGCTGGCCACTCAAGGTCCAGAAAGCCTTACTTCCAGATCATGGAGACTTGTACTATCCCTAACCCCCACTAATTAAAAAGTACACAATCAGTCACTCCTCACAATCCCAGGATAGCTCTTTCTGCCCACAGGTCCCATCCCAAGAATAGGGAAGGGGTAGAGGTCTAGG
Source organism: Mustela nivalis (assembly GCF_964662115.1). Taxonomy (NCBI): domain Eukaryota; kingdom Metazoa; phylum Chordata; class Mammalia; order Carnivora; family Mustelidae; genus Mustela; species Mustela nivalis. The sequence continues at coordinate 80,756,085 of NC_139034.1, read as the reverse complement.
CAGGAGAGACAGGAGGCCCCTGACTCCCCTAACTGGGCTCCAGAACTATTCCTGGCAGGTGGAGATGCCAACACAGAGAAGAACAAGAGATAAGGGAACAAACCAAGATGGCAGAAGAATGTCAAGGCCACAAGCTTCCTAGTCAGTTCTCAAAAGCCCACATTCAGCACATTCAGGACCCCTCTCACTCCAGAGAGTTGTTCTGTTTCCCTTCTGCTCTCACCTTCACTTAATAAACTTTCACTTGACTTTACCCTTTTGTGCCTCAAGATTCATTCTTCGACTCCGTGAAACCAGAACCCCAAAATCCTACAACAGTACAATTACACAGTAATTAAACTGTGACTGGTTTAGTTCCTATATTTTATCTACAAATAAATGTGGCTTAAAGAGATAGACATTGATCATAATACGTAAGCTTAATCACAGAAATATTCATAGTATTCATAGTCTGTTGTTGTCTAAAGAATTCTGAGTTTAGGACTATTTCATACAATAGAACATAAATGTGAAAATAAATACAATTACATAAAACATTAAGTTTTTAAATTGATCCATGGTTTAAATGGTTTTTCTTCCTTGGGATACAGAGACCCTAAAAAACCCTGCCAATGACATAACAAAAGTACTAGATAAAATATTTAAAAGATCTGTTAAAATATGTAACTGAAGGATTTCCAGAGATTAAACAAGAAATAAAAGTGGAGGTCTTACAAAAACCTTTGTGCTGAGGGTTTCTGCTAAACCCCATAGAAGGTAAGCTTCTACTGATTTCTGCAGGAGGTCTGCAGGAAATACGGCTGGGGGTGCCCAGGACCGAGCGGGAAGGAAACCAAAATATGCCTGTCACCCAAAATATGCCTGTCACCCAAAATATGCCTGTCACCCAAAATATGCCTGTCACCCAAAATATGCCTCTTGGACATAAAAATTATTTTGAGCTGAAGACAATTAAGAAGACACAAATGCAGGGAAAGCTTTCTCAACCCTCCTCTTCCTTACCTAGAGGCAGGATGTAAATTCTTCTTTTACGGGAGACAGGACTCTCAGCCCAGATATGGCACCAGAGGAATCTGCAAACAACCTTGTTCCGTTAGTTCCCTCCCATATGAGTAAGCTTCCGTGGGAAGCCCTGGGCTCCCAAAATAACCTCCCTTTGTCCCCTCGCTTCTCTACAAATGTATTGTTCTTTGTTGCAGATGCTAAGTAAGCTGTTCTAAGCCATCAGGCTGAGTTACTTTTCACTGAGGTTTCTCCCACCTGAAGTGTGCTGTACATGTAAATAAACTTGTTCATCTGTCTTTTTGTTACAGGTCTCAGCTGAAAACCCAAGACAGGTGGAGATAAGGTTTGCCTTCCCTTGCAAGAGGCCATGCAAAGCTAGGGCAACACGATGCAATTTAAAGGTGAACCAGAAATAAACTGACTTCACAGAACAGAGATTGAAGAAATGTGCCTGTCCAAATTTTGGAATGATAGTGGAGGAAAGATTTCCCCTAAGAATTCAAAAGCATAAGCCAGTTCAAAATGATGTCATCAGTATCATCACAACAAAAATCCTCACTTAGAGGGTTTAAATAAAAATTGTCCCTGTCTCCAGGAAATGGGCAAAAACAAATACAAATCTCTCAAGATTCTTAAATTCAAACCAAGCCCCAACCACTGCCACAGAAGTAGATCCAACTAAACAGATCACAGTTTTTAAAAATTAAACACACAAGGAAACACAGCATCTCAAGTGAAATCCAAAAGAAACAAGAGAAAGTAGAATCAGACAAATTTTCAATATTAGATCAAATACAGGGGGGGGAAAGGCTTGATGTATTTGGAACAAAAAAATAAAGGGGGCTTGAAACTGTAAGAAAAAAGAGACCTTAAAAAATAAAATGGGGGGGGGGCACCTGGGTGGCTCAGTGGGTTAAAGCCTCTGCCTTCAGCTCAGGTCATGGACCCAGAGTCCTGGGATCGAGCCCCGCATAGGGCTCTCTGCTCAGCCGGGAGCCTGCTTCTCCCTCTCTCTGCCTGCCTCTCTGCCTACTTGTGATCTTTGTCTGTCAAATAAATAAATAAAATATTTAAAAATAGTAATAATAATAAAATAAAATGGGGAAGGTGAAATGTGTGAAGGTAGTTAAAGGTACAAACTTCCGGTTATAAAATCAGCCAGATATGGGCATGTAATGTACAGCAAGGAGACTCTGGTTACTGATGCTGTATTGTAGAGTTGAAAGCTGTAAAGGAAGTAAAGCTTGAAAGTCCTCATCACAAGAAATCTGTAACTATGTGTGGTGACAGATGTGAGCCACACCTGTTGTGTTGGTCATTTTGCAATGCATATAATAGCAAATCGTTATTATGTTATGGAGTCGGAACTAATATCATGTCATATGCCAGTTATACCTCAAGCTTAAAAAGAAAAAAAAATTTAAGCAGGTTTGAAAAAGAACTAGGTATTTCCGGAATGAAAAATATGACATTTTTTTAAAAACTGAAATTCAATGGACAATTTCTTAAAAAAGCCAACTAGACAATATTGGAAGAGAAAATTAGCAAACTGGAAAGTATTTCCTTTCACAGTTTTTTTTATTATTATTAACATATAATATATTATTAGCCCCAGGGGTACAGGTCTATGAATCACCAGGTTTACTTTCATAATTTTTAATTGTCTGACCAGTTTCTGAGGGAGTTGTGCTGACAGTCTCACTAGAAACAGGGGGGAAAAAAAAGAAACACAAAAAAAAGCCAGAAACAAAAAAAGAAAACACACCATTCATTTTAAAAGCTGCTTTTTCCACAGGGACAGGTTCTCTGAAAATGCACAGAATTCAGGGAGTAAGAATAAAAGCTAACATTTACTGAGTCCTGACTCTGTGTCAGACAAGGAACTAGGTATATGACAAATACGTCTCTTTTTATCTTCACAGTGACCCTATGGGATGGGTACAGGTATAGAAAGATGAAGATCTACACTGGGCTCAGTAGGTGGTCCTAAATGCCTTGTTCAAGGTCACAGAACCAGTGTGTGTAGAAACTGACATGTGAACTCCCAATCTGCCTGACTCAGAACCAACTTGATACACCTGCTACAGGTCAACAGACTATATCCTACTCTCTGTTCAGTCCTTCGCCATGATAAACCACGTACCCTCTCACTTTGACCAGACTGCTTAGGTTTCTTGGAGCCTTCTTCTCTACGACGTCTCCACCCCAGGCTTCTGCGTCTATGCTTGGCTCGTCCAGCTTCCACAAGAATCCTGCTCAGCCAGTTTAGAGAGACTCTCACCCGCCATCGCTGACCAGTTTCCTCATCCCCCGCTGTTGGGTGTCCAAGCCTGTAGCCTGCCCTTGGCCTGCCTACCATTAGAATCCTCTCAGACCAGTCAGCAAGAATCCTCCTAAGCCCCCTCATGTCCCCTTACGGTAACCTCCCATCCGCCGACCATCCCTCACTTTGCTAATTGACAAGAAATCCCCAGCAGTCTTTGCTGTTCTCAGGGTTGAATCCCATCTCTGTCCCCATGATAATAACCCATTACGACAGTCTTGAAGGAAGACTCTCTTATCATTTTAACAAGTGTCAGAATAATTTTTCTTTAACTATAATCTTCTGGTTAGTAAAGTCAAACGCCTATGATGAAATGTGAAAGACGGAGATTGTCAATATAATTAGCATATAACCAAAACAATCCTGAAGATCAATGCCATTACTTTGTTATAACCAACACTATTCTGTAACAGAACTACGTCACTTTCAAAATCCATTGTTCTGGGGCCTCTGGGTGGCTCAGTCAGTGAACCGTCTGCCTTCGGCTCAGGTCGTGATCCCTGGGTCCTGGGATCGAGCCCCACATCAGGCTCCCTGCTCAGTGGGAAGCCTGCTTTCCCTCTCCCACTCCCCCTGCTTATGTTCCTTCTCTTGCTGTCTCTTTGCTAAATAAATAAATAAAATCTTAAAAAAAAATAATCCATTGTCCTGTTGTTAGATGTTAATATGCGGGCCTAACATCAAATATTCTAAAATCCTGGCATTCCTTTTTAGGAAGAGGAGCTGCACATTCCATGTTGCTTCCTGAAGCAATTTTATTGGCATGCACTCACGTGTGCACACACACACACAGGCATGCACGTACACACACCATAGGTCCAAACAATTCAAGCAATGCACCAAACTAGTGTTTAGGACACACTTTTAAATTCTAAAAGTTCTGCATGCAAAGATGAGAAGAGCTAAAAATATTCACCCATGTAAAGAGAAGTATCCTACAGATCTCTAGTATGAGTTCCCCCTTAAATACAGACACATAAAAGTAACAAACTGTGTTTAAGGTTTGCATAAAGCCCTATGAACCAAATCAGCCAATCTTTGAGATGGATCCTAAAGCGTGTGCGTGTGTGTGTAAAAATCTTCTTCATATTTACTTACCAGTTTCCCCAGCTGTCTTATTCTTCCCATGAGGCTTATATAGAACATACGAGCATCCTTTTACGTGGAAGTGGTCATTAATTTGTCTAAACCACCTAAAAATGACAAGTATGAAAATCTGCTCATATACCAGTTCCATAGCTCAGATGCCACTATTCCAATTCCCGCAAAATTTAGGCAGCACCCAAGTTTGGCATCTCTACTAGAGGCTGGGGCCCAGCAGCTGGAACCACAGTTTTACTATCAATACATATCTACAGCACTGTTATTTTGCAGAACTAGAAAGAAGGTATTGTCTCGAAGCGAGGACGTCATACCTCATAAGTGTTGTATTTCCGGTGAAGGGGCCAAACCTAATATCTTCAAATGGTGGTTGAAAGCCCAAAATATGTAAAGCTTCTTCTTGGGTAATAGGTGGAAGACTACAAAAGAAACATCACCTTTCATTTTACAGTTCCAGTCATATGCAAATATAACCTGTCTCAATGCTGATATGTCTACCTGATTTACAAACAATTTTAGGAATACAGTTACCTCTAAACAACATGGGCTTAAACTGCACGGGTCCACTTATACACAGATTTTTTTTTTTTTTAATAAAATGTAGTACTTTAAATACATTTCTCTTCCTTATGATATTCTTAACAACATTTTTTCTCCAGCTTACTTTATTGTAAGAATACAGTACATAACACAAGCAACATTCAAGGCATGCGTTCATCTACTGTTTATGTTATTGGTTAGGGTTGTGGTCAACAGGAGGCCGTGAGTCATTAGATTTCTGGGGAGTCAAAAATTATATGTGGAATTTAGACTGCCCTAATCCCTGTGTTTTTCAAGGGTCAACTATATTCTTAATATTTATTTTGTCAGAAGGCATGCTTATTTTTAGCTAAAGGCTTATAACAAAATGTAGCCATTTTTTTCTTGATGTATGAAAAATTTATTCTTAAAAATCTTTAACCACAGAAAAAGCAATACCAAATAACTTTTGAATTTGAAATTTAGGGATACCAATACATTAATATACTTACTTTCCAGCTCCCATTGTGCTATATAAAAAATTCCAACACGAAATTAATGAGGAGATACCACAAGAAGTCTTATATTGTGGGCGGCTTATGCAGTACCTGAGAGAACAAAAGACTGTTTTCTTCACTTGAATGAATACAAAATATGCATACAGAAACACAATACTCATGGCAGTTAAATGTATTAGCATGATGAGAACTTCACTCATCTAAGCCAACGTACAATCTTTACTCAGTTAAAAGATTTTCAAACTTATTAAATGTATCATCAATGCGAAACAACAATAAACCATCCAGTTTAATAAAGTTAGCTAACTTTAACTAACCACTAGTTAAAGTGGATGTTACCTAAACTGATGGGAAAAAAATAATGATATGTACATGTAGACAACAACTACTAAAATTTTAGTGTAAGCTCCTAATTGAGCTACATCCATGATTATTTGCAAGTTCAAAAATACTGGGAAAACAAGGGGTGCCTGGGTGGCTCAGTCAGTTAAGCAGCTGCCTTTGGCTCAAGTCATGATCCCAGGGTCCTGGGATTGAGCCCAGGGGCAAGCTCCCTGAGCAGTGGGGAGCCTGCCTCTCCCTCTCCCTCTGCCTGCTGCTCCCCCTGCTTGTATTCTCACTCCCCGACAAATAAATAAAATTTTAAAGAAAAAAAAAATACTGGGGAAACAAAACAAAGTACTGTCCCATGTATCAATTTTTCAGATTCTTCAACTCAAACTAAAAAATATCCATTTATCACACACTATGTCCAACTAAAACCTCTGGGTGAGAAGCAATGGTTCCAGCGTCAGGGTGAGTTTTAAAGTGTGACGCAAAAACCTTCCATGGCACAATTTTGTTGCACTGAGTAATCTAGACAATGTTCCAAATTGTCACGTATCAAGAGAAGTGACTGCAGCTAATGTGAAACAGAGGAGAAAAGAAGCAGACCATTCAATCAGAAAAAAAAGAAATAGTATTGGCTTTCAAATTGCCTTTTCCCAACTGCTTTCTTTTTTTTTTAGATTTTTTTTAAAATTTTTATTTATTTGACAGAGAGAGAGAGAGAGCACAAGCATAAGCAGGGGGAGGGGCAAAGGGAGAGGGAGAAGCAGGCTCCCTGCTAAGCAAGGAGCCCAGTATGGGACTTGAACCCAGGACCCTGGGATCATGACCTGAGCCGAAGGCACATGCCCAACTGACTGAGTCACCCAAGTGCTCCAGATTTTTTTTTTCTTTTTTTAAGGAATCTCTACACCCAATGTGGGGCTCAAACCCAAAACCCCGAGATGAAGAGTCACACCTTCTACGGACTGAGCCTGACAGGTGCACCTCCCAACTGCTTTCTTTTTTTTTTTTTTTTTTTCCTATTTTTTTTTCCAACTGCTTTCTAATAAAGGGGCTAACAGTGGCCAAAACAAAAAGGAAAAATAAGACTTACCACTAAACACAGTTTAGTCTTACCTTAAAATTGATTACAAAAATAAAAATTACAGATCTATGTATGTAGGTTTGCATAGGTACATACAATATGCATAATGGCACATATACAATCAACAACTCAACTTGTATCTATAGACTGAACCAGGACCTTTAAGACTAAGACACAAAATGTTTATGGTCACTCGATTATATGGTTAGCATGTAGCCACATAACACACTAATAGTTATGGAATGAACTTCACCTCCCTAAAAAGATATGCTGAAGTCCTAACCACAGGTACCTATAAATACAACCTTATTTGCAAACAGGATCTTTGCAGATGGAATCAAGTTGTTAAGATGATGTCACACTGGAGTAGGGATGGGCCCCTCATCCAAGATGACCAGTGTCCTTATAAAAAGAGAAGAAGGACACACAGAGACGAAAATGTCGCCGGACAAAGACCCAGACACACGGTGGGAGGAAACACGGATGGAAGCAGAAGTGTCGCCTTAGCAAGCCTAGGAATGCCAAGGGCTGCCATCAAAGCACTGGGAGGTAGGATGAAGCAGAAAGTTCTACCCCACAGATTTCAGAGGGAATGTGGCCTTGCCAATAGCTTGACTTCAGACTTCCAACCTCCAGAGCTATGAGAGTTTCTGCTGTTCTAAGCCACCAGTTTATGGCACTTTGTTGTGGTAGCCCTAGGAAACTCTCACCCTAATCACCCTCCAGGAAAGACTGCAAACTGGTTTATAACCACAAAAGAAAAAACGAATGAACACTTGATGAACGTTTATATCTTTTTGCATAGAAATGATCCTGGCTTGAGAAAGTGTTAGCATTCCAGAACTCTCATTCCAGAAACTCTCGTTTCAAACTCCGAAGCTAACTTCTGGACGTGCTCAGGTCTTCACAGCTCCCACCAACATTCTCTTCTGCAACTCAATTTCCTACAAATGGACTTAGCAGTTACCGTGACTTTTTTCCTACTGCTTTCCATTCCTTTTCTTCCCCTCCAATACTTTGAGTGGTTTATATTCCTCGTTGAATAGGTACGTGCTCATGAGTCACTGTAGTCACTGAATTCTCACGTGATGGGAGTCTGCTGCTTCCACACTTGAGTGACAATGTGAACGTGACATTTGGTGACTTTTTCTCTCCCAAGAAACATGACTCCACTGTAGCCTGGTCGCCAGCGCTGCCATGGTGAAGACCGAGACCAAAGGGATAATTTCCCTTTGTACAACTGGTTTTGCCCAGGACTCCTTATGCTTGACCTTCAGTAACTCCCCTAGAACATGCCTTGGTGCTAATCCATCGATTTTCCTTCCTAATTTACCCCTTCAAATCCGCAGACTCCAGCCTTTCCTTATTTGGGGAACATCCCTTCCACTTGTGTCTTCAAATTATTTTTTTTTTTTCTATTTGTTCTGATCTCTTCCTCGAGAATACCAGTTAGTGCTATTCGGAACCTCTGTTAGCCATATTTATCTGCTCTTGTTTTTGTTTTTGTTTTTTAAGATTTTCTTTTTAAGTAATCTCTACACCAATGTGGTGCTCAAACTCACAACCCCAAGATCAAAAGTCACATGCTCCACTGACTGAGCCAGCCAGGAGCCCCAATACTTATCTGTTCTTTAATCATTTTTACGTCTTTGTTCTTTTCTATGTGAGTTTTGTGCGATTTCCTCACACTGGCTCACCATTGACTTGATTATGTTTTTCACTGGGTTGGGTTTTTTTCTCTTGCTCCTAATGTGGTTTTCACGTCTACAATGACTTTTTTTTTTTTTTGGTCCTCTACTTCTTTCCAAGGGCACATCAATTATCTCCTTCTGTTGTCATACAATCTCTTCTTTGACTTCATTTCAAGAAAGTGTGTAAGTTACCACTTTTTTGATATAAAGGACTTATTCTGAATTTTAACTTTACTTCCTAGACTAACGCTTCCAAAGATGTATATGCCTTCTGCAGTTATCCCTGGTTTTGCTTATTTGCAACTTTGATATACATATATCAAGTTGCTTCCTCTCTGATTTTTACTCGTCCTTGAATAGAGCTGATTATCACTGAAGAGTTGTCTCCTATCTTCGATCCCCATGGTCAAATCTGTCCCCCATTTTTGTTGACTATTTAAAATAATTTTGGTAGAAACACAACATAAAATTCACCATCTTAACCATTTTTAAGGGTACAGTTGAGTAAAGTTAGCTATATTCATATTGTTGTGAAAGAGATCTCTAGAACTTTCTCACCTTGCAAGACTGAAACTCTACACCCACTGGACAACACCCTTTTCCCCCTCCTGTCAGCCCTGACAACCACCATTCTTCTTTCCATTTTTATGAGTGACTACTTTACACTTCATATAAATGAAATCTACAGTATTCATCTTTTTGTTACTGGCAACCACCATTCTACATGCTGTCTTTATGATTTTGATGACTCTTAAGTACCTCTTATAAGTGAATCACACATTACTAGTCTTTTTGTGTCCAGCTTATATCATCTAGCATAATGTCCTCAAAGTTCATCTATGTTGTAGCATGTGTCAGAATTCCATCTATTTTAAGCCTGAATAATATTCCATTCTATATAGCACGTTTTCTTTATTCCTTCATTGATGAACACTGGGGCTGCTTCCCCCTCTCCACTATTGTGAATAATGCTGCAGTGAAGATAGTATGCAAATATGTCTTCAAGATCCTGCTTTCAATTCTTTTGGATGTATACCCAGATTTGGGATTACTGGATCATATGGTGTAGCTCAGGTTGCCATAATAAATTACAACAGACCTGGTAGTTTCAACAATATTTATTTCTCACAGTTCTGGAGGCTGAGAAGTCCAACACTGAGATGCTAGCAAATCCAGTGTCTGATGGAAAACTGCCTCCTGTTGAGCATATGCCTATCCTCTCATTGTATCTTCCCATCATGAAGCAGAGACAGAGAGGAGAAAGCAAGTTCCCTCTTCCCCTCTTCTTATAAGGCACTAATCCCATTCAGAGGAGCTACACCCTCATGACCTAATTACTTCCCAAAGGTCCCACCTCCTAATACCATCACCTTGGGGGTTAGGATTTCAATATATGAAATGGGGGGAGATACTATTTCCTATGGGTGTTTCCACTTCAACCCTAATCTTGTAATACTCTCAGTGGGATATGAGCTTGTCATCCTGGCAATTTTTCCCTCAAGTTATTTCTCCCATCTGTCCTCCTCATCCAAGCCTTTATGGCTTCACATGTTACACTATTAAAATACAATTATCCAAATTTGTTCTTAAAACATATCTTAAATCTAAGGGATTAGAAGCAAAAATGGACAAAGAAGCTAAAATTACTGGTTTTGATTATAGTGTCTTTCTCCAACACACTCTACAAACTTATTACTACCAGTTTATTGTAAAATGCCCTTTTGTTAAGAAATCATCAATGGCTTCTCTCTACATCAGAATGAAAAAAAGCTGAATCCTTAGCCTAGTGTCCAAGACATAGATCATGACAGGTGTTACAAAGAGAGAAAATAAACGTTGGAGTCTGGCTCTCTTCAGTTTCAATACAAGATCTACCTATTCACCATATGATGTTGGGCAAGTTTCTTATACCTCTCTGAGCTTCACTCCAGACAAGCTTGTCTGATCTTCATTATCAAAAAGCAATACACTGGGGCGCCTGGGTGGCTCAGTGGGTTAAAGCCTCTGCCTTCAGCTCAGGTCATGATCTCAGGGTCCTGGGATCAAGCCTCGCATCGGGCTCTCTGCTCAGCAGGAAGTTTGCTTCCTCCTCTCTCTCTGCCTGCCTCTGCCTACTTGTGATCTATGTCTGTCAAATAAATTAAAAAAAAAAAAAAGCAAGACACTTTCCTACCATCCATTCAAAGACCTCTGGACCCTCCATCCTCTCAGATTTCCTCCCTGACGACCTGGCCCCTCAGTGAAGCATGTCTTAAGTTCAAGCTCCTCACTACCTCCTCTCGTGCTGGTAGTTTATCCAGACTCACCATCTGACAGATTTCCTGATATATTTGATATTTTTCTGCTTAGTTCCCATTTCTCACCTAGATTTTAAACCTTGAGAAAACAAGGACCATGTTTTGTACCTCTCAGTATTCTGGACCCACAGTAAAGGGTCCAAAGCTCATTAAATAAGTGATAAAATCTAACGTTTTTTAAAATCTCATACAAATAATTTTTCAGACTTCAAATCACAGACTAGTAATAGTTAAAAGCTATCATTAATTAAATATTTTTTTCTTTAGAATAGGAACTATATTCTAAAGTAACCAAATAACCCCAGTTGGTGAGTGAAGGCTCTTCTTATTAGAAGAATATCAGCTAGTAAAAGGAGAAAAAAATAATGGAAATTTGAAATATCACCATTTTGCAACAAGGATTCAGGGAATAATTGTCAACAGGTTTGGCTAAAGCCAACAGGTGGAAAGTTAATGGGGACAGGACATTAGCATGATACCACTGTCACCCCACTGATTACACGACAGTTTTACAAGGGGAACAAAAAAACTCGGCAGTGTGGGCTAGGCTGTCACCAGTGAAATCCAGTCATCACTCTTAGAATCTCATACTGGATGACCAGATACTATGTACCTCCTGATGCGATGCAATATGGAGGCCACAGGATCCCACGTGGGCAGTATTCTTGTCTTGAATGTTCAACCAGAATCTAAACCAAGTCTTTATGTCTAGTTTCCAGCTTTCAGGAAATACTGGGGTTATAGACGTAATTTAGACAACTATCAAGGGAAAAAAATTAGACAAATCCAGAAGATAGGACATTCTACAAGTTATCTGGCCAAGTCTCTTTAAGAAGTTAATTTCCTGGGCACCTGGGTGGCTCAGTTTGTTAAGCGTCTGCCTTTGGCTCAAACTGTGATCCCAGGGTCCTGGGATGGAGCCCCGCATCGGGCTCCCAGCTCGGCAGGAAGCCTGATTCTCCCTCTCCCACTCTCCCTGCTGTGTTCCCTCTCGCTGCCTTTCTCTGTGTCAAATAAAAAAATAAAATCTTAAAAAAAAAAAAAAAGAAGAAGCCAATCTTCTAGACTTAAAACAAAACAAAACAAACAAACCAAAAACTGGTAAGAGAAGTGAGGTAGAAACTATTCTAGATTAAGAGAGCCATAAAGGCCACAACAAGCAAACACAAGGTGTGGCTCATGGTTGGGTCCCACTGTGAACAACCAAGTGTTAAGATACTTCAGAAAAATCTGGGAAATCTAAATTTAGCCTGGGAATCAGGTACTATGGAAATATTGTTAATTTTATTAAGTATGACAATGGTACTGTGTGGTTAAGGAAAAAAGTCAATTTTCAGAGATTACCATCTTCTGAGATCTAGTACTTTCCGCTGCTTAATATCTTCAAGAGGAGAATACTGAGGCCACTCCCTTTGATGTCTTCCTTTTTTATCTGAAGTTTTTTTCTTGGAAACTTGTTTCTTTACATTGCCTAGAATACAAGAATACAAAATAAGCAAAATGCTCAAGATGAAATAAACTACCATGGCAATACAATTAATTATGTAACAAAACTAAAAAGCAATGCCACTAGTTCTCAAAATACTTGCAAACATATTGAAGAAATACATGTAAGTTCAAGAATATTCCCCTAGCTTAAAGAGAGAAAATAAAAACAAGTTTAAGCAACCACAAGTGTTAGTTCCTATCAGATACTTATACTCCAATTTCTGATCTAGTTGCTTAGCTAGTAAAAGACTCAATCACAAAATCTTTGGTTTAGAAAATCAAATTACCAACAGTAAAACATTTAACTAGGCCACTTTCCAAAAATGAATCCTTTCTACAAAACTATAAAAACACAGTAATGTAACTCTGTTGAAAGATTAAAAGCACTAGATCCAATAATGCAATGATGTGATATTTAAAAATAACTCCAGGCCTTGTAGATAACACAAAATGAATTAAGAATGATGCTTACATGTACATTATTAAAATGCAACTTTAGTACCAGGAACTAGAATGGAAAACAAAGTCCCCTTTCTCTGTGTGTGTGTGCACTGAACAGCGAATGCACACACACATGCACACATGCATACACACACACCAATCTCTCCAGAAGACACATAAGGCAAATAATGGTAGTTACCTAAGGGGAGGGGAATTGGGAGCTAGATAAAAAGAAGACAAAAATAAAATTAGACTTTGCTCTGCTTAATGTTTACACTTTTTTTGTAAAAGATTTTATTTATTTATTTATTTGACAGATAGAAATCACAAGTAGGCAGAGAGGCAGGCAGACAGAGAGGAAGGGAAGCAGGTTCCCTGCTGAGCAGAGAGCCTGATGCGGAGCTTGATCCCAGGACCCTGGGATCATGACCTGAGCTGAAGGCAGAGGCTTTAACCCACTGAGCCACCCAGGCATCCCAATGTTTATACTTTTTATTTCCAAATAATGCTAGTGGATTATTCAGGCCAAAATTATTTAATTAAAACCTTAACTATAGAGAACAAACTGACAGTCACCAGTAGGGATGGGTGAGCTAGGTGATGGGAATTACAGAATGATCTTGTGGTAAGCACTGGGTGATGTATGGAAGTGATCAATCACTATATTGTACACCTGAAACTCATGTAACACTGTATGTTAACTGATGAATCTAAATAAAAACTTTAAAATACATGTTAATAAATAAAATTCAAGCTTCACATCACTTAAATACCATTAACATTTCAGACAGCTATGCTCTCTATACTTACTACTTTTCACACATACTAGATTTTCAATGAAATAATCAAATCTGTTATAAAAATCAAATAAAAGTTAATATTTTATTTTTATGAGTCATGATAATTATAAAACATAGACTATATAGATATACGCCTAGAAAACAGACACGGAAAGGGGCTTGTTTCATTCACTCAAATTGCTCTACAATAAAACCCAAACCTCGGAAACTCTTGTGACACAGGGGATTTCTCTGATTTTTATAAGATGTCATAATGACAAACACTATAATATCCAGAAACAAGCTTCTCCCCATTTCTTCTAGCTATTGCCTTTAAGTCTTCACAGAGAACACAAATTTTTACAGAGCTGAACAACCACTGGCAAACATAAGTTAAGTCTCATTCTGAAAAGTTTCTTTCACTAACAAAATATATTTTAGGGTGTAAGAAGATGGAAAATCTACTTCCCATGTCTTGGCTGCCCAATAATCCCTAATGCCCTACGTAGTTTTCCCACCACTTAAAATCTTAGAGGCTAATGGAGCCTGGTGATCTGTGACTCCAGCAGCGCCCAGAGTGGTCTGGACCCGCATACTTTCCTCTAAAGCTTACCCGAGCATACCCTCTGTCCCCTTCTACTCTACTCCTAGGAGCCCCCTGGGCTAAATAAGTGTGTATTCCAAATGCGCACCCTTCATGAAATCCCCACGTGGCCACAAGAAGAGCTGGTCTCACAGGCAAAATTCAACGCAGTTTGAGAGAGGGATGCTCTGGCAAAGTAGAAGCTAAGATTGAGAGAGGAACGTAACAGACCAACAGCTAAATACTCTGTCTCCCCATCTCATCAACTCCAGGAGGCTTTGCCCACCTTCCCTTGTCATTGTCATATTCCTTCTTCCAGTCCTCATCTTCCCCCTAACACACCATCTAGCCCCAAACACAAAGAAACATCCATACATACACACCTACCTCTAGTCACCACACTGGCTTTTAGAGAAAGGTCTGAGGATAGCAAATATAAGTAGAATATCTGTCATCTTTTTGACTTGAGGAACCATGGGACAGAGTTTTGGGCAATCATTGTCACTGGAAAGTGAGGTAGGTGAGGACCCCAGAAATAAAACAGCCAGAAAAGGGGAGACTCAAATTTTATGTATACTTTTGGCCCAAATCTTAGGCTGATCCTGGAACCATGCATGCACAGAGAAGACCCCAAACAGCACAGCTAAGGCTTAAAAAATCAAACAGAGATTTGAAATGTCCTCCAGAGACCAAATTGGCAATTTTAGTCAAACCAAATTCAATGCTGCTAAAATTAAAAACAAACAAATGAACAAACGTAAAATAAAACACTCTTAGGAGGAATATATCAGAATCAAAAATCACCACAACATTTCCAGTTCCTTGGGTGCAGTTCAAAATTATTAAACATGTAAGGAAACTGAAAAATGTGACACCTTCTCAAGAAAAAAAAAAGATAAGACCAACTCTGAGATGACCCAGATCTTAAAACTGGTAGACAAGGGTTTTAAAGTGGGTATGATAACTACGCTTTATGAGATAGACACAATCTTCCAGTAATTAATGAAAATGAAATGAATGAAAAAATGGCAAATCCGGGGAGCCTGGGTGGCTCAGTGGGTTAAGCCTCTGCCTTCGACTCAGGTCATGATCCCAGGGTCCTAGGGTCAAGCCCCACATCAGGCTCTCTGCTTTGCAGGGAGCCTGCTTCCCCCCTTCCCCTCTGTCTTCCTCTCTGCCTATGGTGATCTCTCTCTGTCAAATAAATAAATAAAATCTTAAAAAAAAAAAAGATGGTAAATCCAAGATATGAAACACAAACTACTTTAAAAAATGTAAATTCCAAAACTAAAAGAAACAATACCTGAAACAAGTAATTCATGGACTATATTTAAAAGCTATCTTTAAGAGAGGCACTTCTTTTTTTCAGTTATAAGATTTTTATCAAGAGGAAGATGGATCATGTATTTTCTTTTCTGAGTGGGGTTGACACACAATGGTACCTTAGTTTCAGGAGCACAACATAGTGAGTCAACAATTTTAGGTATTATGCTCATCTCAAAAGTAGCTACCATCTGTCACTACACAACCCTATTACAGAATCACTGGCTCTGTTCCCTGTGCTGTATGTACCTTTTACTCCCACGAGGTGTTCATTCCATAACTGGAAGCCTGTATCTTTCACTCCCCTTCACCCATTTTGCCCATCCCCCCACCCCCTCCCCTCTGGAAACCACCATTATGTTCTCTATATTTATAGATCTGATTCCACTTTTTGTTTGTTGGCTTATTCATTAGTTTCGGGTTTTAGATTCCATGTACAAGTGAAATCATATGATATTTGTCTTTCCCTGTCTGACTTACACCCTCTAGGTCCATCCGTGTTATACCAAATGCCAAAATCTCATCCTTTTTTTTATGATTGAGTAGGAGAGATGGACTTTAAAGACAAAAAGATACAAGTTGAAAATATATGGCTGGAAAAGGATATACCATGCAAACACCAGTCAAAAGAAAGCTGGAGTAGTTAGATGAATATCAAAGTCACTTTCAGAAAAACAATTATTACTAGGAATAATGAGGGACATTTCATAACAACAAAAGGTCAATGCAACAAGAGGAAATAAAAATCATAATTGTGTGTGCACTAATAGCAGAGTTTCAAATTGCATAGAAGCAAAAATCAACAGAAGTAAATGCAGAAAAGATGACAATTATAATTGATTTTTAACACTCCATTTTCAGCAATTGATAGAGCAAGATAAAAATTAACTGAAGTGAAAACTAAGAAGATGTGAAAAACATTCTCAAACACTAATCCAGTAAATATTTATAGAACGCTACACCCAGCAACTACAGAAGAGGCAGATAGTCTTTTCAGATGCACATGGTACATTCACTAATGCGGACTGTAGTCTGGGTCAAAAAAACAAGTCTCAGCCCACTCTCAAAAACTGAGGTCTTATGTCCTCTGTCCATAATGGAATGGAATTTGAAATCAACATTAGCAAAAGCACCCAAATATTTGGAAATTAAGCAGCACAGTTCTAAACAGTAATGCATGTATCAAAGAAGAAATCACAAGGAAAATTAGAAAATACTTTACATCAAGTGATAATAAAAATAAGGCGGGCCAGCATGTGTGGATAGTGGCTAATACAGTCCTCACAGAGCAGCTTAAAGCACTGAACGCTCATAGGAGAAAAGTCTTGAATCCTAAAGTTATAGTAAACCCAAAGTAAGCAGAAGGAAGAAAATAATAAGCAGAAATTAGTAGAATAGTGAGCAAACAACCCAGAAAATTAACAAAGCTAAAAGCTGGTTATTTGAAAAGATGGACAAAACTGATAAAGCTGTAGCCAGAAAAAAAAGAGAGAACATATATGACCAGTATCAGGAACAAAAGAGGAGTTATTACTAAAGACCCTGTAGATATTAGAGGGATAAAGGGGACTATTAGAAATAACTTTATGCCAACAAAACCAACAACTTGGATAAAATGGACAGACTAAAACTGGACAGAATTAATGGGAATCAAGACAACTCCATAACCACATTATTAGAGATTTTTAAGACCCCTCTGAAAACCCCTCAGAAAACAGGAGAGATCACTTCCCAACTGGTCTCAGGAACCTGTATAGCCCTAATGCTAAACCTAAAAAAGATATTATGAAAAAATTATAGACCAATCACCCATAAAAAATAGACACAAAGTGAACCACCCCAACACACTGAGAATTACAAATTTACCCAATATTCTGTGAAACACACTGATCTGGCAAATGAACAAGAAGTATGGAGGTTTTACCAAATGGTCAGAGACACCTAGGAGTACAATACAAACACTAGTTCTGCCTCATACTAGCTATCAACTTTCCACAAGCAACTTATCATCCCCTCTGAGCCCCAATTTCTTTACCTTATATAAAATGACGATAAGAGTACCTACCACATAAAAATCCCGTATTACTATGAGTTCAGAAGAAAGAAGTGAAAAGCAGCAGTTTCTGCCACAGGGCCACCACACTGCAAATGCAAAGGCTGTGTATTGCAAGCTAGGTGAATAGCCCTCTCTTAAATTGTGCAGTACACAACCTACTCAGAAGTACCTAGAGACCTTGCTGGGTGCTCAAAAAATTTTCACAAGAAAAAGCCACAATGTTATATGGTAGAAAAGAAAATGAAATGTTTAATTGGGAAAGATGAGTTCAAGTCTCTGCAAAACCACAAAATAATATGTTATTTTAGCCACCTCATGAACCATTTATAAGCTACCACATACTTATCTGTAATACCTGTATTTTACAGGATTCTTAGATTTTTCAAAGCTCTCAAAATGCACAGGTTATGTGTGAAGTTTGCAGTGGTAACCTATTAAATGAACTAAATGTCTTCTGCCCAAAGTTATTTTTTAACTACAACGACAGATGACAGACAACAGATGGCAATGTTCCTTGTTCGGCATTATAAAAGGAAACCATGTTAAATGGCAAGCTCAAACAAGCTATGTTGTTTTCTGATTATTTTCACATGTGAAATTCAAGCCTCCTTCCTTACCTGATTTGTGTTTCAAATTTGTGGTCACCCCGTCAAATTCAGTTTTATCGATTTCCCATGCAAGAGGTAGCTTGCCCAGGCTACTGGATAAATGTTCCAAGCTATTTTCTTCATTGTAGATGATTTCCGATGCACTCGTTGGGATGCCAATGTATCTTGACGGATTATTTCCAGCAGGTAAAGAGGTACTATCAGGGAGGCAAGAAGAGCGGGTTGAATTTGGAGTTTTATAGATTGAGGTTGCCTGGTTGAGAAACGCATAGTCTGAACAGATGGCATAAATTTTCTCCCGAGTGTGGGTCACTGGACAGCTCCACGGGTAATGACCATCTCCTTTGTGACCCAAGGGTGTCCCCGAGGCACGAGTGCAGAAAGACTGAACAGCACCTTGTAGATCCTCTTCAGGAGACTTTCTCTCGGATTTGTGCTCACCATTTCCAGAATCATTTGCCCTTTCTGCTTCTGCAATGTTAGGCATTGAATGCAACCAGAAAAGTTCTGTTACAAAGGAGAAGTTGCAGCTCTTTCTACGACTTGAAGACCAACTGTGACGATCGTTTACAGCATTCTACAGAAACCAGAGAGCTGCAAGATGGGCTCCTAAGAAAAGAAGGAGGAGAAAGAAACATCAACAATCCACGAGAGACTCCAAAAGCACTGAAAAATGGATCAAGTGTTTCATGTGCCTTCATCCAATAAATATTTTACAACATTATACACCTACAGCCACAATCACTGGCCACTGTCTTATTAAAACATTATTTTACAATAATGCTTCATAGTAACAAAAAGAACTCAGTGAAAAATGGGCAAAATATCTGAATAGTGACTTCTTTAAAGACAGTGTAGAAATGGCCAAGAAACCCATGAAAACATGCTCAACATCATTAGACATCGAGGAAATGCCAATCAAAACCACAAGACAGGGACGCCTGGGTGGCTCAGTGGGTTAAGCCGCTGCCTTCGGCTCAGGTCATGATCTCAGGGTCCTGGGATCGAGTCCCGCATCGGGCTCTCTGCCTAGCAGGGAGCCTGCTTCCCTCTCTCTCTGCCTGCCTCTCCATCTACTTGTGATTTCTCTCTGTCAAATAAATAAATAAAATTTTTTAAACAAAAAACAAAAAACAAAACAAAACAAAACAAAAAACCACAAGACATTATGTCACACCCAGCAGGATGGCTCTAATCGAAAAGATAGATCATAAAAAGGATTGAGGATGTGGAGAAACTGGACCCCTCCTACCCTTCTGATGGAAATGCAAAACAGTTCAGTCACTTTGGAAAACAGTTCCTGGAACATTTACAGTTACCATAGGAGCAAGCAATTTCACTCCTAAGTACATATCTAAGAGGAATGAAGACATACATCCACACAAATGTTCACAGCAGCATTATGTACAATAGACAAAAAGGAGAGACAACCCAAAGGCCTATCAACTGATGAATGAATAAATAAAAGGTAGCATATACAAGCAATGGGATATTTTTCAGGCAACAAAAATAAAGGAAGCACCCACCCGCGCTACAACAAGGATGAGCCTGAAAAGCATGATACTAAATGAAGGAAGCCCATCATCCCAGAGCCTAATAATGTGTGATACCACGTATATGAAATGTAAAACAGGCAAGTCTCTAGTGACCGAAATTAGATTCGTGGGTTGCCTAGGGCTGGGAGGGAGGTGGAGGTTGAGGATGATAAGGGTTTCTTTTTGGAGTAATGAAAATATTCTATAATTGACTGAGGTGATGACCATACAACCTTGTGAATATACTAAAAGCTACTGAATCGGACATTTTAAACAGGTGAATTGCACAGTGTGTGAATTTCATCTCAATGAAGCTGTGCATTCATCGCCATGACCGATTATAGTTAATAGTCACTAATTTCTGCTCAGTCTCAGGAAAAACTGATTTTTAAGTCTACACCAATTCCTTTAGGGAAGAAAACAGAGAACAGTTCAAAAAGCAAGCAAGGGCATTTGAGGAAGCTGAAGATTTATACAAAAGCAAGACCCTGATAAGTCAGACCATTACAGGTGGTAGAGGGTACTCGATGCAGGCACCTGGTGGAGTGGGCCCACTTCACAGGGCTCTAGAGATGTGGTTCCAGAGACACAACCCACCCCTGGGTGACCAGTTTGATATTTACTACTTATTATCTCCACCCATTCACTTATTTAAAAAATTAGAATAATATTCATAAGTTCCAGAAAAATGATTCTATAAAACCCATCACACAAATACTGAATGATAAAAACCACTGAAGCAATAAGAAAAAACAGAAGAATGATTGCCACAAGGGCCAAGATCACTCTAAGTCTGTGAGGAGAAACCAGTAAAGGTAATGCCTATCCTTCGTGTAATTTAAAGCAACGGAGCTCAGTACAAGGGGGAGTCCATATATCCTAGAAAAGATCCCATTATCTTTGTTTTTAAGGAATGCTTTCCTTCTATTCAAACCTTCACGTAGTGATTTTTTTAGTAATTGGTGCCGTTTATACTTCTTTGCAGGAAGAACTGGCTGGAGCTTCACCATCAAAGATGGAAACCCCAAATGTATCATTTTAGAAACTTTTTTCAAGAAATCCTAGGAGTACTTATAGGGGATCTATAGCCAGGAAGCTTTTATGCCTTCTTCTTCCTCATCTCCTGGCGTCATGGTCATGTTGGAGGAAGATGCAAAGAGAAGGTCAGTGCCTGAGGTCACACAGACCAAACTGGGCTTTTCTGAGGAGTCAGTTTCTGATTCTTAGCAGATGACCTCACAGAGCATTTTCTACTGACCTGTTACCCTCATGCCTTTCTCTAAGAGCCAGCATGGTGGGCAGAGGTAGCTATTATCTGTGGCGTTGGGGGTGTATGGATGGGTTATGGTAGGGTCAGGCATGAAAGACAGCATAGGGTCCTGCTAAGTAAGTGTGGGAGACCCAAGCGTGTTGGAGTCAGTCTGGGTCAGGTGGGAGAAGAGGGAGATAGAAATGTTCCAGGGACTATTCTTATCTCTTCATCTCCAGCTTAGCTTCGACTTTGCCAGAGCGTCCATCCTCAGATTTAATGGAATTATGTCCACGGGCCCAGCTTCTGTGTGGCAGTGTAGGCACGAAGGATGCTTCACTTGGAATATATATTGAATATGCTTATCAAAAACATAGGCAAAAGAAATCAGTGCATTTGAACATAAAAGGTAAGAATGAGCTCTCTGCAAGCTAAAGAAAAAAAATATAACACTAGATGAATAAAAAGTTTAACAGCCTGATTTTGTTTGCATTTGGACTTTGCTATTAAATAATAGTCACTAAACAAGAATGATCTCTTTGGTTGTACTCTACCAAAAAAAAAGTGAAGATCATCAAAGTAGGGATATATTTTATACTGATTGTCAATAAAAGCCACCAGTGGTCTGAAAACTTTCTCCCTTGAACCACTGTTTAAGGAAACTTCTCTTTGAAAAACTGTGTAATATGTCTAGATTTTTATCATAGAAGTAAAACAAATGACAAAAAGATATTGCAAAGTATCAAGATATTACACAGAACGTGAAAGTTATCCAAATCCCATGACCCAAGCATAGCTGGAGTTTATTTCCTTTCCTTATTCTCTGCCGGATCCCTGTCTGTTCTGCTCGTGTCAATGACAGCGTGAGGCTAAGGGTGCCAGTTACCATGTCCCCAGGCTTTCCTACAAGTGAACTGAGCACAAGGTATTACTGATAACAGAATCACTAGAGACAGCAATTACTGTATTATGTTGTAATTATAGCTTCAGGAAATACTGAGTTATAAGGCCATCAGGTTGTCCCTCCACTAAATAGCCTGCAGCTCCCACCATTTTGTCCTATCTTGTAGCTCCTTTTGTTCCTAATTTTGTCAACCATTCCTAATTCCATCCCCACCCTAAAACCTTCTGCTCTTAGAAAAAAGCCAACAGCTTGTCTGGCCCAGGGTCCTTCCCTTTAGCATCTCCTGATCACTCCTCCCCCTTGCTCTTTCCAACCTTCCATTCTCCAGAGGTCTTTCTCAAGGTTCGCCAGGGTTATCCTTAGGGATGATCATTTGTGAAAGTCTCATCAACAAATAATTACCCTTAAGTGCCTACATCATTCCGGGCATTATTTTAAGCTCTGGATTAGGAGCTTAGATTCCAGGATTTCCGAGGAGAGGCCTTAGGAATCAGGAGCCGGACTATTAGCCAAGAGGCCTCTTTTTCCCCCTCCCCGGTTCTCATCTGTGAGATCTGAGTTTCCAGAGAGCCGATGCTCTATTAAAATATTACAAGTAATGATTGATTGCAGGACCTAAGTCTGAATTTAATGATGCATTCTTCCGATCACGGGGCAAGCAACTCGCAGTTTCACTGTGAGTGAACGAAATTTTATAAAATACACCACTAGAGTAAGGATTTTTAGAAGTCACTAGAAGGAATTGTTCTGTAAAATAAACGTTCCATTTTTAAGGTCAATATTCATCGCCTAGGCTACCTTCTTTTCGCTTTGTATTTTCAAGCCGTGTGTTGAAATATCAAGTTTGCTTAGGGAACGAAGATCTTACGAAGAGTCTCCTGCGAAGCCTCCCCCATGGGACAACTCTTACCATCTCTATTCTGCACGGAAGGCCGCGGAGACGCAGGAGCCTGGAAAGGGACTTACTGATGGTGAAATACGCGCCCCGAGGCTGGGCCAGATCCGCGAATCCCCAGCGGGTCCGGTCTCGGTCCTTCTCCCCGGTGTCAGCGCCACGCGCTCCGGGCCCCTCGCCGGGCCGGACCCGAGCCCCTCGCCCGGCTAGACCCGAGCCCCTCGCCCGGCTGAGGCCGCGGGCCTGCGAAGGATGCCGGGTCCTCCCGCGCGCCGCGGCCGCTTCCAACCCAGGCTCTGCGCAGGCGATCGGAGCTCCCCGCCCCGACTCTGCGAAGCTCGCGCGCCGCCGGGCTCGGAAGCCGCGGGGACCCAGGCCACAGTCTCGCGGGCTCGTCCCCGCCGCGCCCCGCCGATGTGTGCGGAGGCGGCGCCGGCCGACGGCAGGAGCGAGACCGCGCTCCCTGCCTGCACGGCTCCCGCGGCCTCCCTGGCCCACGAGCGCTCCCCGGAGCCGGGCGTCCCCCGTCCGCGTCCCCGCACGAGGCCTCCGGACCCCTCCGCTCGCCTCCCTCGCCGGCCGGAAGCCGGAGTTCGCCGCTAGAGGGAGCGGGCGGAGGCGGCGGCAGTGACCGCCCCCAACCAGCCCGGGTCCGGGGAGGCCCCCGGCGCCCGAGGCTTCAGGGCCGGTGACACGCGGGCAGTGACGGCCCCCGAGCCGAGGGGGAGCAGCCGATTCGAGCTTTGAATGCACCCGTTGATATCAATACTCAAGACAATTGCAAAAAAAAGAAAGAAAGAAAACAGAAAAGCCCCGCCTGGGCCTCCACCCAGGGCAGCTTTGGCCGGCGGAGCCGACCGGCCGGTCTGGGATTTCGGAGCAGCTGGCAAGGGTCCCGAGAGGGAAGAGGGAGGAAGAGCAGGAGGCTCTGGGTCCGATTCCGGAGCTGACCGTGACCCCTCCTGTGAACCCCTGGCCGCAGAGCGGGCATCCGGGGAAGAAGGGACGGTCGCCGCCCGTTCCGGTCCAGGCCCTGCCTTGCGTGGCTTAGAGACCCGCGCCGGGCAGGAGCCACCGGCATCCACGCGGGCATCTCCAATCAGGCTTTGTTCCCCAGCACACCCGACCCTTGTTTCCCTAACACTTGCCCCATTTTGCGGCCCAGCTCTTCAGCCGACTTTTTCCCGGGCGGAGGACGGGCACGGATGCAGCGGCCTCCGCTCGGACGGCCCCGGGGCTCTCGACAGGCCGTGGCCCCTGGCCCTCCCGAGGCAGCCCAGGCGGCGTCCAGAGCGGGCGGGCAGGGCAGGCCCGGGCCGCGGCGCGCGGGCGCCAGGTGGAGGGCCCCGCGCGCTGGGCGCACAGCAGCGGGCCGCCACCCCCGCCCGGCCCACAGCCCCGGATACCTCTGGCCTGTGCGGCGGGGTCGAGTCGCTGCGGCCGCCTCAGAGCGGGCACCGGTCCCGGATCACAGCTTCCCGCGCGCGGCCCGCGACGCGCCTCTGGTTACCCTGGGGCTGGCGTCTCTCGTCCCATTGGAGCGCGCGGGGACAGCGCCCTGCACGGCCGTGCCCGGCGACCGGTTGTCAGATATCATGGACAACACCTTCCTCTCATCGTATACCTGCCTTCTGCACGTGCGGAGGCTATGGTGACAATTTTTTTTTAATCTTAGCTGTGTCCCCGCATGCCACTCTATTGGGCATCTAGCATATAACTGGTCCCTGAAAGCGGTGACCGCAAAGTAAATAAACGAGTGAGAGGTGGTGAAACCTGGCAGGATTTCCGCTGGTCCTGGCGCGAACTACATGTCCCAGGAAGCCTCTGAGCACGGGCGCCGCCGAGCCAGCCACTTGGAGAAGGCCTTACTCACCCGGCCGACGCGCAGGCCAATCCCCTCGCCCCGCACCTTGGGCTGGAACCTGAGACGGATTCGCCCCCAATGATGCTCCAGTGGCAGGAGCAACAGAAGTTTATCTTTGTCCCGAGAAGGAGGAGTAGCGTGCTTCCTGCTCCTTGGAGCAAAGCGACGGGCATCCATCAGCCGGACAAGCCCCGGCTCCGCCTGTGATTTTCCTGGGGGAAAGTGGAGACCCGCGCGCCTGCCCTGCACAGCAAGGGACATCTTCTGGAGTCGAGTTGGCTGCGGCGATCAGCCAACGTGCCCCTCCTCCCCCGCCCCAGGCGCGGCTGGTTCCGACCGCTTCTTACCCTTCATTTATCCGTGCGTCATTTTGAGAGTCGGTCTTGTAAATGTTTAGCATTTTGCTGCTTTACTGCTTCTTTCTGGGGACAGTGCCAGCACTTGCCGAGACCGGCGGAGAGAGGCGACTCAGTCCGGAGAAGAGCGAAGTATGGGGACCCGGGCTAAAGGCTGCTGTCGTCCTTCCCGCACGCTATTTCTACATTCAGGCGGTGGATACATCAGGAAACAAGTAAGTCGAGAAACAGCTCCCTAACTCCTCTGGAATGCAGTTAAAATGTACTGTTTCTCCTTTTAAGTTTTAGCTGCCCAAGAACTCTTTTTTCCACAGCAGTTTAAATTCCAGGCTATTTGGATGCTATCCACATCTGGTTTTAACAGCCTTTCCCCGTCCTAATCACTTTTTCTCTGTAGCTTTAGAAGTAAGTCCAGATTAGCTCTTCTCCTGGCTGTTCTGATGGGATCTCACACAGGGACTGGAGATACAAAGCCCCTGCCCTTTGCTGGAAGTACTATTTCCACCTACTTTTGCATAAGCTGTTGTAAGGAATGTACACCCAGTTGTTAAAAACTTAGTTGGTTCATCTTTCTTTGGGGCTACCCTCTGTTTTTAGAGAGACATCTGCAGATAAGCATGATTTGAAATGCAGAAAGAAAATTGAAGCGCTATTTGAAACTTTACAGTTGAGAGGGAAAGTATCAAAGTGTGAATTTCCTTCATGTTTGTAACGAACATTATTTCATTCCACTGAATTCCAGCAATTAAAATAACTGAAGGCTTAGTTTTAGAATTCACATACTCCTGAAACGATTGTCTTTTTTTACTGGTGGATTCTGACTGTGTATATTTGGTGGTGGGGGGGGGAGGGAATCTTGGGTATTTTAAGAAAAACTTCCAGGAAGTTTTCCAAAGCAGAGGGGGGGAGAGTTATCAATTTTGTCACTTGGTTATAACAATTGGGGGAACTAAATACCATCTTCAAAATCTTCATAGCAAAAGCACTCACTTAAAAAAAAAACACCTTTTATACAGTGTTACTTAAATGATACACAATCTGCTGGCTTTTGCCTATAGATTGTGTATCAATCTACACAATTGAGCATGATTGTGTAGACTGATACACAATCATGCTCAATGATTGTGCTGAGCATGATTTGTAATACTGCTCTTTTAAAGAATCTTTGAGAGAGATTTTTCAAAAAGTCATTATCTTTAGAGGCAAATTCCCAGTTGCATGAAATAAATAGTAGATTGATAAGAATATTTGTATGTATAAAATGCATAAGTGGGTTCTAGGTTTATATAAATATGTAGTGTTTACATATTCCCTTGCAATTTTCTTTTTTTTTCCCCCCTTGCAATTTTCCATTGAAATGTTCATGTGTGGACATTTGTCATCCTCTCCTTTTTTTAAATCTCTGATCCATCACATTCATTCTGGTACTGTAAGCATGTGAGAAAAGCAGCAGACATATTAGGGGAAGAGTATGGAGGAAAGCACTGGGACTCAAAGACTGGACAGCACAATCTTTGTGCACTTGTGCCTTGAAATCATCTCTGTATCTCGCTGTTCTTCCCTGACAGGTTCATATCTTCTCCGGGTGAAAAGGTGTTCCAAATTAAAATCTCTGCACCAGAAGAGCAATTCACTAGAGTTGGAGTCCAGGTTTTAGACCGAAAGGATGGGTCCTTCATAGTAAGATACAGAATGTATGCAAGCTACAAAAATCTGAAGGTAGAAGTTAAATTCCAAGGTCAACATGTTGCCAAATCTCCGTATATTTTAAAAGGTAACTTGTAACATAATTTTAAAACATCAGTATTTATGAAGACACACGATGGGTATGTCTTAGGTGTTCTGAGTGCAGAGTGAAATTGTTACTGTGATATTTTGTTACTTTTGTGTCATCAGGGCCAGTTTACCATGAAAACTGTGACTGTCCTTTGGAAGATAGCGCAGCCTGGTTACAGGAGATGAACTGCCCGCAAACCATTACTCAGATTCAGAGAGATCTGGCATATTTCCCTGCTGTTGATCCAGAAAAAATTGCAGAAGAAATCCCAAAAAGATTTGGACAAAGACAAAGCTTATGTCATTATACCCTGAAGGATAACAAGGTACGTTTTGTGATTAAGGTTTGCTTGTTCGATTGATTGATTGATTGTTTTGTTTGTTCTGACCATGTAGCTCTAAGTAGCTACCAGTGTTTTATTAAAAATCATTTTGTGGAATGCCTGGCTGGCTGAGTTGGTAGAGCGTGCAACTCTTGATCTTGTGGGTTCAAACGTAAAAATAAAATCTTTAGAAAAAAATCATTCTGAGGATCATTGTGATAAGCTTTATCTCAATGAAACCTGCCAGTACTTTTAGATAATATTTGTTTAGATAATAAACAAAATGGAAATAAGGGCGATGGAAAATAAACCATTAACTTAATACAGGTTCTCAATGAAACCTGCCAGTACTTTTAGATAATATTTGTTTAGATAATAAACAAAATGGAAATAAGGGCGATGGAAAATAAACCATTAACTTAATACAGGTTCGATTCTCTTTTAGGTTTATATCAAGACTCATGGTGAACATGTAGGTTTTCGAATTTTCATGGATGCCATACTGCTTTCTTTGACTAGAAAAGTAAGTGTTTCTTGTCTCTTAGGTATAATAGACAGTTTCAGCCCAGGTTTTTCCATATAATTAAAAGAAAAATAATAGCATCAGTGGTATTTTATTCTGGAACCTTATTATAATACTATTCTGGAGCTTTATGTCACATAGGCTACCTGTATGAATTTTCTAGGGTTACTGTCACAGAGTTCTGCAAACAGCAGAAATGTTTGTTCTTTCATAGCTCTGGAGGCTACAAGTCTGAGAGCAAGGTGTCAGCAGGGCCACGCTCCCTCCCCCACTGCCCAGAAACCTGTAGGGCAGGACCCTTCCTTCCTGTCCCTGCTTCTCACCACCTGCTGGCCCTCCTTGGGGCTCCTTGACTTGCAGCCTCCTCACCCCAGCCTCTGCCCCTCATCACACGGCCTCGCCCTGTGTGTCTCTTTGTTCCCTTCTGGCAAGGACACTAGTCATATTGGATTGGGGCCTGCCCCCCCTCCAGTATGACCTCAACTTTACTAATTATATCTGCACCCTAGTTCCAAATAAGGACATTCTGAGATACTGGGGTTTTGGACTTCAGCTTATCTTTGGGGGGGGACAGAATTCAACCCACAGTAATACTTTATAAGGGAGAATGTCTTCAAATAAAATTGTTTCAGTACTAAATCTACTTTGAGCCCAGAGAAGGCTTACTATATGCTGAATCCTGTTCCTTGGTATTAAGTGATTTTCTCAGGGCTCTAGTGTGGTACCTCTCAGTGATAGTAAACTGGCTGATTGGGAAAACTATACCCATACCGTTACTGGTTGCTTAATAACAATTTATTGGATAATCTGTGTCTATAATTTGACTGAATTACTCATGGAAAATCAGTACCTTCTCAAGCTTGAGAGCACTTAGACTGAGTTTATTTTGAATATAGGAAGCTACTAAGCATCTGTATTCTGCCTCCTTCGGCGAAGACTTCAGGGTGCTGGCAGGTTTTCCTTGCTCATCTGTGTCAATCCATGGAAAAATAATACTTCTTCAGGATTCCAGTTTCTCGAGATGCTTCTCAGACTGACCAAAGCCCCAAACATTTACCTATGGCTTGATTTAAGAAAAAAAAAAAAGAACAGGTTCTTTGAACACACTTGTGCACTTGTCAGTGGAGGTAGTCTAGCTGGGAAATCCCTAGAGCTGGCTTTGGTGTTGGGCTTCCAGAGTTTAGGTTCTGGTCCCTCCACTGTCTGGGTGGGGGGTGTATATATTTTAATTGGGTGCATCTGGCTCATTAACCAGGAACTAGGGTTAGAGTCCCAGTGCTTTGAGCTGTAACTATTTTCCAGTAATTCCCTTTCTGTCTCTGATCATCCTCGAGTCTTTTGGCAGCATTAGAACCAAGATTATCTTTGTCATTGCATCTCTTTTGGAAGCCAGTCTATTGGCCAATTTGCACATCCACGGAAAGGATATCTAGTATGCATATATATATATATATATATATATGAAAGTATTCTGAAAAATTACCCACTATTCAAGTTGAGGTAATTATCATCACCTGAAGCTTTTAAAGTTGGTCTTTCGTTTAGTACAAGTTCTCATTTTTCTTGGGTTTCACCACTTACTGGGTGGTCGGCGGTGCTTCAGGGGAGGGTATTATGTGAATCCAGCTAAAGTGAAAAGGTAGGTAAATGCAAACCAAGGAAGAAACCCGTGTGGGGTTCGAGGTTGCTGAGAACAGACAGCACACATACACGCCTCAAGGGCTGTAGTACTTACTTAGAGCAGAGGACAAGGAACAGGATCCGGTCCCTTGCTGTGTGCCCCTGGGCCTGCACATCAGCTCCCCCAGCCCGCCCTGCCCTGGGACCCTCCTGTGGGGTCTGAGATACAGCAGGCTGGGCTACCTGAGGGCCATGGACAGCTGCGCTTAAGCAGAACAAGAAGTACAGGGGCACCTGGGTGGCTCAGTGGGTTAAAGCCTCTGCCTTCGGCTCAGGTCATGATCTCAGGATCCTGGGATCGTGCCCCGCATCAGGCTCTCTGCTCAGCAGGGAGCCTGCTTCCTCCTCTCTCTCTGCCTGCCTCTCTGCCTACTTGGGCTCTCCGTCTGTCAAATAAATAAATAAAATCTTAAAAAAAAAAAAAAAAGAAGAAGAACCAGAAGTACATTCGCTCACAAGGAGGCGAGCCCAGCCCAGACTGCGAGGCTCTGTCTCTTGGCAAAGAAGTGTTCCAGACCTGGGACCCATTCTTACATGGCCAAGCAGGGGTGGAACTACTGCATGCACGAGGCTGCCTTTCCCACACACTGACCCACAGAAGGGATTATCCTCTACAGCTCCCGTAGAGAAGCTCTTTACTTTCTTTTTCCAGGTGAAGATGCCAGATGTGGAGTTTTTTGTGAATTTGGGAGACTGGCCTTTGGAAAAGAAGAAATCCGGCTCACACATTCATCCCATCTTTTCCTGGTGTGGCTCCACCGATTCCAAGGATATCGTGATGCCAACCTACGACTTGACGGACTCTGTTCTAGAAACCATGGGCCGGTGAGCGATGGGTCTAAGGCGACCCAGAGCCTTGGTTTTCTTTCCTTGTTGAGTTCTTTCTCAGCCACCTTTGCGCTGGGATGGTCTGAGAGGGAAACCTGTTGCACTTTCTGTCTTCCAGAGTAAGTCTGGACATGATGTCTGTGCAAGCTAACACGGGTCCGCCCTGGGAACGCAAGAACTCCACTGCTGTGTGGCGAGGGCGCGACAGCCGCAGAGAGAGGCTCGAACTGGTTAAGCTCAGCAGGAAACACCCGGAACTCATAGACGCTGCCTTCACCAACTTCTTCTTCTTTAAACATGACGAAAGCCTGTATGGTCCCATTGTGAAACACATTTCATTTTTTGATTTCTTCAAGGTATGACATCAGTTGTGTCCAGTCCTTTTTGTTTTTCCAGATGTCCTCATTTGGGGGGAGCAAAACTGAGGCCTATAAACGATAGGGGGCGAGAGAGGTGAGCACAAAATTTAGTGAACATCAAGGAGTGAGGCCCCAGGGACTGCTTTGGCCATGTGGGTTATACAGAGCACCCAGACTTGACCTTAAATATGCAAGGCTTGGGGCCTGGGTAGAGCTAGAATTTTTTTTCCCAACTGACCCTCAAGGTAAGCACATTTCAGCCCCAAATCGTTTATTATTAAATACATGTATGTGATTTTACAAATACTTCTCCCAAAACATCACAACAGTCTAAAGAAGATTTAAACCAGGTGTCTCTTCTCAGACTTTCTGATAGGGAAATGTCTTGAAACCCATCCAAATTATTGCCAAGGAGTTCTGGGGATTAGGGAGGGCTTTCTGTATCTAAAATGTGGATTACTCATGTTTCCTGGGGAGGGATCCTTTTTCTTTTCCTTTTTTCTTTTTTTTTTTAAGAGATTGATTTATTTACTTATTTGACAGACAAGAGAGGCAGGCAGAGACAGAGAGAGGGGGAGGCAAGCTCCCCACTGGGCAGAGAGCCCGATTCGGGGCTTGATCCAGAACCCAGGACCCTGGGATCATGACCTGAGCGAAGGCAGAGGCTTTAACCCACTGAGCCACCCAGGCGCCCCGGGGGTCCTCTTTGCACTGCTGGGCCGTGGAACATTGCCCTTTTCTCCAAACCACTAAGGATTTTCTAAAGACCCATGTCATGGAATGAACGGTGGACAAAAGGTAGTCACCTGTCCTCTGTATGTGGGAAGGCAAGTGATTAGCAAGCTCTGTCTGTGCCGTAGATAGCCACGGTTTCTTCTGCTGGGTTACATGCCCGCAGGCGGACCGACACAATGCTGTAAATTGAATGGTCAGTGTTTCCTCCATCTGCATATCACAAAGACTTTTGAAAGAGTTGGTCATAGAACCCGAGGGAGCTGTCATTAGCCATCCCCCTTCAGAGAATGTTCTGTCATGCTTTGCTTTATTCCCACCTGTGGCATTTGCTACAACTAAAGACTAAGTGATTACCAACAGTTCTGTGAATATTTTTATTCATAGAAGCTCTCACCCCAGAGCTTGTTAATTTCCTCAGGACTTGCATGTGGCCATCTGGTGTGTAAAAGCGGTGGTTAATATGGCCTAGGCTGCCGACCTCAGGTGCTTGCTCATAGGTGATCAGTAAAGCAGTAGAGGGATTACAAAAGCACGATAAATTTGTCTTTCCTAGGACAGCAGTCTTACTATTTTATTGTCTGCTTTAATGTTAGACGCGTGGCCCCTTTGGGACATTTAGGAGAGCACGCAATAAGCCTTTAGCTCTAGGTCAGCTGTGCTATGATAGCATTTACTCCATGGCAGGGAAGGAAGGCAAAATCTGGCCAGTTTGTGCCTGACGATGATGAGGCTTCAAGTTAGAGAGAGGAGGAGAATCACCAGTGGAGAACGGCGATCTAATGACGGCTTTTATTTTACCGCTGTCATGCAGCATAAGTACCAAATAAACGTCGATGGCACTGTCGCCGCCTATCGCCTGCCGTATCTCCTCGTCGGTGACAGCGTGGTGCTAAAGCAGGACTCCATCTACTACGAGCACTTCTACAACGAGCTGCAGCCCTGGAAACATTACATTCCCGTCAAAAGCAATCTGAGTGATCTTCTAGAGAAGCTCCAGTGGGCCAAAGATCATGATGAAGAGGTAAGGTCCGTCTCTTCTACCCGTTCATTTTAAACGTCTTGTTCCTGAAAAGCATTCAGCATATGCTCAGATATGGACCCTTACCTGTAAATGAGACGCCGCCTCCCCACGGCACACATCAGCCCCCTCGGGGTGAGCACAGACGTCTGGGCTTGGGTTCACTGTCCACTCTGCACTTGAAACGAAAAGCTGCAATGTTGGCCTCAAGGACACTCTCTCTTTGGGGCAGGTTGGTCAGAGCCCCCAAGCACTGCCTCATCTCTGCTAGCAATATGAAAATTAAGAATGGCCAGTCCAGCAGGAAGAAAAACTAATGGCTGTAGATTAAAAGGCAGGATTGCATGAAGTACACTTCAAACGAATTGCTGAGAAGTGTTAAAGCAGTGCGTTAAACTTTGTCTTGCATTTACTTTACAAGGTCATTGTCACTCCATTTATGCCCTCTCTGCCAGAGAGGCTTAATTCTAGAAGGTCTAGTATGATTCCTCAGACTTTCAATTCTTAAAAAAAAAAACTCCTTTAATCTGAGCATACCCTCTTAAATGTTCCTTTAACACATAAGATTACCCTCAAAGATATTCCTCCTGCCTTTGTCCCACTATACATGGATTCTGAACATCAGTTTGCATATGCCTGCATGGGGAAAAGAATGTGTTTCATTAAAGGCTTTTGTTGTCATTGTTCCCATAGGCAAAGAAGATAGCAAAAGCAGGACAGGAGTTTGCAAGAAATAATCTCATGGGAGATGACATATTCTGTTATTATTTTAAACTTTTCCAGGTCAGTACTTTCTAAGAGAATAGACATACAATTTGTAATTGGACATGTTAGCAACAAATAATATTTCACTTAATAATTTCTTAAAGTATATTAATATAACGAGAGATATGTATATATACTTATGTGGGCAAAAACCAAGGATCAACATGAAATAGTAATGAAAACACTGCCGAACCAAAGATTAGCTAGAGGAGAATGCTACAACATGGGGAAAGTGTTTATGTTCCCACTCTGGGCTGTGTGGTTGGAAATTGGCCTCTCGTCCTGCAAAATTACTGTACGTAGATCAGTATCTTCTCTGTGTACTCTCTTGCCTTACTGGTCCTTGTCTAAATGGTGCCTAGTGTCTTCAGACCTACAATGCTAACCCCCTATGAGCCATAGCGTTTTTTGGAAAGAGTATTCCTGGACCTGAGCACTTAGGAATAATCAGAGTATATCTGATCATCTGATCATTTAAAAGGCTTTTTTTTTTTTTTTAAACACAGTAGTAAACAAGTAGTTTGCTAATAACACTACTGGATGTAAATTAAGATTTTTGTTTTAATCCCAGAATTGCTGGTATTGAGCACCAAATCTTAGACTCTGCTACAGAACAAAGTTGGTCTGTTTCTGGTCTGCACTGGCCCTTCCCGCCTTTTTCACCTCCCCAGGGAACAGTGAAGGGATGGAGATGGTGAAATGTGTAAACTGAAGGATCAGGGGATTTACTGCCTGAATTCTTATAGATGCGCGGGCTTGTGTTCGTTCACTCTGACTGGAACTAGAGCATCATCACCAGCCCAGGGCAAGTGCATTATAAACGAAGGTAGAGGCTGTGCAGGCCATGGTGGGAATATGCTCTATCCTAAAATTCCCAGTCTACGGGAGATCATGTGCACAATTATTTTCACTTCAAGACAGACGGTGGTAAAACCCAAACCCTACAAGTCATAGAAATAAAGGATAGATTCAGAAGAGGTCCATTAGCAAGAGGCAGCCAATGTCCAAAGGACAGTCACCTCTCAGAAGCTCTGGTGTTGGGGTTTTTAAGGGGAATGTGAAGAATTTTGGTTATCAGAACTTGTCACATATGAGTTAAAAGGAGCATATTCTAGCAAATTCTAGTGCATCGAATTTAGTGAATGTACTTTAAGTTACAAGTATGTAACTTGTAAAGTAAGAATGTACTTTAAGAACACTTTTGAATTGTTGCTTACACAGGAATATGCCAGCCTGCAGGTGAGGGAGCCCCAGATCCGAGAGGGCATGAAGAGGGTAGAACCACAGGCCGAGGAGGACCTCTTTCCTTGCACGTGCCATAGGAAAAAGGTAACCAGAACTGGCCAATGTCCAAGTAAGAACTGTCAAAGTAAGAGTAAGTCCTCATTCATTCCTTTAGATATTCAGTCAAACAACAAGTATTTGAGCTCCTCTGGGGGCGTCCGTACAGTTCAGTCCACCGGGCAGAGGCCATGGACGACCAGGCCGAAGAGAGGCCATTGACATGCAGAGAAGAGAGAAGACACAGGAACCCCCGCCACCCCCTCCAGCCTGGCAAAGTGGAGGAAACTTAACTTGACTACATGATCTGAGAATTCAGATCACGTAGCATTTGAATAGATGCTTACAGTTTGAAAAGTATTTTCACATGCATCACGTGAAATAGGTGTGGCAAAGTTCATTACCTGGGTTTAGAGATTAAAAAATACATGACCATGATTATCAGATTATTCATTTAAGAAGCAATCTCTATTAATAGCAGCACATACTGATTTCATTTATAAAAGGCCGATTCACATAGACTTATAAGGCTAAAAAGGACCTTAAGGACCTTAGGGGTCACCCAGTAAATGCCTTCATTTTACGGTTAAAAAAGTGAGCCTGAAGAAGAATTTAGCTCAGAGTCCTCTAGCTGGATTATAGCAAAGTTAGGACCAAAAACCAGTCTCCATCATCAGATTGTGTGTCTGGTTGTGCAAAAGACATGATATGGCATTATACTTGTTTTTTGTTTGAATTGAATGAACATATTGTATAAAATTATAATATATATTACACACACATATCTATGGGTTATAGATATACATATACCTGGATAATATACAGACTTGACGTTATTCTAAACAATATCCTCATGTCTCTAAATGGACAAACTCAAAACTGGTATTGTGACTAAAGATGAGAAGGCAGATTTGGCAATTACTATGCCTGTCTCACAGGGAGGTTCAAAAGGAATGAAGTGACCACTATCTCTATATAAAGTGGTGTGATGGAAGCTCACTGACTGACACATTCAGGAATCTTACACATTGGTTAATTTCCAGTAGCTTGGAATCTGCCTGTTGGGAAAGTCACAGGGACAATAGCAGGTGCTACAAATCAGTTTTGGTTATTTTGTTTTTGTTTTGCTTATTGGGAGTACTGACTTGCCACTAAGTAACTAACCCTTAGAGAAGTGGTACTTCACCAGTATTAACCCATCAGTGCTGAATGTTCGTGAAATGAATTAAAGCCATCAAGCAAACAAAATTGCCAGAATCGGGGGCGCCTGACTGGCTCAGTCGGTAAAGCATGCAACTCTTGATCTCAGGTCTTAAGGTCAAGCCCCACATTGGGTGTAGATAACTTAAAAATAAAAATCTTTAAAAAACAAATCGCCAGAATTGAAATGTACCTCCTCATGAGATTTGTGATTTGCAGCTCCTTTCTCCAGTCCCTTCACCCACCCACCCCCTTTTTTTTTTTTGCTTTTCCTTTGTCTAAGTGATTTTGAGGAGTAGAGTGCCGAATCAGATCTTCCCCTGACTGGTGCACTGAGGGGCTCTGCTAGCTTCCTCCTTGTCTGCCCTAGTCCTTCACTGACCTGATTCACAGCACAGGGCACTTTACGGGAATGCCGACGCTTAGATATTCGTGTTGTCCATCAGTAGTCCCATAAACCACAGTGTGACTTTCCCCAGGGGTGATTCCTGGCATGGTCCTAGGTCCCACAAGCCTCTAGCACCAACTTGCCTTTTTTCCTCCTCCCATCTTTAGGGGAACAGAATTAATAGACTAACGTAAGTTTTCTTAACTCATCTACGACTTCTTGATGGCACTAAATATGTTGCTTCTTGATTGCAGACCAAAGATGAACTCTGATATGCAAAATACCTTCCCTTCACATAATGGTGCTCTGAAGACTCTTAACTGAAAAGAAGAATGTTTTTTTTAAATATTAATTCCATGGACAGTACAAAATCCACTGTGTGATTGTCTGGATTATGAACATATGTTTCTTCTTATGATGCAGTATTCCCAGGACGATCCTTTAAAGCACAGTTTTAAAATTTTGTAATAAAACCACTTTTATTTTAAAGGCCTGTGTTGTGCTGATTATTTGCTGTGTCTGGACCATGGAGCAGGCACACAGGGGGCCTGGACCCTGGCCTCGGTGTGGAACATCACAACAGCCACCACTTATCCGCACACGTGGTCTATACGACACAGCAGTGAACTGCGGTCTTCATGCCACTGTGATTTTGGATATTTAGCCTCATGGCCGAACATAACTCTAACTCCTAGACCTTACAAGACCTTTCATAACCGGCCTCTACCTGCATCTCTAATCCAGTTTCTTACCACCTGCTAACATGTACCCTGAGGTCCAGGAACACCAGCCCCTTACCATCCTCTTGCTCTGGAATGCCAGGACTCTTCTGGCTTGAGTACCCTCCAGTGCGCATCTCAGGAATCCCTCTTTTGAATCTCCCCTGCAAACTTGTATCACTGTTGTTACCCCGTGGTGTGGTAGCGATCTCGTCATCACCAGATTCGAAGCAACTTGAGTACAGAGATCATGATCTCCCATGTAATCTACTAGGGTGCCTGCAACTAGAAAGGCTCAATACCGAATGGGTGGATATTGAAAATCACTTTGAAATGTGATTAAGAGAATGAAAAAGGAGTTAGAAAATCTAAGACTGAAACCATAATATAATGACCTAGAGATTCCTTTACCCAATAGTTTCCCTTCCGTCTATCTGCTGGTTAAGTAATCTATTGCAATTTTTTAAAGTTGTGGGATGTATCCTATACACAGAAGAATATAAAAAATATCTGCATCTTGAATATAATTAGAAAACACCCATGTAATTACAAAGATTCAGCTTGACCAAGCTCTAATCAATCTCCTGAGCCTTCAAGGGCCATCCGCACTTCCTTGTCAAGTCTGGTTTGGACAAGCACTCTGCTCAGTCCGTTTAGAGAGAATCCCCGTCCTCCATATCCCATCACTCTTGTTCTCTAACTGGCTTCCTGGTCCTCCACCATCCCCCCGTGACTGATGTGTTCTCAGCAAGAACCTATTGGGTCAGATTGGCCAGAATCCCTCCAGTCATCCCCGATGATGCCTTAGTAATTTTCTATCCAATGACCTCCACCCTGCCCCTTGGCTGTAAATTCCCATTTGTTCATGTGGTATTTGGAATTGAACTGTTTTTATTCTGAGATCTCTTTCCCCCTATTGCAATAGTCCTGAGTCATATGTATGTATGTCTGTCTTTGTGTATTTTTTTTTTTAACTACCTTACTGTCTGGCTCTGATTTTGCTTTGATATTTATTACCACTTGGGTTCAAAAATGGAATGCTGCTGGTTCCTTAGAAGTACCTCTGTCTCACCCCATTATCTCCTCACCGGCTCCCGTGTAACCCCTACTGTGATGGTTGTAATCATCTTTTCTTTGCACTTATTTACGGTTCTACCACCTACATATACTCCTCTAAGCGATGTAATTGAATCTTGTATATTTTTACATTGACATAAGTGCGATTGTACTGAACGTATTTTTGTTGTTACTTGTTGATGCATATAGTGGCAGTACACGCATTTATACACGTACACATGATTTCACTGTGAACAGCATCACTCTCTTATCCACTCTATTGTAGAGGGACATTTGTGTGTTCCCATTTTTGGCAATTCCAGTGAAAGCTACTATGAGCATTCCTCTTCATGTTTCCTGGTTCCATTTGCTCAGGAATAAAATTCTGAATAAAAGAATATGATGGAATGATAATGAGGAATAAAATTCTGGGTTATAAAGTATATATATATACGTCTGCAATTTTACTTGGCAGAAAACTCCAATCTACAGATAAATTATTGGAATTAACAAGAGAATTCTGCATTTGCTAAATACAAAACCAACATATAAAGGTCAGTTGCATTTCAACATACCATTCAGTAACAGAAAATGAAATAAAAATGTTTAAGATAGCACTTAGAAAACTTAAATGTCTAAGATAGCACTTTGAAAACTACAAAGTATATATTTGAGGAACTGATTCTAACAAAAATGGAAAAGACCTTTATAGAGACTATGAAAACTTAAAAAAAAACTAATTAAGTTTAAAAATATACATGTTCAGGGGTGCCTGAGTAGCTCAGTGGGTTAAAGCGTCTGCCTTCAGCTCAGGTCGTGATCCCAGGGTCCTGGGATTGAGCACCACATCGGGCTCTCTGCCCACTGGGAAGCCTGCTTTCTCCTCTCTCTCTCTCTCTCTGCCTGCCTCTCTGCCTCTTGTGATCTCTGTCAAATAAATAAATAAAATCTTTTTAAAAATATTCCTGGATTGGCAAAATCAATGTAAGAGATGTTATTTCTCCCCCACATGGCATATAAAGTCAATGTAACCCCAACCAAAAATACCCTGCCCCTTTTTATGTGGAACTTTACAAACTTTTTCTTTAAAAATGTACAGCTTTGTGATGTACAGAAAAATTAAACACTCTTTTTTTTAAAAAGATTTTTTTAAACTATTTACTTGACAGAGAGATAGAGAGAGCCAGAGAGCACAAGCGGAGGGAATGGCAGAGGGAGAGGAAGAAGGAGGCTCTGCACTGAGCAGGGAACTCGATGTGGGGCTGGATCCCAGACCCCTGGGATCATGACCTGAGCTGAAGACAGATGCCCAACCATCTGAGCCACCCAGAATTAAACACTCTTGAGGAAGGATGAATTGTAAGAACCTTCCCTACTATGCAGCCAGACTTTTTTATAATGCTGTAGTATTTAAGTCTATGTGATATCGATGCAGGGATACAAAATACAGAATAGTAACAGAAGAGTGCCACATAAACAGATGCAGACCCATGTGTACATGGAAATTCATTCTATAGTCAAAACTGCAGGAGCTGGAGAAAGGTTGTACATTTCAGTGCAAGGAGCTGGGACACTTAGGTTTAATGATTCTGGTCTGCATTCCAACGTGGAGAGGGTTCCCCACGCTACCAAGCAAGTCTCAGATACCAGCTGGGTGTCCTATAATTCAACTCCATTCTTTTACTGTTTGCTTAGAAATGGCATCAGGTTCCACAGGTTAAAAGCTCCATCCCAGGGCACCTGGGTGGCTCAATGGATTAAGCCTCTGCCTTCGGTGCAGGTCATGATCTCAGGGTCCTGGGATCGAGTCCCGAATCGGGCTCTCTGCTCAGCAGGGAGTCTGCTTCCTCCTCTCTGCCTGCCTCTCTGCCTACTTGTGATCTCTGTCTGTCAAATAAATAAATAAAATCTTTTAAAAAAAAGCTCCATCCCACAAGACTGCCCTCCACTTCCCACCGCAGTCTCATATCCAGGTTGTTACTTGTGCTTCTGATCAATGAGCTATAAATCATAGATTACCATGACCCCTTCTTTGGTTTCAATCAATTTGCTACAATGGTTCACAGAAATCAGGAAACCAGTTTACTCACTAGATTACTGGTTTGTTACAGAAGATACCAAAGGATATGAATCAATAGTCATATAAAGACATACAGAGGATGAGATCCCTGACAAAGGAGCTTATGTTCTTGGGCCCAGGGGCACATGGTTCTGGCTCACCAGCCTGGAAACTCTCTGACCCCCATCCTTATGGGGTTTTGTGGAGGATTTATTACAGAGACATGATTGATCAGATCATTGGCTATCAATCTCAAACCCCTCTTCCCTCCAAGGGAGATTGGGGGGTGGACCTAAAAGTTCCAACCCACTAATCACCTGGTTGGTTCTCTTAGCAACCAGCCCCCACCCCTAGCTACTCTACAAAAGTCAGCCCGTTGCCATTACAAAAGACACATTGATCACTCTCAGAAAATTCCAAGGGTTTTAGGAGCTGAATGCCAGAAATGGGGATAAAGATCAAATTCATATATTTCTTATTATAAATCACATATCACAGGAAGCCATAAATGGAAGAAAAGCAATTCGATCCCTAGCATACACTACATGCAAAGATCAATTCCAGAAAGATTAGTGACAAAACACAAAACATAATATTTTTAATCAGCAAAGAGACTATCTCTACATTATGCTAGTACTATAAACTTTAGCAGCTGAAATGGCTAAAGAATTATTATTTCCTTCACTTTATGAGTCTACTACGAGTCAGATAAAAAAAAGCCTTAGGAGTTTTTACCAAAAATTCTAGATGTTTCTGGGACATGTGCTTCTCAGGGCATGAGTGTTTTCTCCCCTCAGCCTGAGAAGTTTGCCATTTCAATCTATCACAATGACAGTGGCCCTGATGGCCTGTGTGTGTTCCCTGGGCCTCAAATGACATGACAGCATAGCAAGAATTCCTCTTCTGAACACCGTGTCTCATTGTAAAAATAAGAGAAAAGTAGGTGTTGACAGGACGGCATTCATAATATATCTCTGCTTGTCTTATAAATCTTTTGTTTAAGCGTAAATGAGGAGAGTGGAGATTCCAATAAGGAATTCAGGGAGAGTGACTCTGACTGTTGAGTGTGGAATGTGTGACCTGTTGACGGATGGTAACCTTGGCAAGTCTCATGGGTCAGTGTCCTTCCAAGTCTGGTTTAGAGAACCAGACTTAGGTTTGAACATTTGAGTTAGGGTATGAGAAATTGAACTGAAAGCCTCATATGCTCATATAAATGTATATAATTTTTTCCTCTCCAAAAGACATTTTCTGCAACCTTTTCACTTTCCTGCAATTTTTTTTCACTCAACAAGACCTCAAGGATCATGGGAAGATATGCCTGCAGTTGTAGTGCTCCTCGTCGTGTGAGAAGGAGAAGGAAGTCTGGCACGTGCCCAGACTTATCCGACCCATCAAGTGTTCATAGTAAAATAGTCCTGCCATTGATATCACCAAAAAAAAAAAAAAAAGAAAAAGAAAGAAAGAAAAACAAACAAACAAAAAATAAAACCATAATACATCACGGAGCTATTTCTGTAAGAGGACTTTCCCTTCCCCCATTTGGAATGCAAACCTAATGAAGTTCTTCTTTCCAGTTTTCTCTTATCTTAGGGAAAAGACCCTAGGGGCAAAGCATCCTCTGAATGGAACCCAAACTACCCCTCAGGCAATAAGAATCATCCTGAGCCAACAGGGCGCCCTGTGATTGACTTCTCCACAATGACCGACCTGATCCTCAATGCCCACCTGCATGTACCCACTAACCTTTGCCTCATATTTTCCTTATATAAACCTGGAAGTATTTTTGGCACTTGGGAGAAAGTCTTTGAGATGTTCTGTCTTCTGGGTGTTAGGTTCACTGAAATAAATTTTCTTGTGTCACCACCACTTATCTCTCTGCCTTTGGATTTTGTCAGGGGGAGCAGCTGAACCTGGTCTGTTTGGGACCCCGGGGCGGCAGAGGCTCTTGCACCACCCCCACCTACCTTTCCATAGTCTTACATTTTTCTTAAAAAACATACCTTGGAAGATATGGAGAGAGGATGTAGCTATAGAGAGTAGCGTGAGGGATACTTGTAGGGCTGGATCAGCCTGTATTTGATCACAGTGCCGGGTAATGGAACATGGCATGTGATAAAACTACATAGAGCCACACACATGTGCGCACACACACCCACAAATGAGTGACAGGAAAGAGGGCAGTTACCCCCTGCACTGGGCCTGGGGTAGATTTATTCATTCCAGAAATATTGATTTGCCAGGAATGATTCTACACACAGGAGACTCAAGGTAAAATGACGATGACAAAATGCCCTGCTCTCAGTTCAGTTAGGCGACAGACGCATTCACAATATATTAGGGGACCAGGACAGGAGGATAGGAAGAGATAGAAGGATATTCACAATATATTCACAATATATTAGGGGACCAGGATAGAAGGATAGGATTAGGGAAGGCCACACTGAGAAAATGCCACGTGAGTGGAGACCCCAAGCAGATGCAGGGTTAGCCACTAGAGGAGGAAGAACCAGGGCAAAATTCCTGTACTGGGACCATGTCTGGCAGGTTCGAGTTTGAGGATCGTAAAGAGGCCTGGGTGCCTAGAGCTGAAGGAGCCAGGGAAGATGACCAGTAGGAAACAGAAAGGTAAGAGGTGACCGGACTGATCATATTGTTAAAAAGAAAACCATAGGCGGGCGCCTGGGTGGCTCAGTGGGTTAAGCTGCTGCCTTCGGCTCAGGTCATGATCTCAGGGTCCTGGGATCGAGTCCCGCATTGGGCTCTCTGCTCAGCAGGGAGCCTGCTTCCTCCTCTCTCTCTCTCTCTCTGCCTGCCTCTCTGCCTACTTGTGATCTCTCTCTGTCAAATAAACAATAAAAAATCTTAAAAAAAATATTAAAAAAAAAAAAAAAAGAAAACCATAGGCTCCAAATGGAGTCACTTACGGTAAGACCCCACATCAGGATACCAAGACTTAATACGAACTTAACTGCAGTTTCCACCCCCACCCCCACCACCAATGTAACCTTTAACCAGTCAACATGGAATTTCCTGGTTAGCATACAGCGCTAGGACATAAACGGATAGACCCCTTCCGTTCCCCTTCAAGGAGGACCTTGCCTAAAACAATGCATTACTTGCTAATGATTTCCTTTCCCCCAACACCCCTCCCCCTGCCTTTCGAAAACCTTTCTTCTTCCACAGCTTGATGGAGCTCCCTTTTATTTGCTAGATGCTGCCCAATTCATGAATCATTCAGTAAAGCCAATTTGATCTTGAAGGGGTCAAGGGCAGTCTGCCTTAAAATGTGCCACTTTGGATATTGATTATTTTAAATAAAAGTTATTCATGTGACAGGCCATGCAAGGACACTCTGACCCTCTTGTGTCCCCCTGAAAGCAGGAAATGAATCTCCCCTGCAAAAGGTACTCTCTCTGTACTAGTAGGTATCACCAGAGATGGAGAATTTAGAGCTGAAAAAGCTGTATAAACAATCTTTGTTACTTTTTACTAATTTGCTTCCACAACCCAAATTCTGTATAGAATTCCTTACAGATTGAAGCCCCCTGAGTTTTCTTCATTCTGTCAACTCTTCACAGACTTATTGTCTCTGCCTAAAAAGTATAAAAATTACCTGTCTAGATCATTTCTTTAGATCTCAATTTCATAACTGGGCCACTGTGCAT
This sequence comes from Mustela nivalis, assembly GCF_964662115.1. Classification (NCBI taxonomy): domain Eukaryota; kingdom Metazoa; phylum Chordata; class Mammalia; order Carnivora; family Mustelidae; genus Mustela; species Mustela nivalis. The sequence goes on along the minus strand of NC_139034.1, from coordinate 80,712,758 downwards.
ATGTAATAAAACTTTGCTTTTTTTTTTTTTCCTCCTGTTAATCTGTCTCATGTAAATGTAATTCTTAGTCTACCTGGAAGATCTCAAAAGATAGAGAATTTTTTCTTCCTTTCAATCTGTTAAATTGGTCACTTGAGTTTTTGTTGTTTGACAATATAAAACCACGGAGCAAAGATGGCTGACTAATAGGAGGACCTCAGGCTTGCCTCTTCCCTGGAACCCAGCTAGATGAATATCGACTCATTCTGAATACCCAAGAAATTGATCTGAGGACCAACAGGACAAACTGCAAACTAGAGAGAGAGAAGAGGCCACATTATGGAATGTTGGAGGTTCAGAGACATGATTTGGGGGAGAAACAGATCACAGGGGGAGGGAACCCTGTCATGGAGAGTGGTGAGAGAGAGAGAGAGAGATTGAGAAGAGAGAACACACAGGGAATCGCATAAGGAAAACATTTCCCCAAAGCCATTGCCTGGGAAAATGAGAGGGGCTGAGTTTTGTGAGTTTTTATAACCAGCAGGGCTCAAAAACTGGAGTTTTAGAGGTCTGTGGAATGGCTGGCGTGGAGCCCTGAGGGAGGTAGCCTGGGAGCAGACTGTAGCAATCTTAGGGTCCCCTGGGATGCCCTGGGAGAGATGGGTCCCCCTTCTTGGAGTGCATCTGGGACAGGTGCCATTGCATCTCAGACAAAAGAACTTGAAGGTGCCATTACCCACCCCTGTCCCCCAGCAAATGCACGGGGACATCTGCTGACAGCCGCTAACCCAGACACGGCTCTTTCCTGCACCTTACTCCAGAATCCACATCCTTGTGCTTTGGTGCAACTGCCCTTCTGAGACAAACTGGTACTGGCCCAGGGCGTAAGAACCTCCCCCAGAGGGTCTGTGTGGGTCTGTGCTGCACTGGTTGCTAAAGTTTGGAGTTGTGAAACTCAGCCAGCCTGCCAGAGATGGAAAACAGGTGCAGGGCCCCGCTGGGTGGGCAGGTGGCCTGGACACAGACAGGGTGAGGCAGGTTTCTGAGGAACACCTGGGTCACATGAGGTGGGGATTGTTCACTTTTCTGGGAGGGCTTCTGGGACACTGGTAAGGACGAACACCCTCTCTGGGAACGAGGAAGAGGGCCAGTGCCATTTATTTCCCCTGCCCCCAGTGTAAACTAACTTCAGGAAGCAGCATAGTGCCAACTCTGGCGGCCTAAACTGCTTACACAAGCCCCACCTGCCCCATTCTGCAGATGCTGCTTTTCTCAGGCAACTCTGCCCGAGAACTAGTATAGCGGGCCCCTCTCCCAGAAAACCAGCACAACCCCACCCCCCTCACCCCCCGCACCCTGGGTCTACTGACCATAGAGTTCTGCCAATCTTCAGCTCCAGTAGAAATAGCATCAGGTCTCTTTCCACAAACAGACCAGGGCACACCTAGTTAAAACCTGTCACAGTCTGGCTAAGGTCCTAACACTCCCCACTGCAGGCAAGGACAGACTCTGCCAAAGACTGACCGGAGGCAAATAGCAGCCAAAACACAGCAGCAGCGTGCATACAGCACACCCCAGAGACACTTTCTAAAGCACCAGGCCCTGGACAGTATACGACGTCTTCTTTATAAAGCCATTACTCTCAGGGGCAGGAAACGTAACAGGCTTTCCTAACACAGAGAAGAAGACAGACCTAGACAAAAATGCCAAGATGGAGGAATTCATCCCAAAGGAAAGAAAAAGAAAAGGTTATAGGAAGGGATCCAATCGAAACAGATAAAAGTAATATGCCTGATGCAGAAGTTAAAGCAACGATCATAAGAATACTGGCTGGGCTTGAGAAAAACATAGAAGGTACTGGGAGACCCTTACTGCAGAGATAAAAGACCTAAAAACTCATCACGCCAAAATGAAAACTGCAATAATCAAGATTTGAAAGTAACTGAATGTAATGACCACAAGGATGGAAGAAATAGAGGAATGAATAAGTGATACAGAAGATAAAATTCTGGGGGCACCTGGGTGGCTCATGCATTACGCATCTGCTTTGGCTCAGGTCATGATCCCAGGGTCCTGGGATCAAGCCCCGCATCAGGCTCCCTGCTCAGCAGGAAGCCTGCTTCTCCCTCCCCCCAAACTCCTCCGATTTGTGTGTTTGCTCTCGCTGTGTCTCCCTCTGTCAAATAAATAAATAAAATTTTTAAAAAAAGAAGATAAAATTCTAGAAAATAATGAAGCTGAAAAGAAGAGGGAAAGAAAAATATTCACAAATGAAGACTTAGGGACCTTGGTGACTTCTTAAAGAATAATGACATTTGTATCATAGGAGTCCCAGAAGGAGAGAGGGAAAAGGGGGCAGAAGTTTTATTTGAGGAAATTATAGCTGAAAACTATAAGGAAACAGACATCCAAATCCAGGAGACACAGAGAACTCCCTCCAAAATCAACAAAAGCCGGCCCACACCAAGACATAGCATAGTCAAATTTACAAACTATAAAGAAAAACTCCTAAAAGAACCAGTGCAAAAGAAGTCCCTAACCTACAAGGGAGGAGAAATAAGGTTAGCAGCAGATCTTTCCACAGAAACTTGACAGGCAAGAAGCCAATGGTATGATATATTCAACATGCTGAACAGGAAAAATATACGGTCAAGGATACTCTTGGCTAGCAAGGCTAGCATTCAGAACAGAAGGTGAGAGAAAGAGTTTCCCAGACTAAAAACTAAAAACTAAAGGAGTTCATGACCACTAAACCAGCCCTTCAAGAAATATTAAAGGGAAATATTGAGTGGGGAAAAAAAGACCCAAAGTGACAACGACAAGAAAAAAAACAGAAAATCTCCAGAAACAACAAAACAATAAAATGGCACTAAACTCCTATCTATCCATAATGACCCTGAATGTAAATGGACTAAAATGCCCAATTAAAAGACATAGGGCATCACAATGGATAAAAAAAACAAGACCCATCTAATCGCTGCCTACAAGAGACTCATTTTAGACCTAACGTCACCTGCAGATTGAAAGTGAGGGGACGGAGAACCATCTTTCATGCAAATGGATGTCAAAAGAAAGCTGGAGTAGCAATACTTTACACCAAACAAACTAGATTTTTATTTATTTTATTAAAAAAAAAAGATTTTATTTATTTATTTGCCAGAGAGAGAGCAGAAGGGGAGGGAGAGGAAGGCAGAGGGAGAAGCAGGTTTCCTGCTGAGCAAGGACCTTGATGCAGGGTTCAATCCCAGGACCCCAGGATCACGACCTGAGCAGAAGGCAGATGCTTAACTAATTGAACCATGCAGGTGTCCCAGAAAAATTAGATTTTATTTTATTTTTTAAAAGATTTTACTTATTTATTTGACAGTCAGAGATCACAAGTAGGCAGAGAGGCAGACAGAGAAGAGGAAGCTGGCTCCCTGCTGAGCAGAGAGCCCGATGTGGGGCTTGATCCCAGGACCCTGGGATCATGACCTGAGCTGAAGGCAGAGGCTTTAACCCACTGAGCCACCCAGGCGCCCCGAAAAATTAGATTTTAAAACCAAAAGCTGTAACAAGAGATGAAGAAGATTACTCTATTATAATAAAAGGGTCTGTGCAACAAGACGATCTAACAATTGTAAATATTTATGCCCCCAAGTTAGGAGCACCCAAATATATAAAACTATAGTGAAGGAACTCATTGATATAATATAATAGTAGGATACTTTAATACCCCGCTTACGTCAATGGATAGATCATCTAAACAGAAAATCAACAAGGAAATAATGGCTCGGAATGACTCACTGGACCAGATGGACTTAACAGATAAATTCAGAACATTTCATCCTAAAGCAGCAGAATACACATTCCTTTCAAATCTAAGTGGGATATTCTCTAGAACAGATTACATTCTAGGTAACAAATCAGGCCTCAACAATTACAAAAAGATTGAGATCATACTGTGCATACTTTCTGACTACAGTGCTATGAAACTTGAAGTCAGCCACAAGAAAAAAAATTGGAAAGACCACAAATACACGGAGGTTAAAGACCATCCTAGTAAAGAATGAATGGATCAACTGGGAAGTTAAAGAAGAAATAAAAAAAAAAAACATGGAATAAAATGAAAATGAAAACACAAAATATTTGGAATGCAGTAAAAGCAATCACAAGAAGGAAGTATATAGCAAACAGGTCTACCTCAAGAAGTATGAAAAATCTCAAACATGCAACCTAACCTTACACCTAAAGGAGCTAGAAAAAGAACAACAAATAAAGCCTAAAGCCAGCAGAAGAAGACAAATAATAAATATTAGAGCAGAAATAAATGATATAGAAATAACAAATCCAGAACAGATGAATGAAACCAGAAGCTGGTTTTTTGAAAGAATTAATAAAACTAGCCAGCTTTATCAAAAAGGAAAGAGAAAGGACTAAAAAATAAAATAATGAATGAAAAAGGAGAGATCACAACCAACACCATACAAACAAACAAACAAAAGAAATACTATGAAAAATTATATGCCAACAAAGTGGGCAATCTGGAAGAAATGGATAAATTCCTAGAAACACATAAACTACCAAAATTGAAACAGGAAGACATAGAAAACTTGAACAGATTGATAACCAGCAAAGTAACTGAATCAATAATAAAAAATCACCCAACAAATAAAAATCCAGGGCCTGATGACTTCTCAGAGGAATTCTACCAAATATTTAAAGAAGAGTTAATATCTCTTCTTCTCCAATTATTCCAAAAAATAGAAATGGAAGGAAAAATTCCAAACTCATTCTATGAGGCCAGCATCACCTTGATTCTAAAACCAGACTGACTCCACTAAAAAAAGAGAATCATGGGTCAATATCTCTGATGAACAGGGATGCAAAAATTCTCAGCAAAATACTAGCAAATTGAATCTAATAGTACATTAAAAGAATCATTCACCACAGTCAAGCGAGATTTATTTCTGGGCTCCAAGGTGGCTCAATATTTGTAAATCTATCAACTTATACACCACATTAATAAAAGAAAGGATATGAACCATATGTTCTCAATAGATGTAGAAAAAAATTTGACAAAGTACAGCACCCACTCTTAGCAAAAACCCTCAACAAAGTAGGGATAAAGGGAACGTAACTCAACATCATAAAGGTCATATATGAAAAACCCACAGCTAATATCATCCTAAATGGGGAAAAGCTGAGAACTGTTCCCCCAAAGTCAGGAACAAGACAGAGATGTCCATCTCACCACTGTTATTTAACACAGTACTAGAACTCTTAGCCCCAGCACTCAGACAACAGAAAGACATAAAAGGCATCTAAATCAACAAGGAAGAAGTAAACTGTTACTATTTGCAGATGACATGATACACTATGTGGATAACCTGAAAGGCTCCATCAAAAAAATTGCTCTAACCGATATACAAATTCAGTAAAGTTGCAGGATATAAATCAGCATACAAAAATCTGTTGCATTTCTACACACCAGTAATGAAATAGCAGAAAGAGAAATCCGATCCCATTTACAACTGCACCAAAATGCATAAAATACCTAGGAATAAACCTAACCAAAGACCTAAAAGATCTGTACTCTGAAAACTATGGAACACTTATGAAAGAAATTAAAGTTGACATATAGAAATGAAAAGACAGTCCATGCTCATGGATTAGAAGAACAAATATTATTAAAATGTCTATACTACTCAAAGCAATCTACACATTTAATGTGATGCCTATCAAAACGCCACCAGCATTTTTCACAGAGCTGGAATCCTAAAATTTTAATGGAACAACCAAAGACCCCAAATAGCCAAAGCAATCTTGAAAAAGAAAAGAAAATCTGAGGTCTTCACAATCCCTGAACTTCTAGGTATATCACAAAGCTGTAGCAATCAAGACAGTATTGTACTCGCACAAAACCAGAAAGATAGATCAATGGAACAGGAACAGAAAACCCAGAAATGGACCCATAACTATATGGTCAGCTAATCTTTGACAAAGCAAGAAAGAATACCAAAGGAAAAAAGGACAGCCCCTTCAACAAATGGTGTTGGGGAAAGAGGACAGCAAATTCAGAAGAATGAAACGGGACCATTTTCTTACAAGAAATTCAAAATGGATGAACGACCTAAATGTGAGACGGAAACCATCGCAATCCTAGAGGAGAACACAGACAGCAACCTCTTTGACATTGGCTATTGCAGTTTCTTATTAGGTCTTTGGAAGCAAGGGAAACAAAAGGAAAAATGAACTCCTGGGACTTCATCAAGATAAATCTTCTGCACAGTGAAGGAAACAATTAACAAAACTAAAAGGTAACCTTTAAGATGGGAGATGATATTTGCAAATGACATATCTGATAAAAGGTTAATATCCAAAATCTATAAATAACTTAATAAAGTCAACACCCAAAAAAACAAATAATGCAGTCAAGAAATGGTTAGAGACAGGAATAGACATTTTTCCAAAGAAGGCATCCAGATGGCTAACAAACACATTAAAGAGATGCTCACCATCATCATTCATCAGGGAAATACAAAATTAAAATGAGATTCACCTCACACCTGTTAGAATGGCTAAAATTAACAACTCAGGAAACAACAGATGTTTCCCGCAAGGGCGCCGGGAAACGGGAACCCTCTTACAGTAATGGTGGGAATGAAGGCTGGTGCAGCCACTGCCTGGAACTTCTTCAAAAAGTTCAAATAGCACTACCCTAATTCAGCAATTGCACTACTAGGTATTTATCCAAAGGATACAAAAATACTCATTCAAAGGGAAACATGCACCCCAATGTTTACAGCAGCATTACCAACAATAGCCAGATTATAGAAAGATCCCAAATGTCCATCGACTGATGAACGGATAAAGATGTGGTGTACTGGGGCGCCTGGGTGGCCCAGTGGGTTAAAGCCTCTGCCTTTGGCTCAGGTCATGATCCCAGGGTCCCCGGGTTGAGCCCTGCATCGGACTCTCTGCTCAGCACGGAGCCTTCTTCTTCCTCTCTACCTACCTCTCTGCCTACTTGTGATCCCTGTCAAATAAGTAAAATCTTAAAAGAAGAGAAGATGTGGTGTATATATACAATGGAATATTCCCCAGCCCTACAAAAGAATACGCTCTTACCAACGGCGGTGACATGGATGGCACTAGAGTCTATAACGCTCAAGGGAAGTCAGTCAGTCAGAGACAGGAGTGAAATCATACGTGGAATTTAAGAAACAAAACAGACATATGTAGGGACAGAAAAGGAGGGAGGCAAATAATAAAAACAAATAATAAAACAGATCCTTAACTAGAGCGCTGAGGATTGCTGGGGAGGAGGTGGGTGGTTCGGTGCGTCCCCGGCGTTCAGGAGGGCACTTGAGATGATCGCTGGTCTTTGTGCACAAGTGTCCAATGACTAAATTCTGCTCCTGAAACGAATATGACTGGAACGTGAATAAAAACTTGAAACAAACACAAAAGAACGAACAGTATAAAGCCTTGGTGGTCCCCGCAAGGGCTTCGGCTTTGGTTAGGAGACGTGGGGAGCCTCCGGAAGGCTTCGACAGGAGGCGTTCCCAGCTCAGCCAGGTCCAGCTGGTTGCTGGGCTGACCGAGCAGCCAACCGTGGAGGCCCAGGCGGGACCAAGAGAGCATTTAGGAGGCTTGTTTCGGCACTTCGGGCAGCGCTGACTCGGGCTCTCCAGCCAGTCTGGTGGAAGCAGGAGAGGCGGCTGCACTTTGTATTTGCGAGCTGCAAGATGGACAGACTGTGAGTGTGAAAAAAAGAATCATCAGAGATGACCTCACAGGAATGGACCTGCGCAACGGCTGGAACGAAGCTGCTGGGATGGGGAAGGGTCCAGCTTGAGCGAGCCGGGGGTGAGCAGCGACCGGACTTGGCTCTGGAGCCACCCGGCGGCCGCTGAGCACCGTCCGCCCGGTTCCCCAAGGCAAGAACAGGAAAACTCCCGCTCCCAGCGTGCCCCGCGCGCCGGCCCGCGCTCGGGGGCGGGGCCTGCGCGCGCGTGCGCGGAGGCGGAACGGCTGGCGGGTGCGGCGAGGCGGCCCCTTCGAGCGCGGTAGTTTGTTCCGTGAGGAGAGTGAGGACGCTTAGGCGCTCTCGGCCACCTTCCCTTCCCGGGTAAGAGCGGCAGCGGTGGTGGATGCCGCCGGCAGGTGGGGGCGGCATCCGGGGGAGGGTGCTGGCGCGCCTGGGGGCCCCACCTGACACCTTCCGAGCTCGCGGCCGTCGCCCCTCGGGGGGTATTGGTCGCCTCCGTGAGGCGGTCGGTCGGTGTGAGCTCGGTGCCCGCGGGCCCGGCCGCCGGGATTTCGCCCGCCCGGCGGATGGGGAGGCGGGAGTGAGGGGGCGCGGCGGGCGGGGAGCGGCGAACTGCGGGGAGCCGTGAGGGGTCGCGCGGAGCCCGGGGCACGGCCACCCAGCCCCGCGCACGCGCGCCAGTGGAGCGAACGCGGGGAGCCGCCGGTGCCTTCGAGTCGCGCACTCTGGGGGACTCCGCTCCGAATTCGGCCGTGCGACCGCTCGCTGTCTGTCGCGGACGCGGCCGGGTCCTCAGCCGCCGGGAGACTTGAACTCTTAGCGCTTTTGTTTGCCCGCGACGTGCAGCGTGCGGCTGTGGGTCCGACCGGCCGTGGCCACGCGGGTTTCTGGTGGAAGGTGCGGTGCTGGTGGCGCGTCGGTCCTGCGGCGGGAGCTGCGATCGCTCGTGGCACGCTGGGCTCGAGGCGTCGTCGTGCGGGTCCCCCTGGAGGCCTCGCGATGCGGGGACACTGCCAAGGGAAGGGACTAGCGGCCCGTCGGCGCCGTGTCTCCGCGGCTCCGGGTTTGCAGAGCCGGACTCTGGGTCGAGACCGGGTTGCGGTGCGGTGCGGTCCTGCTGGGAGCTGTAGTGAGGACCGCGACACGTGCGCCCGTCACGGGGAACAGACTGTTCCTGGCGAAAGCTGGGAGTAGAGGTCTTTCTGGACCGCCCCTCCCCCAACCCCCCCCCCCCCCCACACACACACGCAAACCCAAGTTTCCGAGGAGAAGTAGAGCATTCTGGGCCAAGATAGTGGGTTGAATACGTGTATCTGCTGTTACTCCCTCCGGAAGTCTCACCCAACTTACAGTAAAGAGGATTTTTAAGAGACGCGAATCCAGGTGATGGAGAGAACGGGAAAGCAAACAGCAGGAGTAAAACACTGGGGCCTGGAAAGCAAGTGTTCTCCGCAGAGCTTTAGCTTAATTCTAAACCTGCAGCAAGAAGGACTGTTGAACGAGTCTCCGAACCACACCGACACGGGCAGCTCCGGGCACCTTGGGAACTGGCCGTGAAGGGAACGGTGTTGGGGGTGGAGCTAGGGCTTAAGTAAAGCTAACTTCGGGGAGATCTGTTCCACAGGCAGTGGGATATCTCCATCTCCTTCCCCGTTTCACGCTCTCGGGTGACCGCCTTTCTCCCATTAGAAGGCAGGAGGCTATTCTCTTGAGAACATAGAACAGGATCTTTGAACCAGGGGACCCCAGGCACACTTAATTATGGGGCTACATTTATGAAAGCAGGGACACTGAAGGCTGGGGTACTGTATCCTCCTCCTCCCACTCAAATCTCAGAAGTGTTGTAGCTAGACTAATTCCCCTCATGTTCAAATCAGCATTTTTCTGCACACACATACACATGTATGGAAGGCCGGTAAGTTGGTCACAGTGGTTGCTTCTGGGAAAGGAAAGAACTGGGCGGCTGGGGGAGAAGGATGTGAGGAGACTTACCTATTTGCATTTTTGTTCTTTTAAAATTTTGTTCCATATGCAAATACATTGCCTATTCAAAAATTAAATGTATTCCTTAAAAAATAGAATTTCAAATGAATACATCATTTGATACAGCAATTCCTCTTCCATGAATTTATTATATGGGTTTGTCTACACATAAGAAAATAAGTACATGCCATTCATTGCAATAGTTTAGCAAAATATTGGAAATCATCTCAGTGTTCGTTAATAGATAATGGTTGGTGAAATAAATTATGTAAGACCCTTCCTTGGAATATTCTGCAGCCGTAAAATACAATGAAAGAAACTCATTGTATAAAAAAAAAAAGTAAACACAAAATGTATTTTAAATGGTAGGGGATTCAGAAAAACACGAGTTTATTTTGAAAAAAGGAGGGGTATGTGTGTATATATGTATAAAATATCTGGAAGTACCTGTAAGAAGCAGGTAATACTAGCTGACTTTGGAGAAGGGATCTGGGTAATGAGTCAAAAATGGAGTGAGGGAGGCTTTTCACTGTATATTTTTGGCATCTTTGAACTTTGAACCCTCTTATTGTTACCCAGTGAATGAATAAGTAAATGTTAAGAGGTAAAAATAGATGAATAATGGAGATCTTGATGTTGGTAAGATCCTGAACAATAAAAGATTTCTCAAAACAAGAAAGAATGCTGCATAACAATCCCAAAATCTCAGTGGCTTACATTTCATGCTCTTCGTTCTTCAGTGGCTTAGATCTTGGCTGGATTAGGCTGGACTCCAGACTTTAGTTCTGGGTTCGTATCTGCAGCATGTATCTTCGATCTGGGACCCAGACTAAAAAAGCAGAAATACCTGGAACATGCTTTTCTGATGGCTGAAGGTGGGACTTCAAGGGAGGCTTCTTGAAATTTGCCATGTTTTCTGCTCAGAAGTGACACATCGAAACCTTTACGTATATTCCATTATTTAAAGCAATGTCACAGAGTCAAGTCCCAAATCAGTGGGGTAGAAATGTATGTACACTCTGTCTACTGGGAGGCTCTGCAAAGGCACCTAACAGAGAATGTGGATATATACTTCTGTTGTGGGGTAAGAGGAGTTGGACAGAGAATGTTGGAAAGATGATGAAAGAAATGGGTTAATAGAAAGCTACTGTGAAATTAAATTGAAGATAGTTGGTTGAGAATAAAGATGCTTAGGAAAAAAGATATGCATAATATATGCCAAGATACAACATTTTACTCCGATATGAATTTTCTTAAGGTTTCCATGTCAAGGTATCATATTGGCTTTTCTTATGTAACATCTGCCATCCCCACAACTGGCCCTGCAACCCAATTCTGAGTACCATGGTTTTAGAAAGCTTGAAAATAATTAATGAAATAATGCACCTGTAAAGGCACCAGTTCTTAGAGAAGTAGTTCTAAATGTGTTTATTTCAGCTACTGAATGTGTTCATTCATAGTTCTATATGTCATATCCATGTCTGCAACCCACCTTTCACGACAGAATCTTCTTTTCAGGGAGATGTCCTTTGCTTCTCAGATGTAATGCACTTTAAGTTTGTTATTCAACAGTGAAAATGAGTCATACAGAGGTAATACATATTTTCGTACGTTCTGCATCTTCAGGGTTCCTTTTTTTTTTTTAAGTCATGTGGCTCCAGAGTAATTTTCTTATTTTCAGCTTGTACAGTGAGAGACAGTATAGCATTAGTGGTTAAAAGGAAGGACTTTTAGAGCAAACTGCCTAAGTTTGAATCCTAGCTAGTGGCTGTATAACTTTGGGCACAAAGTTACTTAACCTGGTGTGGCTCTGTTTTCTCATCTGTAAAAAGGAGGTGATGATAGTACTTCATAGAATTATTAGGAAGGTTAAATAAGTTAATACATATAAAGCACTTAAAATAGTACCTGACACACAATAAATAAATACTTAAATACTAGCTATTGTTAATATTGCTTTTTATTTAGTGGCCATGTGAGTCATGGTTCTCACAGAACAAACATAGTTATTTAGTTGTCTGAATAGGCAAGGAAGTAATTTTTGATCCCTTTATTCTCTTGAATTCCAGGTTAAATTAAAAATACCTTTTGGAAATAAATTACTAGATGCCGTTTGTTTGGTACCTAACAAGAGCTTAACATATGGAATAATACTTACACATGGAGCGTCAGGAGATATGAACCTTCCTCATTTGATGTCACTGGCATCCCATCTTGCATCTCATGGGTTTTTTTGCCTGAGATTTACCTGTAAAGGCCTTAATATTGTACATAGAATTAAGGCATATAAATCAGTTTTGGTAAGAAAATTTCTTTATATTTACTTATAACAGAATTTTGTTTTAAAATTCTTAATACATTTAAGACAAATTCTATTGGCAGTTGTTAGATTTATTTAAAAAGCTTTTAATGAATATTCTTAGAAACTCAATAGTACATGACGGCTGTATAGTAGTCAGATTTTTCTTTTTTGCTCTTAGTTTCCATGGAGATGAGTGCTCCCATAATAAATGTTCTTTCATGGTACTACTAAGGAAATTATTTATGATGTAATTTTCTTAGTGGAATTATTTAACTTCAGAATACAGTTCTGGATATTTGCCTACTATACTATGAATGTATAAGTATAGCATTTTGAAGCTGTAAAATCCCTGGATAACACAAATTTGAAATTTTTAAAATCCAGATTATTTCAAACTTGCTAAGTTTTTCAGGGCTTTAAATTAGATTTTAGTACTATTCTATATTAGTTGGAAGATTTTACTGGCTTTGTTTTTAATGTAATTCTTTAAAAATAATTTAATACTTTTTTTGAGACAGGGAAAGTGATTTTTTTTTCTCATTTATTTGCCTGTATTTACCCAGCTATGATTTGGTAGTGATAGTATGATCAGAAGAGCAAAGAACTGGTTACCTCTCTCAAGAAGAATCCCTTGAGATTTTATGGTTGTCTTTGCAAACAGAATTTTATACATTTCACTAATGATGAGAAATATATGTTGGTTTTTCCAGTGGTGTATTTTGTAGGAGAAGAACTGATAATTTTTTGGTTGGTTTTTCTAGAATTACCTAAAGACCTCAGGAGAATACAAACTGGCAGGTGTTTTCCTTGGTGGTAAGTTGCAATACTTGCTTTTTAAATCTACTTATATTAATATAGGAACAGGTGATCACCAATTAAAATTAATTGGTGATAGTAAGCTAATTTAAGGATTTTTTTGTTTTGCTAATTCACTTTCTTTTATAATATCAAGGCACTTTATTTATTTAAAGCAAATTTAAACCTCATACATACATTTGGAACCCAAAGATCGTTCCTTTTATTTATATCCCTGAGTCACTGTCTCTCAAATGATTCTTTGGTCCTTACCTCAAGTATTCTTCAGAAAACCTTTTTCTGACTTGGGATCAATTTTTAGCATTTCATGAAGTTACAGATGTCCATTGTGGATATTAAAACTTGTTAATTGCCACCTTTTGGAGTTAAGTGATAGAGTGATGAATGAACAGTAAATGAAATCTTACTTGCCATATTAACACCACTTCTATATATGAATGTTTGTATTTCAAACTGAACTTAATTTTAATTGATTTTTAGGTCGTTCAATGGGCTCAAGAGCAGCTGCTTCTGTAATATGCCATATTGAGCCAGATGATGCTGATGATTTTGTTCGAGGTCTCATTTGTATTTCTTACCCACTGCACCATCCAAAGCAGCAACATAAACTTAGAGATGAAGATCTCTATCGTATAAAAGATCCTGTATTGTTTGTGTCAGGCTCAGCGGATGAAATGTGTGAAAAGGTGAATTATAGCTTGATGTTTGCATAAATGAGAGAGTGAATGAAAGACACTGTCTTGGGAACAAGATATTATCTGCAACTTTCAATCTCTTTAAAAGGTGCTGATTGGACTAATGCTAGTTTTGTGACTTAGTTACCTGTTACTTCAGAAAACTGAAAAATACAAGCATACTGACAGAATTCATCTCCTTGGACAGAGTTGCTAAACGGATTGACTCTTATTTGGGAATAAAAAGATTAATATCTGAATCTTGTGATTTGGGGATTTATACTAGGCTGTACATTTGGTTTATCATTTCAACATTTAGGCGGATTCTTCAGTTTGTTATAAAATTGACTTGAGACAGAGTAACTTAAACATGTTACTATAGATGGTCTAATGGATGCTTGGTCTATTCTATGATATTGCTGTATTTGAGAGATGTGGACTGCCACTTCTGCGGACATTTCTTTGCATAGTCCATTGCCTTGAATGTAGTCTATAGAGTAGATATTAATGAATATTAGTGAATGGATGCCAGTATAGGTGGTGCAGGGAGAGAGAGGGTCTTTATTAAACCCTGAAAGAGCATTAGTCTAGCATCCTTTTCTTTTTTTCCTTTAGAACTTGTTGGAGAAAGTGGCGCAGAAAATGCAAGCTCCCAATAAAATCCACTGGATTGAGAAGGCAAATCATTCCATGGCAGTGAAAGGACGATCAACAAATGATGTTTTCAAAGAAATAAATACACAGATTTTGTTTTGGATCCAGGAAATCACTGAAATGGACAAGAGATAATTGTATCTAGCTACAAACTACATTATTTTTAATACAAATACAGTTCATTTGATAAAGAACAGCATACCTCTCAGAATTTTGAGATATTTCAGATGAAGTTAATGTTCTTTAATGTTTCCCCCATTTTTAAAACACATTTCAATTGTGAAATTAATGTCCTTTATAAACTGTCTTTTGAAAGCACTGTTATAGTTGTATAAAGATGATGTACAAATATTGAAGTGGTCTAAATATAATTTATTTTCATTAATATAGTTAAGTTTTGAAAAAAAAATTAAACATTTGAATTTTGTTACAATGGAACTTTTGTCTTATTTGCTATGCAACTGAGAAAGTACTCTAATTTTGCAGAGTAGTGTCTTTAAAAAAGGAAAACAACTGTTTATTATGGTAAATTCAGTGTTATATAGAATGTATGCAATCATTCACCTAATCTTTTAATCTCAAGGGATAGGAAGGAAGATACATTTTCAAATTTGGGGACTCTGAACATTAGTTTTGGAATGAAGTAACTTCATTCAAGAAATGTTTCTTGAAGGCTTGTTACAGGCAAAGCCTGATTAGGTTTGTGGAGATAAGTAAATACTTAACAGCTTAAATGTAATGGAGGAACTTGATATCTAGACCTCTCTCTCTGATTAAGGGGAGAATGAAATAAGGCCTAAATAGTGGGATTAACATCTGTGCTGTATCTAGGTGGAGTTAAGGTACCTAATTTTGGCCTGGAAAGTTCAGTTAATACTTGGACTGGACGTTGGTGGTGTTGAGTTACATATTAAAAGCATAGTGTCTGTATTTCCTACAAAGGACACAGAATGTGATGGGGCTGATCTATATGTTTGTAGGAAAGGGTAGTTTTCTATAGTAAGATATTAACTCTTTTTCCTGGCTTCTGTACTGCTTTATTATTAGGCCCTACAGAGAACCTCAGGGTGGCCCAAGCCATGCAGGTTTTTGAGGTCTCTCATTCTTCCTTCTCTGATAGAGTCCATGGATTTTAATTATTTGTTAATTTTTTCTAAGTAGTGCATAAAGAACAGAAGCCTAGATAACAATGTCTAAATTGTTTTATATTATAGAATGAAACTATGAAATCAAATTTTCTGTATAACTTAGTATATAATAGTTACTTTTTAACTAAATTTCTCAAATGAGGCCTAACATTTAAAAATAGTATATATTTAATCATTGATTAGCATTCAGAACTTTAAAACAGTACTGTTGTCAAAATATAAACATGTTAAAAACATCCAGAGCTGACAAATAGAATAATGGTGTATAAACTAATATAAATCAATTGGGAAATACTAATACCATAAATCAGAAGTAAAACTAATGGGAAAGTGGAAAGGAAAACTTACTATAGAGCAGACTAATACAGAAGTACAATGAAAAAATAGATTTAAAAGATTATTAACCAGGTTATATAGTTATTATAGTCCAGTTTGCAAATTAAAGTATAGGCATGATATAGATGACCAAAGATACTAAATCAAATATAGAGATAATATAGAGGTTTAAAGTTGATTATTTAAAATAGTTATTTTATTTATTTATTTTTTAAAAGATTTTATTTATTTATTTTACAGAGAGAGATCACAGTAGGCAGAGAGGCAGGCAGAGAGAGAGGAGGAAGCAGGCTCCCTGCTGAGCAGAGAGCCCGATGCGATGCGGGACTGGATCCCAGGACCCTGAGATCATGACCTGAGCCGAAGGCAGCAGCTTAACCCACTGAGCCACCCAGGCGCCCCTAAATAGTTATTTTAAAAGTTATTTTAAATCAACTTTAAAGAGGTTTAAAGTTGATTATTTTCCCTGAGGGGCCTGTAGGAAACTTCCTGATTGATGAAAGGGCTTGTCATTTGAGACCTGTGTATCTAGTCAGGGATGGGGAACATAGAACTCCTAGAGAGATATGAGTGAGCTGGGTAAGGCTGAAATAAACATTTGTGAAAAGGTCCCAGCTGCTTTCACAGATTTCCACATCTTGCAGGGAAAATGTGCAGCCCCTTCGAGTTTGAGATTATGGTCAAAGAGTTGTCCTGGCACCTCTTCTGGTAGGCACCCCTGATTAATGGCACAACCATTACCTAGACCAATAGTTCCCAACTAGTGATTTTGCCCCCTGAGGGACATTTGACAGTCTCTGGAAACTTGGTCAGCACAATGGGGTAGCAGTGCTACTAGCATCTGATAGGAGGAGGAAAGGGATGCTGCTAACAGTTACAATGCACAGGACCACCAGACGTAAAGAAGTATCGGATCCAAAAATGTCAGTAGTGTCCAAAATCTTGTCCAGGACAAACTTTACCTGTGGGGATACCTTGAAATCCTTTCTCCCTCACCATTAGCTTTTCTACCCCCTTCCCAAACCATTTGCTTCCTTTTAGTTGTCAAACACTGTGTTTTCAGTCTCAAAGTCTGATTTTATCCCCTCTTCTGTTTACACTGTAATCACTCTTATGTAGGCCTTTATCGATTCTCATCTGCATAATTACAGTAACCTAACTGATCTTCCTCTTTTGTGGTGGTCTTGCTTCAACAAACCAGTTCATACCTTCAATCAAAAGCTGTTGATGGATCTCTAAAAGTGGCTATTAAGGCCAAAGTCTTGAGTTCAAGGCTGTACACAACAGGCACTACCAACTTTTTAGCACATTTCCCCATACTCTGAATGTGTACAGCACAGTGACTCCAGTTAACCTGGACTGTCCAAGTTTTGGAACAAAGTGTTTCTGTGTCCTCTTCCTGAAACTTTCCTGTTAGTCTTTGTCACCAAATCTTCCTCATCCGTTAAGACCCTTAAATTCTTTTCCTCTTTACAGCTTTTTTTTGAGTTGCCACAACCAAGTATCCCTTCTTGGAATACATATAGTATCTTTTTTTTTTTTTTAAAGATTTTTTTATTTATTTGTCAGAGAGAGAGAGAGCGTGAACACAGGCAGACAGAATGGCAGGCAGAGGCAGAGGGAGAAGCAGACTCCCTGCTGAGCAAGGAGCCCGATGTGGGACTCGATCCCAGGACGCTGGGATCATGACCTGAGCCGAAGGCAGCTGCTTAACCAACTGAGCCACCCAGGCGTCCCTACATATAGTATCTTACTTCCTTTGTAGTTAATCACACTCTGCCTTCTTAAATACTATTATTGCCATATTTGTGCCATATCACATGTTAAATACTCCATGTCAGGGAATGGTTTTTACTGATCTTTGTATCCACAGAGCACTTTTTAATTAGTTGTGTTGAACCAAGATACTCAGAGGGAGAATTTTTAACCATTATGAGCAATCCTTGCTTTTTTGTTGCTATTTTATACACATATTATTGGGACTTTTTCCCCGATACATAAAAAAAAATGCCTAGTTCACAATGTCCAAATAGTATAAAGAATGTAGCATTCGTAGATATAATTGGTCTTAAAAAGCGAAACAATCTTTTGGTGTATTCTCTTACAGTGTCTATATTACTGTTAGTGATGGGGTTTCTCTGGTGTTCATTATTTTATTTTTATATATATTTTAAATTTTTTTCTTAGATTTTACCCATTTATTTGTCAGAAAACTAGCAGGCACAAAGAGGGAGAGCAACAGGCAGAGGGAGAAGCAGTCTCCTTGCTGAGCAAGAAATCTGATGCAGGACCTAGTCGCAGGACCCCGGGACCATGGCGCAAACTGAAAGCAGACACTTAACTAACGGAGCCATTCAGCCTTCCCTGTTTTATTTATTTATTTTATATATATATATATTTTATATATATATATTTTTTTATTATATTATATATATTATATATATATATATTTATTTCTAAGAATAAATGCAGCTTAGCACTTTTGCACAACTTACTTGAGATTGACATGAGAGGAGGTTTCTGGGATAAAGAACAGAGGTGTCTACGCTGAGAACTAGGTGACTGTACCTTTTTAGTAGACAAGTGCATAGGTAACAAACATGACAAAGCCCTAAAGAAAGATATGCTTTTCTTGCCCATCGGCAGGAGTGGTACACAGAAGTTCCACTTCAGTTCTTACAGAGCTGGTCTGTGGTATGCAAATCAGGAATTCAGTGCCATAAAGCTCTGAAAGGTCTAAGGAACTGTAAAGTGTTAAAATATATTGAATACAGTAGTTAACATTAAATGAATTAGAGAACGCCTGCTATCAGGCAAGAGAAATGGAGTATTTTGCCAGCTGCATTAAATTCTATAGAAAAATCCAGCAGTATAAAATCACCCTGATTGTGTAGGTGGGTTGGGGGGTTGGAGAGGAGGGTGTACTTTATCCTACAAAAATCCAGAGGAATTGAAGTTTCTTCAAGAGCTAAGGAGTGCCTGCCCTGCATTCTGGAGAGCTATCCTTTTTTTTTTTTAAGATTTTATTTATTTGACAGACAGAGATCACAAGTAGGCAGAGAGGCAGGCAGAGAGAGAGAGGGAAGCAGGCTCCCTGCTGAGCAGAGAACCCAATGTGGGGCTCGATCCCAGGACCCTGGGATCATGACCTGAGCCGAAGGCAGAGGCCCTAACCCACTGAGCCACCCAGGTGCCTCTGGAGAGCTATCCTTTACAAAGGCAAACCCCAAGATCGTAGTTAAACCTAAGTAAAGATTGTAAATACCTGTAGGCTATGGTCTGGTAGACTGGAAGACTATAAACCGATGCTTAGGCTGTGTCACTGAGCTCATTATTTCCAATAGTCCAAGAAGGTAAGAGCTCAATAAATCTTCCTTTCACTCAGTTATATATAATATGACAGAAGAGACCTGAAGAGTTAACTCTGTTGTAAAGAATAACTTCTTTCCTCAACCTAACTGGAATGAATAAAGACAAAGAGAGAATTAATATTCAAAGAGAAAGTACTCTAAATCCAAGGTAGTATTAACACTTTTTTTTTTTTAATAGTCTAGAGTGTCTTGTGTTTGCTCCATAAACTTTTACACCTACTCTCTAGACTTGGAGGGAAAGTGAGCAGTACTTAAAGCTGGCTCAGCTCCATGCTAATTTGGACATTAAGAAGCCTCAGAAGTAGCTGTTCCTTGGAATCACCAGAGACAGGGCAAAAAGGGAATTCATCCGGAGACTATTCCAAAATCTAACCTGGGTTTTTAGCATAACAGCAGGTTCTTAAGGAACATTGCTAACAGACTCCTCTAGCAAAAAGAAGAAAATGAGACATTCTATTAAAAAAAAATCAGGCTGGCCTATAAGAGAAAAACTATCATATGTCCTATGTCCTACATAGTAACAATGAGACATACCAAAAAATTATTTGGTATTTATCTGAAACTCAAACTGGAGCATTTCGTTTCATTTTTTATTTTTTTTTAGCTAAACCTGGCAAAACTATATCTTTCCCTTATCACAGGCATAAAATACAGTATTTCTGGTGGTTATGTCTAATTCAAATTTGTTCTACATTTTTTTGAATTCCAGGGTAGTAATAATCCAACTGGCTAAGGGATTGTTGATAGAATTATGTTTTCTTTTTGTGAAATTAATAAAGGATTTAAAATTTTTAAATGAAAAAAAAACTACTAAAGCAGCATACATGTCTCATCAATGAACTTCCATTATTGCTAAAGTAAGTTGACATGAGCTCAGTCGAATACCCACTATGACACGTGGTATTACTCAGGCCCAGAGCAGGCTCTGCTTTACTCCCTTTACTCAGGCCCAGAGCAGGCCCTGCTGCACTTGACCAAGACACTAAGCAGCACCAAATTTTTTTTCTGGCAGAGCATTGCATGTGGCTATGAAATGGGCATACCACCTTTTTGTGTTTTGGGGCATCTGAAATCGTAAACTTAAGAATGAAACATCAGTCTATCTCATATATTATATTAAAATGGCAAAGCAATTTTATTTCTTTAAAAAAGCAGGGCAGAATTGGCTGGAAGATAATACATTTTGGACATTGTGGGAACTTTTGGAGTCCTGGACTCAAAATGATTGGGTGGCAATCTTTTTCATAATTTTCCTAGGGATTATTTTTGAGATCATACTCATAAAGATTTGTTCATCCTTTAATAAGAAGCCTACACTTCCAGAAAAGGGTAGTTCAAGTGCCCAGAAGGTAAGAACAGATGGTTGATTTCTTTCTTTCCTATTTTTCAAAATCATACATAAGAATATCTTACTGAATTATAGAACTCTGGTATTTGGATTCCTCCTCTAATATTTGTTATTAATTTCCCTTGAAATAGAAGGAAGACAGTTGCCTGGAAAGCACGAAATTTGGTATGTTATAAATTTCATACTTTAATATAAAACTTGCTCAACCTGAGCCTCTCCTATTGGTGCTCTGACTTTTTTTTTTCATTCCCTCTTATCTCTAGATAACTGTCCAACTTCTTCATCTTCTGAGGAAAGGTAAGTGGTATATTTTGAATTTAAGTGAAACAGATTGGTTTTGTGCTATGCAAAATTGCGTTTACATCTGAATTACAGAAAAGTATTTTCCCATATGTATAGAGGACCGCAGGTACTTGATATCGTAATTCAACTTAACATTGATTTTTATTTTTTCATTTTTTAAAAATATAAATTTATTTAGCCAACATACAGATGTAGAGTTCAGTTAATCATCACTTGCATCTAACATTGATTTTAATGGTTGCTCTGTTCCAATCTGTATTAATGGCTTTTCATGTACTATTGAAATTCTCCTTCTAAGTGGGTAGTATTATTACTGTTTTTACAAATGAGGAAAGTTTAATGAGGTTTAGTAACTTACTTCCCTATCCAACCTTTCTCTCCAGTACCTACTGTGAACCAAGTAAACTCTAGGTACTGCAAGAGTGACTTTCTGGGGGCGCCTGGGTGGCTCAGTGGGTTAAGCCGCTGCTTTCGGCTCAGGTCATGATCTCAGGGTCCTGGGATCGAGTCCCGCATCGGGCTCTCTGCTCGGCAGGGAGCCTGCTTCCCTCTCTTTCTCTCTCCGCCTGCCTCTCCATCTACTTGTGATTTCTCTCTGTCAAATAAATAAAAATAATAATAATAAAAAAAAAAAAAAAAAAAAAAAAAAAGAGTGACTTTCTGTCTATAGAGTCAGAATCCATCAGCATCCCGAAGATACACTAGTGCAAGGGATTAAATATGACATCACTACTCTTGTTGCATTAATATTTTAATTGCTCGTATCAAAATCTATTCAACAATCATTAGATATCTACTCTACAGTGGACATTGTGTTTGGTACGGGGATACAAACAATAAGACAGTCTCTGTTCTCTAGAAGCTTATATGCTTGTGGAGGGGATTCATGCATAAAGGATGATTGCCTTGCAGTCTGCTAACGCAGTGACAGAAGCATTAGGAAAACATTTAGGAGATAACTAAGCCAGCACAGGGTGTTAGAGATGCCTTCATGAAGAAGCTTATGCTGAGGTGAATTTTAAAGGATGCATGAAAATTAGAAAAAGACAGCAGGTTAGGAGAATAAGGAGGGTGTCCCAGGACACGAGTAGAGGCAAGTAAATAAGAAACAGCAGGGTATGTGCAATAAATTGTGACTACCTATTAGGGAAGAGATAGGGCTCCTATGGTGGGCAGCATATTATAGTGAAAAAACACAAATTTTAATTTAAAAAAGTCTAGGTTTATGTCATAGTTCTGCCTTTTAATGACATTATAGCCCTAGGCTTAAACTCACCAGCCTGAACTCCATTTCCTTACTTTCAAAATAGCAGTTAGAAGAATTATCTCTTAGAAAATCATGAAGATTAGCTAAAATGATATCTGTAACAAAGCAAGAATACGTTACCCTCGTACCAGAATTATTTTTGAGGGCAGAACCATATTTGGGAGAGCATCTTAGATTATTTTGAAGTGAACCTGCTTGAATATTGAGGGAAGCCCAGGCATCACGCTGGTCAAAGTGGACTGCATCAGACTGCGTGATTCTGTCTTGCTTATGAGGTGGGAGAGAAGAGAAAGGTGGAGGATGGGCAGAGGGGAGGGAGGAGCAGGGGAAGAGACCCGAGGCTTCGTACTGAAAGGCATCACGGACATCAAAGGATGCGACCACCACACACTATCTGATATCAGGGAGAGTCTTGCTGGTCAGGTGTGGTCTCAGTGAGCAAAGCAAACTGCTCCTGTGCATCGATCCACTTTCGGGGAATGGTTTGTTTCAGGGTTGACATCAGCCTTAGAGGTGTCTTGGGAAAGCCTGCCACCATTGTATGACTTTCAAAGCTTGGAGCTGTCATTGGTTGGTCTCAGAAGGGTGTTTCCTCAAGGGTGCTATCATTGATGAAAATGTTTAAAAACGGAATTGGTTTTTATTTGTTACCATGACCTTAAGACTATACTGACTGTATTCCACTGAGTGGTTTAACAGATCTACAGTTATTTCTGATGTGTCCTTGTTACCATGGCTGTAGAACTGTCAGTCTTTTCCCAGGAGTGCAGGGACTTCTTTTTAAATTTTCCAAGGCCCGGGCACCTGGGTGGCTCAGTGGTTGTCTGCCCTTGGCTCAGGTCATGATCTTGGGGTCCTGGGATCAAGCCCCACATTGGGCTCCCTGCTCAGCAGGGAGTCTGCTTCTCCCTCTCCCTCTGCCTCTTCCCCTGCTTATGCACATGCGCACTGTCTGTCAAATAAATAAATAAAATCTTAAAAAAAAAAAATTTCCACAACCAGTTGAGGTTGCTGTGAGAGGCCAAAGGACATTGCAAAAATGGGGAAACACAACCAGTGTTTAAGTGGGTATTATTTGTATTGCTGTAACCAACTCCCCTCCATTTCCGCCTTCAGTCCTGAGCCACTGCTATGGATGTTTTGTGTATATGGATTTCCCCCCCCCTTACTGAACTAAAAGAAAAGGTTGGGTTGTATGTCTGGGTCAGCTTGTTGTGGATGAAAGTTCGTAATCAGAAACCTACAGTGAAGAGCGGTCACTCAACAAATATTTACCAATGTGCCAGGCATTACTGTATGCCCTTGAGATATATTAGTGAACTAAAAAAAACAATGATTCCTGCCTTAAGGTTTAGTTGGAAGAAAGTCTGATAATAAAACACAATAGGATAAATAAAGAAATAATGTGACAAAACATGATAGGATTTATGGTAAAGCAAAAGATAGAATAAGGTAAGAGGAATGAAGTGCCAGAAGTAGGGGAGGAGAGGTAGGTTGTAACATATATGGTGGGTTTTCACTAAAGCCTTGAAGGGATATGGGAGTTAAGCAAACAGTTAAGGTAGAAGAAGATTCCAGATAGTGGGACCAACTAAATCAAAAGACCCTAAGGGTGGGGGGGTGCCGAGTGTTTTAGATACCATAAGAAGGCCAGTGTGGCTGGTGCAGGGAGTGGGGGGCTGACGTATAGAGGATGGGGTCCGAGAAGTAATCGGTGACCAGATCATGGTTGGGTCTCTTAGGCCATGTTAAGGACAATAGCTTTTACTCTAAGTGACAATGGAGAATCATTATAGAGTTTTGCATAGGGAAGTGATTTTTTTTTTTATTAACATACAATGTATTATTAGTCTCAGGGGTACAGGTCTGTGAATTGTCAGGCTTACACACTTCACAGCACTCACCATAGCACATACCCTCCCCAATGTCTATAACCCCACCCCCCTCTCCCTCCCCTCTCCCCTGGCAACCCTCAACTTGTTTTGTGAGATTAAGAGTCTGTTATGGTTTGTCTCCCTCCCGATCCCATCTTGTTTCATTTTTTCCTTCCCTGCCCCCCAACCCCCCAACATTGCCTTTCAGATTCCTCATATCTGGGAGATCATATGATAATTGTCTTTCTTTGATTGACTTCTTTTGCTCACCATAATACCCTGTAGTTCCATCCACATTGTTGCAAATGGTAAGATTTCATTTCTTTTTAAGGCTGCATAGTATTCCATGGTATATATGTATACCACATCTTCTTTATCCATTCATCTGGTGATGGACATCTGGGTTCTGGGAAGTGATATTTTTAAAGGACTATTCTGCCTGCTGTGTTGAGAGTAGACTATATTTGCTCAAGGGCCTACGCAGATGGCAGGCTATTCCGAGTAACCCAAAGTGAGAGAGAAATGTGAATGACAGCAGGGTGGTAGCAGCAGAGGTGGTGAGACGTGGTTGGTTTCCAGACATACTTAGAAAAGGAGAGCCGACAGGGTGTGGATGGCAGAAGTGAGTCCTAGGAGTTTTGGCCTGAGCAGGTAGAAAGTGCAGCTGTTGTCAACCCAGATAAGGAAACAGTGGGTGAGGCAGATTTTGATGGGGAGATCAGGAATATTGTTTCCTATTTGTTGAATTAGGGGTATTGATTTGATATCTAATAGAGGTAGTGAATAATTGGTTTGGGAAAGGTGTCTGGTAGAGGCAATAAGTTTGGGGGCTGTTGGCTTATGGACAATATTAAAAGCTGTAAGATAGGATGAGATTTCAAAGGGACTGTGAGAAGGGCAAAGGAACAAGGACTGAGCCCTGAGATACTCTAAAAGAGTTCAGAAAGAAGAGGAGGAGCCACAAAGGAGACTGGGAAGGAGCTACCAGGGAGTGAGGAGGAAAACCAGGAGAGTTAGGATGGCCTGGAAGCTTGCCAGATGAAGAGTATGTGGAACTGATGTACAAGGTAGATATCGGACCCAAATCCCTTATAAAAAGAAAAGCAAAATCCTTAACAAGATACTAACACACCAGTCCAGCAGCATATTAAAAGGATTATACACTATGATTCAGTGGGATTATTCCTAGGAATGCACAGTTGGTTCAACATATGAAAGTTATCTAGCATTGTTTTATTATGTCTAAAAACACAGTATTACATTGCTGAAATACCTGTCTTGCATTTCAGCTTTCCTCTTTTTCCTGAAATACGCAAAAATTAATCCTTTTTATGTATTATATTTTCACTATTTTTTCTATTTTTTAAAGTGAATAATCACATTCTTGTCCTGATGAAATTTTATCCTAATTATGTTTGGACACTGCTATTTTATTGGGGTCACTTGATTCCCCAGAATGTTTGTTTATCTTACCTTTATCAGTTTGGATATTTTAATTCTCAGGTAACAGGAAACCATGATTCAAACTGCCATTCTAAGAGAATTTATGGTATCATATGATAGGAAATCCTGAGGTAGACTAGGCTGTAGAACTGGTTGATAACATGCTCAACAACTTCATTAAGGTCCTTTCTCTCCTTTTGCCTTTCTCAGTTTTAGTTTTATCTTGAGGTGAGTAGAAAGGTGGCCCCTAGAGTTTCAATATCAGAACTGCAATGTCCAGAGGAAGTAAGAGGTTATTTCTTCCTGTGTCTTTCTTAGAAATGGGGCAACTTTTCCCACAAGTCTTCAAAAATCATTGCCTTATGCTAGGACTAGTTCATGCCCATTCCTAAACTAGTTACTTGGAAATAAGATTACTATTCAATTTAGCCTGATCATTGATGTAGAATAGATGGTGGAGAGTCCACTTTCATGATCATTATTCCAATTCAAAGTTGTGCTGAGAAGCACTACCCTAAAATGTAGGCCTTTCTCTCGATCAGAAATAAACAGCTATTAAAATAATCTGGATATATTTAAAGAAAACACTTATTTATGGTACTGGACCTTCTTCTGTTGTATCTAAATTTTCACAAGAATATTTTTATCCGTGTCAAAACTTTCAGAGAACAGAAACAAACTGATATTCTTTATAAAATGATATGATCTTTTAAAAAAACATTTTACTTATTTGAGAGAGAGCATGAGAGCAAGTGCATGAGCAGGGGGAGGGATAGAAGGAGAGGGAGAAGCAGACCCCCACTGAGCAAGGAGCCCCATATGGGGCTTGATCCCAGGACCCAAAGATCATGACCTGAGTCAAAAGCAGATGCTTAATCAACTGAGCCACCCAGGTGCCCCTGTAAAAGGCTATAATCTTAACCTGCAACTTCTTTTTTTTTTTTTTTAATTTTTTTTTATTTATTTGGCAGAGATCACAAGTAGGTGGAGAGGCAGGCAGAGAGAGAGAGAGAGAGGAGGAAGTAAGCTCCCCGCCAAGAAGAGGGCCCGATGCAGGGCTCAATCCCAGGACTCTGAGATCATGACCTGAGCTGAAGGCAGAGGCTTAACCCACTGAGCCACCAGGTGCCCCTTAACCTGCAACTTTGACTCACTGTTGTCAAAATTAGACTTCGGATGGGTTTTGAGATTTTAAAAAAATCCCTGATTCTCTGAGAAATGAAACTAATTTACTTCATTTTGTCAGTATTGATTTATGAATGAATGAAACTAGGTTATGAATTATTTTATAATGTGGATAATGGCTTTTCAATTTACCCTTCTGTTGAGCTATGTTTTCATATACTATATTGGGTTTCTGTAAATCTAGAGAGAGTTCTTATCTGAAATATGTCCTAAGTGACAGCTCATTTACATACTGTTTTCTTATATTCAGAATTAAAGACTCTTCAGAAAGAACAATTTCTTCATCACTTACCTCTGAAGAAAATGAAGGTAACTTTGAAGATAGAGTTTCAACATCAAATGAAGTAATATGGTCAAGTACCAGTGGAAGTAAATATCAAGTAAGTCACTTTAGTGAAAGTCATATGATATCTTCAAATGGGACTAGTTCATCTTTGTCACTGTTTCATTCAGAAGTAAAGAAAATTTTTCCAAGCCATGGAGGGTATCCAGAAAATGAACATGAAACAATACAATTTTCATCCAAGAAATTATTTTCAATAATGAAAACCAACAAAAATAAAAATTTAGTATTTTCTTCTGACTTTAACTTTTCAAGAAGTTCTAGAATCACTGTAGAAAGTGAAGATATCGATGTGGCACCATGCCCTTCTGCCCACTTATTTCTTTCTAGGGACCAAGTCAGACTTCTGGAAGAAAATGTGAGAAATCAAATTGCTTTGAAATCTAAAACTACATTAGAGAATAAAATTACTTATCTGTACTCAAGACTTCAAGAATCCTTGATCCAGAATCAACGTTCTGTTAGAATGGGTATTTCTGCCCAACCACAAGATTCTTTTTCAGGACAGAATCCTCCTCAGAATCAAGATTTTTATGAAACCAGATTTACTAGTCAAGCCCAACAATTTGTTAACAACCAAGAATCAGTTAATAGCCAGCCTGATATCATGGCCAGATACTTTGCGCTACCTCAGGATTTGATAAGGAAGCCATTTTCCAGCAGCATGCAAGACTCCTCCCAGACCCAAGATATGGACAGAAACCAACATTTGGTGGACGTCTCATATTCTGTTGAGACTCAAGATTCAATCAAGGGCCAAGAGTCTGATAAACACTTCAGTGAGGCCCAGTATTCTGTTTGGCTTAAAGATTCAAACAAGATTAAATATTTAATGAAGGGGCAAAATACTATTTTTAAGAATGCCAGATTTCTAGTTTTAACTCTAAGTCCAGATTCACTTGCAGAAGGGGTGCTGCAGATGGAGAGTGTAAAGCCAGGGGGACAGAAACAAATCGCTTCGTCAGAATTAAGTCAGTATTCTGTATATGGCTCGGGGCTTCTTCCACCTATCCTTAAAAGGCAGAAAAACAGGCAGAAAAACAGTACGAGTAAACTTAGTCTCAAAGTTCCATCTCGAAAGTCAAAGAAAACACCAACTCCGTGGGTATTTCAAATGACAGTGTGTCACACTTCAAAACCTAGCAAGTTAGGATGCACGCATAATGCTGAGGAGAAAGAATCACATCAAAGGAAAGGTCTATCAGACATGGCTTTGCATCTTACTTATGTTTCCAAGCTCATTCCTCCCTATGTTAAGAAGTATTCCAGAAAAAAACTCGTGAAAGTCATGCCAGGTGTAACAGGATGTGGACATTCTCTGTCAGCAGATGCAGAGAATGTTGATTACCTGGGGTCTCTTGAGAAAAGAGGAACCTCGGGCAGCACTAAAAATATAAAGCAGCATGACGGAGAAAATGAAGGACAAAAAAACATTTTACCAAAAATCCCACCTCAGCTAGAACCGTCTTTCATGGTCAGTACTTTTCAACTAAAATCACCGTGTTCTTCCTTGATAGAAACGACCTGGAAGAATAAAGAGCTTCTTAGCGACCCAATTATACGAGCAAAGGAAATTGGTATTGCAGATTTTCATGCCCCCAATAGTAAAAAAACATCTGACCTGCATATTCCCAAGCAGGAGGCCCCTTTAAAAGAAGCTTTATCAGAACCTTGGCAAAAATATGTCTCCTCTACGGAAGCGGAATCAAACAGGAGAATGAAAACGCAGGAAGAACTAAAAAATACAGAGAATTCCCATCTTCCACTTTCAAGTGGAGAGAAGTTACCAACTAGTTCACCAGAAACGAAAAGGGACTTTCCACATGGAAACATACAAAAGCAAAAAGATTTTCTAGAAATTGTTCTGGAGACCTCAGAGGTTAATCTGCTAATTTCACTAGGAATCAAAGAGCATAAAAGCAGTGAACAATTAACAAGTGTAAAAACTCAAGAGAGTACAGAAGATGTAATTAGGAAGGAAAAGAAACCACGAGTAACACTTCATATTACAGAATGTGATAACCTGAGTGAAAGCGA
Organism: Mustela nivalis; assembly: GCF_964662115.1. Lineage (NCBI taxonomy): Eukaryota > Metazoa > Chordata > Mammalia > Carnivora > Mustelidae > Mustela > Mustela nivalis. The sequence continues at coordinate 80,683,942 of NC_139034.1, read as the reverse complement.
GGGACTGGAACATGACACGAGAGGCAACATAAAAAACATGCAAGGTAAAAGAATATCTGCTACACTTCACAGTGCCACTGACACTATCATTTCTGAACCATTTGATATGGAAATGCACAGCAGATTAAAAGCCAAGATTGATACATCAACAACAGGGGTTAGTCATTCAATGGCAACAAAGAAATTACCAGATGAAAAGAAAGCCTGGGATGCAAAATACATTGGGAAGAGATGTGTATCTAAAAAGCCACAAGAACATGACAGAGAAGAACAACAAGAAACTTGTCAAGAAGCATTTCCACAGCTGACACAAGATTTCAGCCTCAGTGTGCAACTGAAGCAGAAGCCCAAATATGTCAGATTTAAAATAAAACAGAGCAGTTCAGAAAGTAGAAAAATGCAAAATAAAGAGCAAGAGGTGCAACCACAAACTCTTCCTACAGGAACAATTCTGGGAACTAGTCCATGCCCCACGATGGGTCCAATTCAAGTTGAGGTTAAGCAAAGCAGACACAGACCTACAGGCAGAGGAACTGCAGATCCAGAGAATCCTCTTCCAGGGCTGGAGAACTCACGAGCTGGCAAAGTTTTGACTGAAACAACAGAATGTGGTGTCCCCTTTGGTGGAAGTCCCAGGAGGATAACGGAGGATCATATTACAGAAGAAAAGGCAGACCTCCAACAAGTTTTACCCACAGCTGCTCTGAGGTCCTTCATTATCCCTATGCTTCCTTTCTCATATTTAAAAAGACGGCAAATCAGAAAAAAATTATCAGGTGCAAAAGGGGTACTTCGTCCCCAATCTGCAATTATGAAAGTAAAGAAGCCAACAAATTTACTGATGCCTAGTATTAGTAGGCATGGTACTGCAAGTCTTAGGAAAAGATTGAGCGGCAGTTTTAAATCCTTAATTAAAGAGATGCTGCAAGACAAAATTGTGGCAGATGAGCTTGTCAATGTGACTTACCCTCACATGTCTGTTTTGCCTTGGATTAGAACACAAAGCAGATTAAATGCAGAGAATCTCAGTCAGACCCAGCTAAAACAAGAGAAATCAGAAGAGGAACGGATAGAAAAGTATTCAGATTCTATTAATAAAGGCAGTGGCTCCGGCAGCAGCACACTAGAAGTTAAATTGCAAGATGAAGTGAGAGGAGACAAAGCAGCTCCACGAGAAGCCGCCGTCCTGCACGAGAGCTGGGGCCTCCCATCGGACGCCAGTCCAGAGAAGGAATTCAAAACAGAGGAAGCAATACCTCCACCAGTTACATCCTTGGAAACACTTATGGAGTCTGTTTCCTCTCCCGTAAGAGATCTATTTCATGTTGAGAATATGAAGAAAAGCCTAACAACACAAGCCGACGTACAATGCAGTGCAGATTCTGAGACGCCTCGCCCAACATCAGAGACACCTCTCCTAACATCAGAAAAATCACTGGCTGAAGACCCTTCAAACCAAACCAGAGAAAGTGATGTTCTAGATTATGGAAGTGATACAAGGGAAATGGGTTACTTTTCTGCAGAAACAAATTCTGCAGAATTACCAAAAGATTTACCAACAACCTTTCCAGAGACTTTTAACTGCCACATGCCTATTGCAACTCATTCCAAAATAAATAAAAACAAAGTAAGATTCTCATACACAGAAAGTTCGGTGAAGTCTAGACCTGTAGATTTGAAGACTGTGAAGCCATCAATTTCACAAGTATTTAATAGCACAGGTCAGAGAAGGACACTGGACTCCAAATGTAAGGCAAAGTTGGAGAAGATCAACCAAGCTAATGGACTGGTCTATGAATTTTTAAATACCCTTTACTCTCCCATGCAGAGCTTCTGTCCTGCTCAGTTAGAGCAAGTGAGACCACGGTATGTTGATTTCTTTGACAAGAGCTATGCATTCCATAACCAAGAGGAAAAAGTGGAAGATGGAGAGGAAGCAGAGCCAAAAACTTTGCTAGAAGCAGCTTCACCGCATACCCAGGATCTCTGGCCCAATGCCTCTCAAGGGAAGGAGACCCACCTTGGTGAATCAGACTCAGCGCTGGACTGTTTAACGCAGGAGCTTCCTGTTAGTGAGCGAGGTGTGCAGCACCAAGCATGGTTTGCACAAACTGCACTGCCTACTGGCCCCCAGATGGGTCCTAGAGAAGCTGAGGAACTCAAGAAAGTCAGCAAAACAGAAGATGACATAATAGGCCCTATGGGTCCAAAGATTCCACCTCCCAAAGCAGAGAACTCATCATCTGATATACGGTTGAACACCATGACAAAGGGTGGCTTACCATATGGTGGAAACCCTGAGAGGGTACTAGATTCTTATTTTGTGGAAAACCATTCAGAGTTACCTAAAGATTTGCAAGTGACATGCCTGACTTCTTTTGATTCTATTGAGCCCTTTGTTTCTAAATCTGAAAGAAAGAAAAACACATTAGAATTAGGAAGGAAGCATATAGCAGCAAGTCACAGATACAGAACTATTAGGGGGAAAACGCCATCAGTTTTACATATGCTTAAAGGCACACAGAGCAAGGGACTGCGGTGCAATTTTAAAGCAAAGATGAAAAATCCACAACAAAATAAAAACAGGGCAGATGCATCTCTCAATGTCATTCAGTCCAACATGCCTATTTTGTCCAACACCAAAATGAGTAGCAGGTTGAATGTAGAGACAGATATGCAGAGGATAGCAAGACTTGATTATATGCAGCCAATGCAAGACAAATTGCTAAATGGAAGGAAAGTGTGTTGCCCAGATCATATTGTGAGTACTTTAACTGACAGTGTGAGAGATGAGAAAGAGGAGGAAGGGAAACATAAAACTTTACCAGGTCCCGAGAGTAGCCGAGACTTTATATTCAGTGCATATCAGAAGAATTGTGACCTTGTCAAATCAGATGAGGAACTGAAACAACCGCGAAGTATAAATACTCAGGTACAACCACGAAAACATGGTTCACAAACTATTTTAGGTTCTGCTTCATGCCCCATATTGGATCAGTTTCAGTTTTTACCTCCAAAGTCAGGGGGAGCAAAGATGGATGAAAGCCTTTTTTCTACAAGAAAATACGACGTCCCATCTGATGCGAATCATCCAAAGGAAGACACTGGTGACATTGAAAAGAAAGACACGGTGACTTTGGATTCCCGCATTCCTGCTTTATCTACATTCAGACGAAAGAAAAATTTTAAAGAATACTCAGACAGGAAAACTTTCGTGAATCTCAAATGTGGAATTTTAAAAGCAAAGAAACCGTCAGTTTCATACATATTCAGTATGAAGGGTGGTGCTGGCCCAAACCACAGAAAAGAATTGGGCTATAGCTCTACAGCCAAAATGGAAGAGATGGCTCAAGGTGAAAAAGTGGCGGCTAAAATATATTCTTTCATGGATAGTACACCTGAGGTTAATATGTATAGCAAGACAGAAAGAGGAAAAGGTATGTTAGGAGAGAGAAGTCTCAGTTCTAAACAAGTAAAGCAAGTCATATCACCACAGGAAGAGGATATTACTTCAGATGACACTAAAGAGAACAGTCTTCAGGAGGCAGAAGAAGAAAATGAACAGGAGCCATTAGAAGTAATTCTACAGCACAGCCAACACTTCGAATTCTGTTCTGGCCACAAGGAAGAACTTGGTTTTCATCAATCAGAAAACCAAGGAAGTGGGAAAATTCTGTTTGTCACTGAACGAGACATCTCACAACAAATGCTGCCTCCAGATTCAGTGCAGGGACAGAAGCTGAAGAAAAGCTACCAGACACAAAGTGGTGCAACATATACAGTAAGTTCACAGCTTCCTTTTCTAAAGTCAAAGAAATCACTAACTGATCAAGTTTTAATGGATCCTAAGTGTCCACTTAGGACAAGTGACCTAAGTGTTGGGAGCCATAAGGAGGAATTCTACAGTCATGATAAAGAGGAAAATGCAAATGTCCTGGAGTCTTTGGTTATCTCCACACCTGGTCTATCTGACTCTAAACTGCAGAGAAAGACATTTACATGTAGAGCTTTAAAAAATAAAATTAGTCCCAGATGTGTGATTATGAAGGCAAAGAAGACACCAGTTTCACCAATATTTAATATCTCAGGGAGTGGTTGTCTAAAAAACCTACATCCAAAGACCCTGAAATCACAGATTATTGACTCGCTAATTCATATAAAATGCTCTGGGATCCTGGAAGATCTTATTGAAGAGAGAAGGAAAGGGTTAGCAGAAGAATTACCAGCAACAAGTCTGGAGTCTTGGGATTTATCCACACTTGCTTTACCTGCATTAAAAAGAAAGAGAAGCAATTTAAAGTATATAGACAAGGGAAATAAAATGAGTCTTGAATGGGTAACTTCAAAGACAAAGAAGGCAGCGGTTTCTCAGACACTCACTGTCACAAAACGTGGCACACCCAGCCAGAGAAGGCAAGTCACATGCAACTTCAAAATCATGATGAAACAAGGGAAACCCACGGCAGACATGACCCTAAAAGCCACCTCCTCTCCTGTTCCTGTTTTACTTGATGTGAAAATGCATAACAGAATAAAAGCAGAGTCTGATGTGTCCTGGAAAATGAGATTCAGTCACAAACTGCAACAGCAAGAGGAATCACCAGACGGAGAGAGAGCCTGCTATGCGGACTCCAGTGATCGGCGGGGCCGCGCCTCCAATGTCACGACGGAGGTCAAAGACCCGTGTGAAGAGGCAGCCCCGTGGAGTTCTGAACACCCCAGCTTCATTGCTGGTAAAATGAAGGAGCTTTACGTTGTGAAGTCAGAACTAGAACTAAAGAACTCAGCAAAGATAAAAATCCCAGAACCACTTAACACAGCCCTGGAGCTGCAGCAACAAACATTTCTCACACAAAGTGTACTACAGTGTGTTTCTTGCTCTATTTTGAATTCACTTCCCTTTGAGAAGCAACCAAAAAGAACAAAAACACAAAAAGGCTTACAATATGCAGAGAGTCCAAAGATTTTATCTCCAATGCTAGAGAAATCAGTTCCTAAATCTTTAACTGTTACAGCACAGAGTGACAACCCAGCTGAAAGAGGCTCTAGAAAGGAACTTGCTAGATCTCCAGAGGAAAAGATAAGGTTGCGAAAGGATTTACAAGGGAGAACCCTAAAGGGCTTTGATTTCTCCCTGCCAGCACCATCTGAATTTGAAGATGGGAGAAATGCAGCAGGAATCCCCAAGTCTAGAAATGAGAAGGCAAAAAGGGCATCAATTTTAAAGACAATCAACATTGCTAGGTCTGGTGCTCTTAGCCACGGAAAGGAACAGGACGTCGCCTTGGAAAACACAGCCAAAGAAACACCTCAAAGTATGTCAGATCTATTTTTGAATACCTTCCCTTCACCTATATCCATTTCACCTGCCATCAAAACACATAAAAAAGTAAAAAAGAGAGACCTATTAAGAAATAAAAACAATATCATACAGCCAGAACAACGTGAAGGGGAAAGACTCTGTCCCTATTCTTCTAATAAGTGGAGCAGCTCAAGCAGCACATCAGAATCAAGATGGCAAAATAGAAAAGAAAGAGAGGGCGACAGAGTTTTATTTGAAGCAGGTCTACAATTCCTGTATAATACAGGAAGGAGAAAAGATCAAAATATGCTTCTTATGGAGCAGGACGTGCGGCAACAAACACTGGTGTCAGAAAGTCAATTGGAAGCTACTTGTCCTCCTCCGATTCCATTTCAAACTGAGGAGCTGAGCAAGACTATCCCACCACGAGAAGACATACCAAATGGAACAGGGCAAAATATTCCATTTCCAAAATCAGGGAAAGCAACATTTGACTACTTAGTTGATGAAACAGAGTCTAGTACTGTGTCTGACGGGAGCCCTGCAAGGAAGCTAGATGTTCATGTTGCAGTTTCCCTACAACCTGAAGAAGAAGAAGATGTCATAAAAACTCCAAAAGTTATGAAACAGAGAGTTGATCAAAATATCTTACCTACCAAATCAGGGAACACAGTACTTGGAGATCCAGGTGATAAAAGGTCTAGAAGGAAGAAAAGTGGTCCCATTGCCAAGAAACATAGAATGCTGCAGAGAGATTTACTAACAACATCCACAGTATCTCTTTTATTTGACTCCGAAAATCAAGAGAAGATATTAAAATTTCCAAGAAGGAAAAATCGTAGGGGTCCCAAATGTGTAACCAGGAAGGCAAAGAAGCTTCTTTGTTCACAGATGCTTAATATCACTGAGGACGATAATCTCTACTGTAGGAAGGAACAGGACCACAACTTAAAATCTATAATAAATGACATGCAACAGAATAAAAGCACAACAAATGCATTTTTGTCTCCCATGCCTGTTTCAACTGATAACAAAATAGATATTGAAATGCATATCACATCAAAAGCAGCGGCGGGTCAACCAAGAGTAATACCATACAGCTGTACTTCTGCAGAGCTAGGGAAATCAGCATGTGATGGGGAAGTGTGGAAGGCCAACTCAACTGATCCACAAAACAGATCAAGCAACACAATGAAAATGAATGTGCACCATGAAAAGGAAGAGGAAAATACCCAAAAAATATTATCGGAATCAGTTCCACACTATAAGCAACACTTCAGTTTCAGTGCCCATCATATGAAATATCCTGGTTCTTACCAATCAGAATCTGAACTGAATAATTTAGAAGTTAGAAGCACTTGGAATTGGTCTTGTGCAGCACAAAAAATGAGGCCAGAAAAACGCTTTAGAGGAACTATTTTGAAGCCCTTCTCTAGACACGTGATGAATTTTCAAGTTGAAAGAGTGAAAAAAAGTCTTCATACTCAAGAAGGAATTAAACGTATGGGAGGAGGAAAGACTCCATTTCCGAAAGCAGGGAAATCAGAGACTGGTTCGACACAGTGTGTTCTCTGGGATGGAAATCCTAAGAGAAAATGCGATAGTTGTATTTTTGAGGAAAAGGCAAAGAATCAAAATGACTTAGTAAGAACAGTCTTAAAATATTCAGATTTTCCCAGCTTTGATTCATATGAACCTAAAAGCCAGTGCTACAAATTAGAGTTTTCAGGCAAGAAAAGTATAATAAATCCCAAGCATGTAACTTTGAAGGCAAAGAAACAACCAGTTTCACAGTTGCTTAATATCACAGGATGTTTTATAGGAAGCCATAGAAGGATGAAGCGGTGCAAATTTCAGTACAAGATGAAAGTGAGGCATTGGTTTGAAGGTGTGGGCGAGGCATCATTCCTTGCTACTATGGGAACTAAGATTCCACCACCCAAGTCAGTGACTGATAAACACCTCTTCAAAGCAACAGCAAGGGGCACTTTGTATAACAAAACACTTCACAGAAATCTGCACGGTCGTATTACAGAGGAAAAGGTAGAGTTACAGGAAAGTTCAGCCACAACTTTCCTTGAGCCTATAGATTTCTTTTCGCCAATTTTATCAGACCCTGAAAGCCAGATAAGCACAGTACAATTATTAGAAGAGGAAATCACATTGAACCCCAGACATTTAACTCTGAAGGAAAAGGAGCCAGCAATTTCACAATTACTTAAAATCAGAGGGCGGTTTACCACAAAATGCAGGAAGAAACTTGGATCCAGTTTAAAAACCAAAATGCAACAGATACATCAAGGTAAAAATGTGGCTGATACATTTCCAAATACCATGTACTTCACATCAGACCCCTCTGACATTGAAAGACAAAATAGATTCAAAATAGAGATGGACAGAGTATCAAGGTTTCGTCATGTACAACCCACACAAATGCAGTTGCCAGTTGAAGGGCTACTGATTTCACAACCACTTAATCCCACTGGTCATGCTGCTTTAAGCATTAATGAGCAACAGGAAAAGAAGAGAGACAGAAAGAGAGAGAAGACTGCATTAAATGTGGACCTAAAATTTGCATATGAGTCTATGCCTATTTTATCACACATCACAATGGAGCAGTCACCTAGTACCTGGGGTATCTATGAAGACTCTTCTGAAAAGACACATGCCCTAAATAAAGCAGGTGCTAGTTCTGCTTATGCCTACACACCTATGTATCCTAAAATCATAAAACATAAAGCTAAGGCAAAAACAGCAGATGTGACCAGCACTGTGCATAGCAAACGGATGAGACTGAAGGCAAAGAAGCCACCTGTCTCCCAGCTGTTTCATACTATAGGTTGTGGAATCAGAAGAAACAAAAAGGAACCGAGACATGAAATGAAGAAACAGAAGGAGTCCCAGCAAGATAAAACCATAGCAGATTTGTTTCCGAACACTGTTTGTGATTCTGGATCTCTTTCATCTCAAATTAAACAATTTACAGAAGGAGAAAGGGAGAAAGACGGGCCAAGAAAGCCGATTTACCTTCTTCCACAGGTAGAGCTGGTGACGCCACTAAACAAAAGAAAAATGTCATCTTCACAGTCCACTGATATAAAGAGTACTATATCAAGAAATATCAAAACACTGAAACAGTGTATTAGAGAGCAAAAAGAAAAGGGCCGAATCGTTTTACTCGACATTCTCCCAGAGTGTAGAGATCAGTTAGTGATTAGCCAAGAAGTGAAGAAGGAGCTTGACCACGTGAAAATAGGAGTAGCTTTGAACAGAGAAGTCCGCCGTGGTCTAGCTTCCCAGAAGAGGGAAATCCGTTACACTGGCTTAGACATCCCAAGAATCAGAACACGTACAGAATGTGAATTCCTTGTTGCACAGAGAGCACAGCACAAAGATGCAGACGTAGTCAAGCATCCAGTTTCAGTTCCAGCGGGGAGAAGAGTATCCAAGAAAACCAATGTTTCAGTAAATTCAAAAGGACGGAATATATTTCTTAAAGAGTTGGATGCTTCTCAACAGATGACTCGCAAGGAGAAAGAATTCTGGAAACAAGGAAGTATTTCACTGACAGTTTGGGGATCTTTTGCCTTCCCCATTATGGAACCTCCTCATTTGAAAAACACAGGAAAGGTAGCTGAGGAAGATACGTCCACTAACAAAAGGACTATTTCACATCTATTGAGAAGAGAAGGCATAAAAGAAACCGATACCTCACGAGGTTCAAAAGGACAGAAGTTTCTTTGCACCAATCGGCTGGTCCGGCAAACTATGTCTGCAGTGCACAAAGGAGAGGGAAAACCAGATGGCATTCCTGAAAGTATTGTGGATTCTGTGTCTCGTCCAAATAGAGAGCGTCTTCAGGTAACACAGGCAGTAAATACAAAGAAAGAAGACATAAGCACTCCTATAAGTTTACATGTAAATCCATGGAGAAAAGAGCAATCAAAGTTAATGGATATTCCATTAAGATTACATGGATGGAAAATGACTTTTTCTGAAAAACTGAGGGCGAAGCAATTCCATAGTTCTAACCAGAATAAAGAAAATATTCTGGAACCCGTTTCTTCTTGCCCATTGGATCAGCTCTATAATGGAAGGCTAAAGAAAAAAGTCTCAGCAAAAGGAATGAGTTCAAAAGTTTTGAGTTCAGTGGTAGACAAAGCATTGAATGAAGTAGAGACTCCAGTAGATCAACCTTCTATTAACTTGCATGACAGAAGAAGAAAGGAACATCAAAAAGAGAGTACGTGCAAGGTTCTCCAAACATCAGTTTCTCTTTCCCCGATGGATATACTTCAGATTAAGTTGCCATGTGTAAAAAAAACACTGAAGGCTCCAACATACCACACTGCAAATACAGAAGGGATTGGCTTGCATGTGGAGGGAAATGAAGAGCATCCAGAATGTATACATCATACTTCTCCCAAGTCTGCGTTTCACTCTTCGAGGGATGTATTTCAGAGTAAGACACCATCTGAAGAGGAGGTATCAGAAGAAGTAGTTGGCACTGTGGATTACATTCCAAGCACAGAAAAAATTAGCTCACTCTTTACAGGAAAAGAGACCAAGGTGCAGACAGATGAATGTAAATCAGCTATAAAACTGTCAAGCTCGTGTACTTCCTTACCATCTCTGTCACATACTAATGTGGATTCGAGAATAAAAGTAGGGCAAGAGAATTCAGGAATACCAAGGAGCTGCCTTCCACCGCTAAAGCTCCAGGTATCACCAAGTGTCAGGAAGACTTCATTTGCAGAGTCCATTAATAGAGGTAGCTTAAGCAATGTAAGAGAATCAGAACATTTGCCACAGGGAAAAAAGGAAGATGGAAAAAATGTAGTATATGTGAAAGACATAATGGGCGTCCAATGTGTCGCTTTTAAAGGAAAGAAAACACCTTTTAAACACACACTGCATGGAAACGCACCACAGTGGAACAACAAAGAACAAGAGGAAATGATGCAGAAAGATACAAGCGACCTAGAGACAGTTCAGAGCAAACGCCATGCTTCCATTCCGCCTTCACCTCGCGTGGAATGGGACCCTGAAATAAAACAGGCGCTCTTGCGAGGGATCGCAAGATTTTGTCTTCCATCACTGCCGCTCCAGAAATTATCAGATGCAGTGGGAATGTGCGAGGAGCCGGCTGGTGACATTTTAAGCAGCATAAGAAAGGCAAAATACGTGCCACAGAAAGGTAGAGGGGAAATGGCCTTGGAAGCAATCGGGCATCCCAAAAGAATAGTTTTGAAGGCAAAACAGAGTTCAGTTACACAGGAATTACAGTTGGACGTCAAAGAAAAAGTGAAAGAGATGCCGAAAGATAAAGATAAACAAGATGGGATTTGGAGCAAATCTTGTGTTTCCATCTCTATTCCTCCTGACTCAGACGTGGACACAAGAATAGAAGGGGAAGATGCCTTGCTCATAGAAGCAAGATCTTCTTTCCTACAAACAGAACTCCAGGAGTCCTCAGCTGCAGGAACAAGAGCATACAAACAGGCTATTTATGGTGATACCTCAAACAGTGTAAAGGAAGCCAAGCAACAGGGTATCATGCAGGAAGAAGAGGAGGGAGTAAGAATGATTAAAGTCATACTTTGGAGGAAAAAGAAATCAATTTTACAGGAAATCCAGCTGGACATCAAAGAGCAAGAGGAGAAGAGACAAAAAATTAAAGGTGAGCCGGATGTCCTGGTGACCGATACTAGCACTTGCATACCTGCTCCTTCTCATCTACAACTGGATACAAAAGTAAAAAAAGCAGACTATGTAACTGAAGTGACAAGATGCTCTCTTCCAGCACTGTCACGGCAGAAATCATCAGACGCAGTGAAAAAAGCAAATGAAAAGTCCACTGACGGTGATCTCACAAGTGATGTACAAGAAGCAAAAGAACACACGCCACAGAAAGAAGAGACTAAGGCAGAGAAATCAGCCAAGAGAGACCTGCGGCACCCAAAAGGGGAAGATGTAGAAAGGAACAAAGCACGAGTACAGGACGTCCCGTTGGATCTTAAAGAGCCCGTGAAAGAGGATCCAGAAAGCGAAGAGCAGGGGAAAGTGGGTGAAGGAGGTAAGTGTGAACAGGAAGTAGTTCTGCCCACGAGCCGGGCTTCTGAATCTCCGCTAACTCACCATGAGCTGAACACAGGAATAGGAGGAGAAGAAGGGATAACAAGATCTGCTGTTTCACGGCCCCAGCTACGGAAGTCATCTGATGCAGGGAACGGAGTGTATGCAGAGTCCGCTGGAGATGCTATTTCTAATGATGTCACAGTAGTACCAGAGTATGAGCCACAGGAAGGAGAAGATAGAAGAAAAATAGTAAATATAAAACACATAATGTATCCCAAAGGCGCAACTTCCAAGGCAAGGGTATCACCACTTCCACCTGTACTCAACTCCTCTGGGGGTTGTGACCGCCGAGTTTCAGAAGTACAGACAAGCATGAAAGAAAAATCAAGATACATACACGGAAGAAGTGAGCTAGATAAGGTTCTGACGAGACCTTCTCCGCCTCAGTTTAAATTAAACAAAGGTATAGAAGGCAAGGAAGAGAGACGAGTAACAAGACCCTTTCTCCCACCCTCATCATCACATGCAGAGAAACTGCAGTATACAGTACTACCTTTGAGTGCTATTTCCAACGATTCGAAAAGAACAAAATACGTGACACAGAGAGAAGAGGATGAAGAGAAAACTTTTGAGAAAGACATCATGCATTCCAAGTGTATAGCTTTGAGGGCAAAGAAATCACCCCTTTCCCTTATACTCAAGACAAAGAAACTGCAGGTGAACATCAAACAACAAGAGAAAGCGGGACAAGAAGATAACAAGCAAACCGTTGTGCTTCTGAGCGAAATCCATCCTTTTCTCACTTCCTCAGCTCGTCTTAAGAGGGACACAAAAGAGGGGGAACACGAGCCAGAAGTAATAAGAAATGATGCGTCCCATCTCGAGCTCCAAGAATCGTCGCCCCCAGGGCAAATAGCCTCTGCAGAGTCCCCCGATGAAGAAGCCCTCGTGGAGAAGGGAGTACAGTGCCCACAACAGGCAGAAGGGGACAGAGCACAGACAGAAGCCAGGAATGACTCAGTGCAGCCGCAGGGCTCAGATTCGAAGGCAAAGACGTCACCACCTCCTCATGAATTCCGTGTCCCTGAGCGCAGTGCTTCGACCGAGAGAGAGGAGCCTCCATGTATAAAGGAGACAGTGGAAGAGGAGCAGCAAAGAATGGGAGATCCCGACGCGGCTCTGACACAAGCTCCTCCCTCCACACCTTCTCCATCTTACCACAGCTTGGACACAAGAACCAAAGTCGACAAAGACTTGCTGGCAATGACAGGATTCTCTCCTCCACAACTGCTGTGCCCCAAGTCATGTGCAGGAGAAACTAGATATGCAGATTCCAGTGAAAGCACTAGATCATGTAATATAGTAATACAAGCATATCAACATGTGCCAAAAGCAGAGGTAAGGGACAGAGTAAAAATCAAAGGTGGAAAAGGTAGAAGATTCCCCCGAATAATTACCTTGACAGCAGAGATGTCCCCATTTCCACATCTACCCAGTAGAAAGAGGCTACCTTTGAACATTAAAGAGCAAGGAAGAGAAGTGCCGGAAGACAAAAGTGAGCCAGAAACGGTTCTGAAGGAGACCTGTGCCTCCTTACCTTCTCCATCTTCTCCGAAATGGGACACAAGGATGAATGAAAAGGAAGACACGCTAAGAGTAACACAATCCTGTTTTCCACCACCAAAGATTCGAGATCCATTCAGTTCAGGCAAAAAGCCATATACTAAGTCATTTGATGTTTGTGGGTTAAAAGAGAAGGACAGACTCAAAACAGATACTGAAAACAAAGTGGTCCCAACACCTATGGCTATGAGGGTAAAGGAATTACCACTTTCACCTGCACTTGATACCAAAAAATTGCCGTGGAAATTTAAAAAGCAAGAGAGCAAGGTGCAGAAAGATGAAGAGGACCTCGCTATACATCTGGAGGACATTTGTACTTCTTTACTTACTCTGCCATACCTGAAATTTGGCTCAAGGCAAGGAGAGGGGTACATGGTGAGAATTACAAAACTGCCTCTCCCCCACCTACCGTGCAGGGAATCACAAGATGCAGTGAAAACAGCATATGCAGAAACAACTGAGGGAGAACTTTCAAATGCTGTAGAAAAATGGAAAAAACACGCATTACAGAAAGAAGTGAGGGATAGAGAGAAAAGCGTGGATATGGATAGTAGCGTGGATCCCAACGATAGGTATTTAAAAGCCAAGAAATTGCCTAATTTACTGAGATACAATCTAAGTGACCTTCGATGGAAAACCAAAAAGCAAGAGGCAATGGCTCAGGAAGGTGAGCGTGAGCCCGGTGCGGCGAGGCTGACCAAGACTTGTCCTTGGCGAGCTGCCCTCCTTCCCTTCAGCGCGCGCCCCGGAGAGGGGGAAAGGCCGCCGGCACCCGCGGCGCGCTCTTCGTCCTCCGGCAGCTCCCGGGAATCATCAGACTCTCAGGACAGGGAGTGCGCCGAGCCCATTGCCGGTGATGTTTTGTTCAGTCCACGAAAAGGAGAGCATCATGTGCCCCAGAGGAAGGACAAGGAAGAAGCAGATAGAGGGAACCTCGGGTTTCCCAAACATCCAGAAAAAAGGATGCAGGAGAGCGCAGATGAAGCAGGTGTGGCAGTGTCCGGCTCTTCCTCGTCTTTATCATCGGTCCCGCACCTGCAGCTGGATAAGGACAGCCAGGTAGGTGAGGAACTGCCGGGACCTGCAAGGTCTGTTGCGGAGCGAGAATCAAATACCAGCGAAGTAGTACATACAGAAGCAGTCCGTGGGGACGGCACTCCAGACAGTGAAAACGAGAAACAGCGTGTGCCTCGGGAAGAGGAGCAGGACAGAGAAAAAACAGCAGATAGGAGAAATAGGACACAGATCACAGATATAAGTGTGAAGTCCAGGAAATCACCTCCTTCCCTTAGGCTCCACAGAACAGAGCTGCATCTGAACCTTGGAGGGCACGAACAAAAGAAACAGGAACGTGCAGGTAAACCAGCCTGGACACTGCGAAGAAAAATTTATGTTTCCAAACCTCCAGCTGAACTCACGCAGGATAAAGGTATACAAGTAGATGAAGGTGGGCTTAGGATTCAAAGACCCTCTCTAATTCCACAAATGCTTTCAGCAGCATCAGATAGAAAGAGGAGAGCAGACACAGGGGCAATTTGTGCTGTGAGGGAGAGAGAAAACAAACAGATGTCACAGAAAGAAAATAGGCGTGAAGTGAAAACAGTAGATGTGACCATCAGGATGCATCGCAGGGAGGCCCGGCTCTCGTCGATTTCACACGTCTTTCACACGAAGGAGTTTGTGTTGAATATTAAGGAGCTAAAGGAAAATGTGTGCAGAGGTAAAGATGAGCTACCTGTGCTTTTGACAAGGACCTTTTTTTCTGTTCCATCAGCCCCTCCCCTGTCTCTAGATTCAGAGAGCACAATAGACAAAGATGTGCCAGGATTTACAGGATCCTCTCCTGCACAGCGAAATCTCCAGGAATCCTCAGGTATCCAGAAAACAGGAGTTACGGAGGTAGTTGCTGGTGATGGGGAAATTGTTAAAAAAGCAAAACACTCCATACCCCAGGAAGAGGCGGTGCACCAGTGGGCCTCAAACTTCCTGATCAGTGTACAGAGAAGGAATGATCCTCCCCGAGTCAAATCCGAAGGAGATTTGAGTCAGTTAGTTTTAAATTCACAGCATGAGGATGTTTATTTAACAGGATTTGGTACCAGAAGTGGGAAAAGGCTGGAGTATTTCTTTACAGGGCAAGAGGTGCAGCCAGAAAAATACAAAACAGAAACTTTCACTACATTTCTTTCCTACCCCACCAGGGAGCCCACTAAAATTGGAAATCTGAAGAAACAAACTGAAATAATGAATAACTTAAACCATAAAAGGAGTCCTAAGGTTTTAGTTTCACCACCAAGGAAAATATCCAAGGAAATACATCTTACATTTGGTACCCCTGTAAGTGCAAAAGGATTTTCTGTTTCAGAGCAAGTTGCCCACCAGCAAAAAACTTTATCAAAAGCATCTCCAGGATCTGCAGATTCAGATAAATTTGGTAAGCCAGAGAACGATGTACACAATAATGATAAAGGGAGCAGAGTGCTCTCTCCCAGAGTCTCAGCCGCACAGACAGAGGGATCACCTGAGAAGTCGAGAATCACAGCGACAGATGCCTCCCCAGGTATAGAGAAACAAGAGATTGTTGTGAAAAAGCAAGTGGTGCTACAGTCGGACAGTGGACATAAGACCTGGCTGGACTCCAGCTTTTCTCTTAAGTTCCCATTTCGAAATGGAAGGCAGAAGGCACCACTGGAAACAGATGTATGCGATGAAACTACAGTGTATCCTAGAATACAAATACTACCAGGAATACACGTGGATATTACCGTGTTTGATACCATTGGAGGGAAAAGAGAGCAGGGATTGCCAGGTCCAGAACAAGAGGAATGTATTCTAGACTCACTCCAGGAGTCTCTTTCTTCCCACTGGACTTTTCCACTTCAGTCTGGAGACCTGGAGGGAAAAAATCAGACGGACACAAGCATTACTATAAATCTGGAGCAAAAAACATTAGAAGTGGAAGAAGGGGGATTAAAAATAGACAGAAACATAGCTATCCGCCTGGCAGTGGACAAAACAGAAATGCATAAACACACCGTGGTCAAGCTGGAGGAGAACAAGAAAAGGGACACAAGCAATACCGTAAACCTGAACATTCCATCTCTAAAGGCACAGAAATCTCAAATTAACACTCAGGTGATAACTCAGGTAGAAAACACCTGCCCAATCAGGCAAAAACATAAAAAGGAGCTAGAAGTCTCAGGTGCAAAACAAAATATTCAGCCACAGAAATTGTTTCAAAAACATGTTCTGGATTCATTTTATGCCTATATTCCTCTTTCTCTCAAATTTAAAGGCTGGAAAGGCAGATTGACAGTAGCAGATTTGAAAAGAGAATTGAGCCCCAAATATTTAACCATGAAAATCCCAAATCATCCAATTTCACAGATTCTTCACAACACGGGACATGGCACTCCAAGCAATAGAAAGAAATTAGAGTATGACTGGAAGAAACCAAAGAAAATAGTTTTACAGAGTGAAGATGCCTCAGGAATATTTATCAGAAATCTTTCTATTTCTGCAATGAGTTCATCTCAGACAGAAGAAATAGTAGACTCTGAAACAAATCGAGGAAGAAAAAAGATACTCTGTCTCTCTGAATTCCAGCAGAAATCGCCAAACACTCAGGGGAACAGCTCAAGCACTGTAAAAGAAGGGGACCAGCATTTTATAAACACAGCTCCACAGGATTCCCGGCCCTTTGTGGTGGAGGGGCAGCGCAAGCAAAAACCCCCCAGTGTCAAAAGAGAAGCAAATCTCCGCAGCAAAACAAAAAAAAAGATTTTCCTTCCACAAACAAAAGGAAAAAGGGTTGTTCCAGGGCATGATAGTTCAAGGACCATGAAAGAACCTGACGCGCTTATGACTGAAGATGAAGAAAAGGCACCAAAACCCATTCTGACACCAACAGAGGGTCTACTCACGTCTGACCATCTGAAGGACAATGCGGACACCCACATGGAGAGTACCCTAATTATGGTTATATCCCCTCCAGGTCTAGAAGTACCACAACATGGGATTCACCCATTCAGAACCATGGAGAGTGGCTCACCCCCTCAACAGGGGGGTCAGAGCAAACCCATCCAGGACGCAACCACACAAAAGGTCCAGCAACAAAAAACTTTTCCAGGAATTGGGCCTATGGTATCCCAAGTTAAAAGTAATGAAATAGAAGGAGTGGCACATAGTATAAGTACAGAAAGTTTACTTCCTCTTTATGAAGCAATTAAGAGTGTCTTTGAATCCCAGATAAAAATTATCCATGACAAAATTTGTGAAGATATACTGAAAAAGGTAAAAGCCCCAAAACCCGATGATTGGAAGTCACCGCCATGTGCAGGGAGCCCAGACACAACATCCACAATGATACCTCCCAAAGTGCAGCCAAAGCCCATTTTAAAACGTTTTACTCCCAAAGAAAACAATAAGCTCATTCATCATTTTGAGTCAAAATCATTTGAAATAAAACTGAATCTGATGCCAGAGATGGCAAAACAATCCTTCCAAAAGCTTAATTTTCATCTAAAACAGTCTGTTTCAGAAGATAACCATTGGAGGCTATATCCAAGACCTAAAAACATGTGCTTTGTGTCTCTAGAAGGGATTGATAGTATAAAACTTAACTTAAAACAGAAATACACCAAGGATTCACTGCCTGTCAGGGGAATGAAGACATTGATTGTCAGTGTTTCAAGAGACAGCAAAGAGATCATTACAAAGCTGAAGAGTATCAGTAAGCTAGAAAGTAGAGCGTCTTCAGTGACTTCCGCTAAGCAGATGCCATTGCCTCATATTCTTCAGAACTACTCAGTAGAAGAAGAAGACAAGCTGTGCATACACTTTTCTATGAAAACACTGGAGATTCAAATGAAAGCCTTTCCCAGAATTGTAAGAGAATCTTATGCAATGGCCAGGGCTCAGAATATAAGGAAGCCTTTATCTAAATGTATTCATTCTGGTTTCAAGGTACCAAAACGAAAAAACAGAATTTTGTTACTTTTTGAGGAAAAGTCTCTTCATCAAATAGATCTTGATTTACAATATAAATACCTTCGTTTTCTCCTGGGGCTTCCGGTCAGACATATATTCCCCAAACCAGCTGCACTTCCCAAACATACTCTTAAGTTAAACACGGTAGCAATATGTGAAAATAGAGGTAACAGGGGAGAAAGTGATGGTGGTCTCTGCATTGATAAAGAACTGTTAGAACAGCATATCACTTTCAAGAAGCTAAGTCCTCATGAAAATTCAAAATTGAGAAAATTCCTGGAGCCACCGCTTGTGTGTGCTCCTGACCCCACAGTGGCGAGAGACACTACAGCTCTTCCAGAGTTAAAATCTCACAGGACTCTGGAAAAAGATAAACAATGTCATGTATGGTTTCAAGAAACAGATACATCCAAATCTTTTGATTCAAAGACTCAGGAAAGCACTCCCAGTTTAGTTGATTCCCATTCAACTCAGATTTCTGAAGATTTTACCCAGAGTCAGACAAATATTGAGAGGTCAGCCAAATCGGAGGAATTCTTAGCTCTTGAAGCACGTGAGAGTGAAGAATGTATGTTTTTAGAAGCCAACCCTTATCTAAGTCAGGAATCACGAAGCATTCTATTTGAATTACAGAAAGGCATTCCTTTGGAAAATCTGTACAAGACGAAAAAAAGGAAAACTAATTTGAAACCATTGTGCAGGGAAGATTCGGGTTCCCAACATGTAAGAGGCTGCAGAAGACACTCCTCAGTCGTCACACCTTCCTATGAATCCCACAAAAGCAGGAAATACAGGTTGTCCTCTAAAATGCCATCTCCTGACTGGTTGTGCCATGGTTCCTTAAATGCTGTAGAAGTTCCGTCTAGATCATCTGCTCCATTCAGTGGAGAGAAGGCTTCATGGACTGCAAGGGGCAGAACCAACCATTCTTTAGCTCCCTTAACAGAATCAAATATCAAATTACATCTTGAAAAAGGCCAAGGCAGACCTCACAGGCATATGGAAAGCAAAGAAGGAAAGAAGGCCAAAATTGACTTATTTAGAAAGAACAACGTTCATTGGGACTGTGATTACAGTTATACACGGAATAAAGAGAAATGCACGAGAAAGAAGAAAGTCCGTAATTATGAGTCAGAAAGACCAAATTACTGCCCAAGCAAACCTAAGTTACCATCAAAGCTTCCTCAAGAGGATATCAACTTTCATTTTGAAAGAAGACAAAACCAGCCATTTTTTTATGCCTGTATACCAGCAGACTCACTGGAGATTGTGCCCCAAACCATTCGCTGGACTATTCCCCCAAGAACTTTAAGGAAAACAAACTTCAGAGCTCCTCTGGTGGCAAAGCTTTCAAGCTCTTTCAATATATGGACTTCACCCAAAAAGATTTTGGAGTCCCTCCTGGAGTCCTTCAGTCCAGTTCGTCCAAAATGATATTAGCACATCTAGATTCATCTGAAGTGGAAAACTGATTGCTATTGTGTTATTCTGTGAAAAATAAAACCACATAAAGTCAAATGGTTTCCTCATGAACTGTTTTCTAAACTGGTATATTTTATATTTTATTTCTGCAGTAAATTTTCACAATTTTTCTGGAGGACAGGTGGGAAGAGCAGATGACTTTGGGCTTGATCCCACCATGCGGTGAGATCTCCTTTTAGTTTAAGCTGCCTCCTCGTGGTCCCCCAGGAGAGGGGCAGGGACGAAGAAGCCCTCTTTCCATCCCACATGATGACTGAGGGTGCGTCTGAAGAAAGGGACCCTGTCAATGAGATTGAGAGAGAGTGACCAGAAAGTTGGGAGGGCATAGAAACCAAAGGGAGAGAGTTTGAAACAACAGTGTGAAAGGTTACAAAATACAGGTCTAAGTCTTGGTTTTGAGGGACCGTATTCCTGTGATGATTTTGTCCTCCTCTTGGACCTGATCGGCAGCTCATTGGCCTGCACCTGATCACCGTCTGCCACCACTGGGCCACCTGGTCATTTCAGGACTTCAGTCCGGAGCACCTGCTGCTGTGCAGGAACGTCCTCTGAAGGGCAAAAAGTCATCCTGCAGAACTACCAGGGGAAGGGAGACTGCCTCCCAGGGCACCTGCACGACCTGTCTGCCCAGGGCCACCTGCCCATGTATTTCCCTGCCCTGGGCTTCAGGGCCCCTGGCTCGGGGGTACCGCAGGCTCACCTCCTTGTGCGAGTGACTGATTTGTGTCAAAATGCTAATGGAGGGGCACCTGGGTGGCTCAGTAGGTTAAGCCTCTGCCTTCGGCTAGAGTCATGATCTCAGGGTCCTGGGATCGAGCCCCGCATCGGGTTCTCTGCTCAGCGGGGAGCCTGTTTCCCCCTCTCTCTGCCTGCCTCTCTGCCTACTTGTGATCTCTGTCTGCCGAATAAATAAAGTTGAGAGGTAGATAAGACAAGTTTGGCCATAGATTGAAGTTCGAGGGCTGCATGAGGGGTCCACAGAGGCCCATCCTACTATCCTTGTGTGTATGTTCAATATTTTTTATAATAAAGACTGTTAACATATTCAATCTGATTGTCAAACCCCACGGACAGATCTCATATATAAGACACCAAGACCATCATTCTGATGACAGAATCTATTAAATTGGTTGTAGTACATGTCTTGGGAGGTAAAGTCTTTCTATTGTTAAATATAAAAAACATAATTTCATTATTTTTATTGTTAACATAAAAGTTGTATGTAAATTATATAAAATTAGGTACTTTGCTTGGTTAAAAAAATGGAACATTTTGCAATTGTTTGTTTTATTAAGCATGCCAAAATATTCCAAGCATAGTAAATATGTGTTCTAAGAAGATCAAGTAGCATTTATAATAAAAGAAGCATTGTTATTCTATCATGAATATAATGGTGATATGAAAAATGACCATCATAGTATTATCTACAAATATTTTCTGTATCTCCACAAGATACCTATTTTTAACAAAATCATTTCACATCTTAAATAGTAACATTGATTTCTTAATATCAATTATTCAACCAGATGATTTCCAATTATTTTATAAAGTCACTTTCTAAGTTTGTTCGAATTGGGGTATCAAGAAAGTTACACTTTACACTTGGCCTTCTAAGTCTTTTTTAATTCATAGGCTTCTCATTCCATTGGGATTTTTTCCTTACAATTTTTCAAATTGACAAAACCACGTTTTTTGTTCTGTAGAGTTTCCCATGATCTGTGTTTTGCTAATAGTGTCCCCATTGGCAGATTGAAATGATTAACTACGGATACCTAATTGTTCCTTTAAAAAGTTTTCAGAGAGGTTACACAATTTGCAGCATTTGAAATAAAATGTGTTTACTTTGGAAGATCAGCTGTCACTGTGGCAATGCAAACCAGAAGATGTTAGAGCTATAGAGCTCTTAAATAGTTAAATGTTACATAGTTGGAGTGCGCCTGGGTGGCTCAGGCATTGAGAGTCTGCCTTTGGCTCCAGATCATGATCCCAGGGTCGTGCCCAGTGGGAAGCCTGCTTCTCCCCCTCCCACTCCCCTGCTTATGTTCCCTCTCTTGCTTGACTCTCTCTGTCAAATAAATAAATAAAATCTTTTTAAAAATGTTATATAATTAGAGCTCTTATGGCTGAAATAGCAAAATGTCCTCCCATAAATAATAGGGGAGCGATCGAGTGATTAGTTCTTGCACTGTGACTAGTTTTTACATCATGAGACACCAAATGTCTATTTGTTAATAGAGAAATATTGTAAGATTCTGAATGCAAAAGTAAATATGAAAGGGCATCTTCAGAGTAAGGAATCAATACATAGATCAAAATTTGTAAAGCTGATCAAACCCAAACCATCCTAATCCAGAAAAATGACATTTTTGTTAACTGGTTAATGTACTTTTTTCCAACATTGTTTGGGCTGCACACTCTTTGATTACCTCTTGGAAAAATAATTTTTTATAATTTTTCATACAGAGATCAAAAGTAAACCAATCTTCTAGTGGTTGATCAAAATTTATTTATTACTGACAATGTAGAAAATGCAGGCACTTTTGTTGACTCAGTGGCCATTTTGCTCATCATTTCATTTGGAACCACCAGACTTCATCAGAACTGGATACATCAGATCAGGAAGATGCAAGCGAATAGACTAAGATGTGTGACGTGTTACATTACACACAGATGTCCTTGCTGTTTGTGGTACTGGTATTGGGTCGTACTACAGCAGCAAATGGTGGTAAACTCTGTATCATGCAACCCCTGTGAAGAAAGGAAGTATGTATCCTGTGTGCTCTGCTCTTTTGAGTATATTCTTGTCAGAAAAGAACATCCTTTTTGACTAGGTGTTGTGGAGAATGACTCAGCAGCTTATTTGTTACACATTTTTACATATCTGATGGAAGATTTTCTATAGACCAGTTTCCTATACCTTCTCTCCATGTCCCATTTTTCCTCTGTAATGGACATTCCTGCAGCAGGCACTGTGGAAGGCTTTCACGAGACCATACCCCTGACTCCATGTCTCAACCTGGGATGTGTCCTTCAGAGTGGACAGGATTTCTACACGGGGATGGCTAGCATAGCTATAGACAAGAGTGAATGTCAATCACATTTAGCTCCTTGAACCCAAACGAAATACACCCTAACTCCACTTCCTCTGAGCTGGATCCAAAAAATATTTACAGCCTTTCTGATCTCACCAAACATGAAGTCAAATATGAGAGAGGCCAAAGCAAAGTAGAAAGAGAAAATATTTTGAACTAATTACAATTAAAATACCTCAGATATTTTTAAATCTTTGGGGACCCTACAGCTTAAGCTTCTTCAGTTTTTTTGGTACATCTGCTTATGCAAATCAGATAACAGAAATTTATTAATAGCCACATTCTTTTTTTTTTTAAAGGTTTTATTTATTTGTTTGACAGACAGAGATCACAAGTAGGCAGAGAGGCAGGCAGAGAGAGGAGGAAGCAGGCCCCCTGCTGAGCAGAGAGCCCAATGTAGGGCTTGATCCCAGGACCCTAAGATCATGACCTGAGTTGAAGGCAGAGGCTTAAACCACTGAGCCCCCCAGGTGCCCTAACAGCCACATTCTAACATCAAACATTATTCAGTGTCTGCCATGTGCCAGGCCTTGTCCTGGGTACTGAACTTATCAAAAATGAAGAAAGCCCAGTCTTGGCTTGGGAAGCTCACAGTTACAGATCAAGAAGAGAAGGTCTTTGCAGAGCCCTGTAACGGGCTCCCACGCGCACACACACACAGCTCACTGGCCCGCGCGCACACACACACAGCTCACTGGCCCGCGTGCGCACACACACAGCTCACTGGCCCGCGCACGCACACACACAGCTCACTGGCCCGCGCGCGCACACACAGCTCACTGGCGGCTCACTTCCCCGACACACAGGCATTTGCTCCTGTGTCCTTGCTGGAGAAAACAAAAGCAGTTCTGAGGCCACAGTTATGTGGCTTAAGCCATCTCTCATGAGTTACCCATTTGCAGTGGATGTTGGCAAAACAAGTAACATCCAAGCCAAGTCTTCTGGTGACCCACAGGGCTCTGGGGGAGCTGAGAGTCCTGTGTTTCCTTTTGGCTTTAAATACCCAAGTTCTAGCAGATGTTGATGGTGCAGCCAAGTGCCATTAAAACCAGGTGGAGAGATTTCCACTCAAGTCTCAAGGTAATGAGAGAGGGGGGATTTTTCTTACGCTATCCCATGTAAGATTTAGATGTAGGTGTGAGAATTTCCTAGTTCTACTGCAAACAACTACATCCTTCAAGGGCCTTGACCCATTGCTTGGAAGAAATACAGGAAGCAACAAGAATTCATCCTCAAATCAGAGGCTCCCAAACTTTCTCAGTGCCTACGGTGTCTCTGATTATACCCCTAGACCAAAATAAATAGCTAATAATTCTTCCTATTAAGTAGCTTAGGTCTAAACAACCTCATTATTATTCATATATTAACAACTTAGAATTTGTTTAAAAAAACATAAATGTAAAATTTTAAAATTTTATTCTTAGATAACCACAATTGCTTGCTAGAGGGTTGGTTGTAGCTGTTGGGCACTGCACTTTTCAAACTTCAGAATCAGATTGGATACTCCAATTGATTTTTGTGCAGTGTTTTATCTCAGCAAAAGCTAGAAAGCTCAGCTTCACAAATAAATTAAGGAATGAACAGAAATATAGAACCATCAAGTAATGTAACTGTGAACTACGTTGAGCTAGTAGTTTGCACCATGTCCAACAGATGTCGCTGTGTTTCCCTCACAATTTAAAAATACTCGGTGTGGCCACAGGGCACTTTGCAATTGCCACCTTAAGTTTGTTGCAGTGCTCTATTTCTGTAGTTTGTTCAAGGGCAGGTCTTCAAGAATATCAGGACAACGAAGGTGGTGTGAATGGGACAAAGGGACAGATTACTGAGCGACTAAAGCTGGATGGATTCATTTCTTTCTCCAAGCAGATTACCCTACATACACAGTCACTCTAATTTGTGTCATTTTTGCAACAACAAAACTGGTGAGCCTTAGTATGTTTCCATAATCCATTCACTCCCAGCTCTCTTAGCTAACTATTTTACGCCTTTACTTCTCACACCTCTAATTCCTACCCTATCCTCACAAGCAAATGACCTTGCTTTGTACTTCATTGAGATGTGAGGATACTTTTCACAGACTCTTGCCATTTGCACTGGCCATGGACGGACGATCCCTGATGCTATCTGAAGCCAATGCCTCTGCCCCTTAGATCCCATTCCTTCCCGTCTATTCAAGGGGTCATTTTAACATTCTTCCCTCTTTGTACTATGTCACTGTTTTTCCTTTTTCTACTGGATCATATTATTTCTTCATCTAAAGACAAAACAACAACAACAACAAAACGGGTTCCCCATGGGTTCAGTCGCTTGCACATCCAACTTTTGGTTTCAGCTCAGTTCATGATCTCTCAGTGGTGGGATCAAGCTCCGTGTTGGGCTCTGTGCTCAGTGAAGTCTGCTTCAGATTCTTTTTCCCTCTCCCTCCTGCTCTCACTCATTCTCAAATAAGTAATCTTTAAAAAAAATTTTTTTAATTAACATGTAATGTATTATTAGCCCCAGGGGTATCGGTCTGTGAATCGCCAGGTTTGCACACTTCACTCACCATAGCACATACCTTCCCCAATGTCCATAACCCAACCACCCTCTCCCTCCCCCCCTCCCCCCAGCAACCCTCAGTTTGTTCTGTAAGATTAAGAGTCTCTTATGGTTTGTCTCCCTCCCGATCCCATCTTGTTTCATTTCAAATAAATAATCTTTTTATTTTTATTTTTTTTTTAATCTATTTATTTATTTATTTATTTGACAGACAGAGATCACAAGTAGGCAGAGAGGCAGGCAGAGAGAGAGAGAGAGGAGGAAGCAGGCTCCCTCCTGAGCAGAGAGCCCGATGTGGGACTCGATCCCAGGACCCTGAGATCATGACCTGAGCCGAAGGCAGCGGCTTAACCCACTGAGCCACCCAGGCGCCCCTAAATAATCTTTTTAAAAAATAAAATAAATAAAAACAAAAACCCAACAGATCAAAGCTCTGAAATCATCTTTTAACCTTCCTTCTACTGCCAGCTACTTCCCCATTTAGTTTCTCCTCTTAGCAAGAAAAGTCCTCAAAAGAATTCTTCACTCACTATCCCGTTCCTGTATTCCACTGACTCATAAATCCACACCAACCATGTTTCCCCCCCACCACTGCACTTAAACTTTTCTTATGGAAGCCATGAGAAACCCCTGCACTGTGAAATTATAATGCTTTGAATCCAAATTATAAAACCTCTTCCACTCACAATATCTGAGCCAGGTGAGCTCTCCCTTTCTCTTGAAACAGTTTTCTTCAGTTGGTTTCCATGATACCACAGACTTTTGGTTTTCCTCCTGCCTCACTCGCTCCCTCTTCTCATCTGCATCTGCTCATTCATCCTCTTTCCCCTCATCTCTTAAGGTACTTGGTTTCCTTTCCACCTCCTTAGTGATCTCATTCAGTACCATGGTTTGAAAGATCTATATGTTTAGTTACATCAAATTCATATCACTGACTCAAACTCTCCCCGAAATTCTAGACTTAGTTATCTAATTGCCCTCCTCAATTTTTCCCCTTGTTTGAGTAGTAGATGTTTCACACTCAGTATAACGAAGACTGAAGTCCTGAGCTTCCTGTACAAACTTGTTCTGTCCATAGCCTTTCTCATCTCAGCTGAGGTCGACTCTAATCTTCTGTTTGTTCAGGTCAAAAACCCAAGGGTTTGTGTCTTCTGGTTCCAGATAAGGTGGAGTAACACATGCCCTCCTACTTCTTCCTTTAACTATAGCTGAAAACTCGGGATGAAATAGAGAAATAGCAGAAGACTCCGAAAGGTGGAAAAAATAAGGCAAATTAACCAGGGACTTTAGGACTCAAAAAAGGGTATGGAGGTGAGTTCTCTGTCTTACTTTCCACCTACTTCTCCTCTCTGGGGACTAGAGAAGGCCAGCACCTAGAAACACCAGGAGCAGACAAAATAAAAACTTCAAAAAATGACTTCTCCCTGTAACCGAAGGACCAGGAAAGGGGAAGCTGAGCAAGGCAGAACCCTTTTGACTCTACCTGACCTACTCTACACAAATACCACAAACTATACCCTTTCCTCTCTCCGCTAAGTATTGTAGTCCCCCCACTGGCACGTGGGCCGAGCCTTAATTCCCTCCCTGTCCTCTCGTAATGAGGTGATACATCTTCCTCTTCCTACCAGAATGTGGGTTAGGTTTCCATGGAGACTATAGGTGGCCCCCAGACTTTCACTTGCAGTAATGAGGGGGTGCTTCAAGTGGGGAAAAGATTTCTTAGAGAAAGATGCGTGGGAAGAGAATTCCTTACATACACATATGAATCAGTAGGTCAAGAAACCTATGCACGAATGTGCCCGAATCAAACAGCAAAAGGTTTTAGAAGTGCATTCTACTGTGAAATGCTAACTGGGATTCAGACTGTCCTCTAAGTAGCACACAAATAAGCAGACTAAAATAACGGTGCAAAACCTTTGAACGCTAAGTTGACATTTCAACAAAAAAAGAAAAAAAGGAAAGTAAGGAAAGAAAAATAAGAAAAGAACAAACAAACCAAAAAATGGAACAGGATGTATGTGCTAAAGGGTAGCTACCTGCCAAGTTAGAAGAGTTAAAGAACTAGATTCTCAGGATATCTAAAAAGTTCAGAACACAATCAAATATTAGTCACCACACCAAGATCCAGGAGCACCTGACCCCACTGAGAAAAGACAATATCTGTCAAAGGTTTTAAAACAATCATCACAGAAATGTTCCACTAAGCAAGTAAGAACAGATTTAAAAAATGAAGTCTCAGAAAAGAAATAGAAGATAAAAAGAATCAACCGAAATGTTTTAACCGAAAAATGAAATTAGCAACTTCACTGAATGGGCTCAAGAACAGAATGGAAATGACAAAGGAAACAGCATGTGAATTTGAAGGTAGATCAGGAATCTGAGGAATTCCTAAAGAAATTCTTGCCAAGATATATCATCATAAAAGTTTTGAAAACAAAAGACAAAGACAAACATTAAAAGTATTCAGAGAAATGAAACATTTCCTATATAGGAAAAGAAAATAAGAATAACAGTATATTTCTCATCAGAAACCAAGAATCCTGGGGGGTGGGGTTATGGGCACTGGGGAGGGTATGTGCTATGGTGAGTGCTGTGAAGTGTGTAAACCTGGCGATTCACAGACCTGTACCCCTGGGGATAAAAATATATTATATGTTTATTAAAAATAAAAAATTTAATTAAAAAAAAAAAAAAAAGAAACCAAGAATCCTGAAGAGAATGGCCACATTTCCTAAGTGCTAAAAAAAAAAAAAAGGAGCTTTTAATAGAGAATTTTATATTCAACAACCTTTTCTTTTTTTAAAGATTTTATTTATTTATTTGAGAGAGGGAGGGGCAGAGGGAGAGGGAGAAGCAGACTCCCCGCTGAGCAGGGAGCCCGATGCAGGACTCGATCCCAGAACCCCAGGATCATGACCTGAGCTGAAGGCAGACACTTAACTGACTAAACCACCCAGACGTCCCAACAATATCTTTTAGAAATGAAGGTGAAATCCATTCTCAGATAAAGGAAAACCAAAATAATTTGTCACCAGTGAATCTTCCCTAAAATAATTAGCCAAAGGGCATCCTTCAAACAGAAAGGAGATGAGAGCAGAAGGAACCGTGGAACATTAGGAATGAATAAAGAACAATGGGAGAGATGAATATACGAAGAAATACAGCAGACTAACCTTTGATGGTTGAAAGCAAGACGTGATTCTCAATGTAAGAGAAGAAATATTTAAAAGAAGTATATTTTAAAAAGGGGATTTGCAAAAGGACCTAAATGGTAAGGTTTTTTTTTCCCTTAAGACTGATTGATTGATTGATCTGAGAGAGAACAAGTCGGGGGAGGGGCAGAGGGACAGAATCTCCACAGACTCGCCACTGTGTGCAGAGCCCCAAATGGGACTTGATCTCGTGACCAAAATCAAGAGACAGACATTTAAACAACCGAGTCACCCAGGAGACCCCTAAATGGCAAGGTTTCTCTATTCTGCTATTAACTACTATTTAAATATGTTCGTGAAGTTCCAGGCAGACTTTCAAAAGACTAGTGCATGAAACCAACCAGAATCAACCCCAAAAAGTTTTAGAAGTGAACTACAAACACCCAGAATCAGATCCTGAAGTGTATGTGTGTGTGTGTGTGTGTGATATTTATATATATATATATATATATATATATATTTTAAAGATTTTATTTATTTATTTGA
Source organism: Mustela nivalis (assembly GCF_964662115.1). Taxonomy (NCBI): domain Eukaryota; kingdom Metazoa; phylum Chordata; class Mammalia; order Carnivora; family Mustelidae; genus Mustela; species Mustela nivalis. The sequence continues at coordinate 80,655,137 of NC_139034.1, read as the reverse complement.
CAGAGAGAAATCACAAGTAGTCGGAGAGGCAGGCAGAGAGAGAGAGAGGAGGAAGCAGGCTCCCTGCCGAGCAGAGAGCCCCATGTGGGACTCGATCCCAGGACCCTGAGATCATGACCCGAGCTGAAGGCAGCAGCTTAACCCACTGAGCCACCCAGGCGCCCGATACTTATATTTTTAAATTATATATACCATAATGTATTTTAAGTTATATATATGCATATACATACACATATATGATATATTCAAAGTAATCTTTGGCGGAATCAAAAAATCAAAATTGATCGCCAAATACCTTCGCGTAATTCCCTAGAGGATGCAGGAAAAGGGAACATGAACAAAACCCAGAGGGAGCAAACATTTCCAAAACACAGTAAAATGGTAGACTTAAGTCCTAACGTATTATTAAGTCCATAAAATAGAATGAAATCTTACTGTCGGTGACAACATGAATGTTAAGTGAACTAAGTCCGACAGAAAAAGATAAATACTATGTAGTCTCAATTATATGTGGAATCTGAAAACAAACAAAAACCAAAAAAGGAGCTCACAGATACAGAGGTGGTGTTGGTGGTTGTCTGAGGTGTGGGGGGGGGGCAGTATGGGTGGAGGGGGTCAGAAGAAATCCGACAGGAAGAGGAAGATGCCCAGAGACCCACCGTCTTTCTTACCGAGCCCAGTGACAGCTCGACGCAACTGAACATTCCATTTCTTCTAAAATTCCCTACCACCAAAGCTAGGTTCCTATACTTTCCCAATTTCATTTTAAGATGCATACAAATTTCTTATTTAAGTTGTTTGCTGGTTTTCTTAAAATACTGTCAAATACCTATTCCCAATCCCTTCTGCACAATATATAAACAATTCCATGGCTTTTCCAGCAAGTCAGATATGCTCCCTAAATATCCAGAAAAGCAGATTACCCCCTCTCAGCCAACTCATGAGTAGATTTAGAACATCCATATCATCATAGGATTACCAGGATTATTACAAAACAAGCCATATCACCTCTCCTTGCTGACAAAAACAGACTGGAACTCTGGAAAAGAAAGCTTGCCCTTCTGCCAAGAATCTCAACTGATTGTGAGCTCCCGCCTGCAACATTTACCAGGCCTCAGCATTACTCTGTGCTCATTCTAAGTTAATGTGTCATCAGTTCTTTAAAACTCAGCTGTTGCTGGTGTATCATTTTCCCAAGGGAGTAAGTTGCAGCATACACTCTAAACACTAAATAATACCATCCTGATGTACAAAGCAAAGCCGTGGGACCACCCACCACACCATGAGTGACCGTCTCATTAGGGAAGTTCTGGCCCCTCACGTGAGCCAGGGAGAGCTCATCAGCCGGCACCTATTAAGCACAAGGGATGCCAGGTACACATTATAGCATTTATTCTCCACACAGACCTGCTATTACTACCCTCTCCATTTTACAGATGTGGAAACTAAGGCTCAAAGTTTCAATATCTTGCCTAAAGCCACTGGTTAAGGGACAGCATTAGAGCTGTACACACAGTCTAATTTTAAAGTCTCATTAAAGAAAAAAAAATATTTATATTACCTTGAAAGATGAGATTTCCAAGGTGGCTCCCTCAGGCTGGTTCACCTCTGGGTATTAAAGTGTGGGGAGCTCCGGTCTCCTCTCTGTCACTCCCTGAACCGGCGCCCCGACTCCACACTCTTGTTTTTCCAAAGCTGCTGCTCATCCAGGGCCAGCGGAAGTTAATGGAGCTGACGAACCAGGAGCCATGGGATCGGCCCCTTTCTGCTACGATCGCGGAACCTCCATGGCCTCTCTTCTATTTGGGATCTCTATATCCAAGAGCCTAAAAAAAAGATGCTTGACTTTTAGTTAGCTTTAGCTCAGCTGTCTTCTTTCAGCCTAACCAACCATGAGTTGCAGTGAATTCTCACGAAGCTTTTCCTGACAGGTGACACCAGCCCAAGTGATTTCTTCCTTCGCTGAATTCATGGCTCATCGTCTGCCATGGCTCATGCTGTCCTGACATGATTCTTGCCCCAGGACCCAGGAAGAATACAAAAAAGACCCATGTGCCGTTTGTCTAAATATGGAAAGGTTATAAATCAAACTAACAAGCTGTTATAAAAAAGTGTTATATCCTTCGGCTGTGACAAATCAATCTTCATAATACCCTAGAAGCCCAGGCTCAAATTCAGGATTCTCAGACTTCCTGGAGATCTGCTCTGGAAAGCGACAGTGCAGAGGGAGCTACTCTTGGTGGAGGACGCTGGCCCACAGTCCACCCCCCTTCCTTCCCAACCTGGCTCCATTCCCACAAGGAAGGGGAACATCGTGCTCACGGGTGTGACACACTTGCATACACAGCCAAGCTTCATCACACACACAAATACACACACACACACACACACACACACACACACACACACACACACGGAAGTCCCTTGCCCACCACTGGGTCCTTCCTTGTGCATTCATTCCCAGACTTGAGAAGAAGCACGTTCAGATCCTAGGAGTTCACTCAGGTCTGCCGGGAACCTGCAGCACAGTCCAGAGGAAAGTGGGTTGTCATGACCCTTTCTCCCCACTCCCATATCACACCCTGGATACTCCTTGCCTAAAAGGTGGGCTCTGCATGGAAGAAAGTCGGGTGCTCTAAGACCTGGGTGCAGAGCAGGGTACCCTCTTGTGGGCGTCTCCAGGTGGTACTTTGTGGCATTCTTTTTACTCCTTCTGTTATCTCTCCTATTTCTTCTTGTCGGAGAAGTTCTTCAGACAGTTTTGCTTCCTGTGGGTTGCAGAATTTTCCTATCAGCCTATTGACAGGGATTTCTTTGCACGAGGCCTTTTCTAACACAAGATTCCTTATTTAGCATTTATACAGAATTCTAGAAACCTAAACAATCTGTCATCAACCATTTTCAGTTAACCATATGTCTCTAGAGTCATAGTTCAAAAGTATTCTCCATTTCATATTTTTTCCATCTTGAAGTCGATTTTCTAATTATCATTTATTGTAGCTAGCTTTCTGCAGTCTATTCGCCACATGGAGTGTGAGTGTCACAGTCTGGAAACCACGCGTGTCCCCATCTGTGTCTCTGTTGCCACCTGGTTAAGTGCTACTTTGGCTGGATATGGATTCTTGGGTTGAAACCTTTTTTTAGCTGCAGTTCATAAATACTATCTGTTTCCTAGCCTCAAGTGATGACAGAGGAGATATTCAATAGTATTCTCAACCTTTTTCTTCTGTAAGTTTATTTTTTAGTGGAAGTTCTTCAATTTTCCTTTATCCTTGGAGTTCAGAGCTTTTCCAGGACTGGCCCGCATCTAGGTCTGCAGTCTTCCCGGGAGTAGGATAGTCCTTTCAGTTCCCAACTGGGGTCGTTCTCTTGTTTAAGGGTCTCAGTGTATTACTGTTATTGCCTCTCTCTTTGCTCTTTATCTCCTCTGGAAAACCTAGTGTTTGCACGGAAGGTCTTCTAGATAGGTCTTCCATGGTTCCCATTCTTCCCTTCATGTTCCAGACCTGGTTTTGTTTTTTTTTTTCAGACCTCTTTTTGAGACTATCTTCCACGTGATCTCCTGGGCTACAGTTGTGTGTCTTAGCCATGAAAAACCTCTCCTTTAATGCATCCACTGATCTTTTTTTTAAAAGAATGGTTATTTTTATTGATGGATTTTATAGCATTTTAATTGACGGATAACACATAAACAGGCACAGATCCTAAGTGTCCAACTCAGACATTTTGGAAAATATACTCATCTAACCATCACCCAAATTGAGACACAGAAAGTTGCCAGCATCTCATGTACCTCCTTCATGACCCCTTCCAGAAATCACCACTCCCACATGAATCACTGTTCTGACTTTCATCACTATAGGTTTGTTTTGACTTATTTTGAACTTCATACAAATGGAGTCATAGTAAATATGCACTTTTTAAAAAGTCATCTTTATACCCAGCATGGGGCTTGACCTTACAACCCCAAGATAAAAAATGGCATGTTCTACTGACGGAGCCAACCAGGTGCCCCATAGAATATACACTTTCTGTGGGTGGCTTCGCTTGTTCAGCATTTTATTACTCCATTCATCCATTTAGAATTAGGTCATTTATTCATGTTGTATAATTTTCCATTGTATGAATGCACCATAATTTCTTTATCCATTCTAATACTGATAGACAAACATGTTGTTTGCACCACTTGGCTATTTCAGTCTTGGGAAACATGCTCTTACAAGCATGTGGATAGGGGTACATGCATTTGTGCACATCTGTAGTGTATACTCTTAGGAGTGGAGTTCTGGTGCAAAGGGCACACATGTGCTCAGCTTCATTAGATGCTGCTAAGCAATTGTTCAAAGTACTTATACCAGTTCAGACTCCCACAGCAGATTGTGAGAATTCCTGTTGCTTCACATCACTGGTAGCACTCGTATATAATAATTTTTGTCCCATTATACCCATTCTGTTGGTTACTAGCAATATGTTATTGAGACTTTAATTTGCCCACTTGTTTCTCATTTAATAAACTGCTATCCACTAAACTTACTAAATTCAGTTATTAATTCTAGTACTCTGCCTGCAAATCCTTTTGTTATTTTTTTCCCTCGCATACACCATCAAATCTGAAAAATAATGGTAGTTTTATTTCTTCCTTTCATTACTACACGCATTTAAAATTTTTTCTTGCTAGAACTCCTTGTTCAGTGATGAGAGAAGTGGTGACAGCTGGTCCACGGTCTCATTCGCAGTCGCAGAAGGAAAACCTTCAGTACTTCAGCGGGAAGTATGATGGATGCTGGGAGCTTTTTGTAGACGCTTTCTTTGAGGCTAAGAAGTTTTTGTTCTATTCCTAGTTTCCAACAGCTTGTTTAATCATGAATAGTTGTTACTTGTTATCAAATGTGCTTTTCTAGATCCATGAGATGATCATACAGCTCTTCTCCTCCCCACCCCCTTCCTAGTAATGTAATTTTGAGCATTAAACCACCCTGAGATTCCCGGAATAAAACCCATTTAGACATAACATATGCCCTTGTCGTGCATAACTTGATATGCTGTTATTTTGTCTCCTTCAATTCCCTATTGAATTTTTAAAAGTGAATTCATATGTTATGTTTAAGTCTCTTTGAATGTTCTTTTTTATGCACTTATGCTGGAGTTACCATCTGGGCCTGTTTAGAAATAGCGTCACTAGGCCCTGCAAGCTCAGTGCATTCTGTTGCATCCATAGTGTCCTCTTTTGCTCCTTTGTGGCTCTCTTCATCCCAAGGGGCTCAGTCTTAAATTTTTTTTTTCTAATAATGTATAATTAATGTTGCTGGTGTGGCTGCTTTTACATCTGGATGTCCGGTAGAGATTTCTGTGGCCTATGCTTGTATTTCCCATCCCATAAGTACCAAAGGGGATGGTTCTGGTCAGGAAGAGGTGATACAGAGAAGTGACGGTGCTCTTGGGGACTCACACACCTAACTCCTATGAACTATATGTCCCTGTGACCAATGGTTCTGTCCAACGGGCAGAGGGACACAGCCTCCACTTCAATGCAAAACCTAAGGTGTGGGACTGTGACTTCCCTGGTGTGACCACCAAGCACACCCCTTTTGAAAACTGCTATTTATTACTCTTGGGCTCTGACTGAATGCACACCTGACTCACGGAGGCTGTGTGACCTGATATCCCCGTCACGGGGTGGGTAAACTCAGAGTCAGTGACTAACACAGTGGGAAGGACCCAACGAATCTCACTTGAAAAATGGCATCTGGCCAGCCTGACCCCAGCAGCACCTTGGCTTTATAGGAAAAGGTGGCTTCTAGTCCCCCGAGTAAAATGTCATCGCCCACTTCACCACTGAAGCAAGCCTTCTGGCTCTGTAGGGCCCTCAGCTCATAAAGGGGCACAATTAGGGGGATAAGAAGCATAAAATCATTTAATTCACTCAATGAGTTGAATATATGAGCAAGCTAGAGAGAGAGACTTAAGTCATTGGACATCACTGGAAGTACCAGAACCCCAATTTCTTCATCTGAAAATTGGCAATTAAAAGGAAAGAGTTAAGCACTCACCTTGTCTTTCAGAATAATCACATAGCCCTAGTAGAAGAGAGAAAGTCCCTTGCTTATAGGAATTCCAGCTAATAATTGTAAGAAATGATAAAATCAGAAAATCACCATCACTTTGTCACCCTTAATGAAATAACTGAGTCATGCAACAATCATCAAAGGATATTATCACATGACCAATGATTGGTGGAAAGCTATAATGGAGAGATCAGGCTGTTACCACCCGAACCCTTTGATCAATCTTAACATCACTAAAAATAGAAACCAGATGCCTCCTGATGTAATTCAATATGAAAAACACAGCACCAACTGTCATATATTCTTGCCAAAAAAAAAAAAAAAAGTTAAATCTGATCTAGTCAATTCTCCTCAGTGAGCAGGAGGAAACACAGGGGATGGAGAAAATATTCAAGTAAAATCACAAAGCAGCAAAGAAACGAATCAGAATGTGGGACATTCCATGGGACAACTGATCTAACTTACTGAATAGGCTGTGGTAGGAAAAAGGGCAGGGGGGGAACTCCGTTTGATTAAAAGAGACTAAGAAAGCACAATAACCAAGTAAAGTGAGTGGACCTTGATTCTGTCCTCATTTGAATAAACAATCTGTGCAAATATTTTTGAGACAATTGGAAGAATTTGATCATGGTCTTTATTATAAAAAGATTCTGAAGAATTATTGCTGATTTTATTAAGTGTGATAATAACATTAGGGTTAAGGAAGATAAAGTTCTTATATGTTAGAGACTGAAATATGAGAGAGGGAAACGACATATTGCCGAGGATTTTCTTGAAAATAACAAAGAAAAAGGAATATGGAAATAACATGAGACGAAAGTGGGAAATCTCAGTGGCTGCTGAACCTGGATGAATGCTACGTAGGGATTCATTGAACCATTCTCTAATTTTGTGCATATTTTATGACAATATGATTCAAAGCCTTTTAGACACTAGATTAAAAAACATTACAAAATAGAAATTAGAAACCATGAAAATGAACAGCAAGGAAACCAAATATCAAAATTTCGGGGGATGCGGAAAAATATTCATAGGAAATCTTGTGGCCTTAAATGTTGCAGTTATGAAAAAAAAAAGCAAAGAGTGAGAAAAAAATAGGGATTTAAATGAAAAACTTAGGAAAAGGCATTCTTCTGCAGCTGGCCAAGACAGAGTAACAAGGAGCTGGATTTGCCCTTCTGCCTGAAACAATGAGTGGCTGCCAAAATAGTGAGCATCAGGCCATTAAGAAAAAAAAAGTAATCCCAGAGAGACAGCAACCAAAGACATGAGCGCTCACTTCCTGCATCAGACTTCTAGGCTGTAGGGAAGGGAGAGGGGCCTGGGAGGAAGAGCACTCCCCACCCCACCCCATCACCCAGTCTCCATGAGTTGAAGAGACAGGTGTCATTGTCGCAGACAAGACAGCCAAAGCTCAAGAACAGAGAGCCAAGAGAGAAGAGAGTGTTTCTTGGAGCTGACAGGGGACAAATAAAATAAAGCACCCACATCCTTTCTCACAGAGCAGGTAAAAGTGGGTGAATTTGAAGCCAAGAGGCAGAAAGTCCATGATCCGCACAACGTATCTGCTGAAAGGGATCTTTTCTTGTATCTCGATCTTTGAAAAGTACGTAGGAACAAATATGATAAAAGGTTAAGTTAACTTTCTAAGTGGTGGGACTTCCAGTGTTTGTGATATCAGCCCTGTAACTTTCCATAAATTTCAAGTTCAGCAAAGAAGTCTTGGTGAGAAAAAGGGATTGATCTATTACTTAAGCTTGAGAAAAGCTGAGCTGGTAGTTCAATCCCCCTACCTCTAAAGAAAGTGGTCTGCCTCGACTGCTTACACTTGTGTGATCTGAAATGTGTTGAAGAAATAAGAAAGTTCTTTCCAGCGTTCACTCATCCATTCATTTACTCATCAAACAGGGAATGAGGATCTTCTCAATGCCAACGATCAGACCAGGTACAGGCTCTCTACCCTCAAGTTCCTCACAGTCCAGTGGGCAAGACACAAATCTCAGACAGTTGAACGGGACCATAACCAAAGAGAATGTAAGTGAGATTATTTACCAGGAAGGGGTTCTAGAAGTCTTCCTGGTTCAGGGATTTCTGAGCCGTGCCGAAGGAGAGAGATAAATAGAGGCAGGAATGATTTTTTTAGAGACAAAAGTTGTTTGAAAAAATAAAAAGTCCAGTTCAGTCTTCACCTATCAAATAATTAAACCAAGAGAATGGAAGAAGTGAGGCCCTATGTAAGAAATATCTTCAAGAAAAAACTATCTTCTAAATAAAATAATTATTTTGATGGAGCTAAGGCATTTATAAATAACCTGTAATCCTACGTTTCTCCCTGTGCCCACAGAGTTTTTAAACTTGGGGGCACAGTTAATTTTCTGGCTATCTGTGATGCTGAAGGTTTTAAGCAGTCGGGATAACGCGGCATGCATTTCAGACTGGAGTCAACGTATTCTGGGACAGGTGACACAGATATTGCTCATGAAATGTACATTTCAGCACCTTTGTCTTTTCTTAAGTTAAAGTAGTACAATCCTTGCATGTTCTCTCCTGTTTATCCTGGGATTTTCGAAGAGATACTGCAACGTAAGATTGTTGTTTTCCATGTATGTACAACTGAGTATTTCTGATCTCATTGTCTATGTGTTAAGGCATGCTGCAATTCTCTCCTTTGGGAGAAGTCACTGTGTTGTTCCAATACCTGAAGTGATTCACATGGCTGGAATGACAAGATGATCCCGTATTGGTTCCACCGATAATGCCATCGTGATTGCTGTGCTGGGCAGACAACCAAGTCGGTAACTAAATCAGCTAATCTTTGACACATGTGTAAAGCACTTAAGCTACCCTGCAATTCAGGGTTTCAACTTGCACTGACCTGACGATTGAATTCTGATTTCCACTCAGGGAAAACAACGTTGTGAGAAGCAATTGTAAAAGACTTGTTAAATGTCTTCTCACAAAACTAACATGGAACCTAGTGATCATAATTAAAGTCTCTTAACTCATGTTATATCTGAAGGATTTCTGCTGCCATTTACTTTTATTAATTAGTAATTTGGGGGGTACTTTTAGGTTCACAGCAAAATTGAGTGGCAAGTACATGGAGTTCCCAAATACTCCTGTCCCCACAGGTTGCGTTGACTCCCCTACTGTCACCATCCCCACAGACAGTTATGTCTACTACAATGGATGAGTCTACATCCACCCTTCACTACCATCCAAAGCCCACAGTTTACATGCTTGGTGTTGCAAATCCTATGGGTTCCAACAAACATATTGTGGCATATACCCATTGTTGTAGCATCATACAGAAGAGTCCCATTGTCCTAAAAATCCTCTTCCCTCGGCCTTGTCCTCCAATCCCTGGCAACCAGTGGGTTTTTTTTCTTTTTTTTACTGTCTCTGTAGTTTTGCCTTTTCTAGAATTCATGTAGTGGGAATCAGATGATAAGTAGCCTTTCAGACTGGCTTCCTTTACTTAGTAATAAACATTTAAGGTTCCTCCATGGCTTTTTAAGGCTTTGTTGACAGTTCATTTCTCTTTACTGCTGAATAATATACCATTGTCTGGATGTTTGTCCATTCATCTATGGAAGGACATCTAGGTTGCTTCCAGGTTTAGGCAATAATGAGTTTATGAGTAAAATTTCTATATGTATCTGCAGGTTTTGTGTGGACACGTGTTCAATACCTTTGGGTAAATACAAAGGAGAACTAACAGATAGATAGCATGGTAAGAATATGTTTTGTAAGAAACACCACACTGTCTTCCAAAGTGGCTGGACCATTTTGCATTCCCAGGATTCCTGTTGTTCCACAGTCTGTCCAGCATGTGGATTTTGGCCATTCTCATTGATGTGTGGTGATATCTCATGTATAGTGGTTCTAGTGATCATTTCCCTGATGACATCTGGTGTGGAGCATTTTGTCATAAGCTTATTTTCCATCTATATATCTTCTTTGGTGAAGTGACTATTTAAGCTCTTCAGCTCATTTTTAATCAAGTTGGTTTTTTTGTTGTTTTGAGTGTTAAGAGTTTTTTGAATATTTTGGATAACAGTCCTTTATCAGATATGTCTTTTCCAAATATTTACTTTAGCCTATCATCTGTCATATTTTTTGACATATATTTGTCTTTTCCAGGGTAGAATTTTTAATTTTAGTGAATTCCAGCTTATTAGTTATTTCCTTCATGTTCAGAATTTGTTTTTATTTGACTAATTATTTTCCTTTTTACTCTAATAAAGATTACTGTCCTGTAAGCATCCTGCTGCCCTCACAGAGATAACTGAAAATTTCCTCCCCTTATTTCCCCTAGTATCAATGCTGGTGCCTTTTCTGTAGATCTCACAAAATTGTTCTTAGCATTAACTGAGATGTTTATGAATAGATTTTGAAAACTGAAAGCAGCTGTACACATCAGGCGGCATGAGCAGTCTCTTGAAAAGGCACACACACTGACACGCAGGTACATACATGCACACACAAGCACACACATATTTTTTTTCCTTTCATGGCACCAATTAAAAAGAGAGTGGCTTCTGGGTGGTGGTGGGGGGGGGGGGTCCAAGATGGCAGAGGAGTAGAAGACCTAAATTTCATCTGGTCCCAGAAATTCAGCTAGGTAGTTATCAAACCATTCTGAATACCTACAAACTCAACAGGAGATGGACGCAAAGATAAGCAACAAGTCTATGAATAGAAAAGCGACCACTTTCTGGAAGGTAGACATGCAGAGAAGTGAATAGGAGGCAATATTTGGGAAAATAGACCACTGGGGGAGGAAGCCTTGGTTTGCTGGTTCCCAGCAAGCAGAAGAGCAGCGGAGCACAAAAACAGAACTTTTAGAAGTTGACTCCATGGAGGGACGTTGCTCCAGAGGCTAAGCAGGAGGTGGAATCCGTGGTGCGACAGTGTGGTCTCAGGACCCTCAGGGGTTACAGAAAGCCTGGGGGTGCCACAGTGTGACAGAGTTCCCAGGTATTGGCGCACGGAAGCAGGCTGCAGACACGGAGCTGGAGTGGGCTTTCAGCTTGGGTTTGCCATAAATCGTGAACTGAGGCACAGTAGGACCACTGCTCTTTGAGCAGGGACCCTTCAAACAGCAGATCTGGGAAGACCGGCCCCCCCACCCCCAATTCCTCCAACAGAAGAGCAGCATAGGAACACACCACAGGAATCTGTTGGGTTTGGAGACTCCAAATGACGCCAGGTGCCAGAGACAGAAACAATCAATCACAGGCCAGGAGAGTACAGAGTGTGGCTGGAGACCAGGGAGGCAGGAGTGATTGACTGCTTTTCTCTGAGGGCTTACAGAGGAGGGGAGCCCCTGAGCTCTCGGCTCCTCTGGGGCCAGAAATTGGGAAGCCACCATTTTCATTCCCATCCTCTAAAGCTGTTCGGAAAGTGTTCAGGAAACAAAAGCTACCAAGAGCAAACCCTAGCAGATTACTTAGCCTGGCCCCTGGCAAGGGTGGTGCAATTCTGCCTTGAGCAAAGACACTTAAGAATCACTGCAACAGACCCCTCCTCCAGAAGATCAACAAGAACATCCAGCCCAGGCCAAGTTTACTGATCAGTAAAAACCGCAAAACTCCTGTGCTAGGGGAATATAGCACATGGAATTCATAGCTTTTCCCTCATGATTGTTTAGTCTTTCAAAGTTAATTTTTTTAATTTTATTTTTTTCTTTGAATTTTTCTTCTTTCCTATTTTAACCAACATCTTATCTTATCAATCCCTTTTTAAAAACCTTTTAAATTTTTCACTTTTAAGTTATATTCCATCTCTTCATTGTATTTAACCTTATTTTTGTATATGTGTTTTTCTTTCTTCAAAATTTTGGGAGGCAGTTCCTTCTAACAGACCAAAATATACCCAAAGTCTAGTGTATCTGTTTTATTCACCAGCCTGATCATATTCTCTTTCTTTTTCTTTTTCTTTCCCCCTAGTTTCACCTCTCTTCTGATCTGTTTAATGTATATTTCTCAGGGGTCATTATTACCCTTTCAGCATTTTGTTCTCTCATTCATCTATTCCTCCCTGGACAAAGGACAAAACAGAAAAACTCACCTGGAAAAAAAAAAAAAAAAGAACAAGAGGCAGTACCGACTGCCAGGGACCTAATCAATATGGACATTAATAGGATGTCAAAACTAGAATTCAGAATAATGATTATAAAGATAATAGCTGGGCTTGAAAAAGAGCATAGAAGACACTAGAGAATACTTTTCTGGAGCAGTAAAATCTAACCACTTTGAAATCTAAAAGGTTATTAATGAGGTACAATAAAAAATGGAGGCTCTAACTTCAGGATAAATGAGAAAGAAGGGAGAGTTAGTGATATAGAAGACCAAATGATGGAGAATAGGCAAGCTGAGAAAAAGAGAGATAAACAACTACTGGATCATGAGGGGGAGAATTTGAGAGATAAATCATAGCATAAAGTGAAACAATATTAGAATAATTGGGATCCCAGAAAAGAAAGAAAGAGAGATAAGGGCAAAAGTACATTGGAGCAAATTATAGAAGAGAACTCCCCTTATTTGGGGACGGAAACAGGCACCAAAATCCAGGAGATACAGAGAACCCCTGTCAAAATCAATAAAAATAGGTCAACAACCTGTCATCTAATAGGAAAACATACAAATCTCAGAGACAAAGAAAATCCTGAAAGCAGTGCAGGATAAGAGGTATGTAACCTAAAATGGTAGAAACAGATTGGCAGCAGACCTATCCACAGAGACCTGGCAGACCAGAAAGGACTGACATGATATATTCAAAGTACTAAATGAGAAAAATATGCAGCCAAGAATACTGTATCCAGGAGCGCCTGGGTGGCTCAGTGGGTTAAGCCGCTGCCTTCGGCTCAGGTCATGATCTCAGGGTCCTGGGATCGAGTCCCGCATCGGGCTCTCTGCTCAGCAGGGAGCCTGCTTCCTTCTCTCTCTCTCTCTGCCTGCCTCTCAGTGTACTTGTGATTTCTCTCTGTCAAATAAAAAAAAAAAATCTTAAAAAAAAAAAAAAAAGAATACTGTATCCATCTAGGCTGTCACTGAAAACAGAAGGAGAAAGAAGAAGCTTCCAGGACAAACAGAAACTAAAAGAACTTGTGATCACCCAAACCAGCCCTACAAGAAATATGGAAAGGGGTCCTTTAAGCAAAGAGAGAACCTAAAAATAACACAGACCAGGAAGGAACAAAGACAATATAAAGTAACAGTCACCTTACAGGCAATACGATAGCACTGAATTCATATCTTTCAATAGTTACCCTGAATGTAAGTGGGCTAAATGTAGAAGGGCTAAATGCCCCAATCAAAAGACACAGGGTATAATATGGGATTAAAAAAAGCAAGACCCATCGATACGCTGTCTGCAAGACACTCACTTTAGACCCAAAGATGCCTCCAGATTTAAAGTTAGGGTGTGGAAAACCATTTATCATGCTAATGGCCATCAAAAGAAAGCTAGGTGGCAATCCTTATATCAGACAAATTAGATTCTAAACCAAGGACTGCAATAAGAGACAAGGAAGGACACTATATCATACTTAAAGGGTCTAATCAACAAGACCTAACAATAGTAAATATCTATGCCTCTAACATGGGACCAGCCGATTATAAAAGCCAATTAATAAGAAAATCAAAGAAACACATTGACAATAATACAATAATAGTAGGGAACTTTAACATCCCCTTCATTGAAATGGACAGATCATCTAAGCAAAAGATCAACAAGGAAATAAGAGCTTTAAATGCCACACTTGGATCAGATGGACTTCACAGATATATTCAGAACATTTCATCCCAAAGCAACAGAATACACTCTTCTCTAATGCACATGGAACATTCTCCAGAATAGGTCACAAATCAGGTCTCAACTGGTACCAAAGGATTGGGATCACTTGCTGCATACATTCAGACCACAACGCTTTGAAACTGGAACTCAGTCACAAGAGGAAAGTTGGAAAAAACTCAAATACATGGAGGCTAAAGAACATCCTAATAAAGAATGAATGAGTCAATCAGGAAATTGAAGATTTTATATAATTCATGGAAACAAATGAAAATGAAAACACAACTGTTCAAAATCTTTGGGATGCAGCAAAGGCAGTCCTAAGAGGGAAGTATATAGCAAGAAACAAGAAAGGTCTCAAATATACAACCTAACCCTACACCTAAAGGAGCTGGAGAAAAAACAACAAGTAAAGCCTAAACCCAGTAGGAGCAGGGAAATAATAAAGATTAGAGCAGAAATAAATGAAATAGAAATCAAAAGAACGGTAGAACGATCAATGAAACTAGAAGTTGGTTCTTTGAAAGAACTAGCAAGACTGATAAACCCTTGGCCAGACTTACCAAAAAGAAAAGAGAAGGACCCAAATAAATAAAATCATGAATGAAAGAGGAGAGATCACAACCAACATCAAAGAAATACAAAAAATTATAAGAATATATTATGGGCAACTATATGCCAACAAATTAGACAATCTGGAAGAAATGGATGCATTTAGGAGAGCATTCCTAAAGATGTACAGACTACCAAAACTGAACCAGGAAGAAACAGAAAACCTGAATAGACCCATAACTAGCAATTAAATTTAAACAGTAATCAAAAATCTCCCAACAAACAAGAACCGAGGGCGAGATGACCTCCCAGCACAATTCTACCAAACACTTAAAGAATTAATATCTATTCTTCTGAAACTGTTCCAAAAATAAAAATGGAAGGAAAACTTCCAAACTCATTTTATGAGCCTGGCATTATCTTGATTCCAAAACCAGACAACGACCCCATTAAAGGTGAATTATATACCAATATCCCTGATGAACATGAATGCAAAAATTCTCTCCAAAATACTAGCCAGTAGGATCCAACAGTATAATAATTTAAAGGATTATTCATCATGCCCAAGTGGGAATTATTCCTGGGCTGCAAGGTTGATTAAACATCCACAAATCAATCCATGTGACACACATTAATAAAAGAAAGGACAAGAACCACATGATACTCTCAGTTGCAGAAAAATCATTTTACAAAATATAGCATCCTTTCTTGATTGAAACTCTTCACAGTGTAGGGAATAGAGGGTACATACCTCAAAATCATAAAAGCCACCTATTAAAAACCCACAGCGAATATCATTCTCAATGTGAAAAACTGAGAGCTTTTCCCCAAAGGTGAGGAACACGGCAGGGATGTCCACTATCACCACTCCTGTTCAACATAGTACTAGAAGTCCTAGCCTCAGCCATCAGACAACAAAATAAATAAGTCATCTGAATTGGCAAAGAAGAAGTCAAACTCTTACTCTTTGCATATCATCCGATACTTTATGTGGAAAACCCAAAAGACTCCACCCCAAAACTGCTAGAACTCATCAAAGAATTCAGTAAAGTGGCAGGATATAAAATCAATGCACAGAAATAAGTTGCATTTCTATATACCTTACCAATTATGGGTTGTAAAGATGAACTTTATCAAAGTATCACTAGTTATAATAAATTTAAATTAACCATGACAATAGAAAAAAACTTCATTTATGGTTTATCTTTCCTACAGAAATAGGATAATATGTTGTTTCCATATAAAGTAATCAAAAAGTAGGGGGACAGTATTTTAGGAAATATTTTTAAAGCATTGCAGAAAGTGAATTGGTGTAATATTTAAAATACTATTATATAATCATTGTTATATTGTAATAATCATGTGATACAGCTATAATAATTTGGTAATATGTTATTAACATTATTTTTAAAATATAATTTTGTATCTTTCAAAATTTTATTTTTGATTATTCTCATCTTAAATAAATATTACTTTTATATCCAATTCTGAACTCGCAATTTTATGTTTTTCTTTAAAGAGGATACTCCCTGCTGGTTTATATAAATTTCAGACTTCCCAAACCAGATCTCATGGCCCCAGATCTCATGTTCTGTCAACCCAAGGACATATCTTTTGTCCCCCAAGTGCACCAAAATCCCAAAGACTTTGGACTCCAGAGCCCCAACCCAAATCTAATACACCCCAGGCTTGTGGCGACATGAACTCATTCACTCACTAATGTGGCTCTAATTCTCTCTTCTTTTATGGTAGAGAGGAGGGCCTTCCCTCCTTTCAAGACTAGACAAGCATTTTCTAATGTCAATTTATTTTTTAAATTTCTATTTAAATATAAACTCAAGTAACATACAATATATGATTAGTTTCAGAGCTAGAGGTCAGTGATCCATCAGTCTTATATAATACCCCGTGCTCATTACATTTCATGTCCATCACCCTACCCTTCTTACCCGATGCCCCTACCTCCCTCCTCCAACAACCCTCCAACCCTCAGTTTATTTCCTGTGCTTTACAGTCTATGGTTTGTCTCCCTCTCTGATTTTGTCTTGTTTTATTTTTTCCTCTCTTCCCCTATGATCCTCTGTTTTGTTTCTTAAATTCCAGATATGAGTGAGATTATATGATTATATAATATATAATTATAGTTATATATAATTATATAAGACAATTATATATTATATACAATTATATAAGACAATTATATAATTGTCTGATTGACTTATTCACTTCACCTTATACCCTCTAGCTCTATCCTTGTCGTTGCAAATGGCAAGAGTTAATTTTTTTTTATGGCTGAGTCATATTCCATTGTGTATACATACCACATCTTCTTTATCCATTCATCTGTTGATGGACATCTAGGACATCTTTCTATAGTCTGGCTATTGTAGACATTGCTGCTATAAACACTGGGGTGCAGACACCCCTACAGATCACTACATTTGTATCTTTGGGGTAAATACCCAGTAGTGCAATTGCTGGGTCATAAGGTAGCTCTATTTTCAGCTTTTTGAAGAACCTCCACACCGTCTTCCAGAGTGGCCGCACCAGCTGGCATTCCCACTGGCAGTGTAAGAGGTCTCCCCTTTCTCTACATCCTTGCCAACATCTCTCCATTCCTGACTTGTTAATTTTAGCCATTCTGACTGGTGTGAGGTGGTATCTTGTTGGGGTTTTGATGTGTATTTTCCTGATGCCGCGTGACGTGGAGCACTTTTTCATGTGTCTGTTGGCCATCTGAATGTCTTCTTTGCAGAAATGTCTGTCCATGCAGAAATGTCTTCTGTCCATTTCTTGATTGGATTATTTGTTCCTTGGGTGTTGAGCTGGATAAGTTCTTTATAGATTTTGGATACTAGCCCTTTATCTGAGAAGACATTTGCAAGTATCCTCTCCTGTGCTGCACATGCATTTTAAAAGCATATTTGAAAACACTTTACCCAGTACCTTATGTGTTCAGAGTGGGAAGGAACATCTGTATCACTTTGTCAGCAAACATGGATGGAGTGAGCTTTTACTTTCTTCTGTAACTTTATGGATGCACACATATCCTAGGGTCCAAATTCCTCTCAAATGAACTAATGATAACGTCGACACAGTCCCTGTAATGTCCAAAAGCGTGGCATGTGCTCTGCCTTTAAGACCTTTAAGAGAACCCGGGGCATGGTAGAGGGGTTCTCGCGCCCCCAGCAACAGACCAAGGCAACAGAGCCTAGAGATGTGGCTTCCCTGCGATCCCCAACTGGAGCCCAAAAGGGCGGGTTTCCCATGGAGCCGCCCTGCCCTCTCTGCTGCTTTCCCCCCGGGCTGAGACCGAGATACCGCCACATGTTTTCCCCCATCCATGACACCACAGCTGCAGATGAAAACATGCATTTCTCAGATTAGCCCGCCCTGGAATGGGGGGGAAGAATGAAAGGAAATCCCCCTTTGTGCCCCATCCCAGAATAGGGCCACCAGGTAAACATTCTCTCCTAATAGAAATCTGTTGGGGAAACATTATTACCTTCCTGAATGCCAGTCAACTGCTGTTGCTAAAATCGGAGCATGATTCGTTACCACTAAGTCCCTCTAAAAAGTGCCATTTCCAAGCAGCTGATGGCCATGTGGAAGGGACAGCTGGCGTTGGAGGCGCCAGCCTCTGGGGGAGGGCAGCTGTCAGGCTCCTTTCGGTCACGGTCACTGGTTCCTGGTGGGCCTGACTGGAACCCTGGAACCGAGGGTCTGCTTCTCGCCCTCACTCTCCAAGTTCAATCACTGCGAGCTTTTCTATGCAGATAGATTCATTTGATTCCCTAAGCCGTTATTTATTAAATTTTAAATTAGGAGGAATGTTATTTGCCAACTAAACCCAAATTCCTAGACGTTCCCATGTCAGAATCCGTGATCTAAGCCCGTTTCCCAAGTGTGACATTCCTCCCTGTAATTAATATCACAGGCTTATGACTCAGCTCCAAGGCGTTCTTGGCTGTGTTGCCGACATGACCCCTGGTGATTACCAATTGTGATTTACACATGGCTTCAGGGAAAGATGCTTCTAAAATAACAAGAAGTTTTTCTTGGAGGGTGAAATCTGTTTTGAGAACCGGCTTGGGAAAAAAATTAAAAATAGCAACAAACAACTAAGTTCCCCTGCTCTCCAAAATGCAGGTAAGGCCCTGCAGGCTGTTCCCAGGCATCCAGCGAGAGCGCTCTGTCAGGCAGGTGATGTATGGGCTGCTGCGTCTTTCTGGGGGGCTGGTGAGGGGGGGCAGCCATGGGCTATTTTTAAAGTGAAATGACTACAGCTTCACTTGTCCCTCCGAACAGGCTGGACACTGTCTCTCGCGTTCTCCCTCCCTGGTAACGTTTATCATTATGGAGAAGGTATTTAACAGGAAAAGGAAGGAAATTCTTCTATGTCCACAAGCCTGGCAAGACGTAAGTGGTGCTTGAATGGTTTCTGAACACGGACTACACACTTTCCGACGGGAAAGCCATCGCGATCGCAGCGCGGCCACACCGCGACGACAAGGGCTGCGCTCTATCCCCCCACATGGGCCGGCAGGCCGCGTGTGCTGCGCTTCTGGGGGCTCTAAGTCCTTTCACTGCCCCCGGGCAGCACTGGTGGGCGCTCTCCCCTGGCATCTCAGGGGCGGCCCCCCGTGTCTGGCCAGTGAGGGGTGTTGAAGCAGCCTGAAGTCATTTGACGGAAAGGATTATGAACTTGGAGCCGCTGTGTTAGCAGAGAGCAGAGGGACCATAAGTTAAGGAATTAGGTTTCACTCTGACCAAACACACTGGAAACCCCACGCATCCCTGAGTGTCGGGGACCAGGGTGTTTAGAAAACATCTAGTTCTGCAGTGAATCCCCAGCCCCCTGGAAGGGAGGCCTCACACAGTGTCCCCTGTAAGCAAGTACAGGGGACACATCTTCTATTTGCCCGACGAGCAATCTTTCCTTTGTAGAATTTTGGTGACAGTCACGTGAAGAGCAGTGAGCCTCCCCTTCCCAGTCCCGGGGAACAGCAGAGCACGGGAGCTGTGATGAAACAGCCACTCGGGTTCTTGTCCGCGGTCACCTGGGTCACATGCCCACTGAGGGAGAGGCATGAACCTCATCTGGTGCTTCCCAGTTAGAGAGGAGTAGCTCCGCTCCCTCCAGAGGCGACAGCCAGTAGGACTCGGGCCACCCTCCATCCTAGAGAGCTGGGTGTCCATTTTGAAATTGTGTTGACGGAAATCAGAATGTACACACGGGGCGGCCAGGATGGATGGGGTAGAAGGCCATCCAGTACGCTGGCTTGTTGCAGCGCCAGCACTCCTCCTTCAGGTCCCAACCCTACTCCTCCAGTTCCGGCGGGATATTTCTCACGTGCTCCAGCCCTACCTAGAGGGCGAGCTCATGATCAAGTCAGACCGCTCAGAACTTTCTCCCCAGGATCCTGAAGCTGTTGGGCCTCTCACCTCTCTCGGATGCATCTCCACCCTCCAGCTGCTGGTTTCCGCCTCCGGGCTGTAGTGCTGGAATCCTCCGGAAGCTCTTTGAACCTGGAATGGGATAATTCCGAGCTGTGTATTTTGCCTGATCTCCCAGCCTTGCCCCACGGGTGCAAGTTGTCTTGCCCCGGCAGCAGCTGGCTGGGCGGAACACCTCTTGCCAGCTGCCTGCCTTTCCCTGGATGATTCTTCTCCTCCTCCCCCCTCCCGGCACCTCCCAAATCCTTTCTCAAATCCTTGACTCTGGGTCTGCTCCCAGGAGGCACCTGATGGGGTCAGAGGGTGTCACGTTGGCTCAATCTATAGGACAGTCTGGAAACACTAATCCACTGCGTTTTATAGGCGAGGACACTGAGGCCAAGGAGGCAGTGATCACCCAGCTCGCAGACAGAATTGACCCTGTGGCCCCTGGCAGGCTCGGGCGGTAGAGCACGGGACTCTTGATCTCAAGGTCATGAGTGTGAGCCCCACACTGTGGGTAGTTTACTTACCAAAAAAAAAAAAAAAAAAAAAAAAAAGGTCTGAGAATTCACCCTGCAACTCCTATCCTGCACAATACAAGCGTTTCTCAGGCTCAGCCTGGGTGACATTTTGGGCAGGATCGCTCTTTGCTGTGAAGGGTTGTCTTGGGTAACGCAGAGTGTTTGGTAGCCCCCCCAACCCCCACCCTGGCCTCTATGCACTAAATAACAATTGCTCTCTGCCCTCGCTATGACAAGCAACAAGACCTCCAAACTGCCAAGGGTCCCTGGGAGGAGGGATGGACTCCTCCATGGTGAGGACCACCGGCTGAGTGAGGTGCAGTTGGAAAAACGCTGCGAGAGATCAGAGGTCTACACCGCTGAAGAAAGGCAGAAAGACCGCACCTGGCCTGGTTATTGACCCTGTATAAACCTTTGGTCCAATCTGGTGTCCTCTAACTCCAGGTCTGGCCCATTTTCCGTTACGCCGGCTCCCTGAGATCAAATGTTCCATTGTTCTGCTTGTTGAAAAGTTCTTTCCTGTTGAGACCAAATGTCCTTCTCAGGCATCCACTTCATCCATGTGTGCTCCAGAGCTGTGCCGGAAGCCTAATCCCTCGTCAGGGGCTGACATTTCAACTACGTGAGGGTCGGTCATGTGTCCCCTGCCCTATAGGTTGGCACCAGCCATGTGCCAGGCACTGAAAACACACGGGGCACGGCTGTTGGACTTGGAGCTCAAACCTCTAGGCTGTCTCCTAACCTTTGAGCCAGAATTTCCAGAAGCTCAGAGTCTATGTGTTCTAAAGCTTCCAGGTAATGCTGACGTAGCCAGTATTTAGGGACACATTCATGTACATTCCAATCAGTTTTTAGAAGTTATTTACACAATTGTAATGGTGACCACCTTTTTGCTATTTCTTATATCTAGGGGTGCTTACATAGCGGTGCTGACCCCTGGTGGAAACCAGTTACCCAAGTGACACATCACCGGGGGCTGGGCCTCTTGGGGAGGACAACAGCATCCTTATGACAGATTTGAGCAAGGCTCCGTGTCACCTCCCCTCATTTAAGGGAATGGGAGAGCAAACCTAATGGACACGGGATCACAGCGCATTCAGATGAAGACCCTCACTTCAAAGAAGCGCACATAAAGAAAAAAAAAAATGACAGCAGCAAAGAAAGTACCAGGCTGGAGTAAAAACATAAAAATAGGCTCTTGTATCCACTCAAACTCAGTCACTATTCGCTCAGTCCCCCCCAAACACGAGTGATTGTTTAATTCCCATCTGCTAAGGTTTTGAGTAACATGCCCTATATTCTATTTTAAGGGTTTCTGGGCTTCCCCAATGAGCACACTATTTTCCTCCTTTTTAAATTCCCTTTTCCTCAATGAAAGAAATTGCAATGGCTTCCTTTTTTCTTAAAAGAGTTTTTCGGGTTTCCCATTCATTGTTGCACCAGCTAAATACTCCTCATGCAAGCTGAAGCCTTTGCCTCACGTGCCTTCTAGCTAGGTGTTCTCCTGTCTGATCAGGTAGAGTCCTGTGTTCCCTCCGGCTGCTCGGGGCAGGGTCCAGGACCGTCCACGGCAGGCACGACTCCTCCCTTTGGCCACAGCAGCGCGGCTGATGAGCACAGAGGAAGTCTGCGCGCGTCTGTACGAAACCCCAACCGGCCCCACCCCCACTTCTTTTTAAAGTGAAATGTGTCTACATTTTAAACTCCATCACGGCAACTGGACACCGTAGAGGAGAGCCTCTGTTCTGCTGGAGGCATTTTCTGGATCTTTTGAGGGTGATTCCATTCCACGTTGCAAGGATTGCGTGTGGGTATGTAGGAAAGAGAGAGAGAGAGAGAGAGAACATTGAGAATTGAGAGAGGGAGAGAGAACAGATATTTTAGCAAGGTAACGTGCCTGAGTCCTGGCGGGTCATGCTACCCTAAATAACTTGGGCTTGCACTGGCTGGCTTTTGTTCATAAAATGTTAATCTTTTCAGGTGCGGATCTATATAAAACTTTGGGGATTCAAGGGTGCACAGAAATCTCACCCTCTCCTCTGCTACGCAAGGTAATGTGTAAACTAACAGTCTGAAAGGATTTTGAGGGGACTCACCTTTGAAAAACTTCCTGAAGCTTTATCAAATACTAACACGGGCCATATGGCACACGCTACATCAGACTAACGGCACCAGGCAGAGGGCACGGTCACTGTTTTCTAGATTGCCTTTCAAGGCACACGTGTCAGGGGAAAAGTTACTTTCTCACGTCAACTATGATGATGGGAGAGGGAGTCGTTTGCTTTCATAAGGAAAAGTGCACCTGGTATTGGAAAATAATTCTCCTTCGCTGGCAGGCACAATGGGAAATGTCTGAAATGTAATGTAACGCCCAGAGTCCCCAGGCGCGGGAGGCGTGTGGCTGGCATGACTGCCCTCCTGGCTTCGGACAGAACGGTCGCTGCTGTACGTGAGATGCTTTGCATGGCTTACCTCCCCTCGCTCCTGCAACCGCCGCAGGAGGTAGATCCCCACGATCTACAGCCTCGACGAGGAACGCACACGGCCGAGCTAAGATTCAGAGGCAGGGTCCTCCCCACGGCATGGAGGCTTCCTTCCTGATGTCACTGTCTACTCATCAGCAACCAGGCTGCCATGTTTCCGGGGAGCAGTTAACTTCCTGGAGTTGGAGGATGCTGGAAAGGAAAGAATGGGTAAGGATCTGCCCGAGAGAGAACTTGCGCGAAGCACAGACCCGCACGGGGCACTCTGGCTGGTTTGGTGAGTTGGAGAAGGGGGCCAAGTGTTTGATCATTCGGTTCTGGAGCCGATGAAAAGGTTAAATTTTGTAGCGATCTCAGTTGTTTGCAGTCCTGTTGAGAATTAATGTGAGGGACGCGCGACCTGTCCAGGTGTGCAGTGGAGTCATATTTACTTCGGGGGCTGCGCCTTCTTGCGTTTTGTCTGTTCGCCACGGGAGTGAGCCAGTGCCCGAATGGCTGTGGGTCAGCTGGGCAGTGACGGAGTGGCCGGCGTGTCTGGTTGCTCCCCCTGCTTGCCTGGAGAGATGGGAGGGGGCGGCTCTGGGATGTGGAGACTGAGGATGGTAAACGCAGGGGTGGAAAATCATTCACATTTTGTAAACAAACAAACAAAAAACTAGGAAACATCACTACAGTGGCTAAGTATTTTGAGTCATTTCAGAGGAAAGTAGGCAAGGGAGCCCACGGCGGCCCCAGCCCACCCAAGGTGCACCTGCCGGCCGGGTGAGAATGTAGGTTCTGCAGCTGGGCCTTCTGGGTTTGGCCCCACCAGTGTCTCGGGCTGCTTTTCGAGCTCTCTGTGCCTGGGTGGCTCGCATCTGAGAACAGGCATAGTAATAGGCTCTATCTCCTAGGGGCGATTGCTGGGACTAGAATCGATGCACTTACGGCAGAACAGGGTTTGGCGACGGTACCCGCCCTGCGGTGATGTCATGTGTTACCATTTTGGTACCGATCAGTGATCCCCACAGCCAGGTCTCCTTTCCTAAATCAGGTGGTTCTCTTCACTTTCACTCTCCTGCTTTCCACTGTGGCCCTGGGAAGTGGACAGATACTATATTATCCTTTTTGCTGATGAGGAAATGGCGCAAGGGGATTAAGTGAGTTGCCAAGTGCCCCAGAGGGGAGCCAGGTCAGGCTCCTGGCTCAGCGCGTAGCACTTTCTATGATCTTGCAATGAAGCCTCAGATGGGAAGGGGGCAGCCCTGTGTTTGGTCCAAATCCTGCCTCCTCATCCACGAGGTCATTAATCCTTCCATCCACACGGTGTCCCCGATGGTAGGATATGTTCCTGGATCAGAGTCTCTTCATTAAGATTCATTTCCAAAAGCTATTAGACATTTTAGACCCCAGCCACGCCGTGCCTGTCCCCTGGCAATGCTTGCTCTGTTTTTGCATTTCTTGATGCCCAGAACAGGTGCGGTGTTGTTTAATGGTCCCCCTCTCCTGTGCTCTGCAAAACTAGGAAGGCAGCTCCTCGGGTAGCTGCTTTACTGACGGGAGAGGGCGGGTGGACTAAGCTGAAAAGCAGGGATTCTTTTCAGCTCAGCAGATGCTAAGGCGATAAGCTGCACCTTTTAGAGCCTCTGGGAGGCTCAGCCAGCCTGTCTGGTTCTCTGCTCTCCGGCGGCTGCGGTTATGGACGCGTGTCTGCACTCCGGGCAGCAGCAGCCCAGGCGCCTGCGGGAAGCACCGTGCGCCCCGGGTGGGGGCTTAGAGCCGGCGGCGGCGGAGGGGGCTCTCCAGGAGGATGGCACCGGCACACCCCCAGGAGGTAACCTCCGTCCTCACCATGACACCTTGTCACTTGCTTTCCTGGCCATGGCATTTACCGGTTAACTTCAGTGACAAGATTTCCCATCTCCTTTTAATTCTAGATTGTTCCTATTAGTGAAGCTTAGTGGAAAAGTGCCTGTAGGCAAGCGTGAGCAGAGCATTAAAAGTAATTTATTTTTTCATTATTTGCGTATCTAAATTTGTCTTGTCCTGTGTATAAATCTCAAATGGTTGTATTTTTGTCATAAGAACTTTTAAAAAGAAAGAAAATCTTGATTCATGTCGTTTTTCACCGACATGTTCTCCTGGGAGCTGTGTTGTATGTGGGCTGCATTTCTGGACAGGGGCGCGGTAGGAATAAATAATAGACCTAACAAATAATGTCAGAAAAGCCAATGTATGGCATTTCAAACATTTATCATCATTTCACACGATAAAATTATATTCCAACTCACTAAGACAGGATGCTATCTATTTTTATTAAACTAGTTTACATTAAAGGCAATTCTATCTCTAAAATCTGATCTCTCTAAAACTCTCAGACTAACATCGATAAATGAAAACATTATGTGTAATAAGCATAAATTTCTTTATCTTTATCAAGCACGAAGGGTCTTTTGGGAGAATATTTATTATTTATTATTATATTTATGGCCACGTTTCCTTATAATGTGGGTTGGTAAAATAGATCAGCTCCTTTGCCTGTAAAATGATGAGCTATTCCAGATCAGCCCACTGACTTTTTCTACCGTCTTGAGAGAAAAATAGGTCCCCAGCTGGTGCGCTGTGGAAGAGGAGAAGGACCCGACGGAGCCACGGTGGGGGAGGGAAGTCTGGAGGGGCTGGCCCGGGTCCCGGCTAGTCTGGCTGCTGGGAGTCACATACCCAGTGATGAAACCTCAGAGGGAAAGGGAGCAGCCCTGTCCCAATTCCTTGCCCCAACCAGCCTGCACCAGCCCCTGAATTTCAGAGACTTTTTTTTAAGGGTCGTTGTTAAACACGGCCATTATTGAAATGTAAGTTATGGAAACTTACTGCTAAATAGATGGTATAAAACGCAAAGGTAGGGACGCCTGGGTGGCTCAGTGGGTTAAGCCGCTGCCTTCGGCTCAGGTCATGATCCCAGGGTCCTGGGATCGAGTCCCACATGGGCTCCTTGCTCGGCAGGGAGCCTGATTCTCTCTCCGCCTCTGCCTGCTTGTGTGCTTGCTCGCTCTCTCTCTCCTTCTGTCTGACAGATAAATAAATGAAATATTAAAAAAACCCCGCAAAGGTATAATTAAAAACCAAGGCGATGACTACTCACAACTCATCACGACTCACTTTACTACGTTTTGAGGTTGTCTTCATGGAGCTCTTCTGCTTCCTGGCACCTGCTGCGCTGCCCGGTGGAGAGCGGGGCGGGGTAGGGGGGAAGCACCCGTCTCGGGGGGCAGCCTGGGTCGTTTCCCGGGGTGGGCAGTGTGGAATGGGAGCACTCCCACCGTGGTGATCACCAACCCTACAAAGCCGTGCTTCTTCCCCTCGCCCCGAGCTGGTGGTTGAACATTTCCCGGCCACTGTCTATTCCTCTGCCTTCTGACCATTTCTCCAATGGGTCTGTCAGCCTCTCAGCTCGAGGGGACAGGCTAGGGCCTCTTTGGTCATTCACAGGTAACGAGTTGGTGGTACTAGATGTTAGGAGCTTCCCCTAGTAAGAGGTGGGTGAGGGCCAGAGGTCTCCCTCCTGCGCCTGCAGCCTCCCCACAGCCCCTACCAGCACAATGTCTCCCGTCTGACTTGCTCACTGTTACTGAGCAGGCTCCAGCACGGTCAGTGAAGTCCTAGGTCTCTGGAAGCTCACTTTTTAGGTCGGGGCCCAGAATTCTCCCCTCGAGGGTAGATCTCACACTACGTTACATCGGTGGGGGGTGGGGAGGCGGCAGCTGCCCCTGGAGAGCTGTGGACATCTGTCACGCTTCTTGACAACCCTGTCGCTGTGCTAAAGACCGTTTCTCACTTTGCTGCTCAAGGACCCTTTTTGGGTAAAATACAACAAAAATTCACGTCTAGAAAAACCCAATGAAAATGCATGCGAAGACGAAACACCAGCCCCGTGTTTCGGTAACGGGACGCGGTCAGATTGCTGGAATCGTTTCTCGGAGGGGCTCCGGACGTCTGCTCTTCTGCGACGCCGCGGGGGTGCGGACTCGCAGCTCAGGATGGCTCTCGCGCGGGTGCTAATCAGCACCCCCCGAAATCGCCTGCCCCCAGTTAGGCTTCTGCAAACACCCTCCACCCCCACCCCAGCTTTGTGCCCCGGGCCACCTCCTCCTCTAACGCCTCGACGGGACGTTTCTGATTAGAGCAGCTCCAAGGTGAGGCGACCACGCCCTGGGGCGGCCGCAGCCCGCGCTCCACCTGCTGCTAGAGGTCCCGGGCGGGGCGGGTGTCAGGGAGCAAAGGCAGGTTTCCCGCCGGTTTCCCTCCGCTCCTCCCTGCCCGCTCCTTCCCACCGCGCCACCCGCCCTGCTGTCCTGAGGACGAGGACGGCCCTGCTGGCGCTCTCCCCCCCCCCCCCCATTGTATGTGCTATTTGCGAGCTGCTCATGGGTTTAAAGGGTATTTAAAGCAATTGTAACTTAATAGGCCGGGCTCATCTGACCGCCTCCCCCGGGACCGCGGAGCTGGCTCGTCTTTGGGTGACGTGTGCCTTTTGAGGCGCAGTTGTAGGAAGGGTTTAAGGAACACGCTCCAGCCAACATGTGGGAATGTTACTTCGCTTCAAGATCTAAAAATAGTCAGGTCTGTGTTTGCCCGGGGCCTCCGCCAGACGGCTCACTCTCGCCCTGCGGCTGGCCAGCTGGTTTCTCCGGCGGCGGGACCAGAGCTGGGGATGGAGCCGCACCTCTCTGGCCTCCGCCACGCAGCGCATGGCCCCAGAGCATCCCCTGGTGTCTCACCATCTCGAGGAAACATCACACCTGGACTTCGTGTCCCTGTCATCCCGTGTCATTCTGTTTTGTGCTAGTTTGCAGCCACGGTCACTGCGGGCGTCACCCCGTCTCTGGGAAAGCCCGTTCCCTCCCCATCTTACCAGCTGTGCCCCCTGCGTGCTTGATCTGGATCAACAAATCACAGAAACCGTTTTACTTCCCCACCCCCACCCCTGCAGGTTCTAACAAGATAGAACCATCTCTTCGTAGCCTCCAGAAGTTTGTTCCCACCGATTACGCCAGCTACACGCAGGAGCACTACATGTTTGCAGGCACAGAGATCGTCATCCAAGAATCCATAGAGAGCTACGGAGCCGTGGTGTGGCCAGGGGTGAGGCAGCCATTACCTTTGGGATGTGGGGCTTCTGGGGCGACAGTTCCACTCGGCAGGGCTGCCGTGGACAGGCTGCAGTGCTCTCACTTTGGGCTTCTGCAGGGGAGGGTAACTTGTTGGCCCGGGGGCTGGGGGTTCACTTGGTTTCACAAAACCCCAGTATCTCTCCCAGAAGCCATCATCCCCTCTGGGCCATGTTTCCTGAAACATTATTTCTTTTACATGAAGGTCAGCTTGACTCTATCAGGAAGATGAAACATTCATATGAATTTTAAGGGAAAAAAAAAAACAACCATCAGAGCCATGTGCTGGCTTCCCTTCCCCACGGGGGTGTCCCCAGGGAAGCAGGTAGGAAGTCGCCTCCCTCTCCTCCCTGCAGCAGCCGCGCGAGCGGGGGGCATGGGAATGGGGAGAGGGTCTGTGTCAGGAGTCAGCCTGCTGGCTGTGGCTGCTTGCTGGCCTCCCTGACCTTGTTACTCTACGGGGCCGGTGGGCGGCGTGAGCACTCGTGCAAACGCTCACGCCACCACCTGGGATTTCTCACACACACTGCACCTGCCCGCGGGGAGGCAGCGGCTCAGAAAAGTGGACTCATTTGGGAGAGCTGTGCCACCGGCTTTGGGACAGCGGCCCTCCGAGGCCCGCTCTGTTGTTCTTTGGCTTCAGATCCAAGCTGCTCTGTCCTTGGTGGGGGACGGCCTGGGGTTGGGGTTCAAATACAGACGGGGGACTCGGAGGTGCTGCCACTCCCGGGGTGGGGGTGGGGGGCAGACGTGCCATGGAGCTGGGGGGGGGGCGCCGGCCTGGGTACCAGCGGCAGGTGATGGGGGCCAAGGAGGGTGGCTGAGGGGGAGGGGCCGACAAAGGGCTCCAGCTCCTAGAGCCGCAATCCGCCCTGCCCGGCACTTCCCCCTTTGCCGGCAAGTAGGATTTCCTTCACCGGGAAATGCTCTTTGGTGTAGTAACAAGTTTGAAAACCAGCACACTGCTCCCGGCTTCCTGTTGTAATAGATTTGGCGAGTCAATGACCACAGCAGGTGCCAGATCAGGAAAGGAAGAGTATCTGTCCACAGGACGGTTTTATTCTCATGGAGGCCTCCACCCTTCGCGCCCCAAACCCCGGCCTCTCCTGGCACCTCAGTGTCCCGACAGCTGCGAAGGAAGGGGTTCGCACGAAGTGGGAAGACACCCCTCCTCGTGGGACTCTGAGGGCAGCGGTCTGAGCAGGAGATCGCTCTCCCACGTCCGCTCCCGGGCCGGGAAGGTGGGGGTGTTCGCAGGGCCCTGGCTCCTGAGAAAGGCTTTGTCTCCAGGCCGCCCACCAGGCACGCACTGACTTGGCAACCCCTCCAAGCACGTCTTCTTGGTGGCTCTGGGTGACACTCTTCCTCATATGGAAACCCTGTCATCACAGATCACTATCCTTTTTCTTCTCCAGAAGCCCCTTTCCCAGCGCCCGAGCTCTTGGCTTTGCTGCTTGTTCCCCGCCCCCACCCACTCCCACCCTCCAGGCACAGCCCCTCATCCTTCAGCGCCCAGGACACCCCTCGCTGCCGCCCCCCGCCCGCAGCGTGTGCCTCCGTGACGCCCCGCGCCTGTCTGAGCATCGGCTACAGGCCCTTCCCCAGCCCGGCCTCCGCCCTCCCGGAGCGGAGACGCGACCGCAGGGTCCCTGGGCCTGTGGGCTCTTCCCTGCGAGCACACGGGGGTGAGAGGCAGCACCCGGGGCTGGGGCTCCTGCGGCATCCCCACAAGTTCAGAGCAGCCACGCGAAGACGAGAGGCCGGAGTGCACAGGGACAGAGTCCGGCTGGCTTTGTCCTCACGTCCTCCAGCCCGATCCCTCCCCCGCAGCGCTGCTGAGACCCGCGGGCACACACGTGAGCGGCCCATGCGACAGCGCAGATCCGCGGCCACCGTCTCCCCGGAGAAAGGTCAGGAGAAGGCGGAGGCGGAAGACAGTGAAGGGACAAGGAGGGAACGTCTGCGCGTCTGTCTACCAAGTTATCTTAACTCGTGCACAGCCTTTTTAGCATCTCCTTGCTGCTCCGCGAAGGGCGGTCCACAGACAGGCAGGTCGGCCATCGCCCGGGGGGCTGTAGAAACGCCTTCTGGAACCTCCTCTCCCCCGCCGCGCCCCACTGCCCCGAAGTGTGCACACCCCTCGCAGCCCTGTATTGATAGGCTGTATGGATCGATGGCCGCCTAAAGGAATAAACTGCCCAGTTGTCCAGAGTAGCAGACAAAACTTGAACCCACTTGAACTTGGAGGAAGGAGTCGGGAGGGAAGCGGTGAAGATGTACAGCTGTGTTCTGGAAGCAGGTGGCAGCCGGTGAGACCAAACCCGAGCAAGAGGCTGCTGCTCTCAGACCTCCTTCCTGCACTTGGAAGAGCCCAGGGCACCTGCCTCTTCCTGGACCCCCACCCAGCGCCTTGGGCTAGAGGCGAGTCAGCGAGTCTGTGTCTCCAGTTCCTCGGCTGCGGATCAGGCCTTTCCTGTGCCACAGGTCCGCACAGGGCACTGAGGGCATAACTTCTCGCGAGCCCCTCAATAAACCGCAACTATTAACATCTCTTGTCGTATTTGCTTGGAGTAGGGAAGCGGGGCTCGGGTGGCCGCTGCTCTCCAGTGTTCCCATGCTCGGTGACAACTGCAAATATTTTGTTTTAGGCCACGGCTTTGTGCCAGTATTTGGAGGAACATACAGAGGAACTGAATCTCCAAGATGCGAAGATTCTTGAGATTGGTGCTGGACCAGGCCTCGTCTCCACTGTGGCCAGTATTTTAGGTTTGTCTCTTTACTGCTGACTTTGTTGCAAAACACGCTGGCTTTGACAGCTTTCTGTCTGGCCTGCTGCGACACGGGTGCTTGGCCATGATTTCACTCATGGAATTGCCTAAAGGGTCACGAACTAGGAATTGGTACTGTTGGGCCCCAAATAAGATAGTCACACATGAGAGAGCGGCTAGGAGACCTGCCTGGCCCAGCAGGGACCGAGGAAGCTGAAATTCTGGAGCTGTGACTCTCCTATTGTAAACAGCCACGTTATGCTGTCTCCTGGTTTTCGTTGCGAATATTATAACTAACATTTTGAAGAAAAATAAGTGAGTTAATCCGAGGTAAAGGCAGGTTTATACACCAGACGCAGGTTGCGAGCAGGCGGTGGGCACAGCTGAGGCACACTTGTGCCTACCCTATCACAGAGCTTCTAGCAGAGCCAGTCTAGAAATGGGGGATCTGCTTTGTGAACTCATGTCACCAGCTTTAAAATGCCTAACAACTAACAAATCTAGGTTGGAGACGGGCAGTCCTACAAAACAGATCCGATCTTCGGATAAACAGTTTTACAAAGAAAAACATGATGATTATTAGGCAGCTAATTATCCTGAAATCTCCCAACTCCACTCAACTGTTTCTTTTTTTTTTTTTAAAGATCTTATTTATTTATTTGACAGAGAGAAATCACAAGTAGATGGAGAGGCAGACAGAGAGAGACAGAGGGAAGCAGGCTCCCCGCTGAGCAGAGAGCCCCATGCGGGACTCGATCCCAGCACCCTGAGATCATGACCCGAGCCGAAGGGAGCGGCTTAAACCACTGAGCCACCCAGGCGCCCCTCCACTCAACTGTTTCTTAAAAAATGATAACATTATTCTATTTCAGTGGTTCTCACCCAAAGGTGATCTTGCCCCATAAAGGACATTTGGCCACATCTAGAGATATCTGTGACCGCCACGAGCTGGGGGTGGAGTCAGGGGGGAGCGACTTGGGACATGGTCAAACGTCGGACAGCGCACAGGGCAGGGCTTGCACGGGAAGTTATCCAGCAGGACTGGGTTAGGGATGCCCAGCCCACATGTCAATTCGGACAAAGCTGAGAAGCCCAGTTCCATTTCTTGTGACTCCCTGAGCGTCTGTGTCCACTATGCTGCCTGCAAGTTTCCAGGTAATAAATACAGTTTTCTCTCTATCTCTTAGGAGCTCAAGTCACAGCAACGGATTTGCCTGATGTCCTAGGAAACCTGCAATACAATCTTCTGAAGAACACGTTAAAGCGCGCGGCGCACCTGCCGGAAGTGAGAGAGCTGGTCTGGGGGGCGAGCCTGGAGCAGCACTTCCCCAGGTCCACGTTTTATTATGACTATGTTCTGGCCTCGGACGTGGTCTACCACCACTACTTCCTGGACAAGCTGCTCGCCACCATGGTGTACCTTTGTCAGCCAGGGACAGTATTGCTTTGGGCAAACAAATTCAGGTTCAGCACCGATTACGAATTCCTAGATAAATTCAAGCAAGTTTTTGACACAACACTCTTGGCTGAATTTCCAGAGGCATCAGTCAAAATTTTCAAAGGAATATTAAAATGGGATTAAATTAAACAGAATGCCTTTTGAAACAGAAGTGTGTCTTTTGAGCAGTTTTAGAAATCATACTGTTAACAAAAGACTTTTTTGAGATGGAGAAGGTAGTGCGTAATAACAACTTTATGCCAAGAACAAACATTTCGTATTACAGCAGCTTTCTAAAATACCCTGCTTAGGATTATCTGGTTAATCTAAACATTTACAAAGAGTAATATGAAAACTTAAAAGTAGCTGTGTTGGCTTCCAAAAAGTCTCAATTGTTTAGCAGACTGTACGTGAATAAATTCATAAACAAGTGGATTTCTCTCTTGTTCTTTCTACTGCAAATCTGTCAATACTATACTTTGGTCACATGGTTTTTGAAAGTGAGCTTGAAAGCGTTCTTCAGTCTTAAGTTTGAAGAATCTACTCACACAGATTTTAGCTGTAGCAGAAGGAGAGGCTACTGAGTGACAGAAAATAGTAACATGGACTAAAAGTGAAAAATACAGGAAAGGTAAAGGAATATGGAAATTTCAAGGATGTTGTCTTCGGAACCTCCTAGGAGAATCCACTCTACAAATACCCTGCTTCCATGCCAATGAACTGTTGGGATCATTTCAAGTTAGATTTCTGGATTGTCTGTTTTTCTCTCATAGATTTATGATTAAAATTTCTAGAAAAGTAGGAAAGAATGGAATTTTTTTGTTGTTGTTCTGATAAAGAAAGGTTACAAAAAATCTAAAGCATCGTGATTATAAAATGTTAAAAGCTTCTTTGATAGGGGAAAACAATAAATAATTCAGCTACCACCATTTCTCAGCATACATACTCGAAGCTTTAGCCAGTGTGGGAAAGCAAAGGAATAAATCGTGCACACTTAGAATGTAAGAAAAGGGACACTATTTATGGATGATAATAAGATTGTTGAATGTAAGCCCGGGTCAGCAAACCTTTTCTGTAAAGGACCAGCTAATCAATATCTTCAGGCCACATACAGTTTATACCCAATATGTGCATTATATACATATTTGCAGCCAATTACAAAAATTCAAGACCTATTCTTAGCTTGTGGACCCTGCAAAAAACTGGCTACGGATTGGATTACATGGTGGGGGCTCTGGTTTGCTGACCCCTGGGACTGTGGATAAGCTACAGTGGCATTACTGGAACTCATGAGTTTAGCAAGGTTGTCCAATATCAATATAGAAAGCTCGTGAATCATTACAGCAAGGGACCTGACCCTTAAATCTCTTCTTAGACTTATAAGTGGATTTCTTTCACATTTCCGGGACAAAAGGATATGATGATCATATGCTTATTTCATTATGTTCTAAATGGACACAGGTCTGCCCTTTTAGAAAAGCCAGATTGATTACAATCATAGAGACTGTTTGTTTTCAAACTTTTATAGGAAAGTGTACATATATTGAAGGTAGATGAATCGTACACTTAAAACATGTGCAGTTTATTGGGCAGCAACTACAGTTCAATAATTCTGCTGAAATAAGTAGATGGAAAAATCATGAACCACCCCCAGCCCCGCCATGGATTTTAAACTCCTGGCAAATCTTATTTTATCTATACCTCCACCTACTTCTCCAAATCTGTGTTAATTTGAAGGAAATAATAGATATACTTTCTTCTGTAGATTTGGCATATATATATATACATATATATATATATATGATGACACATAACCATAATAATCACCCTAAAAATGTTTTATGTAATATGAAATTTTATACTAAGTAATTTAGTATTACATTTTAATATTTTTTAAAAGCCAGGGTTCCAATTCCCATTTGTCTCTTAAATGCCATGACATTAGTTCTAGAGTTTGTTTGAATCGGGCCCCAGGTGAGGTCCACGTTGGGCTCACTGGTTGGCCGGTATGTGTCCGGAGTCTCTTTCAACCGGCAGCTTCTCCCTCCCTCTTGCTTTTCCCTCTGGCCATTTATCTGCTGCAGAATCCGAGCTGTCTGTCCTGTAGCACTTCTACCAACTGCGCTATGCTGATAGCGTCCCCAAAGTATCTTTAG
The DNA here is from genome assembly GCF_964662115.1 of Mustela nivalis. Taxonomy (NCBI): domain Eukaryota; kingdom Metazoa; phylum Chordata; class Mammalia; order Carnivora; family Mustelidae; genus Mustela; species Mustela nivalis. The sequence goes on along the minus strand of NC_139034.1, from coordinate 80,620,771 downwards.
TATACTAAAGACATCAGAGTATCAAGATGTCCCTCCATGCTGTCCTTCCTGTAAATTGGACATTTTTATGACTCAGCTTTGGGATCACGATCACCCAGACCAAGCTCAGCTTAGACCAAACTCCAGCCAAGTTGGATTCATGAGTGAAAAAAAATGTTGCTGGAAGCCACCGAGTTTTGAGGTAGCTTGGTAGATCACAGAGGCATATAGGTTAGTACCTTTTAGAATCACAAATAAGATGAAAATGATAGAAGATATTTCCAGCTGCTTTATATTCTACTCACATTTTGGATAAGACTTGGCATAATCAGATTCTAGAACTTTCATGTGATGACTGGAAATGCAGGCAGTCTTGGACATCTGTCCTTGATCCTAGAACTGTCATTATTCATGTTTGACCCTAGAGAAGACATGGCTTCAATAAATTTTACACTTGCTTCTTGAGTTTTTGGAATCCTCTCACAAAAGCAGGGGTTCTAAGCGACAGAGACAAGAGACCTTCGGGGGAGGGTGCAGCTGGCCTGCTGCCAGGCAGTGCGCAGCGCCGTCGACTGTCTCTGCCCCTCGGCCCGCCTGCCGCGCGCCCTTGGGCTCCGGGAGGGCCGCTCCTGTGGCTGACACCCCCGGGGGCTTCATCGGAGAGCAGTACTTCCACCTCCCCCTCCCTTCCTAGCCTCCTGCTCCTCTTAGGACGAAGGCAGTTTTTTCCCTCTTGTTAACCATGTTCAGACTAATAAAGTTCAGTTCTTATTCTTACTTTCTCATTCCTGAAGGAAGTCTCTGTTCAAGAGTGGTTTTGAAGATCAGGGGAATGAAAGGGACCCTCCCTTCCATCTCCGCAGGCTTCTCTTAGATCCTACAGAGAAAGACAAGAACACACCTTTGGATGGCTGGGCCACTGAGAGCAGAGAGCGGAACACTGCAGAGGAAGGCTCAAGGTAAGTCAGATGCAGTCAATTTGGGGTTGGAACAGACACACTGACTATTCTGGATGAGGCCCATGAAGGTCTAGGGACGGGCCACATCAGGGCCTGAGCCAGGACGAGCGCGCAGAGACACCGACTGGCAACCCAGACATCCGGCCGGGAGAGGGCAAGGAGGAGAGGGACTGAGTGGGAAGGAGCGGACCAGCCTGTGCTGTTCCAGGGCGAAGACAAGTTCCCCGAGGGAGGGGTGACAGATCCCAGGATGGCGAAGCTCCCGCGGATGACAACTGGGGAGCTGTCCCGGGAAAGGCGCCAGAGACCTGTGCCGAGCACACGCTCTGGACCATCTCGAATGTTTCTGTAAGCAGTACCTAGTTCCTTCAGTTATCGTCAGTGCATGTGGTACAAAAATTGGCCGCTATTATTGGAAACAGGAAAACTGTCCCTGGTTTTCTTTCCTTTTCTTTTTTTTTTTTTAAAGATTTTATTTATTTGAGAGATCACGCACCCGAGAGAGAGAGAGAGAGGGAGAGAGAGCGAGCACGCGCCGGTGCGCACGCGTACAGAGGGGGGAGGGGCTGAGAGAGAAGCAGGCTCCCCGCTGAGCAGGGAGCCTGGATGTGGGGTCCCATCCCAAGACTCTGGGATCATGACCTGAGCTGAAGGCAGAAGCTTAACCAACTGAGCCGGCCAGGCACCCCTGTCCCTGGCTTTTTTGAGTACTATTTTACAACCAATATTAAGAGTAATGATTTTATGGAGGACACTTTCTTCTAGAGCCTGTTCGGATCCAGCTGTCATCACGGAGGCTGCATGGTAAGGACAGAAGCAGAGGCTGACAGCAGCCAAACTATGAAAAGAACTTAGATGCCCATCAACAGATGAATGGATAAAGATGTGGAAACACACACACACACACACACACACACACACACACACATGGAATACTATGCAGCCATCAAAAGAAACGAAATCTTGCCATTTGCAACGATGTGGATGGAACTAGAGGATATTATGTTCAGTGAAATAAATCAGAGAAAGATAATGATCATATGATCTCTCTGATATGAGGAATTTGAGAGTCAGGGCTGGGGGTCGGGGGGTTAGGGAGGGAAAAATGAAACAAGAAGAGACTGGGAAGGGAGACAAGCCATAAGAGACTGTTCGTCTCAGGAAACAAACTGAGGGTGGCTGGGGGGCCGGGGGGGTCGGGAGAGGGGGGTGGGGTTATGGACATTGGGGAGGGAATGTGCTATGGTGAGTGCTGTGAAGTGTATAAGCCTGATGATTCACAGACCTGTACCCCTGGGGCAAATAATACATTATATATTAATAAAAAAAAAAAGCAGAGGCTGACAAGACAGCCGCCACGTCAGGGCTTCTCACCACGTGTTACACTGATGGAGCTGATCGTTCTAGATCAAAGCAGATTTTGCCAGTCTGTAGATGTATATGCAACTTCCACAGCAAACTAACCAATATTCATTCTAAAATTTTACGATCTGTGGAAGACTGAAGTCCCCAAAGAGAAAAGTAGTAATTAGAGACAGAAGTTTTTCTTACAACTGAGAACTAGGATGTGGCTTCTTCAACCTTTAAAACAAAAGACTTGCCTGAAAATATTCATGCTTTACCAACTGTACTATTAAAAAGCTCCATTATTTAGTACCTCCTCCTGAGAACACAACACAGGTCACTTGTTTGCTTTTCAGTACCGGAGAGAGGAGGACCGGGAGGCCACGGACTCACGGCATCACCTCACGCAGGGGGCCACCAGCGGGCCTGTGGGGAGGGCCCAGCTGCTCCTGCACCTGGAGCTCCACACTGGTCTTGAAGAGTGTCTCCAAAATCCAGCGGCGGCTGAATTCTTCTTCCACATTAAAAAATTTAGCACAAAGACCAAAGCCTGACGTAGAAAGTAAGAAATCAGGGAGCTCGGGAGCAACGGTGTTTTTATAGAAGTCCTATTTGAAGGAACCTAGAATTAATTGTATCTTCACCTAACTCAGAAGACAGTCTTTCAAAATAAATGTACTACCAGAAAGTTTCTAACCTTAAATTTATGTTAAAATTGGATGCTACTTTCATGCGCTTAAGAGAAAGTGTGATGTCCTAGAAAATGGGTGACGTAGTGTGTCAGTGAAAAAGCACCTGTGAAGATTTTCTACTTCCTAAGAGTAATGAGAAAACTGGCAAAAATTCTCAAAGGCAAATCTTTTCAGAAGTGTGGGAACTGGGGCGCCTGGGTGGCTCAGTTGGTTACACGGCTGCCTTTGGCTCGGGTCGTGACGCCAGGGTCCTGGGATCAAGCCCCATATTGGGATCCCTGCTTGGCGGGGAGCCTGCTTCCCCCTCTCCCTCTGCCTGCTGCTCCCCCTGCTTGTACTCTCTCTCTCTCTCTGTGAAATAAATAAATAAAATCTTAAAAAAGAAACGATGAAGTAGTGTGGGAACTAACCAAAGGACTGGAGCAAGCTGAGATGAGTTGACTCAAGTCAGACGGCCGGACCTCAGTAAGAGCAGCACAGTTGGACGTTCCCAGCTGTCCTGTTCCATCCCATCTCCAGCTCCGCGAATTGCCCGGAAATCCCCCAGCCTGGCAGGCCCTGAGGGAGCCCCGCAGGAGTGGGAGCTCCTCCCACGCTTGTAATGGTTGTTCTCCAGAAAACCTCAGGGGCAAGGCCATCTTCATCTTACGAGACTCCGCTCTCTCTCAGGCTGAGGGGCCTTTTCCCGAAGGAGCGTTTGTCTAGATGATTACAGGCAACTGTGTAATTTTGTGGCTACCCGAGATGGTGAACAGTTGGGGCTAATCCAAAGGCTTAAAAGGAAAAGCTGGGAAATGAGACGTTCACAGGGGCTTTGAAACCTGACGTCCAGAAGGCCATGCACATCCTAGGGCTACACATCCTCATGAAGAACCTAAGAAGGACCCACGCTTTCGCCTGCGGCTGCCCAAGGAGCTCTGTGTGAGCAGGTGGCGCTCACTAGGAATGGCCAAACGTCACGGAACAGATTCTATAATTAATAACCGACCAGTCAGTCAGTCGTCCTACCCTTTTCTAACCCTCTCAATTTCCTGACTGGATGAACATGTATACACGGGAACCTGCGTGACCGAGGATGAAAGTACGTGTGTTTGTGAGAGAACAAACGTGTGGTTGTTCATGGACGGGCTTTAAATTCTAGAATGCTCAGAAACTGTATGCAAAATGCTGGCATACGTATCTATTTTTTCATAAAGGCTCTAATGTTTTTATCATATAAAGAGGTCAACTAACACAAAAAACAGTTATGAGAGACTAGGTAAGATTAACTGGCAAGTCTTTTATAACAGCAAATTCTAAGGGAACAAGATTTGAAAACCATACACACATACAAACAGGTTTGCTGTCAGTGAGTAGAGGCTTTTCAATATTATCTACGTGTGTCTTTTTATTTTATGGAGGAAGGATGAGAGAAGGAAGTATAGTAGCCAGAAAAAAAATAGTAAAAAGCCAAAAACATACACAAAAGTTAATCACATAAGAACTGGCGATATATTCAAATAATTGCATGCCTATAGGAAATACAAAGTAAATTACCTCACACTGAATTTTTTGTCTATTGATTTACTATATTATTTCTGTTCTAACCCCATATCTTATTTATGAAAAACTAAGACCAACTTTAAGAAGCTTCAATATTCACTTTTATTACTTGTAAAAAAAATTAAGGTATCAGAATGCATATGGTATATACTGTGATCTTGGTTTTGCACATTTATTCACGTGTTTTACATTATTTCAACTTTAATAAACATACCATATGTGTATCTTTACAATACCTGATAAAGATTTAGCTGTCTGGCACTTATACATGTATTATTAGTTCATTCTGATGCTCTGCATATCAAGAGGATGTTAAAAATGACCTGAAATAACGCCAAGATGAAGATTTAGATTTAGTGAAGCAGTTACGCTCCAGCAACTGCCACACATTTATTTGTGCCGGTTTTATTTTATTTTTTTACCCTTAATTGAGTGTAAACTTTTGAAAAAAAAAAAAAAAAAAAAAAAAAAAAGATAAAAGAAAAAAAAAAGTAAAATCTGGAAATGGAAGTTGTGTTACTTTTTAGTCCAATAAATAATTTTAGCTACGCTTAATGTAGCTTTTTAAGGCCTTCATACAATTGAAAAAATTAAAGTAGAGCATGTTAAAACCCTGTTCATTTATAAAATAAAAAATAGAATTTTACAGGTTTGCAGTTAAAAGTCACTGTTCAAAACTGATCATGCATGTATTAGCTGCAACCCAACCGAAAGTCCTTGGTGCCGGCAGTCAGGGCACAGCCTGTTGCCAGCGATGTGAGGCATTAAAAAAACACCATGATGTCAGCGGTCTAGACTTACATGTATTAAGCCACACGCCAGCAAATTCTCTGATAAATACACATCATTTTAATAATCAGTATTTGATAGCGGATCAAAACATGCATTAGACTAAAAATGCCACAAATTTGTTTTTATATCCATTCACTATAAAACTTTCTTTTTTAAAATTTAAAGTCTTGGTTCCTATTTCAGAATACACAATAATCAGGAGGATACATGATGGGGAGCCAGTTTTCAGTAAAAGACGCACAATGGGTCCATCCAAGTAACTTCATCAGCTATAACGAAACACAAAAACATATTATTAAAGAACAGATTTTTTAAGCTCAATATTCAGGGTAAATTCTGCATTTGAGAATAATAAAGTGGTAGCATGCAAAACTTTCCTTCCATCCAATCCACCCACCAACCACACTTCCTACCCCCTGGTCTTCCTTACCATCAACTAAACTACCCAGTTTCCTACCAACCAAGCTCTACATGCGATTATGACCATTCCGGCCAACCTTCCTTCTCTCCTGTCTGTCTACCAACCTTTCTGTTTTCCTTTCTTTCTTCCTTCTGCCTAACTTGCTCCCTTCTTCCTATCAAACCAGTTGCCTTTCTTTCTTTCGTTCTCTCTCAGTCTGACTGTAAGCCAAACACTGTTCTAGACACCGGGAAAACAGCACTAAACAAAGTCAGTCCCCACTTGCAGGACAGTTGTGTTCTATTCAGGGGAACCGAAGAATAAATAAGCTGATCAATGAACAGACAACCAAATGAGTATGTAGTTAAGCTGCATACATTAAGTAGACCGTAAGCATAAAAGCTGAAGAGACACCAGAGCCGTTAGGAGATGGGATGGTCAAGACCGGGCTCTCCGGAGAGCTGATATTTATGGGGTGATTTGGAAAAGAAGAAACCTTCTATGGAAATCGGGGACAAGCTCTCCATACAGCTAGACTAGTTAGGTTCCTGGCAGAAAAGGGCAGGAAGGGGCACGGTGGCTGTTTCAGCTGAGCAGAGGAGGCACATGTGAGGGAGGCAGAGTCGGCCTGGGAAGTGTGACAAGGAATGCAACTGGGAAGAAATGCAGGAGCCAGATCCTGTGGGGCCTTAACGGGCCAAGGAAGGCGTCTGGATTTTAATTTAGACTTAATGAGATGGGGCTTCACCGGGAGGTGTCTTCAAGCCCTCTTTTCCAGCTGTGGTGTGAAGAACAGACAGGACAGGAACAGAGTGGAGGAGACACCAATTACAAACCCTGATAGGAACATCTGGGGCAGTCACCGGTTTTACCAATGTAAGAGCTCACAGATCACAGTCGACATGATGAGAATCACACTATATACATTAACAATTAGTTCCAGAAAGAGTTCTCTTAACCAATTCAAAGATCTGAAGACGCTAATTTAAAATGTCTTACAATCTCAATGGAGCGGTGCACAGAAAGGTCTACGAGGGAAGAGAACCTATAGTTCACTCTAATTAGAAAATATTTCCCCAGGAACTTACTGATTGCTTTTACATCCAAAGAATAACCTTAAATAGAGAGACCAGACCTTGGCCACACTTGGCATGACCGAGCTGCCCACCCGATCTCATATGCCCTTTAGGCACAAACTGTGCGTGTCCAGAGACAAGATGAGGCTACGGATGATTTCTGTGGCGTTCATTAAGCTTTTATACTTGACCATTAACTTGTCCAGAGAGACCAGAATTTCTTATCTAGTGTTTCTAGCATCAACCACAGAATTTCTCTGCATGTAATAAAGGATGGCGTAAAAATCACAAAATGGCCTATCATTTCAAATAAAGAATAAAATCAAATAGAAACTCTAAAAGTTCAAACATTTTAGAGTTGAGCCAACATGTATTTGAAAGGAATGATTTCTGTCTCCTTCAGAAAGAAAACTCAGTCTTCTGACTGTAATTCTAAACTTCCTAATGTACTTTTTGCCTATGTCGAAAACATTTGAGGCTAAGTTTAGGTTCTCTGGACAGGAATTTTAAAAATTTAATAATAAGAAAAGTTTAAAAAATGTAAGGAGCTTACTGGTTGTCTCTCATGCTTTTATTTTATAATTTGCACGACATGAATGAGAGTAGGAATCAGTCATCGTAAAGTCAGTATCGCTAAGTCACTACAAGAAGGCTTTTAGCTATCTGATCACTATGTGATATCGAGGTGACATGTAACAGTGAAAATTTAATACCACTTACTTGAATACAATTTTTCCAGTTTTCTTTTGTTGGTTTTTCTTCCACAAGTTTAGTTGCAAATTTAAGGCTTCTCCCATACAATTTATGTACTAATGCATGCTTGTATGCAAATGTTAAAACCTATAATGTAAAACAAGATAAGGCTTATCCATGAAATATTTACATTTTATGGTTTATAGTTTTAATAATGAAAAAATTAAGGCCTTAATAGAAGTGCAGCTTTTAAAATGAACATTTTATATCAAGCAAATTTTAAAGATGTCTTGAAAGAACAAAAGCTGAATATCGCACCAATCAGCCTATCTGGGGGGGGGGGGGGGGATTAAAGTGTGATAAGTCACTAGCTCTTGGACTCTATACCAAACACCTCTTTATGCAAAGGAGAGCTAACATAAGTGATCATAAAAATGCAAATAAGGATAGAAGTACAAAACTATAAAGAGTCATTATAAATTACCAAAACTGCAAAGGGGGATAAAGTAAGAAAAAAAATTAAAATAAAAAAATTATATCGTATAAGCGTACTCTGATCCTAACTCCCTTTCTTCAGCACGAGCACGACTACACTGCGGTGGGAAAACCTCAAGCATACAGGAAACCTTTTCTCCCTTCTCAGAGGTCTTTACTACAAATTATCATAGTTCATCTAGAAAACAAGCATCTGTCTGTAAGACAAAACTAATCGCTTATGCTAGGTTAGGAGAATTCTATTTTCTTTATCTTCAGAAGAAAGGAAGATTGACAAAAACTTGTACTTACATAACCCCTACTGTAAGAATTACAGTAGAGAGCTAAAAGAGATTTGACATTTTTATATAACCCAAATCCAAAAAGTTCGTCAATGTTCCCTTTTCTAAACTGGGTCTGAAAACTGATGAGCTATAAATCCAAATGATAATTATTTAAAAGTCAAAGAGCTGTGAGAAAAATAATATCTAAAGTAACCAGAATGCCCCCCTCTCCCCCAACAGATCAGTACATAAACAGATATGGGAAGGCATACACGCAATTTCTAGATGTTCTTAGTTCTAGCTTCATACACAACCGGCTTAACCAAAAGGCCACTACACACATTCTCAAACTGTTTTCCAAACTAGTTTGGCTAAAGAGCCACTGTGCAGACAGAGAAAATGATAGTAAATGGTTCTAAAACAGGTAAGACAAAGGAGATCTCACTAAACACAATGTCTTCTTCAGAGCCCAGCTTAGCCACACTCCATATATTTTCTTCCTCTTCTGGCCAGGGAGCTGGGAAACAGTAAAGAGCAGGCAATGGGGCACAAAGGAGGTTTGTGAAGTAACCCCCAAGAACTGTGCCAGAGCAAGAAGCACAAAGATTACCTTATTGTCAAAAAGATCAGTCCATTTTGTAGTTTCCCAAAACGTTTCCATCACAGAATCCAGAGTATTTTCTCTTTCCTCGTCCCTTCCTTCGGTATCGCTTGAAACAGCCCCATCCTGATCTTGGGCATGAAGGAGGTGGTCGGCGAGGGCGCATCCTTTTCTACAAAGAGCGTCCACGAGGGTAGACTTCTGTTTGTCCATGTCACTGTGCGCCAAATCAAAAAGCAACGCCCAGATCGGTAAAATTCCTTAAGAAGTAGACTTGTCTGAAACTAACAAACTCATGCACTATTTGCCTCAGATTTACAACGCAGAAATATTATCGTACATCAAATAAGATTCCTTATTTGTAACAAACACCAAATGAGCCACTACCTCACACATACAGATTAAAGGTGTTAGGACAGCCGTATGTGGTTGAAACAGAATGCCATAAAGCAAAAGAAGGGAAAGTGTGTTCAGCTCTCAAGGCCGTCAGCTAAGTACCTCTTCCTCAGAATAGCATCTTTTAGAAAGTACTTAGATTTCTCATACAGAGCAATCATCACACATTTACGCACCGATGTAGACACGTTCTTTCAGCAGTGAACGTAACTTTCACTTATAAACAGAGCAAACACTGTAAGATGCTTCCTCCGTGCCAGAAACTGCTCTTGCACTTTTACATATTAACTCATTTACAGTCAAGACAGTTCTGAGTCAGATACTATTAATCATCGCCATTTGCAAAGGAGGAAGTTGAGGCACACAGAGATTCGTCCGAGGTCCAATGGTCGGGAAGCAGCAGATCCAGGTAGAGTCTGCTTCTAGAACCCCTGCTTTTAATCGCTACGGAAAAACCGCCTTGCGGCAGGGCAGGAATCTGTGTTCTGATGACTCCAAGTGTCCAGACAGTGCCTGGCACGGGACAGAAACTCAGCACATCACTGCTGAATGAAACGCAGTCGCAACCTGCACTCCAGGGGACAGCGGTACTCGTTAGGACACTTGCTTATCTGAGGCATTTTGTCCAACTCATGTCCCACACGTGTGGAGACAAGTGCGGAGAAGGTGCCACGGGCACTCGGACACGGATGAACGGACTAACGGTACGAATGACTCTGAAGGACTCGGGACTGGAAAATGCACATATGAAATCTGCTGGCGCTACGAAATCAACAATTTGTACAAAAGATAATGAAAATGAGAAAACAACAACTTGTTACAACCCAACAAAATTACCCACCTTAATACGTTTGCAATGTAGATAAATTTAGGCCAAAAAGGAGGCATGAGATTTTCAGCAAAGAGTTTCAAAGCTTGAAAGAACCAATTTCATTCTCTTTTGGGGGAAACGTGTCAGGGAACTGCTTGGTTACTTTGGACTCAGGAACAAAAGAATTTCGGAGTTGAAGGACAGGTGCACAGCTTCTCATTTACGGAGCGCTCCCCCACCCCACCCCACCCCACCTTCTAGACGCCAGCCACGTTCTGAAACGTCTTACCAGTACTTCACTTACACATTACAGCATCAACCCTAGGAGCTGGACACAATTATTGTCCCCACTGTGTGAGGAAGAAGGCGGGGCCTTGGAACAGAAGTGGATCGGCAAAGGCAGGTGGGATCACTCAGGGCAGCTGACGGGTCTGAGCCGCCCAGAGAAGGGCCGGACGGACGCAGAGCTTAGAGGGCGACCTAAGCGTGCTGTCCGTGCCAGTCCTCGGTCCAGCTACCTGCCAAGCCCCATAACCCAGATCTCGGATCCGATAATTCCACATATCTGGAATATTCCTTCCCTACCCTCGTCTAACTCAGAACAGATCGGCTCAGATCAAATATTTTACCAATCCACGAGGCTTTCCCCAGTCAAATGAAATCGGCTCTTCCTACAGGCTTTCACAATTTGCAGTAGTTATCGTAACTCTTCAATCACCTTCCGCATCAGAGCACGCGCGTCCCAAGAGCAGACCGTGTCCTGGTCCGTTTTTTTCATCCTCTCAGTGATACTTTACCTACAGTGTTTGCTCAGTAAACATCCGAATCAAATCTCGTTAGAGGTACCGATCAAAGTGGTAATAGCTGTCTTTTAGGAAGCGCCTCAATCAGATACTTTAATGGCCTAAAACTGCAGTTCAGTTTAACGGAAACTCGATACTAGATCACGCACAAAAGCTACTATCACACTGGAGATAAGAACGCGGCCGTCAGCACTTCCGATGCGCGAGGGACTAGAGGAAAAGCAGCTTTGCACGGAAGGAGAAACAGACGCTCCACGGCGGCTCCTGGTCAGCGGCCGCCGCCTCCGGCGAACGCCAGGCCCCCGAGACCAGCTCGGCCCCGCCCAGCGGCTCCGGGCCCGCACGGGCCCTTCCGCCCAGCACGGAGAGCCGAGCCCGCGCCGGCGGGGTCCACGGCAGCCCGCGGCAGGCGCCGGCCCTGTAAGCGCCGACAAGAACCGAACCAGAACCGAACCAGCTCCTCTCGGCATTTTCACGTGTTCGCAGCCCCTTTCTAGCTTTACCCCAGCGTCGCCGACCGTCTCCGCAGCCACCATCTTTAAGGCCAGGACCCTAGGCGACTGTCACTTTTCGCCAGCCACTGGAGTCAGCGCTGGGGAGGAGAACTGTGAGGGGAAAGGGACTCACGAGGCTGACGCCACAGCTCGCCGTCTGCGGCTCGCCGGCCCCGGACTGAAGGGCCTCCTCTGGGGCTGGCAGACTCAGGAAGGACAAGCCAGAACAGCAGCTGGGCGAGACGGACCTTCCCATTTACCGACATTTGTCCCGTCACTTCCTCGACGGGGGTCTGGAGAGAGGACACGGATTCCACAAACTAAGCAACAGCCGAGCTAGAAGGGGCGCGGCGGCCACCAGCGGCGGCCGCAGTGAGGCCACGGTTCCCGGCAAGAGTTTCTCGTGCATGATCAAGGCCGGACTCCTCCTGCGACGGGATGGGCACGGACTGGAATTCAGGAAGGAAGCGCGGTGGAGACTGGTCCAGCGGTGGAGACTGGTCCAGCGAGAAACCAGGGGCCCCCGGGGACAGGAGGCGCATGAAAAGGACTGCGGGCCGAGGCGCAGACCTTGAAGAGCCGGAGACGGGGGCTCTCAGCGGGGGGCAGCCATGGAGAGGACGACTCGGGCTGAGACAAAGGTTGGCCTCGGAGGGGGGGTCTCTGTCCCCTCTGACACGAAGGACAGCATGACGAGGGGCGAGGCGGAGCGGACGCCCTAGTTGTCTCTGAGAAAGACATGAGGCAGGGAATCCTCTCAAGATGGGCGGGAACGCAAGCGGCTGCTCACAAGCAAGAAGAGGCCCAGCTCGGACAGACCCGGCCTGAGTCCGGCTCTCCCGTTTGCTCTTGGCAGCCAGCGGGTAAAAAGGCCGCTGCTTGGCACGTTACATAGAAGGTGCAGTTTAAATGAGGTAATATACTCCAAATATCCCCAATAATTCCTTGCACGTCACTGGCGTGTCAGAAATGGACAACAACAAAACAGCCACGTTTGAATGATTCCCTCAGAGGGTGGGGAGGGCGCAGGTCACGCGCACAAGCCAGTCTGAGGACCTTCATTCTGCCCGAAAACTACGACGTGCAGATTGCCAAGAGCTGCAACGAGCGAGGCGACACCCAGAGCTTCGGCGCTTCGGAATCAAGGACTCCACAGAGCAGCGCCTGCCTGAGGCCGAGGGAATGGCTGTAGCAGCTCCAGGAAGACGCGCGGTTTCTCCCCTTGCAGGTGACGGCCTGAGTGAAGATTACCCAGGGGCAGGAGGGAGAGCTGCTGCCGGGAGCGCTCCCGCCATACGGTCCTGAGAATTCAAGGAAGGCGGAGGCTCCGGTGGCTGAGGGACTGTCGCACCACGGGCGGATGGCTGAGGGACTGTCGCACCACGGGCGGAGCCATAAGCTCGCCCACCCGCGCCCGGCGACGCCGCTCTGCTCACGCCTGCGCTGGCTTCTTACAGCTCAACCATAACCCCCTGCCCCTCACCCCTGCAATACGTGACACCGGCTCCTACCTCAAGTTGCTGGCGACGGTTTCAACCCGACTTTATTTCTATTTGTGTTGCCGGACATTACAAACTAAATCTGGGCTTTTCATGCTATTGGCCAATGAACAGTTTAGAAATTAATCGTTTTTGCCTGCTCCGTACGTCCAGCTGCCACAAACCCCCAAGGGGCGGGACTGTCTGGTCACAGCTACTCAAGTCTCTCCACACAACGGACCTGGCGGCCGAGAAAGCAAGCTGCTTCTCTTCTGCTTCATCTCAAACAACTAAGAAAATTATCACGAAATAGCTAAGGGTGGAACATCCAAATACTGATAACTCCAGGGACAGAACAAGCCGGAATAGAAGAATACTCTCATTAATTTTAAAAAAGTAACTAAGAATGAGATGCAAGAAAGATTATTTACTGGTTAGGTACTTTTTTATAGTAGCTGCATCGGGCCTGGGGTCAGTCTTCATGGCCATATAAACCGCTAGGGCCGTTTGGTCTATATGAGAAATAACAGCATCCGCAGCTTCAACAATTTCATTAAGTCTTTTCATCCGCTCCTAGGGAGGAAAAAAAGAAGAAATAAGAAATGGATGTTTCGGGGTGCCTGGGGGACTGTCGTTAAGCGTCTGTCTTTGGCTCAGGTCGTGATCCCGGGGTCCTAGGATCGAGCCCTGCATCGGGCTCCCTGCTCAGCCGGAAGCCTGCTTCTCCCTCTCCCACTCCCCCTGCTTGTGTTCCCTCTCTCGCTGTGTCCCTCTCTGTCAAATAAATAAATACAATCTTAAAAAAAAAAAAAGGAGATAAAGAAATGGATGTATCAACGAGTCCCTTCATTTCTGTCGTCCCAACCATGACAGTCACAACCCATAGAGGGGGCGGGGCAGTCTGCTCACAGCCCAGGGCGCTTGGTGCTGTCCCTCCTGTGACTGCCACAACATCAGCATCACCAGAAAACCTGAGCTTGGATGGGAAAATACCCAAGACACATTCCCCATTGGGACTTGATGGCGAGGGTAAGCCCGATAAAGATTCCCAGAAATGTAGTGTTTTCTACCAAGGCAACTCCTTTTCTGGGCATCTTAGAAACCCAATTGGCTCCATTACTCCAGTCACACACCACATGAAAACAGAAGGGAAAAAAGCACCTGCAGAGGAACATTCTCCCTGGTTTATTATTAAAACCACAAAGATGGGAGCAGACAAGAAAAGACCCAGTGGAGTCTCACGACGATCACCGCGGGGCTTGCGGTGCTCCCCTTGTGAGTCTTGGAGGTTTCCTTTCAACCTTCAAATTCACTCTGAACCCCTGATAATTTCTAATTGTTCATGGCTTGCGCTTCCCTACTGGCCAACATTATTAAGGAGAGCTGTTAAGACAGTTTGGAACGATGGCCAATTCTTGAAAATTAGAACAGTAACAAAGTTAATGCAAAGTAGGAGTTGTTCCTCTGCTGTAGGTGTTTACATCTGCCGCATCTGCCGCAGGCCAGGACCCCTGCCCTGGAGGTGAATGGCAGAAAAGCAACCCTGGGTACATCTTCCCTGCTACTCCTCGCACTGACCAAAAACAGGAGCGGGAATTCTAAGCTGAACTCATAGTAACAGCTAAGTTCTATATTTACCTTAATGAGAACAGTTAACAGAACATTCAATGTGACGGAATGTTTGCATTTGACAAGAGCAAAGACAAATATAAGGCTGCACTTTTATTCAACGTATAAACTTTACCTAATGTTACAAACAAAATGAAAAACTCAAATATTAAGAATGGACATGTCCCACCTTTTCAGCGTCCAACTGATGAAGTCTTGCAACATACAGAGGAAGATAATTAGGATATGTTTCTTTCAATTCATTATAAATGTCACTAGAATCCAGCCTATGTATATAAGAAAGAGAGAAATGTTATATTTCGTTTCTGTTAGAAAGAAAACAATTTTTGTCTTCCCTATTATTTAACATTGCTTTAAAGTTCCAGTCCATAACATAAAGCATCAGTCTGAAATACAAGTTTCTTTACTGACAAGAATTATCATTATATGCAGGTAGTATAAATATGCTTAACCTAGAAAAAAAAAATCAAACTGGAGGCATCAAGTTTTCATATATGCCAGGTATAAATGTATAGAGAGGAGGAAAAAACAATCAAATAGCAAGAAAGATGAAAAGCTCTAGAAATGTCTATAATGTATAAGAAAAACGTATACTTTTCTGAAAAATCTGAAGTTTCAGATGAATGAAGAGACATTCCATGCTCCTGGATGGGGAAGCTGAATAAAGCTGACGGCATGGGTGAGGGGAGCAGTGGCCCAGGCTCTTCCTGGCTTCCCTCGCCTGCCCTGAAACCACTTCCTGGGCGGGGGTGACAGGGGCCCTAGTGGTCTCAGCAGTGCCATACCCAAGGCAGGCCCTCTGCTCCCCTCCACCCCAAACATCCACTCATCACTCCGGAGGTCTCGGCGTGAGGCTCCCACATGCCCGGCAGCTCCTCCCCGGAAGAGAGTCCTCTGTCCGGGAGCCGAGGGGCGAGGGCGCCCCGTGTTCCGGCCGCAGGCGGCCTGGTCCCTGAGCTGCAGTGGGGAAGCAGGGAGCGGCCTGGGCTCAAGTACCACAGACTCTCACTTTTCTCCCTGAACTACAGATGTTTCTTCATCCTTTGCTGTATGCCTTTACATCAACTCCGGAGGTTTTAAAAGGCTGATTTAAAAAAAAAAAAAAGATTTTCACTGGTTTCCAGAGAAGTGGGCTCCTGGGACTCCTCACACTGCCATGCCAGACGTCAACCTTTGCCATTTCGCTTTTGAAGGATTTACACGGTATTTTCAGCTGTTTACGACATCCTACAATCGATCGGAGACTGACTTACAGACTTTGGTTTCTGGTGGAGATACAGCCTAGTTTTAAGTGCAAAGGTCAGCCTGAATGTAGACGGACCCTGGAACTGCTCAATCCTTGGGAATTAGTTTCATGACACGATGACGTCTGTTCTCTAGAACAGCTCAGGACTGCAAGGTCGCACCCGTTCAGCTGACGAGGACTCCCACAGGAACGCGGTGGTGACAGAAATACCGCATAACACAAATGGAAAAAGCAACCCCTATGACTACAGAGAATAAATTTCCACCATGTAAAAAGTAAGCTAAAAGTCAAAAAATAAGCTGAGGGAAAATGTGTACAAGTACAGCAAAGCCTTAATATCTTTTATGTTAAAAAGTTAAATGAAAAATCTGATGTCCCAATAGAAAAATAGCACAAGACACGTTCAGCTGACAAGAATGCGGTGACAGTTTTTAAAAGCCTCAAGTTTCGTAACTTAAGAAATGCAACTTAAGACACGATAATGGCTTTTTCTTTTCTCGCCATCTATCAGCAAGGCCTCGTTTCCAATTCCACGGCATCACAGGCTCCGCCATACACCACTGGAGGGAGTAGAAATTCTGATATTCCTCTAGAAGGCAATATGTCAAAACATAGCAGGGCAATTTTTAAGTGTTAATAATACTGATTCTCAATAATTATACTTTTAAAATGTGATCTGATGGATATTTAAAGAAACTACATGTGTAAAAATGTCCATCACAGCACCACAGAGAAAAGATATAAAAGTGAATGTCAATTAGAGTATTTAAGTGGGTTACATTTCATCCACAGGACTGCAAACCACATAGTCATTAAAATGGTATTTTAAAGGACTATTAAATGACCCCAGAAATGCCAAAAATCACATAGTAATTGGAAAACTAGGACACAACATCATTCACACTGCTACATGCAAAACTACAGAGAAATAATCCTAGGACAATGATTACCTCTGGAGAGGAGGCAAAAAGGTGATTTTTATTTTTTTCTTTATGCTTTCCAGTAAAATTTTCTTCCAAGAGCAAATCAGAATTAAGTGGTTAAAATAAAACCCCCTGTAACCCTGCCACTCACCGTTAACATTCTGAATATAGTCCATGCACAGATACACCACACTGCTTTAACTGGGAAAATAAAAGTAAATAGAGGCCGAAAATCCACTAAAACTTACTTTGTCATCCACTGAATTTTAAGATCTCGTAACGCTTCAGTAAACTCTTCTTTTAAATCTTTCTCTTTTTCTGAATCTTTTTCTTTGTCTTTGCTGCCGTTCTTAGTCTTTGTTGGTGGAGGTATTAAGTAGTAATGAACAGGGATCACATCCTATGAAAGTGGAGAGAGTCTCAGATTAACACACTTAATTTTACATATTTTAAAATCATCTTCAACACTGAGTATCTCAGAACACAGGTTGCCCTGAGTTGTGCTACATCATATTCCAGATCCTAAGGGCTACAACACATGAAAAATCCCAATCTGTGATCAAAGGAATTTTCTCCCAAACTTTAAAGTACTCTTGCTTTTAAATCCTTTTTAAAATAAAGGTTTATGTAAGGGGCATCTGGCTGGCTCAGTCAATGGCATGTGCGACTCCTGATCTGGGAATTGTGAGTTCCAGCCCCACACTGGGTGTAGAGATTACTTAAAAATAAAATCTTAAAAAAAAAAAAATAGTGGAGGTAAGAACAAACTTTCCTCCATGAGTGTGTGCGATATTCTTACAGACAGTACTACCTACCAAAGACTACTACCAAGATTTCACTTGTTCTACTTGAGAAAGGAAGGAAATAACTTGGAATTTTAAAAAAGATCCTCTTTTCTACATAAATTTAAAGGGAAGTTTCTTCATTCAATCAAGAGGACTTTCTGAGGGCCTGAGACATGCCACTTAATGCTCTAAGAGGTGCAGACAGCCATGCAGACAAGGCCCTCTCTCGCCCTGGGAGCGTGTCCTGGTGGGGGAAGACAGACAACATCAGGTAGCTCGGGGTCTCAGAGGACCCCGCGGATGTGCAGGAAGCGGAACAGGACGCAGGGACAGAGAGCGGCTACTCGGGGAGGTGGGAACAGCGCGGACAAGTGGTGCCGGGAATTCCCGCTGAACAGGGAATATGCGACCTATGTGAATGAGGCTCGGCGGCCTTCATTAACCCAACTGAGGAGAGGACGCGTGTGAAGACGGCAGATGGGCGCGTGCAAAGCCCTGAGCTTGAGCACCCGGCACGTGCGGCGGGACGCACTGGGCACGGGGGCAGCAACCACAGGCGGCGGGGCTGAGACCATCGGACCAAAATACAGATTTTATTCTAAATGCAGGGGAGTTGTAGGCAAGGCAGTGAACATGAGTCAAGATTTCTATTTTTGCTTCCTGACTCTGCGTCCTATATGGATGAGCAATGTTGGTTTGTTTTTAAGAATTCTTCCTACTATTCGGAGAATGGACGGTAAAGGGTGGAAGGCGAGGAGGAAGACAAGTGAGGCGGTGAGCCTGGATTCCCAACACTGCTCGGACTTAAGAGCAGGCTGTACAAGAGGAGGAAATGGACGGATCGGGCAATCCATGAAGGCAGAGTCGACCCTGCCTGCTGATGATGCTTAAAACGAGGGGACAAATGAAACCGGGCAGGACGGGGGAGGGGAGGAGGAAGCCCAGGCTTGGAGCCAAAGCATTCCGCGGTCTCAGAGAATGCTGGGGAGTGAAGGAGACGGACACCAGAGGGGCTCCCTGGACAAGCCAGCGGGACGGAAGAGGAGTGATCCACCAGTGACAACAGCGGAGGGGGTGCCAGGGGCAGGAGGACACGGTGGCAGAACTGTGCAGCAGTGACTGGTCCCCGCCACGAGAGACGTGCAGTCTCCGTGGACAGTGGGGGTGAGGGCCGCCCGAGAAAGATGCACGGAGAACAGGGAGTAAAGCAGCACAGAGAGCACCTTTGAGAAGTTCTGCTTTGAAAAGAGCAGAGAAATGTGTATTTATATCTAATTACATCTATTTTGATCTATTCTATTAAAGCACGGAAATCTCCACTTGCGAAAACTAAGGCAGTGTCTGGGAAATGAAATCCTGTTCAGACTGGCTAGCTCTGGTTCTGGCATAATAACTAGCTGCCCTTCATTAAAAGACAAAGTCAATTTCACCAATTCTAGCTTCAAGTTTATATTAAAAATGCTTAATTAAAACCTTTTTTGTTTAAATTAACATTTCTAAAATTGGGGAAAAATATGTTACCAAAACTTTTATTTTCCTAATCATAGTAATTTCAGAAAAAAACTTTATACAGGTAGAGACAAAAAAATAATACTGCAAGCCCCATCTTGCCCTAAACAGGATTTTTAGGTGTAAATACAATGTGCATATGCCCATGTTAACAATTTTCGCAACTATATTTTATTTTGGGGTATAATTATAATAGCAAATATAAGGAACCACTGATGCAGTAGTTCTAATAGCCTTCCACCATCAAACGGTAACTGTGCCTTCAGTCTGACTCAGGTGAAGTGCCCATAAAACCTCTCCTGTGACAGAACCACACAAACCCACTTTCAGGCATCTCAGCACCATGCTCGGAGGCCAGGAGCCAGTGCACCTGCAAGCCAAGGTTGCCTGTGCAGTGTGGGATGGGGCAAAGCAGTAGGGCTCTGCTTGGAAAAGCTCCTTAGGACCCTGCTACCCATCCGTCTTCCTTCCTCTTGAGTTCACTTTTCTAGGTGGGCACTGCTGGGGTGAAAAGCGTCTGCAAGATCAGAGTTGCTGAAGAACCACGAAGCTCTTACGGGAACTGATCGTTTCAGTATCATCTGTGCAGCACAGATGAATATACTGAAGAATTCGAGGGGCAGAGACAGCCCCCAACAGTTACCCTCTGTTCACACAGTCCTGTACTTCCACTGTACTTGCGTGGGGATGCCGCCTGCCTGGAGGAGGAGTCCCCACAGTCCATGCTGATTCTAACCTAACGTGAGCCTCCCTTAGTTCCCCTGCCTCCTTGACTGATTAGGGAGAGAGGCAACTTTCAGGATGGGAAGGAAGTCTCTGTTGTGAGGCAATGCCTCTTCTGAAGCTCAAAGGTAAGGCATTTGCTATTATGTTTGAGTACAGAAGAGAGAACACAGAACTGAATTTAAAATAAGCAATCCATTAAACTTAATTTATGATTAACAATAAACTCTAAGAAAGATCTATAAACAGAAAGAAAACCTGTACCATGATAGTCATAAACTATCACTAAAGATTAAAAGCATAAGAGACAGGGAGAGTTTGTGAAGAATGATCTTAGGGAGGAAATCAGGGTTTTGTGATCAGCATTTTATATATTAAATATCTCAAGTTAGCAATTATAACTGTTACTATAATCCTAAAAATATTTGAGGACAGTAACTTTATTACTATTCAAAATTACAAACATGGTAATTTTAACTCCTAATCAAAAGAAAAATGGAGGGTTTTTTTGTTTTATCATGTTCACCTCTTTTTTTGGTCAGTATTTTTTCAACTCGCTTCTCAAGGACTTAGTATAGGGTTAATTTAATGGAAATCATTTTGTACCATTAAGCCTTGAGCAATTTTGATTATGATTTAAAAAGCGAGCCAAGAGCAATCTTCAGATCAGAAATGCTGAAGTTCTCTATAGTAGATACTTAACAGTAAGTTTTTCTAAAAAACGTATTATTTCCGCTATTCACCAAGCATTTTGACAGTGTCTGAACAATATCCTTGAAAGTCAAATCTACCTGCAAAACTCATAATTATTCTTTGGATAACATACTGCCTTTTAATTTTTGGTTCAAAAATTATAATTTCCTTAGTTCTTAAATTATTAACTAAATTCAAAACTTTAATATCTTTATACAAACTAAAACAGCTATTTTAAAGATCAAAATCATACTGGAATGCTATTTATCATCTGTTAAAAGTAACTATATACTTTCATATGAAAATGAACCTAAAAAAGGTAACCTGCATTTTCCAAATGAAAAGTCACTGAGACCCAAAGGATAAACCCATCGAGGATTATGCACCAAAAGCTGGGTTGGCATTTTGTCTGGCAATAAATTAATATATATATATTTTTGGTAATGAGACTGTAAGACCAGGAGAACCGAGAAGAGGTAACTCTAGTTGCCCAAGTTTGTTATATATAAAGCTTTCCTAACCATCAAATAATAAATTTCTTATTCACTTAATAGCTTCCTATCTTATACAACCTGATCCAAACAAAATCCACCAAAACTCCCTAAAATATCAACCCCAAAATATACAATAGGAAGAAAAAACCCCAGCTATGCTTTTATGATAAGCATCTTCTATTTTTAATGGGCTCCTAGAAAACCTTTTCTTCATTTTCTAAAGCAGTGGCTTTCAAGCTATTTTTAGGATGACCCAAAGATAAACAATCTATAAATAAAAAGAAATTTGTTTTATGAGTCTGATGAGTGACATTTACTACTTTATTTTGTTTTCATGTTAAAGCTGGTTATATTTCATTAAATGAATGTACACGGCTCAGAAACAGGCCGCAACGTTCAGCCCACAGTGAAGCAGATATTCCTTTAACTGGAAAGAGGATTCCCAGTGGGGCATTTTGTTTGAATAAAGTGTTTACCATTACATAACAATACAGACATTACAGAAGTTCTCTTTAATAAACGCACTCCAGGGGCGCCTGGGTGGCTCAGTGGGTTAAAGCCTCTGCCTTCGGCTTGGGTCATGATCCCAGGGTCCTGGGATCGAGCCCCGCGTTGGGCTCTCTGCGCCGCGGGGAGCCTGCTTCCTCCCCTATCTCTCTCTCTGCCTACCTCTCTGCCTACTTGTGATTTCTCTGTGTCAAATAAATAAAATTAAAAAAAAAAATAAATAAACGCACTCCATCTGTTCTAAAATGGTGATCCCTAGTTTCACATCACTGCGAATTAAGAAAGACCTATCTTTTATTTATACCTTAAAACACAAAATCTTAACGATGCTTCTCGTCTGAACAGGAGCAATCAGCAACATCCTGAATGAAGCCGGACAGCGGAGTATGTATATGCCTTCCACTAAGTACCTAAGGAATAGAATTCTGCTTTTGTTCTGAGTGAAATTTGGCTCTCGCAGTCAATCAGAGATTGTCTAATAAGTTGTAGGGAAATTATGTCTTAAGCCTGTTTGTATTCTTAGAGTCAATTTTAACCTGGGGTGGAAAGTCCTTATTTCTGTTCCCACCACCCACTGCTCTGTCTCTGCTCCTCCAGCATGACGATGCAAGAGCAGGAAGAAACTTTTTTTCAAATTCCTTCACAGTATTTTAATAATCAAATCATCCAATTTAAGAATGTTTTTGGAGCGCCTGGGTGCTCAGTGGGTTAAGCCTCTGCCTTTGGCTCAGGTCATGGTCTCAGGGTCCTGGGATGGCCCCCACCCCCTGCCAAATAAATAAATAAAAATCTTCAAAAAAAAGTTTTTGGACTTTAAAAAGAATTGTTTTGACTTATATAGCTAAGAAAAAAATTGCATTCATTTCTCTGTAGGATTTTAGATATGTAAAATTTCAAATACCATTTGGCATATTTGTAGCTAAGAAATGAATAGCATTAAATTTTTTTTCTAGACACACATAAAACAGGGGTCCTTCCAGCAGTTTATGGCAGGAAAAAAACTTCAGGAAAGCAGTACGTCAACACTGACAAGCTAAAAGCACTATACTGCAGAACTTAAAGAAAGAAAACTAAGAGAGAGATGTTTTTAACGATTTATAATAGGTGACAGAAAAGAAGTTTAACTAATATGCAAATAAGGCTTTAAGACATCTTTTTCAAGAACTGACAATCAGTACCTTTTTAAATTTTCCTTGTCGTTTTGCTGCAGACTGCCCCTGGGAGTTAGAAGGACATTCTGTAAGAAAACATGCACAATCTACACGGGATGGAGACACCGTCTGTCTAATTGTCTTCCAGTTTATGTCCCACCTGCATTTGTCTCCGTAAGAAGGGTCAGGTCTACGATCAAAATGGCAGGCTTTTAAAGAAAGCGACATTGCCACTTTCACTTTAATAAAAATGTAATTAAATAGGTTATGCCTAAGGGCAAATGTTTTCAACTCTGTATTTAAAAAATTGAGCACAGCAAAATCTGTTATCAAAAAGCTTTTAAAAACATTAAATTGTAGCTGACAATCCAGAGTCTGATTTCAAGGAAGTCACAACAATCACACATGCCCAAGCATCATCACATTCAAGGTGACCATGAAAGGCAGAAGTGAAACAACACTCACCTTCCCAACTACCAAACCAGTGAGAAACGCACGGTATGAGGTAAGATTAAACAAACAAGGTGCTGACAAGTGCAATGAACTCTATGCCTTTAGGTTTTGCTCTCTCTCAAGAAAATCGACCCGGTAAATAGTCACCTGGTAAATAGCTTACAGTTAATCCCATTCTTTTATAGTTTATGCCTCTGTAAGAACATTAGGAAGTAGTAACTACCTCTGACTGGCTAAAAGTGCACTTTCAGTGACAACGCTTTTCTGTCATAACCGTCACAAGAAGTAGACACCTGAGAAGAGTTATGTGGGTGAGAACCCCATTTCCCCATTCAGGGAGCCCACAGTTGGAAGCAGCCCTGCTGCCCAGGAAGTGAAGCCTACAAAAAAAAGACCGTACATCTATGAATTCCAGTGTCGTTGACTACTGATTAACTTCAAATGACACTAAAGTGTATCTATAAATAAGTACAGTTGACCCCTAGACAACATGGGGGCTGGGGACACTACTGTCCCACCCAGTTGAAAATCCTTGTACAGACTCCCCCAAAACTTAACTACAAACAGCCTACGGTTGCCTGGAAGCCGTAACAATACATACACAGTCAAGTGACATTATTTCATATATATTCTTAGATTAACAGTAAGCTAGAGAAAATGTTATTGAGAAAATCACAAGGAAGAGAAAATATATTTACAGTACGCTACTCTATCTACCGGAAGAGACCCCACATGTAAGTTGACCGCGCAGTTCCAACCCGTGTCATTCATGGGTCAACTGCAGTATTGACTGAAATGACACTCAAGAAATGTCAGGGCAAACCGTTTTTTCAAAGCACAGAATTCCCAAGTTATGCCTCTAAGATAGCAGTAAGTGACCTCTGGTTCAATTAAGATGCAAGAAATCTATTCCACCTTGGTGTGGGTATTTATGATTCCAGCATCAGGTAGGAGACCACTATGTAAGATCTGATGCTAAGGAGAAATGTAAAACTGTAAGAATGACAACTTCATCTGCATCGAGCTAGCGTGTGACAGAACGTGACAGATCCACGTTAACACTATTCCCATAATAAATGTGCAATGAAAACAGATGGAAAAGTTAAAATAAGTACCTATCCAGTTGTAATGTTTATCTCTAAAATGTAACAACCAGAAACATGTTTTTAATGGCATAATTTTAAAGCTATAAAATAAAAGGCAATGCCAAAAGAAGTATCTCCTAATTATCTACACAATTACGGAAAATTCTAACTAATAGAAAGGTCTGTACAAGTGAGAAAAATACTGCTCGTTAGAAATGTTTTGACTGGTTTTCTAGAAGTAACCCAAGACCCGACATTTTTATATCCACAATATTATGTTGGTTAAAATTCCATAAAATGTTTTAACTTCAAACATCCCATTCACTTAAGGCAAGTTTAATCTGGACCTACATGTTTCAAAGGGAGCTCAGGTATATTAGCCAGGTAAGGTAGGACCAGTTCAGGGCCCAAGTACTTAGGCCTAGAAAAAAAAAAAACTAAATATTTTAAAATACAATCAAATATTAATTGATCTTTGGGAAAACACTACTCAATTTTTTTTTTCCCCAGGAAGAGCTTCTCTTTAATGCGTTAAGTGTGGGATTAATTCCCATCTTTTAAAGGAATGGAAATTTTGGAATAGGTAATTTCAGTGTTAAAAAAAAAGATACTTACAGCTTTCTTCCCAAGTTCAGTCTTGGATAATGTTAAGGATCCTGCAAGGTAGCATCCAGGTCCTGCCCCTTTAGGTATTCTAATAAGAAAGTTCAAAAGAGAAATAAAAGGAACTAAAGAGAAAGTCTCAGAAAGATAATCAAGGGGCCAAACATCAAAACAATTGCATTCTGAAATAATTCCCATAGCTCGGTTTTCAAAAAACAAAGGGAGAAACAATCTTACTCTAAAATGGTTGACAACATAAATAAACTGAGCTCAATGTAATGAGCTCACATGAAAAACTTGCAGTAGAGACACATTAAGTGTAAGCAACACTATCACTTACTTGTCATCTGGTAAGGAGGTAACAAAGAATGGTTGGTTATATTTGGGTGGTAATGTCAAATTACTTGATTTCTTCTTTCCTAGAAGTGCAAGACTATGATTTTCATGAATATCTAAGCTCAAGGTATTAGACAACCTATGAGAAACTATGAATGGAAGATCTTTAAGACGTTCCAAATCACTGATCTGCTCATGACGAATCTGTAGTCGGATTGTATAATCTCCTTTCTCCAGTTTCAAAGAATACTAAAAAAGACAAGGAACATTTGGAAAAAGAAAAGTCAACAGAAATTATAGCCAAGTCAACAGAAATTATAGTAAGAGGATAAACGGGAACAGTTACCACGTACAGAGCACTTACACTACGTGAGGAACAGTGTGCGTGTGCACGCACACACGCAAACACCTACACACAAGGGCCTGAACGTGCAGGTGAGGAAGCAGGCCCAGGAACATCACTTGAACAGTCCAAGACCCCGTGCAGAATAAAGGATAAAGGAGCTGAAGGCAGGTATGGCTCCTGAGCCCTCAATTTCCCACATCAGGCTACGCCCATACTCTCAGCTAAGTCAGTGTCTTCTCAAGACTCATAAAAGCAATGTTCCTCTAGTTCGTGAGTCCTCAGAAACACGCAAAAACCACCACCAAAGGGGTGCCCAGGTGGTTCAGTCATTAAGCATCTGCCTTCGGCTCAGGTCATGATCCCAGGGTCCCAGGATCGAGGCCCACACGGGGCTCCCTGCTCCTCCCGCTCCCACTCCCCTGTTCATGTTCCCTCTCTCTGTGTCTCTGTCAAATAAATAAATAGTATCTTTGAAAAAAAAAAAATAAAACACCACCAAAACGAGCAAAACTGAAGTGCCATATAACACCTAAGACAAATATATACACGTGTGTATACACAACTGGTCATCTTTATGTCACAACCAAAGTGCCACACACCTCTTTATCACAGACGGAACCGGCAGAGATGGAGGAGCACAGACCCACTCGGCTCCTCCTAGCTAACCTGCCAGGAGCACGGCACGCCGTTTCCTCTGAGATTTTAAAAGCAATAAAGTAATGGCACTGCAATAACCCAATCTGTACTGCGATGTGACCCGGCTTAAAGGAAATCATTCCCTGACTAGTTAACTGAAAAAAACCTGCACAAATTATTTTCACTATTTGGCATAAAATTATACATGTTATAGGAAACACCTCATTTCTTTGTGACAATGTATTAATCAGGGATGAAACTTCTATAAACTGCATGATTAAGGGGCACCTGTGTGGCTCAGTCAGTTGAGTATCTGCCTTCGGCTCACGTTAGGATCCCAAGGTCCTGGGATCAAGCCCCGCACTGGGCTCCCTGCTCAGTGGCAAACCTGCTTCTCCCTCTCCCTCTGCCCCCTCTGCTCGTGATCTCTCTCTCACTTACTCACTTTCTCTCTCAAATAAATAAAATCTTAAAAGCAAACGAAAAACCCTACGTGATTCAAAGTTTTTCTCCTTTCATACAATAGTGCCAAGCACTGTGTTGAGTACACAGCTGTCTCAGGAAGAAATCAATCTGGAAGTTCTAATAAACACTTGGCACTGCCATATAGTGCGTTTCATCCTGTTCAGACCATGGATCATTTCAAGATGCTAATATCATCTTAGATGATTTGCTCTCAGCCTTCATGTGGTGGAAGCAGTGGGGAGAAAGAAAAAATAATTAAAATTAAAAGGTACACCAGAGGGGTCTAGGTGGCGCTGTTGGTGAGCATCTGACTCTGGGTTTCAGCTTGGACCTGATCTCAGGGTCAGGAGACTGAGCCCTATGTTGGGCTTTGCGCTCAGTGCATAGTTTGCTTGAGTTTCTCTCTCCCTCTGCTCACCCCCTCAAATAAATCTTTAAAAAAACAACAAAAAAAGTGGCTATACTGGCTAGTGCTCGCAAGCTGCATCCATGCACTCCTCTATCCCACAACTTGATTTAGCTGACCTACACAGCTGAGAGGCTGTCAAGACAACTAACTGAGTTTCTAGTAGTTGTCAAAGAACCAAATACAAAACTATTGCATTAAAAGAAAAAAAAAAAACAAAAAAACACCTAAATCCACAAAACCAAAATTATCATAAATAAGAAATCAGAGATTCATTAGTTCAGGGAAAGCCTCAGTTAATTCCAAAAATCAATGCCAATTTTATACCTGATGTGGATAGGCATCTCCTGAACCCATCTGTCTTTTGTTCTGGTCAAATATAATCCACAGTTGGCTGTCAAACTCGGATTCATACAGTAGTTCACAAAGTAGCGGGCAGCTTGGAGTTACTTCCCCACTCTTGGGCTATAAAAAAACAATAAATAATATGATTTATATGATTTTTAATGTAGATTTGTAATACTGTTATTGATGATATTTTTACAAGTATTAAAAACATTTTCTTCTGGTAACCAATTTTAAAACGTAGAACATCCAATACTTTGGCATTAATTAAAGGCATTTTTCTTTCACAATATTTTAAAAATACAAACCTAGCTATTTTTAAGCATTAATAAATATTCTTCTGAACCTCTAATCACTTCATAAAATTGAAATTTGACAATTCACTGAAATCAATCATTTCAACATTAAAACCAAATTCATATTATGCTTCAATGAGTTTCACCAAAATCTTACTGATCCTACATAAACTCTTGGATTCTACATTTACAAGTAGCCTCAACTACCTTTAGTGCTCATTCAACTCAAGGGTTATTCTGACTTCTCATTGTTTTAGCGCCTGCCTCAGAGGAAAACCACCAGACCCAGTAACGTAATCAGACAGCATCCGGCACTGATGAGACATCAACCACTGGACAGGTACCTCTGAATAGGCGAGTACAAAAACTAAGGCTCAAAGGCCCAAAGGCCAGGTCGCTACTAAATCAGAGTCAATGACTTCAGACCTGAATAGTTCCTGGACCATCAGAAATGATAATTTCCCAAAGACTAATTCCAAATTAACCAGTGTTAATTACTTGCCTCTATTTTATACATACACACACACACACACACACACACACACCTATACTGAATTCCTTGTCCTTCCGTTTTTGACTTTATGATTCATGAAAAAAATACAGAAGTTCATTTTGAGGTTATTCTTTCTTACATAAACACCCACCTGATGAAAGTTGTATGTCAGGACCATCTCATAAAGCTGACGATTATTTGGCAACACATCTCTTGATCCTAAAGGTTTTGTTTTTGCACTCAGTGGGCTGTAATTAGACAAATGCAGAAGTAATGTGATTCAGGAGTTCATTTACTGAGAGAAATAAACATAATCAACAATCTATAACACAGCAAAATGTGACAATGTGCATCTTTAAGCTCTGTACTTCTTGGTAGATTTTATAATATTTTCATCATCAGCTTCCAGAATTCTTTACTGACTGAACCATGGCAATACGTAATCTTTAGTTTAAATTCTGCAATATTATGGAAACATTTTCAAGTGTCCACAAATAGCTCTTAACAAAACCGGATCCCAACATTAGGGAAACAAGCGCTAACAGTGTTAAGGCCAGGCAGGTTTTGACTTGCAGCCTCCTGTCCACAAACTGCAGATGGCAAGGACATGTCACAGGAGGGGTCGTGCAGATGCCACACTGAGAGCTTCACGCACTTGCTACCTAAGGCTCGAAGCTACTGCTGGGGCTGCGTCTTAGAGAGCTGCCAGGATGCCTAGGCTGCGAGTCCGAAACTGCATTTTCATCTCCGGCACTGAGATGATGTACAGAGTGTAAGAGGGTAAGAGATGTCCCCGCTCCCACCACGCCGATGCGTGACACTGGAAGCCCTAACACATCAATGATACCGCAGTGTCTGGACCCAGCTCTTCAGGGTGATGCAGGGAGCCAGATCTTCATACTTCAAGGAGGACTGAACATCGAAACGATTGATGCCTTCCGATGCGTGCTACAAAAGATATTTATTAAATTAGGTTCTCAAACTTTACTGATAATAAACCACATTTTAAAAAAAAACATTTGGACCTAAAATAAACCTCTGTAATGCCAAGTTTATAAACGTCCATGAGCAAAGACTACTGTTATTTCAGAACCACTGCCCCACTAACGTTTAAATAAAACCAGTGAGATTATTTTTCAATAACACCAATAACTGACATTAAAAATGATGGAAATGTGGAACTTACAATGTTTAACTGAGGAGCAGTACACACTATTCCATGGAAAGAAATGGTATAATCAATATTGACGTCACTAAGACTTGCCCACCAGCGAGCAATGCAAAACTCAATTGCTTTCCCACCCTGTAAAGAACAATAAAAATTACAAATATGTAAATCTGTTTTCTCATTTCCCTTCAAATTACAGAATATAAATAGTAAGTGTTTTAAAGCAAGTCTAGCTTTCAGACTTTTCCTATTGGTACAGCTGTGCGTGGAGTTATACAATTACAGTTGCAAAGACAGAGTACAGGCGCTTAAATACACAGCTCTCTGCTCCTACGGTGCTTGTCATAGAAGATCAGAGGCAGCTTTTGGGAGCACATAACAAAATAATAGTGAAAACAAACCGGAATAAAAACTTCAGACCAAAGGAAAAATGATAAGAACAACAATGATAAGAAAAGGTACACCACAGCTCCATGAGGCACAGTCAACACCCACAGCTGAGTTTGGGGCTCAGAGCCGCCCGGCAATCAAAACAAAATGAAATTATGCTCCTTTACATCTTTCTCCCTATTACAAAAATTAAAAACAAAAACTGTTTTTAGTACTGAGTTTTAAATTAGGTTTTGTAGTGATCAGTACATTATGAAGTCTGAAGACGGGTCAGAGGACACTAACAGACCAGAGCGCGAGCAGCAGTCATCAGAGACCTAAAAGACACAGGAAAGATGGGAGCACTGTGTGACCACATGAAGCAGCAGGCTTAAGAAAGAACATCAAGGGGCGCCTGGAGGCTCAGTGGGTTAAACCTCTGCCTTTGGCTCAGGTCATGATCTCAGGGTCCTGGGATCAAGCCCCGCATCGGGCTCTCTGCTCAGCGGGGAGCCTGCTTCCCCCTCTCTCTCTGCTTGCCTCTCTGCCTACTTGTGACCTCTCTCTCTCTCTGTCAAATAAATAAATAAAATCTTAAAAAAAAAAAAAAAAAAAGAAAGAAAGAACATCAGTGCATTCCATTCCCATGAAGGAAGAATACAGCCCAGGAAAGGGTGGGGACCCACCACACTGAGGCCATTCTGGTGGGAAGCAGTGGCAGCTTTACCTAGACAGCAGAACAGCCTCCGGCAGTCTTGACAGCTGGGCATTAATAAAATAACAAGCAGAACAATCTTAAACTTAAGGAAATAATCTCCTGTGTGATGAGGAAACCGTTCCAATCAAGCTTTGCAGTGTAAGCCATCACAATCTAGCAGACCAGCACTTTCCTTTGACTATGTTTATTGAAGAGTTCAAATGATTCATATTTACCTCCGACTTGGTCTCAAGTATCCCACTGAGACTACCCACCTTCCTACTTCACTTATTCAGCATTAATAAAAATATTCAGCCCCAGTACAGTCTGAATACAAACTGTGAAATCAAATTCCAATACTCAGGCTTAGCCCATACCAAAAATCAAAGAAAGAAATCATTTTGGGGATTTCAAATTGGTAATTAAAAACTTACTAAGACAGGAAAAGCTTCAGTCAGTGTTCCTTTTTCTGGAAGGGAACAGAACTTATAGAACTCATGACTTCGATATGCTCTTTGCTTCACGAGCTGTACCGCGTGAAGAACAAACTTGGCTGACACCTCGGAGGAACACGAACACACGGTGACTTCTACAATGAGGAGAGGAAGCCGGGTTGTAAACGGACACGTGGCTGTTTGCATTCCAGCTCTTTAAAATGCAACATCTCAAGAATAAAATGATACATTCAAAAGAAATCTGCATATTTCCTTAAAAACAAAGAGCCGACATGAAAGGGGAGGAAGATAAACAAATCAGTATCAGAATGAACAACCGCTATGCTCCATCACCGTGGAACAGCAGGTGTCCATGGACGGACACAATGACCCTAATCAGGTCATTTTTATAACCCTTTGCCCCTCTGTGCTATGGGGAAACTTGCTTTTAGCTAGAAACCAACCAATTCCTGATAAAAGAGGATGCCTAAATTCCGTGTCTATTTATTCAGTTTCAGTGGTAACTTCCTAGTCTCTCCCTCCTGTCTACTTCTAGAAAGTATGACCATCAACTACACATCCTCAGCTTTATTCTGAGACCGAGCTGGAGACAAAACCAAAATCACTGTGAAGCAGAATCAGCATCTTATCTAATGCACACCCACTCTAATACAGGGAACTTAAAGCAAGGCTTACGTCTCTGGTTCACAAGGTCAAGTGGGCGCAGAGCTCTGTGAACCTAATCAATTGCTAAGAATAAAAAATCTAGTGTTAGGACAGTATTTCTAATTATTTGAAATAGGATACATCTGTAGTACTTTTTTTTTTTTTTTTGCTTTATTATCCCCCATTTTATTGACACACAACTGACAAATAATGTTCAGCAAGCTTAAGGTGTACACTGTGAAGATCTGATATATACATAGACATTGTAAAATGATTACTGTAGTAAGGATAGTTAACACATCCATCACTTTGCATACTTACACCAATTTTTTTTTTGGTGGTGAGACTATTTCAGATCTGACTTTTAGCAAATTTCAAACACATAATTCAGAATAGTTAACTACAGTTACCATGCTGGACAGAAGAGTCCTCGAACTTACTTTGTAAGTCCAAGTCTAGACCCTCAGAACACAATGTTCCCATGTCCTCCCTCTCTCCCGGTGCATTTCTAATCTGACTGCTGAAAGCTCTGAGCTACATCCATTCCAGATTATTCTATAAATTCCTATTTTAAAAAAACTAATTATTTTCAATACCAACCAAGTCATAATTAGAGCATTATAATTACTGGCATTTACTGTTGAAAAGATATCAGATTCAATATTAATTAATCATAGATTTTCCTTTAGTATTCTTCATGTACATTTTATCAGAGCTCACTGTTCAACAATTCCATGGGGCCCTAAATGCATTAGCTAGCCCAGAGTTGTTCAACAATACAACTCTGACTCTGATCATTAACAGATAAGGTATTATTCTAAACTAAGTTAAAACCTTGAATATTAAAACATCTTCAGATAACCTGGATGATTTGATGTAAGAACCAGTGCAAAGGAGTATGAGATCTTAGAATATTTCAAACTTAACAGCAAATATAGGGTGTCGGATATAGTACTGTTATGACAGAAGCACAGCTTAGAGACATACAAGCGTCCTGTGGACGTAATCCTGGCAGAGATAGAAGGCAGATGAAGAAAGTGGTCAGGACAGACTCAAATGTTACTCACCAGCCCAGGTCGCACCCTCAGGAACCTCAATAAAATGCCTTCGAATTTGACCAGGTTTAAAATGTACATCTGTCAAAGCTAGGTCATAATGTGATGATTCATTTACTCTGAAAATTAAAAAAAAAAAATGGCTAAATGAGAAGCTGTCACCCAAAAAGGCTCTATTATCATGAGCCCACTGGTACTCTAGATCTTACCCGTTGATTAGAAAGAAACACAGGGATTTAAAAGTTGGACACAAAACAGTGTGCACAACATTATCTCATTTTTGCAACATGTCAGCAGTGATAGAAGTTCTGGATAGCCCAGTGTAGATTATTTTTCTTTTTGTCTATATTACAATTTGTCTAAAAGACACAATTTACAGCTCCCTCATTCACAGGATTTCCCTATTAGAATCTGAACTATCATGAGTCCTAACTATTAAAATCAAAGGTAATGTTTCGTGTCACTGATACTGTCTTCCAGCTCCGAGACTGGCATTAAACCCCTTGTACAGCTCCAGAACACCTCATGCCATAAAAGACAAAGGAAAGAAGAAAACTATTTTCATAGCACTTTTGTAGGAAACCAGGGACACACAAAGGTCAAACGTGTAACATTCTACTACGGAAAACTAGAGAATATGCAAAGGACAAATTCTAATCAGTATGACAAACACTTAATGAGCACCTAGTGTTTACATGAAGCACTGTTATGAGCTACAAATACAACAGACAACAAATACTACATACAACATATAACACAAATACATACACAACATATACAAATACAACATTCTCCGCTGCCCTGGCCAGTTTCACGAGGACAGAAAACCACCAGAAACCTTTAAAGTGATATGCTCTGGGTGGACAGGAAGTGTTCGTGGAAAAGACATAAAAGGTACTTGGTTCGTGGAAAAGCTTCCTGAAGGAGACGATATCTCAGCGGATTAATGAATCTTAAAAATTATCTTGTCTAATATCCTACTGGACTTCAGGGAAAATCTGCCTGAGAATTTCAGCATTCTACAATTTCTCCAGAGAAATTGTCACTCTTGTCACTCTTGATCTCCCGAATTTCACCCCACGTTTCCTTTGGGCTGACACCTGCTGCGCGATGACTGCTTTCCAGCTCACCCACTCGGGACCGACCGTTCACTGAGAACTCCCCATTGTCCTCGGGATTCTCATCTCACTCTCGTCCTTCACCTACTGGACAGTCTGGTTTGTTCTGAAGATACTGTATAACGGGCTCCACGGAGGAACTGGTAGGACACAGGCCCTGAGCCTTGAGCGGCCTCCTACGTGGGGTAAACGAAACCTGACAACGTCCGGGCTCAAGCTGGTGCCACTGGCATGTACGACGCGCCATGAAGGAGCAGGAAGGGCCTCCCTGCATCGGGGAGGACTAGGAACGAGCCAGCCTGAGGAAGCCCGAGTGCCAGCACCAGTGACCGAGTGCAAAGGTGCAGTCCGGCGGGCAGGTGACAGGAAATGCTGGCTCTCGGGGACCGCTGTTCGCTATCTGAGAGAGCACGATCCTGGGCAGGATATACTTTAAACAGGAAGCAGTAGGACAGAGCAGAGTTCCTCGGTCCTGGGGCGGAAGACCAGATGGGAAGGGAGAGTCTGGAAACCGACAGGAGAAGTGCAAGAACCAGAGAAAACAGTGATCCCACAGACAGGGGTTACAACGGTGGAGGGGGTGGGGGAGGGGAGAGGGACGAAGTAATCCTGCCCGGTCCTGCGGACGGCCAGGCAGCTGGGGGCACCGTCAGCTCCGTGGAGTTTCGGTGCAGGCACAGGGCACGGGAGATGCCTCTGGGATTCTCACAGTCAAAAAGCAATAGAAAGACCACATGGCACCTTGAACTTTGTAAGCAAGAAGCAAAACTAAAACCCAGTTACCTGATTCTGCTCTATCCATCTTTAAAAGTTCACACTATTTCCATAAATAGCCATTAAAAAATCGCACGTGACAGTCAGCTGTTGGCACCTCATTACTTACTTGGTTGCTATAACGGCAGTGATTGGAACTCTGAACAGAGGACCTGCATTGGGGGATGCTATATCGTAGCCACAGACCTTGAAAAGAGAGTAAGTTTCAGTAGCCATACACTTTTGCGAGAGAAAAAAAACGTGACACCTATTCACAGAGTAAGTTAATCTGACATTAAAACGTAAAGATCTTCAACACAAGTTGATGCCATTTTTTCTGGCGTTGGGTCACAGCACATAAACGAGTGCATGCATAACCACCCCTGACCATTTCAGACCGACGGGGAAACGGACTGCCTGCCACACCAGGTACTTTTACACGCTTTCAAGAGTATTTAGAAAGTAGCAGTGAGGATGCACCAATACCTCTGTGTAATGCAATCCTTCTCTTAAGCCCCTGGGATCCACACGTATGTTGATGTGTCTACATTGATTCATGAGTTCCAGATGGCTGGGACACTGGACCCAAGATGAATTTGAAGTTAAAGCTAAATGGAGCTGAAGGGATATTTTTTCGGCATTTTCTAGCATGAAAAAGACCAAAAATTAAAGATTAGTACTTTTTTCCTTTTCTTCCATTTTAAAAAGTTCAATCCTCTCCTAAAATCTAGCAGATGAGTTCAATCAGCTGTAAAATGTACTAGGGCCTGGGGTTCCAAAACACAGCTTAAGTAAAGCAGTCCCAGAACCTTCCCGACATCTTAGGGCACTTGTGACCCGTTCACACGTTTATCCAACATGGCTGTAGCCTTAAAACAAGGCGTTTTCGTGAGAATCTGTCATTACTGCACGCAGATAACAGCATCTGGCTGAAAGGAAGACGCCAAGTGCACACTGGTGACTACTTTGCTTACAGCTCCTTGAGCTGTGGTTCTCCCTGGCTGCTTCTACTTCCCCATCTCCAACCAAAACTCTCTCTTACACCCAAGTATTAAGAGTGGTAAAGAAAAGGAACTGGACATTGTTGATGTGACTACCCCAAATTCGGTAAAACCCTAGGTCACTGACAGCCCAGGCTACTGTTTTCCTCAGTGGTTACCAGGCTGAGCTGTGAGGACACTGGGATCCCTGCTTCGCCACCACATCCAACCCCCTTAAACTGTGTATGATTTTAAAATAATATTGTCGACTCATGTTTCTCTATAGAACATCAACTCAAATGGCATTTCTCTCATACCACAGTATTCACTCAAATCACAAATGTAAGCACTTCAGCTTAAAGTCCATTTATTACTCACCAGTATTTTCTGGAAATACAGGTTCAATGCCAACGCCATGATCTGAAGGTGCAGCCACCTGAACAGGGTCTCGGAGGTAGATGCCGCGGTTATTTCCAACAGTAACAGTGAAACCTAATTTATTAGCAAATGATGTATTCTGAACGAGGTAGTCATAGGCTTTATCAACCTAATTAAAAGAACACAAACAATAAAGTATCAATGGTTGGGTCAAGAAAACATTGCTATAAGTTACTAGATAAATTTCAGTTGTGAAAAGGTACAGGTGAAAAGCTAGTTTCTACATTTGCCTCTAAACATAGTAACCTCAAGTAAGAGGGCAATTCTACCTTTTCAAACAAAACACCAGCCCAACCACTCACCCCCAGCTCCACACCGCTAGCCCCAAGTGACCACAGTCAGGCACTCCTCCACACACCAGGAGATTCACAGGTTTTGCCCTCGACATCTTTGCTCCGGATTTCGGCCCTCCACACGTCTTAGGTCTAGTGTAGTTCTCTCTTACTGAAACAGATTCGACTTAACTACAAAATCGGATTTCAGATCCTCTTTGGCTTACCAGTTCAGAAACTATTATGGTCATATAATGTAAAATTAGATAAACTCAATCACCATTATAATAGGAAATATTATCCAGTAATAGCTAAGACCGAATCTTGATGATTAATCCATTTTTCATAAAAACAACACTACCTGAATAATACCATGTCCTTGGGCAAATACTTCTATATTGTCAGCCTTTACTGCAGTGTTTTCTAGAGCTCTTCTGACTGAATGAACCGTGTAGTTAACGTTATTCGCTTTCAGACCTGAAATGGAAAAGCAAAAGCAAGAAAGGAGTATTAGAGAGTTTGCTCCCTGAAACCATTTCCCTCGCACCAGCAGAGATAACATGTACATTCTCTGGCTTTAACATCCTGTGTTTCAACCCTCATTTCTTAATGTTTTTTGGAAAAACTGAACTACAACAGCCTGACTCAAACTGCTGGCATAGCACATGGATTTCATTAAACAAAAATTGCTGCGTGCGCATTACATAAGGGCATTAGTGAGCACTCTGCAAAGGTGATGGAGACGTGTGAAGCAGATACCTGAAGGCATTCAAATGACATTTTCTTTAAAAACACTGCTAGTCAAGGGGGCACCTGGCTGGCTTGGATGGTAGAACATGTGACTCTTGATCTTGGGGTTGTAGGTTTGAGCCCCACGTTGGGTGTGGAGATTACTTAGAATCTTAACAACACAGCTTGTCAAATGATATGGTCGCCGCCTACTAATCAACCTGGCTCTGCTACAGACACCAAGGGAACCTGAACCAGCAAAAAAGATGCCAAGGCCCGACCACAGCTCAATTAATTCAGCATCTCTGAGACTGAATCCCAGGACTGGTACTGATTAAAAGCTTCCTGGGTGATGCCGGGAGTAGCCAGAATGGGAGTGACTATTCTGTGGGAAAGATGTGGAAGCCACCAACTTGTCAACTGTGTTGAACACTGTTGTTAGAGAGAAAAGATGAGGAATACCGCACTCCTGTCCACTCCAGAGTTCATCAACTGCATGCGCATTTATGATATTGTAAGAAATGAACAAAACAAACATGAAACTATGGCGCTTTACAGTCAATCAAGAAAGTGGCCAATTTTGTCAGTGAGAATCTGAAAGAAGGTGATGCTCTATCAGGGAAGGAGCAGGAGTCTCGTCTTACCAGAATGCACAGGGGTTTGCAAGGCCAAAAACTGGCACCAAAGAATTCTAGGCAGAAGAGACTAAGCTGTCGAAGGATGGGAGCAAGGAGCAAGGAGCAGGAGATCTGGGGAGGGTTAGGAAAACCAGAAATGAAGGCAGAGAGTCCTGGGACCTCACGAGAGGCATGTTCCTAAGGTGGAATCTCTGCAACAACCTGGTGACCATAACTGAGGTCCGGTCAATGCCGACGCCCCCTGCTCAATCCCGCGAGCCGCCGACACGACACCCCGGAAACTCCCACCTCCCTTCCCAACTCAGCCATCCCCACGGCATAGTCACTGCCTTTTAACATGTGATAGAAACTCATTTTAAATTCTATTCACAGTCTGTCTTCCACAGCTATGATAAATTCCACATGGGCAGGTACTTTCGAGCCAAAATAATGCTTGAGAGTCATTAACAGCAGATAAACGTATTTGTTAACCGAATGACCACACATCCAAATCCTTATTATCACACCATGGGATTCTCCATCTTAAACATGGACATGACTAATTCCACACATTTTCTTACCATGAGAATTTCAGAAAACACAAATATCTGTCTGCAATAAGGTAAGAGAAATTTATTCAATTATTTTTTATGGCTACTGCCTGACCGCACATTATGCTATACACTGAAAATTCACCATCTGTTTCCTGGAATTTAGAAACAGTAGTAAGTCAGGCCGCGTAGAGCACTAAGCAACGTCCTTACCTGAAAGGATCAGGGCGATGCCTCCACATGCATTGGGAGAAGACATGGATGTCCCATTCATGAGCTGAGTTCCTCTCAATGTCCAGTTGGGAACAGAAGCGATGGCTCCGCCTGGTGCACTGATACTTACTCCAAGGGCCCCATCAGCACTGAATGAAAAGCCATTCAAGTTTGCTTACGAAGGTGAGAACCGGATAAACACGGGCATTCAAAAAAAGGCCACTTGTCACATATATTAGAGTCCAATGCCGTGGATAATTTGCAGTATTGCAATTAGTTAGAAAAAAACCCAGCACAGCTATTTCCCCATTATGTAGCAATTATCTTCCTTAAAAGAGAACAGAATCTTGTATGTTTATATAAGTGCAAAAGGTTATCAGGTATATTTTTGGAGGGAAATAAATAAATGTCATTGCTTAGATTCCTTGATGAATCCACCTTGTCTTGTCTGCAAGAAGCAGAAGCTTTGCCTTTGTCTAAAGTTCTAGCATCGTCTAAGAGAAATATGTGGGACACAGAGGGCATTTATTTTTTTTTAAAGATTTAATTTATTTGGGAGAAAGAGCACGCGCTTGCGTGTGTGCGTTGCTCAACAGGGGGAGTGGCAGAGGAACCAGGAGACCCCCTGCTGAATGCGGAGCCCAACTCGGGGCTCCATCCCAGGACCGTGAGATCATGACCTGAGCCCAAGGTTTAATCGACTGAGCCATCCAGATGCCCCCAGAGGGCATTTAAGTTTCCAAGAGCCGCATTTAAAAAGAGCGACTGAGAAACTGATAAAACTTATTTTAATAATGTATTTTATTTAACACAAAATAGCCAAAATATAATTTCAATATGTAATCAGTAGAAAAAATGAGTTAATTTATATATTTTTTGGTACTAGTCTTAAATACGTGATGTACATTTCATACTTAGAGCACATCTCAATCCAGACTAACCTCACGTGACTCATGGCTGTCATACTGGATGGCTCAAGTCCACAAGTGCCCCTCGCTGAGGGCTCTTGACTCCATAGGGCTAATGAGATAATGTCCACACAGCACATCACCATTTTAGTCACGGAACACAAGCTCTGCCCTCCGCCCCAAGTAAAGGAATAAGATGACGACCCACTAACTTCGTCCTCCCTGAAGAGTGGCCGGAAGTTCCTCACAAAAGCTGCTGGCTTCTCCCTTCCACCACTCTTCTCCAACTGACTGGACTACTCTTCTCACTGGCTAAGAATACTAGTGCAATTTGGTTTCAGACTGTCACAGAGAGCTGAAAGCAATGTAAATCAGATCCTTCTCCTGCAACGGGTTGGTGGCACACCGTTTAGTGACTATCTTAAACACTGTTAAAAATATGTTGATCCGTAAAGATTTTCATACAGTTATTACTGTGTGACAAAAGGTTACAAAGGTGCCTGAACAGTGTGATCTCCCATTTACGCACAGGAGAATGCCTAAAAGAATGTGCACCAAAATGTCACTCAAACACATCACAGACAATGAGATTTAGGGTAATTTTTTAAAAAAAGATTTTATTTATTTATTTGAGAGAAACAGAAAGATCACAAGTAGGCAGAGAGGCAGGCAGAGAGAGAGGGGGAAGCAAGCTCCCCGCTGAATAGAGATCCTGATGTGGGGCCCGATCCCAGGACCCTAAGATCGTGACCTGAGCCGAAGGCAGAGGCTTAACCCACTGAGCCACCCAGGTGCCCCTAGGGTAATTTTTACTTTCTTCTTTGCACCATCTATATTGTCTAACAACGTTCACCATAAGCACGTGGTATCTTGTAACTGGAAGAGTCATAAATTCTACATGACTACATTCCATTGCTCTTTATTCATTTATGCCACTCTATTAGTGATTATCAAAAGCATTTAGTAAGTGCCCTAAAAAGGGTTCCATGATATATAATTTTTATTAAAAAAATAAAATTGGGGGGTGCTTGGCTGGCTCAGTCAGTAGAGCTGTGACTCAATCTCAGTTTGTGAGTTCAAGTCCCATGTCGGGCGTGGAGCCTACTCTAAAAAAGTCATAATATATAATTTAAAAATTTCCTTACATATACCTTTCATATTCCTTATTTAAAAACTTACATAAGCATTATGTAAGTTTCCTTTAAAAAGCTAATGATGTTTTTCTTCTAACAGTATATAATAAAAATTCAAAACATGCTTATGTAGACAGTATTTGGCAATCTGTCTTTAAGAACTATGCCATACTTGTAAACACCAGGAAGCCAAGTAAATTCTGTACGTCTGACAGTCTTTCCTGACAAAGAGGATTTTTCAAATAGTACACAGAATATGCTCCATTCAGTGATCACTAGTCAATGTTTTATACCCTAATAATTAAACCTAATAATTACACCATGTATTTGCAATAAAACTCTATGTCTATGGCACAGTAAACATGAATAAATTCTCTCAATTCCTAGAATAACTGGATTGTGAATCAGTAACTCCTTAATCCAAGCTTCCCCCATAATTCATGAACTCATTTTTCTTTAAATAAATTCTTTAAATGTTTAACATTTAAACATTAAACCAATGGTGGTTTAAACATTCTCTGACACTTTGTGCTTATACTGACCATAGATAAAATGTTTCAAAATCAATCTTAGAAGAGAATCAACAAATTTAATAATTAATACTTTTATTAACTGAACCTATAACTTGTAAAACATTGCCAGCTTTGACTCTGAATCCTGGCCACTCTTACTCAGATGTGGAGTTTTAAGCAATTAGTTGGGCTGATGTGGGCAGTATATGGTGCTGATATAGGTAAGGCTTGATGAACCACATGGAGATCTATAGCCTGGATGGTTTCAGTAACAGTTACAGTAAACTACTGAAATAAGTTTATTCTTTTAAGAAATTATCTAGGAAAGAGTAGAGGCTATCTACAACTCAGAGGATTAAATTTGGCATTACCACATTGACCGGATTCCAACCAATTTCTCTAATCCTCCCCCGCCTTTTTTTTTTTTTTTTTAT
Organism: Mustela nivalis; assembly: GCF_964662115.1. Classification (NCBI taxonomy): domain Eukaryota; kingdom Metazoa; phylum Chordata; class Mammalia; order Carnivora; family Mustelidae; genus Mustela; species Mustela nivalis. The sequence continues at coordinate 80,579,782 of NC_139034.1, read as the reverse complement.
GATTTTGTTTGTTTATGTGACACAGAGAGAGAGAGCAAGCACAAGCGGGAGGAGTGGCAGGCAGAGGGAAAGAGGGAGAAGCAAACTCTCTGCTGAGTTGGGAGCCCGATACAGGGCTCAATCCCAGGGTCGGGAGATCATGACCTAAGCCAAAGACATACACTCAACCAACTGGGCCACCCAGGTGTCCCAATTTTTCTAACCTTATACTCAGAACAGTTATGTCATGTATCTAACAATAAAATATCTAATTTATTCCTTTAATTACATTTCCCTGAAATTAGATTGTTCAAAATGAAAATGTTGAAAAGTAAAAACCAAAAAGAACCTGGTAAAGTCACCAAAACTTTGTCCCTCCTCACCACGAGTTGCGAAAGACCCACGTACTACGCTCAACCTACCTGGGGCCCCTTGAAGACCATGTGTACTGATTTGCCGGTAATTTCTCTCTCAGAGAATACTCAGCAACCATCATATCAGGAGAAACATACGCACCAACACCTGTGGGATGAATTTCATCATGAACAAATGAAATAAAATTAGGTCCTATTTCTAAATCCACTGTTCACTCAGCTGTGTGACCGTGGGCAAATCACTCAATCATTCTATACTACAGTCCTTGTTCATAAATGGAAAGAAAGAAAATTTAGTAAGCAAGGAAAGTTTATTATGTACCAGACATTAAACTAGGTACTTTGGTTTTTAATATAAAAACATCTACCAGGATTATCATGTAGATTAAATATAAACACATACCTAAAACTGTGTGTGCAAAAGAAAAAGAAATGTTTTAAACTATAAAATATAACTTTAGGAAAATAAGGGAATTGGTTTGCCTTCATTCTTAAATACCACTGTATCCAAAATTCTACCCATAAAGTAGGCAGTATCCCTCTTACCCAAAATAGCTGTAAAAACAAAGAGCAAAGATATTTAACATGCCACAGTCTTTCCGACAGCCAAAAAGGCTCTAAATTCACAGACTATTTATAGGGATCAAACTCACTTTCTTCATTCTAGAAATCTGGAAACAGGGCCCGGAAAGGGTTGAAAAAAATGTACTAAGTGCACAGTGACTGGCAGAGAGGAGACTTAGAATCCAGGTCCGCCGGCTCCTAATTCCTTACAACATTGTACATATATGCAGAATAGGAGACTGGAGAAAATACATGAACTACGAGGATTTAGTGAACAGTGCGGCCACATTAAACTGTAATCATTTTGTACAAGGCAGTTTCCATTTTTCAGTGAGTCTGGAGATAAGAAAATGCCAAAATACTGAGTACTGTGGCAGAGGGGTAGGTTTTGATCTTCAGGTACCTTTCAGTCCTATTTTCTGTTTCATTTTAATTTGTGTATTTAAAGTATCTAGAGAACTGAAATACAGAGCACAGATTACTGGTAGGCACTGTTGTCTCAACACACGATTTAACGGAATCACTTCAGCTCGAGGTTTTCAATTACACAAAGCAAGCTACACCTTGCTTGAGACTCAGAAGCTATATGCCCATAGTATGCCCTATAAGCTAAGATCACAGTTATTTAAATTTTTTAAAGGACCAGTTTTCTAAACTTGGATACCCAAATGTTACTACATATCTGTAAGCCTTTAATAATTACTATAATATGTATACATTCAAGCAGTTATTGATGAACACACCAGAAAAATTATTTGGGACCAAACAGCATTTCCTGTCACGTATCCAATTACAAATGGGAAGAGGTTTTAGCCTTACCTTGCTCTCAAACTTAGAAATAAAGGCAAAAATGCTAGTAGGCATCATCAGTTACTATCTATTTGTTCTCTCAGTTCATTACCCTCCTCATTCATGCCTCGTATTAAAAAAGCAGGGCTGGGTGTTATGTTCTGTGGGTGTTTTCGCACAAGTTGGCAGCCACAGCTAATTTTATCGTGTTCATATCACGTCGCAGCTCATTCTGATTTCCCGCCACTCTTGTCGCCGGGCACCTTCCCCACTGAGTACCGTGAAACGAACACAGCATCTCACCCTCCGGACCAAAGAGGGGAAGAAAAGCCACGTTCACAGAGTAAATGTGTTTCAACTGCTTTTCCTCTCATTAGTAAAGCTCCCTTTCTTGACATCTGATTCTCTCTGCATGTCGCAAGAGAAATTAAAGGAGGAAACTATATTATAAATAAATAGTCATATACTGTAAATAAAAAGTGAGGCAAGTATCTATGTTTACGTCGTTCACTTAGTCTGGAAAACTCCTTCCTTGTTCATTTCTACTCACCTAAGTCCTCACGGGCACGCTTCTTTCAGAAAGCCTCGCCTGGATCCTTGAATTGGGAGTAACTGCACTTCTGCAAACACAGACTGGCCCTGGCCCTGCCTTACACCTCCTCCCCTCGTCCACTTCAGGCCAGCGGCTCTCCACCAGGCTTCGCCTGAGGGCACACTCTCAAGGTTCACAAGGGCTTGCATACAGTAGAGATACAATTAGCATCAGATTCGTGGAGCTTCTTGTTTGCTTGTTTTCAAACAAGTCTATTTCTTTTTTTTTTTTCCAAATTTTTTTTAAATTTTTTATAAACATATATTTTTATCTCCAGGGGTACAGGTCTGTGAATCACCAGGTTTACACACTTGACAGCTAAACAAGTCTGTTTCTAGAGCAGGACACTAACCTATGACACTGGATGTCGTTCCCCCCGGACAGCCGACGGTGGAAAGGCAGGGACCATTATTCCCGGCACTTGAGACGTAAATGATGTTATGCTTCCACACGGCTTCACTGATCACTTCACAAATTCTCCTGAAAGACAGAGAGAAGTTCTTTGAACACACAAAACAGTGACATTTTTCAAAACACGATTACACTGTGAAGGGATTTTCCAAATACGGCTTTCATAAAGACCAAATGAAACTATGCGTTCTACGTAGAAGAACTGAAACAGTGGCTACAAGTGAGAGGTGTGCATCAGAAGCCGGGACATTCACAGACTGTCAAGGCTCACCCTTGTTCCCAGCCCAGTGTGTATAATAAATTACTGTTCGAATGTGCGGCTGAGTACACTTTGGCACATCCACCCTTGGTGGAACACGACACAGCCAAGCCAAGAGATAGACCTCAGCTGGGTTTTAGTGTCAGGAAGGAGTCATGAGACCAAGGTCATGTGGGAAGAACGCTAGATTGCTAGATTGCACATGGAATGTATGTAGGCAAAAGAAACCACAAAGGACTCAAAGCAAATACTGAAATAAGAGCAGGGACTGATTAGATTAGTGGGGAACAGATAGTTTGACTTGCACCGTCCCCTTAATATCATGTATTCAGAAATGATTCTGCAGAGGAATTCCTACGTGTATTTATGATTAGTGGCAAAAGTGAAGGGGAACTAAGGCAACAGGAAGAACTCCGGAGCAGGATTTAAAATGCGGACTCTGGTCAGCAGCTGACAGCAAACAAGCAATGTACTGGTCTTAAATAAAGGAGATGGAGTTAGACCCTCGAGAAAATGCAGTCAATAGAAAAAAGGCACACGGTCAAGAACACCCCAATCTTGAGCGAAAGGAAAAATATTAGGGAAAGATGACCTTAAGGATGAACGTCAAAGGAAGAGAGAAAGAAACACACTTGGGTAAAAAAGGTACTGAAGCAAGAGAAGAGGACAAGACTACATTCACGAAAGAAATGCGTGAGGACGACAGGGTCATTGCCACAAGGGCAAGAAAGCCATGGGTCACAAGAAACCCAGTTCCAGTCATCCGAGAAAACGGAGTTATTTGAAAACCGCAACTATAGGGCCTGGCTTGGTAATATTGTCATTTTGGCAGGGCTTTATTAACGAGCTTCAGAAACTGGGTGACAGGTAGCTGTGGGTGGCAGTGCGAATGCGGGAGCGGTGGGAGTCACATTTAGTGTAAACACACGAAATGAAGTCATGTCAGTTATTATCATGAAGAAAAAAAAGGTGAAGTAACGTGACTTCAAGGCTGAGCCACTGAATTTAGCAGCAGGAGGACACCATGACACAGACAGGCAGGGAGTCGTGCGACACACATCAAAATGCACCAAGGAGCCCCGGAAACGGTGACTCCGCCAGCCACGCTCGCTGGGAGAACGAGGGAAAGCGGTGTGAAAGGAGGCGCTCTGTCTGTCTGGGGGCAGCTTTTAAGGACAGGAAATGGCAAACCAGATAACCAGTTGCATGAGTGACTTTTAACCCTGAGCACTTCACTTATTTTTTTTAATTTTTAAAGATTTTATCCATTTACTTATTTGAGAGAGAGAGAGAGAGAGTGTGTGCATGTGCACGTTTGAGTGAGGGATGGGGGGTTAGGGATGGGCAGGTTGGTAAAGGGGAGGGAGAGAAAGAGGCAGAGAATCTCAAGCAGACTCTGTGCTGAGCGCAGAGCCCAGTGCGGGGCTCCATCCCATGACCCTGAGATCGTGACCTGAGCTGAAACCAAGCGTTGGACACTTAACCAGCAGGGCCACCCAGACGCCCGTGCAAACACTTCATTTATTACACAAGAAGCGAAGGCAGAGAAGGGGTTAGAGTAGGTTGTAGGAAGGTCAGGAGCCCCCTAGGAGGGCTTTAATCTTCTCTGAGAAAGGAAGAGGTGAGAACACCAGCTGAGGGAAGAAAGAAGTCACGGAAGGTCTTCGAGGAGAAAAGGTGGTGTAAGTGGCCACACGGGAGTGAAAGAGCAGACGCAGATGATGGAAAGCGATGCTGAGTATCTGAGATTCCCGCACGAACTTGAGTGCAGCGTGAGTGTGCGTCTGCAGCTAATAATAAGTTCAGGAGGCCGGGTGGGATCACCGCAGAGGTCGGCAGGCTGCCGCCAGTCTAGCGCTCTGTCGGGTCGGTGCACCTGCCAGAGTCCAGGCCGCTTGTAAGCAACGGCCTGTAATGAGGGAAGGGCCTGCGCGTCTTCCTGGCTACGAGGGAGTCACGACGTCACAGGTAGGATGGTGGGAACGGGGGCTGGAGGTCCACGAGACACACACTGTCATCTACGCGTGGCTCTGCTCGTTTTCAGGTGTGGCGGACAATCCAGTTATAAACACACTCAGTACCCGGCTAAGTACCCGGGAACACTCACCCGGAGTTTGGCCAGTGAGTTGCTTCTCCATAGCTGTAGTTGACAAGATCACACTTATGATTTATGACTTCTATCATCTATCAAAAAGATGAAGAGTCTAGTTTAGGCAGCAGTTTACAGAAAGATTGGCCCGTAAAATAAAGGCATGGAATCCCAGTTTCTTAACCAATCATCTTCTATTTCAAATCCAAATGTATATGTTACTTTCAACTTTTAAGTTGGAAAACTTAAAAAAAAAGCAGAGACACAGAGTATAATAAGTAGTCAATAAAAAACACAAATAGCATGTGCAGAATGGAATGGTTCTTACTAAATTCTAAAATCACTGAAGTTAAAGTAAAATCTAATTCATACATTAAAATGAAATGCAGACTGTAAGTTAAATTCTTCTTAGACTGATGAAACAAGCTGGCTAAAAGGTCAGTTTGGGGTTTTTTAAAGTATCTCAAAATAGTGTGCCAGGGGGCTTAACAGAAATGAGAAGAATAATATAATATTTCCATATTTTCTTAAAAATTACATCTTAATAATTTTTAATAAAAATAATTTAAAACTGCATTAAGAGTTTTTGCTTCCTAAAACAAAGCCCAGTATACCAAATACAGTCCAATATTTTCTTAGTAAAGTTAAGAACACTTCGTCAACCTAGAACTATGCACAGTCACCCGTCATTTATCTTCTAAATCAACACCTCCCCAACACTCACAGCGCGTATAAGGCCCGTGCCTGTTTCCATTGTGCTCAGTCGGGTATCACCAATCTTGATGGAAAGAATTTGAGCACCGGGAGCCACACCATTCCGTTCAGGTTCTTCTGGAAAATGCCCAGCAGCTATACTAGCTACATGGGTTCCATGAGCTCCTAGAGGCGAAAGGAGGGGAACACGACAGCATATTTTCAGAAAAAGTTTTAATCATTCAATTTACATACTATTAAGCATGATAAAAATAATCTAATAAAAATATTCCCTCACTTTAACCCTACTCGTGTATTAGTAAGTCCCATCAATAATTCACACAAAACACAAAACTTTCTGAACTACATATATTATCCTGCTACCCTGGATTCTGTCCTGTTCATTGACAGCACAATGCAAATTACAGAGGCGACAGTATCTGCAACACACACAACTGACAAGGAGCTTATATCCAGAATATATACTTCCCAATCCAAGAGCAAGAACCCAGAAGAAAAGTGGGTAAAACACTTAAAAAGCATTTCACAGAAGGGGATAACCAAGTAGCAAATCAACATATGAAAAGATGTCCAACTTCATTAGTCATCGGGGGAAGGCAAATCAAAGCCACTGTGAGCCGGCTCAGCGCGCTCTCAGAACAGCTGCACCTTTATGGCTGACAAAGGCAGCTACGCAGGAGGGCGCGCACGCACTCCGACGATACTGGCCGTAGAGACCAGCATTGTGGAAAGCTGAACACAGGTGTACCCTATGATCCAGCAATTCCACTCCTAGCCTTACACCCAACGAAGAGTGCATAGGTACGCTAAAAGATACATGCAAAAACATTCACAGCAGCCATCGCTTGCAGAATTCAGAACTTGGAACAATCCCAAGATCCATCAATAGTAAATAGGCATATGGTGCATCTGTGGACTAATATGATACAACAATAAACAGGAACTACTTCTAAACATTACGGATGCACACAAAATTAAGGTTGATCTAAAGAATTCACAAACAGAAGGATTATCCATAACCCCATGTATATAAATGGAAACACATCACCTTGGGTTGAACTATGTGAAAGTGCCCCTATTGGATCATTTCTGACCTATAAAAACCTCATTATTATTGGGTGGTTCAAACTAATGCAGTCACAGACATCAGGACCAGATCTAACTCTGAGAGGACTGAGGGTAGATGTGTTCAGGGAGAGGCAAGATGGGGCTTTGACAAGGTTTTATTTCTTGGTTATACAAAAGTAACCATTTTGCGAGAATTCAATGTGTATACAATTTGTGATTTGCATACTTTTCTATAGTATGTCATATTATCAATAAAGCAAAAGCAAAACAAAACAGCCAGGGTTTCTTTTTTTAAGTGAAGAAGTTTTTTGAAAGACATGGGCAGACAGAAATCTCCCACTACTGTCAGATAAACAGTCAACACCTACTGGCACTGGCCCTAATGTCTGGGCCAGAGTTGTCGTAGTCCCAGAAGAAATGGGAGCGCAGGACCCTTCTGTCTGCTGCCACGCTCCGAGTCCCACGCTCTAGACAACTGCTGTCACGTCAGAATATGGACCCAGGGCTACCAATTCTTCCTTTCTTATTTTTTCCAATGGAAAACAGGGCAGCTGGATTTGAATGTCATCCCCGCCCCCCAAACTACTCGCCACCACCAGCGACCAGTCCGACGGGCGAAATGTGGAGCTCTGGAGTGCTCGCACTCGGCTAGGGGCGGGTAAAGGGGGCAGCCACTGTTTCGTAAAAGGTTAAGTACGTACCTGCCACACCAGCCAGTTCTCCTAGAAACCAGTCCAAATTAAACTAAAACATACTTGCACTCAGAGACTTGGACCCAAATGTTGGAACAATGCAAATGCCCACCGACGGGTGAGTGGGTAAATAAACCCTGGTGCAGCCACACGGTGAAATATGACCCAGCACCCAGGGACAAGCAATTTATAACAAGAGGGATGAATTTCATGCCATAACTCTTCTACTTATACAAAATTCCAGAAAATGCAGAACCTGGACTGACAGCAGTTCAGGAGCTACGTGGGGCTGCAGGTGCAGACGGGGCTGGATGAGAAAGGAAGGCCAGCAGACTCACAGGGGTGACGGCTACGTTCATGATCTTGGCTGGGATCATGGTTTCCTGGGCGTACACATCTATCAAAACTTACCAGATCGTGTGTATATGCATGCAGTTGACTGTACGCAACTCTAACTCAGTAATACTGGGACAGGGAGTGATAAGAGTTAAAGCCATCCTTGCTTCCTCCCTAGAAGTAACCACTATCCGGGAGCTGGTGTGTATATTCCTTCCATCTATATTCTTTAGCATACAAACACACATCCATGAATACTGTATAGTATAATTTAACATGTTTTACAATTTTACACAAATGTTTTATCAATGCACGTTTCACTAAAATTTTGTATTTGAGATTTATAAATACAGCTATATGTAGATTTATTCATTTTGTTTGCTATATAATATTCCACAATAAATACTACACAGTTTTAAATTAGCCTGTTCTTTTGCTAATGGATATCTGGATAGTTCCCAACTTTTTTGAAGTGACACCGAATGCCACATGAGGAGCTTTTTACCTGACTTTGTATTTGGAGGTGAACTGCTTAAGAGGTAGTATGTGGAAGTAAAATTCCTTCCAAAGGAATTTTCATCAAATGAATTATACCGATTTTTTAAAAGAGTATTTTTATTTACTTGACAGAGATCACAAGTAGGCAGAGCAGGGCAGGGGCGGGGGGTGAAGCAGGCTCCCTGCTGAGCAGAGAGCCCAATTTGGGGCTCCATCCCAGGACTCCAAGATCATGACCTGAGCCAAAGGCAGAGGCTTAACCCACTAAGCCACCCAGACGCCCCTATACTGATTTTTCTTTTTGGTGGCCGGACCATGCTGTACTCTTGGAATGGATCCTACATGGTTTTGACTTTACAGAAAACAATACCTTACTAAGGGGATCAAATCCTATTTATTATCCCATACCTAGTTCTTTAGATAGAATTGCTGAGTTAAATTCTCTATAAGGGTACTTTATGGCTATAGTAGCAACACCTTACCATGTCAGTAACTAGTAAATCTGAAACAGAATACCTCCACTGGTCACAATGGAGAGCAGGTTTCCATCATCATATATATTAACAGAATAATTTAACATCTCAGCTGTGCCAAAGGAACCGTATTCTTGGGCCTCTTTATAGTTTCTTAACACTGTAGATTTACTCAAATCCCCATCTTCATTTGAATCAATGCAGGCTCTGTAAATTGAGAACAGATAGTGAAATTTATCTATTTTCTTTGGCTTTCTAAAAATAACATTGTATGGTTTACCAGGTACCTTCTTACTACTTTGTTTATTTTGTCACCACAAACACAGTAACTGCCAGGTTTCAGAGTCACCAGTAAAGATTAGGAAAGAAGCTTAAAGGACCAGCCTTTAAATGAAGGCATGTATGAAGGACTTTAGGAACACCGTCCACCACAAAACTCCAGGCAGAAAACCATCTAGCCACTTAAGAAATTAGACCAAAGCTTAGCTTCCAGCTTTAGACTAATTCAGGATGATTATGACATACAGCCTAGGCCTTACTCCTTTCTGCTTCTTTTAAAATTAGTTTCATGAATCCAACAGTGTGTGCAGCTCCTTGAAACTAGATGAACTATAGACGGTGTCCCACTCCCACAGTTTAACAGTCTCAGGCAAACATCGTTTACAAAAGTACTTTCTACATAGTTTTATGGTTATCCTCCTGTTTGTTCTTTCCCCATGTTATCACTGCTGTAATTTTTAAAATATTTAGTCCAAATACTATGAAGTATCTGATTAAAGCTAAATAAATCTAAAATAAAAATCATAAATGGAATGCACATTACTTAAAAGTCAACATTATGTTTTTAGCTATTGGGTCTTTGTGCAGATTTGCTAGATAAGAAAAACTGTTTGAACAAGTAAAAGTCAATCACAATTGCAACAGTGAGTTAATGGTTGCCCACCAGAATAGAGAGAGCATTTCTTACAAATGCTATCTCATAACTATGACAGTTGGGACAGAAGAATCTCTGAAACTGTTTGTTTGATTATACGCTAATCAATCTGGGGCTAAAATGATACATGGCATTTAAAAAAAGACATACAATATAAGAAAATACAGGAGACCGGCCACTAGTGGGGAAAATGAGACAAACAGAAAACGCGTGCCGTATCAGATGGAATTAGGACCGAGATTAACAGGTTAAGATGTATTCCACCAGATCTCCCCATCTGCTAGACAGAGCGGCACTTTTGTTCCTGAAAGCATTAAACGGGCTGGTATCCATCCTGGCAATCATCTCTGAGGGCCTTGGTTTCTTTCATCCAGCCCATTAGATACTTGAAATTCCTGACAGTCCCTCCAACATCTTCCAACGTCAGTTCTCCTCTGCCCTAAACCCTGTCCCTACCCTCTCTGCTACTTGAGCTGATCCTTCAACGAAATCTTTGCTGATGCTTCTGAGATGGGCTCAGATGTTCTCACACTTGCTTCCACAGTCTAGAGTTCACGGAATGGTTTCTCTACAGTCTACATGGTACAAAGAAGGTACAAATATTTGCCAAAGGATGAAACAATGAAGGAATCAACATCATTCTCACAGCAAATACACGGACATATTCCAAGATCAGTTTCCTGCAACCACCATCAGTATGAAATGACTCAAAATTCAATCGCTGTATCAAAACACCAATATTGAATTGAGTGACTTCCTCAGTAACTCCACAGAGGCCAAGTATGCGTACGGTACAGGAGCATGACTTTCTGAAGGTGGCTGGCTTAGTTTAAGGACAAGTGTCAGAACACCAGAAAGGGAACACGGATATGAGGTTCACGGGTAGGATTTGAGTACGTGTGTGAGGGGGGACAGAACAGGGAGGTTGAGTTATAAATTTCCAGACTCTGTAATATATTTTTTCGTCTAATTTTCTGTGGAAAAAATCCATAGCTTTCATCAAACCCAAAGGAAATCTGAGATAACAAGGTCAAAAACCAATGAAAAAAAACCAGTTAATGGCCTTTTCTTCATGGAGTCCTCTATAAATAGTCTTCTCAGCCAGTGTTAGTTCCATATTGAGTGACAGTGAGTTTGACCCTTATACGCCCTGACAAATACTTAAGGGTAGCGTTATGGCAAGTTACGGGCTAGTGCAGTGATATGGGTTTAATGGTGGACAGTCTTTGTAAAAACAAAGTCAAGGCACTTTAAGGTCATTTTACCTCCCCTCAGAAACAGCTGGCATTTCTGCAATGACAGTGCCTAGATTTGCCCTAAGTAATTTGGGATCTCTAAGATTCTCCTCAAAATATTCTGGCTCTGAGTTTATCTTTGTGTATGGTGTAAGAGAATGGTCGAGTTGTAGTAAAAAGAAGGGCCATCTGTACCCCAATGTTCATAGCAGCACTGGCCATAGTCGGCAAACTGTGGAAAGAACCAAGATGCCCTTCACGGCCGATCGCATAAGGAAGATGTGGTCCATATACACTATGGAGTATTATGCCTCCATCAGAAAGGATGAATACCCAACTTTTGTAGCAACATGGACGGGACTGGAGATTATGCTAAGTGAAGTAAGTCAAGCAGAAAGAGTCAAGTATCATATGGTTTCTCTTACTTATGGAGCATAAGGAATGGCAAAGAGGACATGGGGAGTTGGAGAGGAGAAGGGAGTTGGGGGGAATCGGAGGGGGAGATGAACCATGAGAGACTGTGGACTCTGAGAAACAAGCTGAGGGTTTTGGAGGGGAGGTGGGTGGGAAGTTGGGTGAGTCTGGTGGTGGGTGTTATGGGGGGCATGTATTGCATGGAGCACTGGGTGTGGTGCATAAACAGTGAATTCTGGAACACTGAAAAAAAATTTTTTAAAATGAATAAAAATTAAAAAAAAAAAAGAAAAAATATATTCTGGCTCTGAGACAGAATGGGGGAATCAAACCTCCATAAAATATACAGTATCATGCAAACAGAAGTTAAATTATTTCCAATAATACCTGACAGCGTAATTCTGCTGCATTTTTCAGGGATTATAACATTTTCTAAATTGGTATCCCAGTAACATCCGCTTTTGTTTCCTTTGAGTTTCATTTCCAATGCAAAAATTATAAAAGTTGTCTTAGAAGACTGCTGACAATCTGTTGCAGTGTGTCCCTTGCTTTGTCAACTGTCTTAAAGCTCTTAAAAACACATACTGCCACCCCGCACATCCTGACCCAGATTCCTTTCCCTTAGGGCAAAGTTGGCAAGTGTTTTCAACTCAGGTAGGAAAAGTTCTAAATGAAACCACCTATTGCCCCACTACCCTATCCCTGCTAATATTAGAGTATCTCTTTAAGCCCTTGTGGTGTATTTGCCCATTTACACTGTTTTTGTATCTAGTATTCTCCTCACATTTAACCTTAACCTTGTGTCCTCTCCAACGCTAAAAATCTCCTAAAGCTTATCACTGGGAATGACTATATCATCTTACACCATGTGGTGGATGTACCAAATTTGCTAAACCATGCATCTGAACCCTTTTTACACTTGATAGCCAAAAGGCCGAGAAGTGATTGAACACTTTTTAATATTATACTCTGATCCAAGCTTTCTGTGAAGTTTTTAAAGAAAAATAAAATAGTTCACAGACATGTGCACACCTGCATCTATACAAAAAAAATACCCGAATATGTGCAAAAAAAATGCATTAATATTTACTATCATATGGATCAGAATGTTGCTATATGCAAATTATCTTATTAACATTTTCAGTTCCGAATGGAATGGGGATTTCTCATTCAGCTGAAAATGTTATATACCCATTATCAGAGATGAGTCAGCACCCACATCCATGGGAGGAAAGCTCTCCTTTAGGAATGGTGCACTGCAATGTAAATGATCTGAGAAAAGTAATCAAGTCCTTACATCTTGTTCTGTGTTTGCCACATCTTGGGAAATGATCCTCCGTGTATGAGCAGAGGCCCCAACTACAAAAACAACTGCTTGTTGATTTCGAGTTTCAGGGAGGAGTCTCTGATTTATTGTGGAAACCCTTTTAAAACATGTATGTCTAAAGACCTATATTAAGGCCATACTCCCAATTCCATGCAGACAATAATGCAAGAAGACATTTACTAGCCAAATACAAGAAACATGCCTGCTGTGTACAATCCACTGAGAAAGAAAATGACCGGTGTTCTTGAACCTGGTCCATACTATCGCTATTAGTAGTAACAACGGTAGCAGCGGGGGGAAGAGCGGACATTTATCAGATGCATTATGTGTCTAGAAACATCAGATTTAATTTTCCCAAAACCCTCAAGAAGGCACTACGATTACTCTAATTAAAAGACGAGGAACTGGCTTGGAGGGGTAGGCACAGCTAGGATCCCATCCCAGAGACTGAGCTCTTCACAGATGTGTTCTACTGCCCCACTTCAGCTTAGCTACCTGGTCTCTGAGAAACCTTCACTCAATTGTACTCCTTTGTCCTTAAAACATTAATAGCAGATGCTCTGCAGAACTCTCTTTCCAAATGGCCCTGCCCCAATCGGGAACACTCCTACGTCTACGAATAATCAACCTGTAAATGTTTGGTTAACAGTTACTGTCTGTTAATGCAACAAGCTTCTTTAAAACACGTAAGGGTCAGGTTTACTATCTAAGATACCAAGAAGTTCAAAGGGTTTATCCAAAACTACCCAGAAACCAATTTGGCTCTCAAATATTTCTGAATGGTGATATTAATGTCACTTAAGCAACTCTCTGGACAGTTCTGGGAGCTTAATGTTCTTCGGTGTAGATAAAAGCATTTTTTAAAGTGAAGATCAATATAACACATGAAGCTTACCTCCAGGTTTCACCATCATGCCACACCAAGCAGTCATACACTGGGCCAGGATCACTATATTTTTTCTCAAAAGAATTTAGCAATTCCACTTGACTTTGAAGTTCCTCCTTGATTAGTTTATTTGCCTAGTCCATTAGAAAATATATTAGTATTAGTACATTTTGTGCTCTTGAAAAGTTCTATTAACATATAACCAAAGATACAGTGTCACCAAAGTAAAGCCATTTTACCCTAGAAAAATGTAAAAAAGTTTTCTTTTTATATCTATGCAACTTGTAGTTCAATTTAATAATGCAGATATCAATTAATATATCAAACATTTTTTTTTAAAAGATTTTATTTATTTGACAGACATAGATTACAAGTAGACAGAGAGGCAGGCAGAGAGAGAGGGGGAAGCAGGCTCCCCGCTGAGCAGAGAGCCCGATGCGGGACCCGATCCCAGGATCCTGGGATCACGACCTGAGCCGAAGGCAGTGGCTTAACCCACCGAGCCACCCAGGCGCCCCTAATATATCAAACATTTTAAGAATATTACTACTTTTAGTCAATCTCTCATTTATTTATTTATTCTACCCACTTTGGGAAAGACACTGTGCTATGCGTTGATTTTATCATTTGGCCAAGATGTGTTACTCACATATCTATAATCTATAACTAATTTTCAAAAATAACTCTAAAATTACTACAAAGTAGATTATCTATTGACTTTAAGATTTTTTATGAGAACTGTTTCTATTTAAATCTGTTTAAGAATCTAAGTAAGAAAAACCATGAATTATCCTCTGCCCTTTAGAATATGCTAATAAGTTAAAATACATACTATATTCATGAACTTGTACAGGTAAGCTGCTATTTAACTATTTTAATCCAAAAAAATGAGAATTGTATATACTCCAACCTGTTTTTTTCCCCCAACTACATGCTACATGAGACAGCTCTACAGTTCACCTGAATAGTCCTATTGAATTAAAACTTAATTTCCACATTCCAAAAGTCTTATTACACTTCATTTTTGTTATTCAACATTCATTCCTCCTTAAAGGAAAAAAGACAATAATATAGAGATTTTTGGTAAACAAAATGAAATAAAAGGGATAATTCAGTCCAGACCCCTCCTGCTATAAAACTGGCTGTATATATAGCACCTGAAATACGACACTAACGTGTCTAGTAAGAGGCTGAAAGCCAAACAGTGATCTAAAAGAAAATAATACAGCTCAAGAGGATAAATGACACAGTTAAAAAAGAGATGCTGTACACAGATTAAATAAATGCAAGTTAAATGTGTATGTAGATCTATTCAGGCCAGGAGTTCTCAACCCTAACTGCGCATTAATTAAAGCTCCTGGGAGCTTTTAAAAATGCCAGCCTTCCTGCAAGGCTTTGATTTAATTCCTCTCTAGGGCATAAGCACTGGCGGTTTAAAGCTCTTCATGTGATTCTAATATGCAGCCAGGGTTGAAAACCACCAATACCATTCCACTTTTGATTTTAAAAAGGTATATGCATGCATTAAAAGAAAGATTGAGAAGGATAAACATCAAGGTACCCTCCTGGGGTGGGGGGTAGCATTTTAGAGGCTCTCAATCGCTACTTTGTATGCCCATGTGATCCAAAAATTTCTGCAACAAGCATGAACTATTTTCATAATTAACATTATCTTCATTTTATTAACTGATTTAAAAAAATGTAATAGCTAGGGCACTTGGGTGGCTCATTCGGTTAAGTGTCCAACTCTTGATCTTGGCTCGGGTCATGAGCTCAGGATTGTGGGATCGCGCCCCATGTCGGGCTCAGCACTCAGTGGGGGTCTGCCTGAGATCTTGTCCCTCCTCCTCTGCCCCTCCCCCTGCTTGCATTCCTTCATTCTCTCTGTCGCTCAAATAAATAAATCGTAAAAAAACAAATGCAGCAGCTATTAAGGATGTGGAACCATGGGAGCTCTCACAGTACTTCTCACAGAAGTATGAATGCGTACTACCACTTTGTGCCCCACCAAAAACATGCATGAGAATGTTCAAAACAGCACCTTCCATAAGGGCCAAGAACTGAAAACAAGGCAAATGCCGATCTGCAGGATGGACACATCGACCGTGGTGCAAACATCACACAGCAACAAGAGTGGACAAAGTACAACACCCACACATGGATGAATCTCGCCAACACAGGACTGAGTGAAAGCAGCTTCTCATGAGAGAACACACTGTAGGATTCCATTCTACAAATTCCAAACGGGCAAAATCTTTCAACAATGTTAAGTCATGATGGTGGTCACTTTTGGAGGAGGCAGAGAGCAATGACTAGGAAGGGGTATGGGAGGGAGTGTTCACTTGGTGCTAACTCATGACTACACACACTTAGCATTTATGCACTTTTACATACATGTATGTTCACTGAGAAGTTCTGAAAACTATGTAAGTTGATTTCAGAATAAAAGAAAAATTAATAAAATTAAACAACTGAAAACTTGTGAAAAAAAAAAAAAAAAAAAAACCAGTCTGTTAACTCTCTAAGAACTCTATGCTAATACACTTCTGTGGCAATGTTTAAATAAAAGCGACTAGCACCAACTTGAGAAGGACAATTGTTGGCAACATCAAATTCTTCTTGTTTTCTACAGGCTTCTGCAAGGGCCACCCTATGAACAGGATCCCAGATTTTTTCCTTTCGTTCTTTCTGCAAAGACAGAAAAATTACCTTACAATGAGGATGACAAACATCCTGGTAAACCTGGACAGTCTTGTATATACAGACCTAGCTGTCACCAGTCGTGACGCCACACAATTTTCACACAGGAGCTAAAGAATCATTTATAATCAAGTGGATAAAGCAATGGATCAATAATTAACAACTAGTTAACTCAGTGCACCTGGGTTTTAAGAGGACACATATATCAAGGCACATCCAAATGTATTTTGATACATATGCCCCAATTTTAACCCATCCAAGAATAAAAATAATAGTGTGTTGCATAACACATTGAATTCCCAGTCACTTACAATAAAAGCAAATATGCGCTGTGGGCCCGTATGCAACTGAGAACGGCCTTAAGCCACATGCAAGCGGACGGCAGGGTTAAGACGAGCTGGCAGGAGGGACGTGCAGGCTTCTTCAACCTCCTCCATTTCTGGCTTATTTCTTCCCTATCCTCTCTCATTTGACAGAGTTCTGTCACTGGTTTTACCTTCATCTCTATCTATAACCCATAGTGCCACCAAGTGGAGGTCGGCTAGATACAAAAAAACTCCTTTCCAATAAAACAACTCCACTGAGCTAAGGAGGGGGTAGACATTAACAAACTCTATTTGCATGTTCATTTGCACTTTATCATACAGTGGATGAAATTTAATATGGTGCATAAAAATACTATGCTATGTGTACATCAGCCTGAAATTTTAAAAATAAAATAGCATCCAATAAGTTATATGCATTTTTTGTCATTTCATTTTTTTTGCAGAATGATTAGAATCTGACAAAAAAGTAAAGGCCTTATATGCAGTGTGCTGAGTAGCTCTTACGGTGCAGACACCCTGGAGAAGCAAGTCACAGTGTTATGATTACAGGGAAGCACCCATAGGTCTTACCCTTTGGGCTCATTTTCAAGGATCACATTATCTTTTACAGTTGAAACTCGGAACCTGTGTCAGCTACCAGCGGGACAGTAATCCTCTAAATCGGTGCCGGCAAATATGGGAGCCACGGGTTGCTGTTTAGATCTCAATTTTAAAATATTACAGAAAATTAAAATTTCACACGAGTCACATTTCAAGTTCTCAACAGTACTGGTCGCCGGTGACTACCGTAACGGGCACACAGAGAACGTGTCCATCATCCCCGAGAGGTCCACTCAGCAGCGCAGCGGCTCCTTCTTCCTTGATTTGCGACTTATTTCTCTAGTAACAGCCGTGTGTCTGCTATACTGCAGCTGCTTCAGGTCTGAGTAACCCTTTCCCTAGTACTGAATGACGACTAGCCAGGATCAAGAAACCTCGTTAAACAGTACGAAAATTGGGGCAAATCATCATAGAAGCTATAGAACTGGGAACAATTAAGTTAGCCAGCACTTTACATCAACTTTAAATAGTCTTTAGTCTTTTGGAGGTTAAAAAAAAAGGCCCCTCAAAATCCAATGAAAGCTATATTCCAACTCTCAGAAAAACACACATATATAAAAACTTGAAGATAATTTCAATGTATTCACAGATTTTCTAAACTTAACCGTGTACACAAGATTAAGAACTGTCACTTTAAATGGCTAACATTCCGCTGAACAGAGCCCTGGAGCAATCATTGTCTGAAAGTCTCCCAGCATCCACAATCATTAAGAGTTCAAGGGATCTTATGAGAAATGTTCTTCTTTGGTCGGGAACACATGTGAGGAAGAAGTCATTGATTCTAGATTGCACATTACCTGTATCCTTTCCTTGAGTGCCTTTGGATAGAAGTCATAGCCATTTTTAATGCCAATATGATATTTGCCTGAGGGATTTGTCCAGCTCACAGGAATCTACAGAAAAAAAATAAATTGTCAATTCCCTAAATGCTTCCCAATTCCAATGATTTACTACTAGGGAAAAAGGCTATTTCAATTCTATTCCGATGGCTCAACTTGGATGAGCAAGGTTCTGTATCAGAGCAATATTTCTAATATTCTAAGGCGTCACTTAGTATCAGTAGTCTGGCTTTTCTTTTCATCCATAAATAAGGTGGTTCACCTAGGATACCTTTCATTTACACTATGCTTCATAGTTTATAAAGTGCTTTCAACATTTGGGACCTCACTAAACTACTACAATCTTTAGTTCTCAAGCATCCAAGGACACATCACCTCTCCCTTCTCAGACCTACTGCCAAACTGAGAACAGTTTGGCAGTTCTGGACGACACTTAGATTTCCTGTTAAGAAATACAATCCCTACAATCAACAGGGTTAATGCCTAGATACTTAAAATAGCTCTTTAAGAAAAAAAGTTCTATAAAATCATGTTAATTATATATAACATCTTATAATAGTCTTTCCAAATATCGAGAAGTATTTTAAAGCTTCTAATTAACAGAATGATGGAAAGAGCATGCCTGGTGACAAATGGAAAAAGCAAAAAAAAAAAAAAAAAAAAATCAAACTGCTTGTCCAAACTGCAGGAAGGGTGAAAAGAAAGTTAGAATCTAGCTCTATCACAGATACCAAAAAACTCAGTGTAAAGGTCATGTGCCGTAGGTAAACCTGGCTATGAATCCAAACTCTCCCACTAACCAAAGGGGACCCACAGGTTTCTACTTCATGTAAAAGGAAGAACATGATCCCTACCTTATGATTTGCACATATACTGAGTATTAATCCACTTCAAATGTCCACCAAGAAAATGTGGAATATTCACACTTTTTGTGATCACAGGACCCGCGATTAGAAACAGCTTTCAAACGTGTGTAAATCATGAGATTGAACTTTAAACCACTCAGACTTAGATGACTCATCAATTCTTACTTGCGCAGTATTTTTAACTGGCTCACCTCCATGTCGCTCATCAAAATATTCCCCAGGTGAGAAACTTATGGATGAAATTTTCTCACAACCAAGTAGAGATAAAAATGCCATTCACAGAACTTCAAAGATCTACTGATTTTTTAAAAGCCTGCCTATATCAATAATTATTTCTGGAATCAAATGGATGTCTGGAGTATGTGAAATTTTACATATTGTTGACATATAAACTACTGCTTTTCATTCAAAACTTACCAACCTCTTTTAGAGAACAATCCCTGTTCTCTAACTTTAAGGTCCTTGCTATAGCCTGTAACATAACAACAATACAGTGTTGCAACAACAACAAAAAGGTAAGTAGTCACTAGCTGGCACATTCAAAGACTACTTCACCACAAGTGTCCCACTACACAGGTCAGGTAACCCTGGGCTAGTGACAACTTCTTTGCACAAGGAGATTATAAAAGGTTGTGAAATGCTGAAGGAGTAAATGGAATAACTCATTAAAACAAGTGTAAGATAAGCAGGTGCTAACACATATTTAACCAAATTACTTACATTATATATAATACAATGAAAATAATCCATGAGATTTCATGTATATTTAATTATAAATGAGATCAATCAAGAAAACAAAGAGGCAACCCACGAAATGGGAGAAGATAATTGCAAATGACAGTACAGACAAAAGGTTGATATCCAGGATCTATAATGAACTCCTCAAACTCAACACACACGAAACAGGCAAACATATCAAAAAATGAGAAGACATGAACAGACACTTCTCCAATCAAGACATACAAATGGCTATCAGACACATGAAAAAAATGTTCATCATCACTAGCCATCAGGGAGATTCAAATTAAAACCACATTGAGATATCACCTTACACCAGTTAGAATGGCCAAAATTAACAAAACAGGAAACAACATGTGTTGGAGAGGATGTGGAGAAAGGGGAACCCTCTTACACTGTTGGTGGGAATGCAAGTTGGTGCAGCCTCTTTGGAGAACAGTGTGGAGATTCCTCAAGAAATTAAAACTAGAACTTCCCTATGACCCTGCAATTGCATTCCTGGGTATTTACCCCAAAGATACAGATGTCATGAAAAGATGGGCCATCTGTACCCCAATGTTTATAGCAGCAATGGCCATGGTCGCCAAACTATGGAAAGAACCAAGATGCCCTTCAACGGACGAATGGATAAGGAAGATGTGGTCCATATATGGAGTATGATACCTCCATCAGAAAGGACGAATACCCAACTTTTGTAACAACATGGAAGGGACTGGAAGAGATTATGCTGAGTGAAATAAGTCAAGCAGAGAGAGTCAATTATCATATGGTTTCACTTATTTTTGGAGCATAACAAATATCATGGAGGACAAGGGGTGTTAGAGAGGAGAAGGGAGTTGGTGCAAATTGGAAGGGGAGGTGAATCATGAGGGACTATGGACTCTGAAAAACAATCTGAGGGGTTTGAAGTGGGGGGGGAGTTGGAGGTTGGGGTACCAGGTGGTGGGTATTATAGAGGGCATGGATTGCATGGAGCACTGGGTGTGGTGAAAAAATAATGAATACTGTTTTTCTGAAAATAAATAAATTAATTTAAAAAAAAATGAGATCAAAATCTATAGGGTCCACATACCCAGACACTTCTCAAAATCACTACTATGTATTTTCCTTACAGTAAAGGCAGACTGGTTGGTTACAAAAAATTAAACTAAGGAAAGTAAAAAAATAAATGTTATAATCATGGTTCTGCTATCTAGCATTAACCAATTTTGAGTAAAGGTAATTTATGAGGCAATTATGGAATATGTCATTTCACCTATTTGAGTATTTCAGACATACGAACTTATTTTCAGTCTCTTTTGAGTTTCAAAGCTTTATATTTTGACCATCTTAAGCAGATATCTTTAAAATTATTTTATTACATGGTAACTACTGTGAAAATTGATGAAAAGAAATCTTGGTTCGAATACAGTCACAACAGCCAGCAGGGGGCGCTCTCATGCCCTACCCTCCACATCAGTTGCTGACCCAAGAGGAAGAGACTGGGCCTTGTGAGCGGATACTACAATACCACCTGAACAGGAGACCGCAAACTCTAGTGGACTTTCTGTTTGTAACAGCCCTTCCGGCTTCCCCGCCTTCCTCTGTCCTCTGTATAAAACAGTGGTCCTCTCTTTTGTTCTGGGTGGGGACTTGCCCATGACTTTGTCACAGGTTACTTGTTTCAGACTGCAATTCTCTGCTATTCCTCGATAAACTCATGTTTGCTGGTAAAATAACTGGCAGTTTTAAGGTTAATACCATAATGGAATCAGCGGAGTTTCATATGAGAAACAGAATTTTTTTTTATTAGTAATTACATCTCTTTTCCCAGACTCTTTTAAAGAGGGGATGCCTAATGAATCGAGCATTTTCTTAACAAGCCAAATGCCATCATGAGTGTTAATGTTCCAGGCAGTAATTTGTTTTGTTTTGTTTTTCTTGACTTCAAACTATGTTTCAGCCTGTCAGCCTCATGGTAAAGCCAGCACACTCCTTTAGCTGCGCCTGCCATCTAAATATGGGACCAAATTCAGTCAAGTCATTCTCTACGCCTAGACTTGATTTTTATGTAAGACTAAATATTGATGATTTAAACTTTAAGTTGGATGTGGTAGAATTTAAAAAGCACCATGCTCCCTTCCAAATGTCTACTAAAATTAGAAGATTACAAAGGAGAAAAAAAAAAACCCACCCAAAGGGCACAGAGAACTGGAAATGACACTCAGAAGCCGCGCCGCCCCTGTTTCAAAGGTTGCAAAGTAAAAGGCACCAGTGAAAGTCTATGGGAAATTGTGATGGTGGGTGTTGGGGCAACTGGTCTTCAGATGGAAAAGAGGATCCAGGATTCCTGTTTTGAACTGAGCCTAAAACCAATTCCAGTGGATTCTGGAACATGAAATGAAATATGGTCAAAGTATTCAGAAAATGAAAGAGGAGCAGATCTTCAGGCTCTCGGGGTCAGAAGGATGTTTTAAGACATATAAAGTCCTCACCAAAAGGCAAAGACTAATATCCAAATATATTAAATTTAAGAACATCTACTTATCCAAGGACACCGTAAGGGAAGTGAAAATAGATATACAGAATGGGAAAAGATCCCAGAGACATCCCATCAGAGGACAGGTACTTAGAAAGTGGAATGGAATCCTACAATTTAGTGAGAAAGAAAATGATTCAGGAGCGGAACAAAGAGGGCACATGGACTTAACAGGCACTTTACAAAAGAGGAAATCCAAATGTCTAATCAACATAGGGAAAGCGGCTCAATCTTATTCGTAATTTAAAAAATAAATATTAAAACCACAACATCATAGACTCAGATTCCCAGCATATTCGCAAAGATTAAAGAGCCTAAGAATACGAAGTGCTAGCTGTGCAACTATTAAAATTCTTTTACACTGCTAGTGGAAATGCATTTTAAGTGCAAATACTTGGAAAATCTGTTAGGCATCACCTGGTCAAGTTGTATCTCTATGAGTCAGCAATTCCACTCCTAGGTACACATCCTGGAATTACCTATACACACAGGCACAAAACATGTACACAAGAGTATCCTCTAAAGAGCTGTTAGTGCCTCCCGAACTGGAAGCAGCTAACGGTTCATCAGCAGTAGAGCGGACGGAAGGGGTGCATGCAAGCCACGGCACCTTGCACAGCAGTGAGATGAAACCAGTCACTACCGCATGCGGGGCCATGGCTGCATGACAGTCTTCTTTTGAGGCTTCAAGACTAACAGTCTGCAAGACTAATAACAGTCTTCTTTTTAATGACCACTGTAACATACCTGAACATCTGCACATCCTTGAAAAAAATGAGCTGAACACTTACATGGGTGTGTGGTGAACAGATGGAGATGGGAGCTGACACCAATAAGACTGGGGGCAAGTAAGTCTGTATGAGGAACAATCAGACTCCTGCTGCCCGTCCCACATCCTGCCCAAACCTGACAAGCCAGGCAACTGGACATGGAACCAGAGAGATGTTGAAATGTCAGCTTTCTAGAGAGGTTCACACAGCAGAGGGGTGAGAGGAGACATACAGAAGATTCTGCAAGAGATCTGGGCACTAAGCGCGAGGGCTTCTCTCTCACCCTCTCTTCAAAGCCCAGGCCAGACACGCTAAGGTCCTCTTGGGAGATCACTGCACAACCCACTGGGAATACGTATGCTGGAAACTGCCACTAAGGGTCCGCCACGACAGCACCGCTGCCCTCACCCCAAGACCCCACACAAACAGAGAGCACGTCCATCACCGTCGTGTGCCCTGCTAACCGAGGGTCAGAGAGGAGAGCTACACACCGCGGGCAAAGCTCTCAGGTAGAAAGCAGAGCGCAAGGAAGGAGGAGGCAAAGAGGAGGAGAAAGGGAAGGGGAAGAGGTAAAGAAAAAAGGAGAAAAGGAAAGGGAAAAACAGAATGGGAGGAAGAGAAAGGTGCATAAAAAGGAAACTAGAAAAAAAATGAGACAATATTCTCACAGATAAAATGTTGCATACATGACCCCAAAATATGCTTAGTGAATATGAGCGGAATTGCATTTAAAAATAATAAGCAAAATTTAACAAAATTCAATATGAGGGCTAGAAAAGAGTACTGAGAAATCTCAGAAATCTTTCAGGAAGGAAAAAAGCAAATGAAAGTAATGAAGAAAAGGTGGAAAAACATAAGAAAATTGGAAGACCAACTCAAGAGGTCCACTGCCCAGTTAACAGGAGTTCTAGATAAAAGAATGGCAAAGCAGTGGGAGAAACTAACCCGAGAAAACATCAGACTCAGGAAGAGGCGAGATTCTTCCTGACTTGGAGGTGCAGTTTTCTCACTGTGACCTCACACGGCAGAGAAAAGACAGCAGAGACTAATTGCCTCATGAGAGCCTCACCCTCATGACCTCATCCAACCCAAACACCATCTCCAAATACCATCAAATCGGGTGTCAGAGCTTCAACATATGACTTTTGGGGTCATACAAACAATTCAGTCCATAACACATGGAAAAGGAAGGAAAACCTGGATGTTAATGCCTGCTTCCTGCCCGTGGTAGGCAGATTCTAAAGACACCCCATGCCCTTGTACAGTCAGTCCTCTCCCCTCAGTGAAGGCCGGGTCTATGACTATTGGAACTATGACTATTGGAACTGTGACTGTGTTATTATAAGTAATATTGGAAAGGTGAAGGGATTTTGAAGATACAATCAAGGTGTCTAATCAGGTGACCAATTTAATCAAAGAGGACATTACCCTGGTGGAACTGACCTAATCAGGTGAGGTCCTTAAAAGAGAGACTAGAGCCATCTCGAAGGTCAAAGAGATTCTCTAACCTTAAAGCAAGCTGTTTTGAGTTCTACGGGTGCAAGAAAAATGATTTCTTCCAACAATCAAATGAACTTGGAAAAGGATCCTGAGCCTCAGTAGAGAGACCACAGTTCCAAACAACACCTTATTACAGTCTTCTGAGACACAGCAGAGAGCCATGAAGAGCCAGACTCTTGACCCAAGGAAACAGCAAGATTAATAAATGCAGGGTTGTATGTGGCTTTAAGGCACTAAATATGTGTTAACTCATGACGTAGCACAGAAAACTGATACGCTGCCACAACAATCTTAGCCAGAAGACAATGCCTAAACATGATTCAGATAAATGGTAAAAGATGGGCAGAGTTTCATACAGCTCTTTAGACACAGATAAACACAAATTCATCTTCCAAACTAATTCTGCTTATTGGTTTAAAAGATAAAGAGTACTGAATCACAATCAAATTTTTGACATCTCACAAGCTCATTAGCTATCAACTCATCAACTGCTTTTAGTATCCTTATCATTTTTCACGTTACCTTAACTTTCTACCCAGGTCTTTCTACCAAGTACAAAGAGTAACACAAAGCCGGTCACTTAAGTCCACGATTATTAAAGCCTAAATATTTCATGTTCCTACTTCTCAGAAGGACCAGGAAAAGATGGAAGGCAAAACTACAATTGGCCAATTTTCCTACCTTTCTACCCGAAACTTAAAGTTTTTAGAATTTGGCAATCGCATTGAAAAATATATCCCAATTTTAAGCTCACTATCAAACAAACAAAACAAATTTTTCAAAGATGGCCCCAATGACCTCCACTTCTTGGTACTCAGGCTCTCAGTTAAATCCCTTTTCTCTTAAGCATGTGCTGGATCTCATGGCTCATTTCTACTGAAAACAAAATGGCAGATGTGATGGGATGTCAATTCCAAAATTAATTTGTGAAAAAGACCATGGTCTCCATCTTGGGCACTCTTTTTCTTGGGTTACTCACCCAGATAGGATGTTCATACTGCATGGCATGACACAGCCCCAAGGAAAGGAACCGAAGCCTATCAATAACTACCTGAGCAAGCTTGGAACAAACTCCCCTTCCCCACTCGGGCTGAGCCCTCCAATGAAACCACAGCCCTGGCCTACAGTAACCTCAGGAGAGATCTTAAACAAGAGGCGCCCAGCTAAGTCACACCCAAATTATGGACTCACAGAAACTGTGAGATAATAAATATTAGGTATTTTAAGCCATGAAGTTTTGGGGGTAATTTATTAAAAAACAAGCTAACATAAGCTAAAACATAAGACACCAAACATAAGCTAAAACCGTAAGACACTTTGAGGCAACAGTATAAAAGAAGGTTAAAAAAAAATAATTGATAAAAAGATTAAAGTTCTAACCTTGAGCACTCTTCCTGAAAGACCAACAATCTCACCATCTTTGGGTTCTACTACTGTCGCAGTATTCACATCACCACTTCCTGTTGTATCAATGATATCAATGATTTTTGGTTTTCCATCGGTTGTAACCTGAAAATTAAAATAATTAGAAATTACAGATTTAATTTTTTAATCCTTAAAAAAGTAATGCTAACCCCCATATATATGCAATGTGCATACACATACATAAAATATTCTATGAAATCTGCATCAATTAAAAAAGAAAACTGAATTATTTTAAGTCAAAGTGGGATAGATACTTAAAAAAATTTAGTCATGGAAAGCATCACAGAATCCTTCAAGTGATTTTATATATTTAGTTAATAAATATTTACTAACCATTTACTAAGGCAGCTGTAGGGACACACATAGAAGCAACCAATACACAGAAGTCCCTGATCTCACAGATCCTATATTCTACTCAGTCAATAAACATGTCAAATACATAACATGCCAGACGGTGGTAATTACTATGGAGAAAAATCGGGCAGAAAAAGGAGGTAGTGTGGGGATTCCAACTTTCACTAGGTTGGTCAAGAAAGAGCTCACTGAAAGTAACATTTGAGTAAAGATCTGAAGAAGGTGAGCTTTGGGCCAGACAAGAACAAAACTTTAGGGAGAAAACATGTAATTATAGGATGTTCACTAGCATTCAAACTTAGTCCAAAGGTCAAACTTAACATTCAAACTTATTTCTCTCAAGGCTTTGTCATCTCAGAAATCGATATATTCCCAGTTGCTCAAACCAGAAAGTTAAAAGTCCTTCTTCTCGGATTCTTTATTCTAGTTTACTCTTTACATCAAATCTGTCAGGAAGTCATCTTCATTCTATCTCTAAAACACAGCTCAAGTCCATCTTCTCCCCTTGATTTTCACCACCAGAATCCTGACTCGCTCCCCACCACCACCCCCTTGCCGCCGTAATGGTGACGCTCCTTGCAGGCCTCCCACGGGCCATTCCTGGCCCCCATCCCAAGTAAGTCAAACGAGCGGTACAATGCCTGCTCTCCACGTGGTACCCTGCAACGGATCCCAACACACTCACTGCAAAGGCCTCTGAGAGACCTGGCCTGCCCCGTCCGGTCCTGCACCACTCTACCACACTGGCCTCCTTTCAATTCCTGCCACGTGCGAAGCTCTTCCCTGCCTCCCACTTTGCACGCACGGTCCCTTCGCTCGGAACCCTATGGCCCGTCAGCTGGTCCACAGACATCCGTATCTCATCTTCCAGTGTTCGACTGAAATTGTCACTCTTCAGAACGGCCTCCCTGATGACCTCTTCTGGAGCTGCCACCCTAAACCGGAATCTTATTCTTTCTCACCATACCTTGTTTCCTTCACAGAACTTGTAATTCTACAGCTAGCTGACTTCTGATGTATTTCCACAATTAGAAGATAATCTCTTTTAAGGGGAAGGGCTATGTCTATCTTACTCACCAAATTCCCCCAAACCTAGCACTGCTTAGTTGGTACTCAATACATATTCAGTGACTGAATGATCTGACACCAATTTATAATATTAAGAGTGATTTTCTATGGCATGGTTTCTTGGTCAGTCCTCAAATTTTCATTTGGGCCACGCTGACTGCTATAGGAAACAGCAGTACTGTATTTTCATACTGCTTTTGTTGGAAAAATCACTTCTGGGCTAGCCTCGCAAAGGAAGTATCTAGCATTCGAGATATATATACTGAATTATTAGCAGGAAATCAGGCATGGAGACACAAAGACTGAGAAAAGACGACGAAGAAGACCCTTACCCTTAAGGAAAAAAAAAAAAAAAAAAAGCAATGGAGAAACTGCCCAGAGTATCATAGAAGCACAGGGTCTTCCAAATCCTTTGCCTCCTGGAGAACTCACACTCCTAAGATCAAGCTTAGTGTCCCTTTCTGTGTCTTCCTAGGCATCACTTCCTCCCACCCACACCCCTCAAATGCAGTGTCCTTAAAGCTCTGCAGTTTAAGGGTTACCCAAGACGGGAACAGGGAAAGTCACCATATGGAAGAAACAAAAGCAAACATGTTTTTCTTTATGAGGCAGAAGCAAAGGGGTCTTGATGGGTCCCAAATCTTATTCCAATAACACTGTCATAGAATCACCAGGGGTCACAGAGACCTTTCTGAAACAGCTGTTTTTTGTTTTCAATGTATAGTAATTTTTACGCTAATGTCTATACTAGTAACAAAATAAGTAATATATTCCGGAGGCTCAAAATCATCACCAAAACACTGTTGTGGAAGTCACACCAAACTATGATAAGATTATGATAAAACTTAAATCAGTTACTGATTTTGAAGGGATTGGTTAAATATCCTTAGAAATAAAATAATGAAGGAAAAATGTAAGAAAATCTACCAAAATAAAAAATGGAAACAAGAGGAAGCTAATATTCCCCCATAAAATTAAAACTAGCTAAATCATGTACTAAGAATTTAAGAAAACAACGGAGTTCAAAAAGTAGTCCAAGGTAGCATGTAATTTGAAAGCTAGGCCATAGCACCATGAACACAATCACCTATCTCTATCTCCTCATTCAATGAGCAAACAACTTCAGTGACTTGAGATCAAGAATCACAAGAGATCACTAACAAGCCAGACAGAGATCTCCCTCATTAGAAACCTCATTATCAGTGTATGAGCAAAGGAAGAAAGCCTAACAGGATTTAGTGACTTACTTACTATCCATTATTGCCACAAGCTTTACTTGTGAGCATCTCTCTTTCATTAAAAATCCTTATTTATGCAATTTTCTATCTCTATGTCTCTTTCTTCACCATTAGGTAAAGGCAATCACTCATTGGAGACAGTAAGACAGAAGAGGGAGTTTGGGGTTAGGAAGAAGAGGTTTTAAAAAAGCCAAACCAGCCGAGGAATTTGCAATGGAGCTTTGGGAGAAGGAAACTGAACTACTACCATCCAGAACGAAATCCCTCATCTTTTGTGGGGGGTAGCAGGGGGTGGGGGGTTGTATTACACGGCAAAGAGGGACTGAACCACTGCCAGAGCTGTGAGTAGAGCTAAGGTAATAATCCAGTCCATGTACTGGGGTGGGGGACTGAGAAGTGCTTACAGGGCTATGCTGGCTGGACAAAACAGAAACTGCCTAAAGGTTTTCCCCAAATGTCAAGAATCTGAATTACTTTGTGTCTCCACTGAATTGATTATGGTCCAGGTGCTGGTGAGGTGGGTGAGAAACAGTCATTAAGCATTAGAGGGTCAAAAGAAAGGGGGGAGGGGAACTGCAAATCACCCCCAACAAAACCAAGTGAATGTGTAAGTATTTACCTGAAAATATTATTTTAAGCAAGGGAAGATATTTCTTAAGCAAATACTATTATTATGACTATTATTCTCAAGAACGGTCTACCATCAGAGCATGTCTAATGAATGAATCGGGCAGGATCTACTTTCAGAGAGCTTACAATCCAGCTGGAAAACAAATTAGCAAAGCCAGAACTACAACACAGGCCAATAAGTAAAAAAGGTAAGGACAGTATCTATGAAAACATGTAGGACACAAAATGCAGCTTGGGGGAATTCAGGAAGACTAACCAAGTGAAAGGTAATAAAAATTAAGATCAACTGCATAGCACCTAATATTAGCAGCCAATTATATATATGTGATAACTGACTTATTGTGCTCAAGTATTTTACTAAATGTAAAAACAGAAAAATTTTTATAGAACCACTTGTAACCTTCTTCCCCAAAACATTTTTTCTCCATGAGGAAACTACATATACTGTGCACACATATAGACTTTTTTCCATTCAGCAAAAATATTTAATGTTATAAGTACATTTCATACAAAATGAATCTGGATATATGCTGTCAAAGAATTTTAACTCATGTATGAAAAGAGGTTATGTAAACAGAAATACTAAAATGGAATATTTTAGGTGATGTGTGGGGGAATCTGAACACATTGCTAGGAGAGCAAAAATGCTAGGAGAGCAAAAAAGAAAAACATGCAAATAACTGTGGGCACGAACTGACCCTATTCATCTTGAAACCTCAGGGCCTCACACAGTGGTGGACACACACATGTAAATATATGCTGGGGGTCTGAATGAAATCAGCAGTTATCCCAAAAGCTAAACCCAGGTGGGTCTTAAAGGATTAGGCAGGAGTTTGTGGGTGAGGGTGGAAGTCTTGCAGACAGATGAACTTAGATGTTTCGGGAAAGGGTGGACTGTTCAAGGTGGAAGCGAAGGGTTAACAGTGGGGTGGACAGAAGTGGGGAGGGGAAAGGTAGAACCAAAGCACCATGGGGAGGTCAAGCTGGAGGGTGAAGCGCTACACAAAATTCAGATTTTGGAATTTTTAAGCAAAGGCAACGAAGACATCAAAATTTAAAGTCTTGCTTTGTATTAAACAAGGGTGTTACAGAAGGTGTTTCTTTTCTTTCTTTCTTTCTTTTTTTTTTTTAGGAAAATAATTAGGTAATGTGAAGGATGGAGCAAAGAGAAAACTGGTGGCAGGGACCCAACTGCCTACTGCATATTCTTTCCGAGGGCAATTTAAGTGCCACCCTGGCCCTGAAGCCAGCTCTCAGCACTCCCTCCCCTTCCCCCAGTCTTGGTGACACTCGCAGAGGACATCCTTCAACTCAACCTTAGACACCTGGCAGGTGCCTGGATATTTGCTGAGGAAAGATGTAATCATTTATCTACTTATTACTCCCTTCATGCTGTCCCCCCTTTACTTTTAACAAGCCCGGGCGGATGTCACAAAAGAGCGCTGGACCCAAAGCAGTCACTGAAGAATGACACCCCACTGCCTTCTCTCAAGTGTTCAATTGGGCCTGGAATCCTCTCCGCAGACCCATCTGGCTTTCCAAAAGTCCGCTTTGGCCTCTTCTTTTTTCATTCTTTCCTTCCCTTTTATTTCTATCCACCTTCTTATCTTAATAGTGTATACAGAGAGCTACAAAATACATTTGCTAAAGCAGGAAAAAAAAAAACTTAAAAATTCCCTCACCTGTGCAATCCACCTTACTAAATTTCTTTTAACTGGCCATATTTATGTCAATATTTCCGTTACAGTTGTTAGAAGAGTTATATTTTCATTTCATTTCAATATTTTATTGCTTCAACATTTGTTATTACATGCGAATACCTAATGTATATTTATCCTTTAGAAAGCTGATTTAAATTCCAGTATCAACTCTTTCTAAATAAACCTGCTTAAAAAAAATAGTGTTTACTTAACACTTTCCTTAAGCACTTTTTTTTTTTTAAAGAGTTTATCCATTCACTAGACAGAGAGCCCAAGTATGGGGAGCTCCACGCAGGAGAGGGAGAAGTTGGCTCCCCACTGAGCAAAGAGCCCCATGCAGGGCTCGATTCCAGGACCCTAGGACCATGACCCAAGCTGAAGGCAAGCGGAAGGCAGACGTGCAACCCACTGAGCCACCCAGGCGCTTCTCTTGAGCACTTTAAAAAATCACATGTAAATAATCTTCTCAATCAATTTTCATAGCAATACTGTGGATGAGACCTGCTACCACTTTACAGAGAATAATGGAACAATATGATAAGCAGATTGGGAAGTTCTACAAAGGCATTTTTGCGGAGACACTCCTCCTCCAAACTCTCCTGATCCTCTTATTATCCTGACAAAAGAACCGGTAAACACTTAGCCCAGCTGTTCCCCTCCTACTTATCCCTATAAAAAGTAAACACACACTACAACAGAATGGAAACCATTACTACTCTGTAATAAAGGCTCAATGAGGTGATAGCTGTCACTGTTTGTAAGTCTTCGGTGTTATTAATACAACCGTACCACGAGAGCGACCGGCAAGGAACACACCACTTGGCTCTTCTGATTCACCAAAGCTTCCTGGCCCGGCCAGCCTGAGGTGTGTGGCATCCAGAGTGCCGCTGAAGAAGTAACAGGAGGAAGCAAGATTCCTAGACGGATTCTATACCGTCGGTCAGAGTGGTCCCCCCCCCCCCGACCCCAGCATGACATCCTAACCTCCAAAAACGCTACCTCAATTATGAGAAAGCACCATAAAGGAAGGATCCAGAGGCCAGAGGGTACTGGGGGAGGAAGAGTCATTAAACTTAAGCGTTTAGTGTAGAAAGGAGGATAAGATACACGGATGAAGGACTGATAAAAAGGAGAGCAGCGTCCCATAGGATTAGCCAGGTTAGATTTTTTAAGAGAAGCATCTTCCACGACGGTGATATTTTACCTCACTAAGAGGCTACGGCTAAATTTACAAAAAGTCAGACTCTGACGACTTAGAATACGTTCAATCAAGAGACACATTTTTTTTTTCAAGGTACCTTTTGATACGGTACTTTATAAAGATTTCAAAAGGTGCCTAAGGCAAAATTAAGTCATTTTTTTTTTTTAGACCGTCAAGTGTGCGGTCTTACACTTTGAGGCTAAAAAAAAAAAAATAATAATACAGAAGCCTAATTTAATAATGCCTGAAGAGTTCGCCAAAACCAAACTAAATTAGGTTCTTATGTAAAACAAAGACTAAGCCATGCGTTTCAATGACCCTAAACAAGTACGTCGCAGAAGATGGTTTAAAAATAGCAGACACAAAAGTACCCGAGGAAACAGTTCCGGAAGTGGACCGAGTTATCTTCTCGAAACCCGGCTTCCATGTGGAACACAAACAATTCTGCCCGAAGCCCGATCTCCCGGACGACACCGGTGAAAGGGAGGCTCTGGTGGCTCATCTGCCCCTTCTCTGGTTCCTCCCCACCCCCATCCCCACCAATACTAAAAACTGTAAAAACCCCCGCTTGAAAACCGCAGGCAGGGACCGGCGCCCGAGACACGAGGGACCCGCGGAGGAAGGCGGCGTGCTGCAACGGGGCCCGAGGGCCCGGGCCTGGCAGCCCCCGGGCAGGAAGGGGATTCCTGGGCAGAAGGCGGACCCAGGCGCCCCGGCCCGCCGCGCCGGGCACGCCGCTTTTGTCTGGGCCGGGATGACGGCCCGACGCGAGCCCCCCGCCCGCCCTGCCCTCCGCCTCCTCCCGGTGCCGGCTCCCGCTCAGCCGCCGAGCGGGGTTCGGCCTGGCCTGCGGGGCTCCGAGGCTGCGTCCCCTCCGCGTCCCCGGCCGACCCGCCGCCCGCGCCCCCGCGCCCGGGCCCTCGGCGGCTGCCGCACCTGCATGCCCGGAGCCCCCGGGTCGACCCCTGTGTCCAGGACCGCGATGAGCACCCCCCGCCCGTCATACTCCGGGTAGCGACAGAGGAAGGAGGCGGCCCCGGTCTCTTTCTTGGGCAGGAGGCCGTGGAAGGGGAAGGGCTCCTCGGCCGCGGCGGTGGCCATGGACGCAGGCTGGAGGACGAGGAAGAGGCAAACTGCCAAGCTGCGCGCGGACGAGCGGCGCGAGGACACCCGGGCAGCCGCGGGCCTGGGCGGGGGCGAGGGGCGGGGCCGGACGCCGACCAATCCCGGCCCGCCAGGGGGAGGCGACCAATCACGTTACCGCTACGTAAGCCAAAGGCGCCGCTCTTCGGCGCTGGGCCCGAGTGTTGCCCTGGCCGCAGTGACGGGGGCGGAGTCAGAAGATCCTGGTGGAGATTTTGGTTCTGGAACCCCGGGGTGTTTAGGAGCGGAGGCGGCTGCGAGCCAGGGCGCCGTGTGTCCCGAGCGAGGCAGTCTCCGAGAGGCGGGGCAGGAGGTGAGCCGCCAGCCGGGAGTAGCTGGAGCTCGCTTGGGGCGAGCGATGGTTTCCGGACTTGAAGTCGTGGACGAAAGTTTCGGGTCGCCTGCTGCAGGAGCCCCCGCTGCCCCGCGGAAGGGAAGCGGGCGCTCGAACGCCGGAGACCCTGGAGCCGTGGGACATCGGCGATTTGCCCAGACGTCGGTTTTCTGAAAGTTTCTTTGAGTCACTGCTGTAGGGTTTGCGTTTCCCGGTCTGTCTTCCTGTTTACCCCTTTGATCGCAGCCTGTGGGGTGGGGATCGACCCGAGCTTCGGGCGACAGGAAGTGGCTTCTGGGGCGTTCAGTTGGCCTCGTAGGCAGCTGACGAAGTGGGAGGCTGAAGTGGGCCCCTCCTGTCCTCACTGATTACATACCTTTGACTTCTGAGATTTCTAAAAAACAGTTTTACCCCTTAAATGGAAGTTCCTCGTTGTTCCTTTAAGGTCCACTCACTTCTCGAGCCACCGTGTGCCGTTTTTCAGGTAGCCGATGACTATCAATTGCTCCAAGCCGCACGGGTGGGGTTCCGTACTGATCTGTAGGTCTGTATTCTCGCCTGAGTAATCTTGAGCCTTTTCGCCTGTGCCAAACAAAGACTCTTTTGGCAATCTGGTGAGGCTTCGGGACCCTTTCCAGCCGTGTTTTTAAACAGCTAAAATGAAATACATAGGAGTACAAAGGACATTACGTTGACCTATAGTTGTCAGAAATATTAAAACCAATAGCAGTACTTTATGTGTGTATATAGCAGTAACATATGTGTTTCCTTCCATGAAATCACAGTAAGCAAATAAGCTCCCGTAATTTCAAAATGGTGAAGAGCATAAACGGTATTTTGAGTTATCTGCAATAACTACTATGATGGGAAACTGACTTGTATTGGTGAGAAAGTAACAAGCAGTAACTGCTAATACTACTGTTTATTGCCTCCATCGATAACTGAAGAAAACAAATTTAAGAGGTTAGTAAAATAAAGATAATATATATTTTTTTTCTTTTTCCGACACAAGTTTTTGAGCCCCTTGGATTCTACCATGGACCTCAGGTTTAAAATGCCTGATGGAAAGGGAAGCCCTGTTTTTGCCAGTCTCCAGTCCGCAGGATTTAGAAAATCCTCCATGCACTCCCAGAAAGGACTGTAATGGCTGTGGGGTTGTTTTAATGATTACTTGACCATTCACTCGTTTCATAAATCTCGGAGTACCGTGTTCTCTTTAATGGAGAGGAAAAGGAGAAGAGTCAATGCTTTCTTTCCTATTCCCAGCTGTGTTTATGTTGCCTCTAGAGAAGAACTTCAAAATAATAGGAAAGAAAAGGGACAAACCCTAAGAAGATAACCAATGTAGAGCATATAGTGACAGAATGAAATAGCCCCATTTAAAATGAACCATAGTCTAGTCATATCCTTTTACAAATGAGCAAACAAAGCCGGACAAGTTAACTGACTGCAGTGAGTTACAAAAACAGTTCATGATGGGATGCCAGGGAGGCTTAGTCCGGCGAGCCTCCCATTCTTGATCTTGGCTCAGGTTGTGATCTCAGGGTCCTGGGATTGAGCCCCACATGGGCCTCCATGCTTAGTGTGGAGTCTGCTTGAGATTTTCTCTCTCCCTCTGTCCCTCCCCCTGCTCACACATACTCTCTCTGAGGTAAATTTAAAAGTCTAAAAAAAAAAAAAAGTTTGTGGAAAAACTGGCTTTCTGTTCTCACAGTCCCCAGTATTTTCTACCCTGTCACATTGGGCTCTGCTGTAGCACCCATCAAATAGGCTCCTGTAATCATGTTCTTTAAATTTTTTTTCTTATGGATCCCATAAAAAAGTTTTAGAAAGAGTATGTATCCTCTTGTACAGTTTTAAGATGTTGAAAATTTGTCATGAGTTTAAGAAATTATGAACAATATAATATCTGGCATGTGAAAATATTGGCATTCTTTTAATTTATGATCTATAACAAAAGCGTGTTTTAATATTTAACTTTAAAAATTTTCCTGGGATCAAAGTGTTAACATTTTTCTTTTGGATTAACTTACCTCTTCATTATTAGAAAGCTGATCAAAACACTGTGGGTAAATCTTAAACTTTAATTACAAATTACACAGAAAGAAAAAACTTACTTAAAATGTGGCTTTTAAAAAGATGCATGAGATTCACATAGGGCTTTTATTAAAGATAGTTTTACTGACAATATTCCAAATTGTCCCTTTATTTGATGCCCCAGGAGCTATTTCACCTGCAGACAGTAAACAATAGCAAGATGTCCTTTTTGCCAAAAAGGGGGAGACCCAGATGTGACACACACACACATGTCTAAGAGGATTAGTTTAGAAAAGAGATATGACATTGAATGTCTGGGTATTCATTATCTGTGACTTTGTACCACAGTTTTAACCACTATTTCTTATAACCCTTGAAATCACTTTTAACTCGTAATGAAGTCCTTTATTCTTTGTCTTCAAACCATAGCATTCACGCTCTGTGTTTACATTCTTCCTTCTTCGATTTAATGACATTCTCCGCTAAGAGGAATCTTTCAATGCTGAGTCAGTTTGCAAAACTTGACGAACAGCTTGACAGTTCTTTGGATATGGGAAGGAAACAAGCAGAGGCTACTTGGAGGGAACAATGAAGATACAGATAAATAAAACAAGAGCTTAGGAATGGGAGGAGGAGGTGGTGGCGGAAGGGAAGGGGAGATCCAACAGGATCACACAAAGGCGTCACCTACCCTATCTGGGGCAAAGCAATAGGCTGGACACATGAAACCTTCCCACACAGCATTGTTCAGAGCTCAAAGTGCTGCGCCAGGTGTCCTTGATGTCCACCTCCCATTCCATCACCTGCCCATTTGAGAATGCAGGCCAGTGCAGAGGGGCTGGGAGAGGCAATAGCTTCCCGTGAGTCACCTTCTTTGCAACTATTGTGGCACCACATCATTTAGAGGATATTTTTTAATTGGGTTTCCAAAACTACGTAGGAATTTTGAAAGCTGCTCCTCCCAGGGACCCAAACTTGGAGTGCCAGAAAAACATGTTAGACTTAGGGTTCCAATGAAAGGCTAAACCTAATAATGATCCTGTGTACTCTGACTTGAGCAAGAGAGGCAGAGAGTCCGCTAGTATAAGCACTTAGAAGTTAAGGCAGTTTGTCCTTTAGGACTAGTTCTGCCACTAATTAGCTTCATGACCTTTAACAAAACCTCAGGGTACTCAACTACAAATCTGGAGGTTTTATCAGAGCTAGATGGGAAAAAGGATCTCTCACACAGGTAATCAAGGACTGCCGTTAGTATCGTGCCCCTGGCACGCGGTGGAGATTCGGTGCGTCAGGGCTCGTCCTCTCATTTGGTGTCCTACGCCCTAAAGTTCAGACTTAGATAAAGTAGACAAAGTGATATTTTTCAAAGAATTATTTAGTTTGCAAAAAATCAATTTAGCATATACTACAACCTTAAAGCCTGTTTCCTTGAGATAAAGAGATCAGTTTGTGAATTTGTGAAACATAATATGGACAGATAAGCTTTTACTATTTCTAGAACTTAATATTTTAAACAAAATATATCTCTGACCTTGTTGAACTATTCCTTTTCTTTTAATAAGAATACAAATGGAGAGCGGTTTATAATAATCTCTATGTGTATGTGTATATGTGTGTGTGTGTGTGTGCGCGCACACGCATACACCCACATATCCTGGGGTGGTAGTGTTTTGAGGTGCCAAACTGATAATTCTTTGAAGTCTTCTGAAACTGACTAAAATCTTCTGGGGGAAGAAAAAGCTTTTCAGTAAATCATAAAGCATGTTTGCTCTTCCGGGCTAGCTTTGGGGAATATAAAAGGCATTGAGAAGAAGGAAGAAGAGACTTTAAAAAAAAATTTAAAGTCTTTCAACCCATCGAATGGGAGAAGATATTTGCAAATGACATATCAAATGAAGGGCTGGTATCGAAGATCTATAAAGAACTTCTCAAACTCAACACCCCAAAAACAAATAATCCACTCAATAAATGGGCGGAAGATGTGAACAGACACTTCCCCGAAGAAGACATACAAACGGCTCACAGACACATAAAAAAATGTTCAACATCACTAAACATCATGTTTAGCTGGGGGTACCCGTGAGAATTTGTATTTTTAGTAAAGGCCCAGGTGATTCTTCTCATCAGGATGTTTGGGAAACTACTCTTCAGTGCAGACTTGCCCACTCCGTCCTAAGCTCTGTAGTGCAGAGAATTGAAACTGGAAAGTTTCTTTAAGATGTCTGTCCCATTGGGTAAGGTGCTGGCTATCAGTCCCATGCTGCTCTGCCTTGCTTTGTGATACAGGAGCTGGAGCCCAGAAGTATGTCTCCCTTGCCGATCGCCATAGATTTAAGCCCTGCCAGATTTCTAGTTTGTCGTCTCCAAGTTAAGTCCTTCCATATGCTTAAGAACCCACTAGGATTAGGAATCCCCCCTATCTTTGAAACTACATTCAAGGACCTCCATGATGCTAACCGAAGGTAGATTCTTACCTTCTTACTTGACCATTATCAGCAATATTCAATGCGGCTGACTACTGCTTTTCTCTGGACAGACTTTGGTTTTGTCCTTCTTGTTTTCTGGCTTCACTCTGTGTCTCCTTGGCTGAATCCTTCTTTGCTCCTGACCTCTGGCTTAGAGAGGCCCGACAACTCAGCCCATGGACTTCTCTTTTCTAACTACACTGAACTCCCTTGATGATGAAATCTTGGGGCATGGCTTTCAATATCCTCTTTTCACTGAAGAGTCCCAAATTTGAGTTGCCAGCTTGGTTCTTTCTTCTAAATTCCATCTGCCTGTTTGATACCTAACATCTGATACCTGCTTGGTTATGGAATACAAACATCAAAACTTCACATGCCCCCAAACTTCATTGCTGGTCTTACCAGACCGATTCTTCTCCCAGTGATCTTCTTCTCATTTCTGGAAGCATCACGCTTCTATTTGCCCAGGTCAGAAATCTTGGGATCTTCCTTTTCTCC
This sequence comes from Mustela nivalis, assembly GCF_964662115.1. NCBI lineage: Eukaryota > Metazoa > Chordata > Mammalia > Carnivora > Mustelidae > Mustela > Mustela nivalis. The sequence goes on along the minus strand of NC_139034.1, from coordinate 80,541,198 downwards.
TCACTCTTCATCACACACCCAGTGTGGTGGCAGACCATTGGGTCTCTCTTCCAAATGCACCCAGAATCTGAGCCCTCCCGTCACTTCCATTGCGAACTCCTTCATCCAAGCCAACAGGATGTTTTGTCCAGGTTGTACAATCGGCTCCTCTGTCATGATAAGCTAGATTATGCTGTTGTCATCCCTTCCTCATCTGTTCAGGACACTATGACAAAATAAAAGAATATCACTGACTGGATGGCCAAGGACCGTCTCTGGTACCGGCAATGGCTGCAAAGCTGGGGTATTGGCGTCACACTTAGTGGATGCTTAGAGCTCATCGAGAGGAGAACGTGTCACTATTGGCAGTGTGACTCTCCTCTAGCCTGGCAGTCTAACCATCCACAGAAAATGCTTTACTCCGAGTTAGCTGCTGCACCTAAAGCAAGACCACATTACCTGAAAGGTAATAGGTGCTCAGCCAATGGTAGTTATTACTAATGAGGAAGTTAGAACTGAAACCTACACCTGCTTTCTACCATCACTCCTTGTGAGCCACCCTATACATCTCATTTAGAGCTGCTGAGAGGGTCAGGCCTTTCAACAAATATTACAGCGCATCGATCATATGCAAATGTTCCATTAGACACAGCAAGGAACATAACAGTTCCTGTGCTCGAGAAACTTCAGTTTCATGTTTCCTGCCATACAATGTGAGGGATCTGGGGCTGTGAACCAAATACACTGTTCAGCAAGACAGAGTACTTTTCCTTCCTTCTGTCTCAGCCATCAGAAGGTTCTCTGTGAGACGGCTCTAGGAGCAAACTGAAGGTGCTTTAGAGGAGCTCCAGAGAGTGGCTCCACTGTCTTACCAAATCCAAGAACCATATTGTACAGCACATCCCTGGAACATAGGCCTCTTGCACAGCTGTAACTTTGTATCTACTGAACAATAGCTCCTCACATCCTCCTACACCATCTCGTAACCACCTTTCTACTGCTTGCTTCTCTACCCTTTGACTCTTAGCTGCCTCTTATGAAAGGACACACGCGCTCATGCAGAATTTGTCTTCCTGTAGTTGACTTAGCTCCTTCGGCATAGTATCTTCCAGGTCCATCCTGGAAATGACAAAAGGCAAATGACAGAATTTCCTTCTTTTTAAAGGTTGAACTACATTCCATCGTATGTACATATTATACATTCTTTGCCCACTCATCTGTCAATGGACATTTTGGTCATTTCCATATCTCAGCTGATGTCAATAATGCTGCAGTGAACATAGGAGTGGAGACAGGTCTTTAAGAAACTGATCTTAGTTCTTTTGGATCTATACCGAGAAGTGGGATTCCTGGGTCAGATGGTGGCTCTATTTTTAATTATTTTGGGGAACCTCTGTACTGTTTTCTGTAGTGGCTGCGGCATTTAACATCTCCATCAAAAGTGTACACGGGGGGCGCCTGGGTGGCTCGGTGGGTTAAGCTGCTGCCTTCGGCTCAGGTCATGATCTCAGGGTCCTGGGATCGAGTCCCACATCGGGCTCTCTGCTCAGCAGGGAGCCTGCTTCCCTTTCTCTCTCTCTGCCTGCCTCTCTGCCTACTTGTGATCTCTCTCTCTCTCTCTGTCAAATAAATAAATAAATCTTTAAAAAAAAAAAAAGAGTGTACACGGGTCCCATTCTCATGCACCGCTGATGGGAATGCACACTGGTGCAGCCACTGTGGAAAACAGCATGGAGTTCCCTCAAAAAATTAAAAACAGAATTTCCATACACCCAGTAATTCTACTACAGGGTACTTTCCAATAATACAAAAACACTAATTTGAAAATAGACAAGCACACCTATAATTTGCAGCATTATTTACAATAGCCAAAATATGGAAGCAATCCAAGTGCCCATCAATAGATGATTGGATAAAGAAGAAGTGGTATGTATATACAATGGAATATAACTCAGCCATAAAAAGGAGGAAATAATGTCATTTGCAACAACATGGGTGCATCTAGAAGGTATAATGCTAAGTGAAATAAGTCAGTCAGAGAAAGACAAACACCATGTGATTTCACTCGTATGTGGAATTTAAGAAACAAAACAAACAAAACCCCAGACTAAACAAGAGAGAACAAACTGTTGGTTTCCGGAGGGAGGGCGGTGCAGGAGGTGGGGGGTGTGGAATGGGTGAAATGGGTGCAGGCAATTAAGAGTGCACTTGCCAGGATGAACGCTGACTAACATAGACTTGTTGAATCACTATATTGTACACCTGAAACTAATATAACACTATACATTAATTATGCTGAATTTAGAAGAATAAAATAAAATTCTAAGAAATGAAAGAGTATACACTGGTTCCAACTTCTCACCATCTTGCCAACACTTATTTTATTTTTTTTTAACATCCCAAGAGGGATGAGATAACTCATTGTGATTTTGACTATAATGAAAAGGATCCTAATTCCATTTCTCTGAAATAGAACCCAAAGACCAGAATTAGACTTCTTCCATTTCCAGAATCTCACATAAAAACTTTTCACTTAACATTATATTACTCACATTTTCAGAGTTTAAAAACTTCCTTATAAACAAGATTTGTACATAGTTCAATGAATACACCAAAAAACTTTTAAGTATTTCCCAATTTTTGAATCCATAAATTGTGTCTAAGTAATTCTATAACAAACATCCTTACAAAACCAGAATCTTGATCGCTTCCCTGATTGCTTTTTTTTTTTTTAAGTCCCAGAATTGTGGAGTTTCTCAAAGAGCATAAACATCTTCATTTCTTAGTCAAAATGCATGAAATGTTTTCAGATTTGAATTCTGAAAACCTGACCATGTGGGGAAAAGAGTGTTCATGAATCAAGAAGGCATGAATATGTAGGCAAACAGATTCTAATTAGGTGACTTGAACCAAATAACCGTGGTGGCCAGCTTTTTTGAAAGAATTTCAAGCCAAATGAACCAAAGTCACTCTCTGATACTAGAAGACAGCTCAGCAGGTAGAATGGAGCCCTGGGTAGAAGAACGAGAGAATGTCCTCACAAAAGAGAGTCTTCAGCCGTGGTCCATCCTGAAGATGAACTGATTTTATAAAAGATGATTAGAACTATTCCTGGCACATGGGGAGAGATAGAGAAGGATTTGCTGCTTTGCTTAAGTGCTTGTCATATTTACAACTGAAAACTGGCTACAGTGGAAAGTAAACGGCAAATCTACGTATTGTAGGAAAGTACACTCTTTTTTTTTTTTTTTAAAGATTTTATTTATTTATTTGGCAGAGAGAGAGATCACAAGTAGGCAGAGAGGCAGGCAGAGAGAGGGAAGCAGGCTCTCCGCTGAGCAGAGAGCCTGATGCGGGGCTTGATCCCAAGACCCTGAGATCATGACCTGAGCTGAAGGCAGAGGCTTTAACCCACTGAGCCACCCAGGTGCCCCGTAAAGTACACTCTTATGGTCATAAACTTACACTATAAGTTCAGTTTCACAATTATAATTCCATCATAATTATCCTTATCAGTAGCAAAAATTTCTCAGCTTCTTATCTAAACTTTGGTTCAGGATCTGTTTGTGTGAGTGTGTGAGTAGCTGCTAGAAAAATACGGGGTATCAAAAGTTATCGGTTCAGGGTTTTTCTACTTGGGATTGGTTTTGCAATAGTGCCACCTTCTGGTTAGAGTTTGCTTTTACAAGCAGGCATCGTGCGCACACTCCTTCCCGTCCTGTCTGGTGCCTTGTGATTTTGGGCCAGGGAATCCCTTGAACAAGCGGTGGTAAATCAGTCTCAGCAGATTACCTGCTCAAGGAGCTGTCCTGTTGGGTGTGATAGGATGGAAAAGCATTCAGAATACAGGAAACTAAGAAGCAATGATAAGCATATAAGTAAACCCCTACTGTGTCTAAACTTGGAATACTTCCTGGCGTCGGATGGAATGATTCTCCTTTAGAAAGTTACAGTGGAAATTACTGCCAGTGTTCTCCTCTAGGGTTTTTATAGATTCCTACCCCACGTTGAGGTCTTTCATCCATTTCGAGTTTATCTTTGTGTGTGGTGTAAAAGAATGGTCGAGTTTCATTCTTCTATACACAGCTGTCTAATTTCCCCAGCACCGTTTATTGAAGAGGCTGTCCTTTTTCCACTGGATGTTTTTTCCTACTTTGTTGGAGATATTTGACCATAGAATTGAGGATCCATATCTGGGCTCTCTACTCTGTTCCATTGGTCTGTGTGTCTGTTTTTGTGTCGGTACCATGCTGTCTTGGAGATCACAGCTTTGTAGTAAAGTTTGAAATCAGGTCACGTGATGCCCCCAGCTTTGTTTTTCTTTTTCAACATTTCCTTACTGATTTGGGGTCTTTTCTGGACTGTGGATTCTGAGACACAAACTGATGGTTTCGGAGGGGAGGGGTGGATGGATGAGCTTGGTGGTGGGTATTAAGGAGGACACGTATTGCATGGAGCAGTGGGTGTGGTGCATAAACAATGACACTTGGAACACTGAAAAAATAAAATTAAATTTAAAAAAATAGAAAGTTACAGTGAAACTGAATAAGTTGCTGAAAAAGCCAGATGAAATGATTGTGTCCAAAAGTCTCTCTCTCTCTGTTTCCAAACCTGCTGTGTGCATAGGTCAGGAACCACCTAAGAAGGGTCTTTGGGCCACTAGAGTGCCTACTTAGTTTTAATATAAGCATTTGGATGTAACCATATGAGTAACCATATGAGTCCATCTACAGCGAGGGTTGTCAAACCTACCCCTCACCCTCTCCCCTGTAAAGTAGGAAGTTAAAATTTGAAACAACTGCTGTCCGCACACTTGGGTTTTCACAAAAGCTCCTCCCATTTTTATTTTGGTAAAAATAATGCCTTATTTTTACCAAAAATATTGTTGGTAAATATTGTAATGCCTTTGTATTCAACAGAACACAATATGTATTCAGATCCAATAGTAAAGATCATTTACAGCTCAATTTGGGTCCAAGACGTGCACAGTTCCCCGCCTTTCTCACTCGTTCACTTTCTCACTCAGAGAAGCTTGTAGAAAGAATGGGAGTCTTTTTGTTATAGGAAAACCCTTGAATTCCCTCTAGGGTGCAAAGCTCAAGGACTTTTTCACTACGTTTGTTCTTGGATCCAGTCTCAGGGTAAAGATAAGAAAATTCCCTCCTGTCAAGCAGCTCCTGGTTATCATGAAATTGACAATTTGTTAGTAGCAACAATTTACTTGCGACAAATGTCACACATGATCAAGACAGTTCAGACTGAGCCCCTCAGGCTGAGAATCTCCCATCTCAATGTCCCAAATTCAATGGCTACGCGCAGGTACACTCTTTATTCTTGTTTATTCAGCCTTTCACCATGGATGGATTGAAAGCAAAATCTTCCCATGGCAAGGCCACAAACACCTTACTGAACTAACATCTGGGTGTGTGAAATCCTTTGTTGTAGTATGATACTTTTAAGCAAAAAACATACTAATTCTCAGTTATAGATAATAATTCAGAGGTCTTTCCTGAGAGAGAAAAATGACACCTAAAAGAGTAACTGGCTTGTTTTTTGTTGTTTGTTTGATTCTAAACTTGTTAAACAGACTTCTCACCAGAAACTGAAGCTGACTCAAAGGGCCTGTTCTCATTTGAGGCACACAAACCAAACTTTAGTCCTGAATTGATACATGAAAATTATGAAAATGATAATAGTTATTTCTCTTTATTCCTTCTCTAAGTCTCTTAAATCTCTGTCTCCCCACGCCCCGCCCCCCCGAGCCCATACACTCTTGTGAAAATTGCTGCTGTAATCCAAATCTCTTGCTATCCCAGCTAAAAGTAGATTTGACAGACTAGATCTAGTGGCTTGTAAATATAGGTTTCCCTCAAAGAACCAAGACCTGAGTGCTGTTCCAAACAAGGATGAACCTATAGACATCTCCAGTTCACCTGCTATATTAGGATTTGGGAGACCATTAGTCAGAGGCTTACTTATCTCCTACACAAAAGTATTTCAAGGTCTGTAGGAGTGTTCTTAAGTCAGGTTTGATCAATCTTTATTATTTTCAATTTATAGCTTCCCAGATACTCAAGTTGGCAAAGACTTCTTTTTTTAATTTTAGAAAAGCAAGTTCCTTGATTAGTTAATAACACTGTTCTATACTTGAGAGTTGCTGAGAGTAGATCTTCAGTGTTCTCACCACAAAAAGGAAATAGTAATTATGTGATGTGATGCAGGTGTTGGCTAATCTAGGGTGGTGATCATTTTGCAATATATAAGTGTATCAAATCAACACCTTGAAGTTACACAGTGTCATATGCCAATTAAAAAAAGAAAAGAAAAACAAGTTCTTTATCTGCCCTCGTTAGCCATTTTTAATGATTTCATGTGGCTATCAGAATTAATAACAGAGAGACTTAAAGAGATCTTCTTTGTCTCTGAGAACATGTACAGTATAGCATGATCAAATGAGAGACGGCTGAGGGGAGGGGGTTGGGGATGGGCAAAATGGGGAAGAAAAAAATATGTAGCTAAAAGCTACAGCACAGGGAATTTAGTCAATGGTGCTGTAATAGGGTTGTGTGGTGATGGATGGTAGCTACCCACCTTGGTGAGTATAATCACGTATAGACTTGTTGCATCACTATGTTGTACACCTGAAACCAAAGTACCATTGTGTGTTAACGATACTTCAATTAAAAAAAGGAAAAAAAAAAACCCAAACCCAAGTGTTGATAAGTGTAGGCTTTTGAACCCAAGATGGCTGCCTTGAACCTTTTGAAAACCCATGAACCCTCCATGTTTAAACTGAGGGGAACTATAATTTAATTTGTTCAGCTAAATAAATCATTCATAGAGGAGGAGAGATTTGGTGCTTAAGACCTAATTGACCGTAAAACAAAGAGCTAGATTTAATATAATCGTGTTTCTGCTTATAATAAAATCTCTCTATAAATGTTATCCTAAAAATGAGTCATTAAACCTGTCACTGGCTTCCATGCGACTCTGGCTTGTTGCTTCCCAAATGCTTCACACCACCAAACTCCATTGCTTTTCTGTAGCTGCACATCTGGTCTCCCCACCTTACATTGTTATCCTCAAGCAGTAGCTCTGTCAACATGTTCTTCAACATCTCCCGCCCACTCACGCTGCAAATGTCTATGATTCATGATTTCTCCAGCAGTGAACCATCCCACCTGTGGTTCTGCGCCTGGTCCTTCAGGGACTCCCAGGGCATCGTGGCTTCTGTTGGTTGGCTTCCTTCTCCACCTTTGGCTGTTGGATTCTGGTCTCTGACTCTGGCAGTAGCAATGCTATCGTGTCTACCCCCGCCCCCCGCCCCCCTCACCCCTGCCTCCCTTCCACTGTCCTCCATCTTGTCTCCAGCAGGTCCCTTTCAGGACCCTTTCTCGGTTATCAGCCAGACAGCAGCAGAGGAACCTCAATTTTTATATCTATGCCTGACCCTAATATCGCTTTGTAGCCATCCCTGGTGTTTGCCTTAAGTAATTAATTAATTTTTCAAAGATTGTATTTATTTATTTGACAGACAGAGATCACAAGTAGGCAGAGAGGAAGGCAGAGAGAGAGGAGGAAGCAGGCTCCCCGCTGAGCAGAGAGCCCGATGCGGGGCTCGATCCCAGGACCCTGAGATCATGACTTTAACCCACTGAGCCACCCAGGCGCCCCTGGTGTTTGCCTTAATTTAATATCTACATTAACCTGCTTAAAATTTTTCCAAAGTTACTACTTGCATTTGCATCCATTCTGCCAATCAACAAGTATCCCACAGATCTGGCATTTAAAACCTCCTGCAAATGCAACTCAAATAAAGGGTTCAATTTAGGAAGAGCCTCAACACACCATCTGGAGAGATCAGTAGTCAGCTCTAATGGAATAGACATCCGTGCAGTCCGTAGTAACAGCTCCCTACTAGCAAAGCTCTTCGACATCTTCAGACTGAGAAAAATACTGTATGTGTAGAATGATTCTTTTCCATGACTCTCAAGGAAAAAGGAACGGCTAATATTTCTGGAGAAATTAGCTCTAACCCTCAATGAATGAAGATGAGAGGAGATATTTTCTTCCAATGCAGCGATTCAGCTGGAAAAGTGTGATTTGGGGGGACTTTTCTTTCCTTTGAAAAATAACATACTCAGACGCTCATAAAACAGGTCCATGGGTAGGTGTGAGTTAAGGGCTGAGAGCTGGGGAGGAGTAATGAAAGCAGGAGGTCGAGGCACTCTATTTTCATTTTAGTATTTAACAAGTAGGGGTGCCCCAGGGTGACCGCACTGGGTGAGGCCAGCATCAGAGGGAGGTGCTCAGTGTCAAGAACAGGTGGGACCCACAGTCCTGGAACAGGAGAGGGACGGCCTTGTGTGAGATTTGCACATGTAGCTTCTGCACGTGCTCCTTTGTAGACTGTCAGCTGCCGCAGTTCCAATGTCTTTTTTTTTTTTTTTAAAGATTTTATTTATTTATTTGACAGAGATCACAAGTAGGCAGAGAGGCAGGCAGAGAGAGAGAGAGAGAGAGGGAAGCAGGCTCCCTGCTGAGCAGAGAGCCCGATGCGGGACTCGATCCCAGGACCCTGAGATCATGACCTGAGCCGAAGGCAGCGGCTTAACCACTGAGCCACCCAGGCGCCCAGTTCCAATGTCTTTTCTGTCCCTGACAGCCTCCCCTGCTGAAGGATTTCCCTCCCTCTCCCCCAGGTTTGTCCATTTCACTGAATTTCTGGGACATACAGGCTCCTAAGTTGAGGACAGAGGAATGTGCCCATACTGGGGGGCATGCCTTCCAAGGCAGAGGGCATGCACGGGTAAGAGTCTTCTTTGCTGTTAGGCAAAACCATACACTCTAGTAAGAGTGACTGGGTATTGGAAAAAGTCTTTGATATAATAGATGCTTAGATTTCCTTTCTTTCTTCCTTTCTTTCTTTCAAGATTTTATTTATTTGTCAGAGACAGAGAGAGAGCGAGAGCACAAGCAGGGGGAGCAGCAGAGGGAAAAGCAGGCTCTCAGCTTAGCATGGAGCCCAATGTGGGGCTCCATCCCAGAACCCTGAGATCATGACCTGAGCCAAAAGCAGAAGCTTAACTGACTGAGCCACCTAGGTGTCCCATTTTTTTTTAAGATTTTATTTATTTGTTAGAGAGAAAGAGAGAGAGAGAAAAAGAGAGATTGATTGATTTAGATTTTCTGAGCAAAGTGATTTGAGCAAAATAGATATTCATAAATATTTATGAGTAATGGTTGTTAGGACTTACATTATCCATACAAGCCCACCATTCTGGTTGGAGAAATGGATATTCTGAGGAAATAAGCCAACCCCATATTTCTAAGTATGAAAAAACCTAAGGAAACAATCTAATATCATAAATTCCCTACCAGACTGCTATTTCCCAATTGTTTATGCTGAATTCTGTTGAGCATGCATATGTGACGACTGCTCAGACGACGATCCCCCATGGCGCCCCCTCAAATGGGAAGGCATCTGTTTGGTCTCGGTTGGGAAAGCTTGCTAAAAATGTCTTCAGTTTGGCGTGAAATCAGCTTATTGGAACAGGGTATACTCCAAAGTAAACGTTTCCTACTTTTCTTTTTTTAGTAAGATATTTCATATTTATGATCTATCTCCGGAGGATCTAGGGACTTCACACATTGCATTTTTTAAATGTGAAGGTGAGGACATAGTCTTGGTCGTGAAAAGTAGTAATTGTGTTAATTACCAGAGATGAGAGTGTAACTAAATATTTTTAAAAATGTATTCCTGAGATCATGAAGACACATGGATGTATTTAGTTAAGCAGAAAAATCAACTCCCACCCTAAGCCAAAAATATGACATCTAACAAAATTTACTCCAAAAGGAGGATTTTCGTAGTTTGTTTGGTAATAAACTAAAATTTTATGTTCTAGACAATAGAGAACGATTCAAGCTCTTTGTGTCTTCAAAAAGTAACAAATTCACTTACTTAGAATATGTAATACTCTTTGACAGGGGAACACTAACCGGTCACTTTCCAATGCTTTAGTGACACGTGAGAATTTACTCCAAATGGGTATCTTCAATAGTAACACTGGGGCTTAGTGCCCGATGAGAGTGACGCGGTGACAGGGAGATATTTGTGAGCTCGAAACTGGTGATGTCATAAGTGTCAATGATGGCTAAAATAATAGTGTTGGAGTAACAGGTATCTTCATACCAGAAGGTCTCTCTCCAAGGTAACCCTGCTCATCTCTTTCTGTTTGCTTCATGAGAAAATACTCATTGACCTAAAACTGTGACTTACATTTCATAATTGGGCGGGCGATTTTACACCCTTCCGGTGTCTCTACCAGATTTGTTCCTTCAGTACCAGGGTGAGTGTTCTATTTACTAGAGTTGAGGTTTAGGGACCATGTGCAGCAATAAAAGAAAGGTCCAGGGCTGGAAGCAGAATGTTATGGTCGCGGTGGAGGAGTGTGTTGAGATGAGGGGAAGCAGTGACGAGTCTGTGGAAAGACATCTTCCAGGGGAGGCCAACTTGTCTGTCATTGCTGCACGGGGCGCAAACGACTTCTGTAATCCGTGGTGCCTTCAACCATTCTTGATTTCTCCAGCCACCCTGGGTGTCATGACCATGGTCAGACACCTCTGGACATGTCTTTGTTTCCTGAGGTGCACACAAGGGGACTCGGAGTTACATAGGACATCATTAGATTAAAGATACAATGGATTTCTATGGTTAGTTGAGGGCTGCAGGCCGCAGAGGAGTCGAAGGAAGTGTCGACCATATTAAACTGGGAAAAAGAAGAGAAGCAGTGTAGCCTGAGACCTGACTGCAACCAGGGACACAAGTGCCACAAGGGCCCTTTCTTCCAGCTCTTGACTCTGTTTTACTCAGGATGTTGGTTTCATTCTCTTATTCCGTGCACTTCCTGCATTTGATGGATGTACGGCCCCTGAGTTTAATGTCTTATGGTTCCACAAAGGGAAGATTACCCTTTAGTGCTCTTCAGCATCAGGTCAAATATCTTTATAACAGTGCTGGGGGGATGGGAAGGTGGCATTTCGTATTTCTGAGTCAGTCAAAATCCCAAGGAAGTCCCACTGGAACAGCTCCACTTGTGGACCCATCCTCCTGCATCAGCTGGGGGCGGGCGGGTGGGGTCACTGGGAACAGGGAGCCACCATTCCAACCAGGGGCACGGAGCAGGCCAGCTCTCAGGGAGAGGGACATGCGCTTGGAGGACGCGTCATGGATTTTGAGCACAGGAATAGGATTGTTTCCTCCAGTTGTGAGTCAAGAAGTCAATTCCTTTCATTATTGCTCTGTGAATGTCCCCAATTTTATTTCACTGAATTCCAAGCTTAATTTCTTGTTTCTCTTGTTTTATTAAGCACCATAATGCCTAAAAGATGCTCAAAAAGATTTTTGCTAAATTGAATGGGGTTTGTTTTCATGTCAATGATGGCATGCAAATACATTTTACAATTTTCAAATATGGAGTTGAAAGTTCCAGAAATGAGTATTCCATATTTCCTTTCCACACCTGTCACAAATGTTTCATTTTGTAAGGAGCTGTAGTCACAACCCTTGGTTCTTGCTTCTCATACACCAGTGAAGTCCAGAGATTAAGGGGAATATCTACCTACTTTCTTTTTAAAATTCACAGTAAAGTGGCTGTACAAAAGTGCAGAAGGGCTAAGGTGATGTCACATATTGGGCGTAGCTGTCATACTACAGGGCTCATAATGAATTACATGATGCACTTCCTACAGAAAAGGCTTTATTAAATAAAACAAGGCAGAGTCATTGCAAAGAGAGAGCACGAGTCTCCCATTCTTATTTCTCTAGTTATGCCAAGAAAGAGGTACCAGAGTCCATTGGACACACACTGTGGGTTTGAAGTTCAGTGGAGAGACCATCCCATTACGAGTTTTATGGGGCCAGGTCAATGAGGAACACAGCATCTGTTTGGAAACCAAACAGTCTGGATTTGGGTGCCAGGTGATTAAAAGGATACCAGTTACTCAGAACCTGATAACTTTGGAAGACATGGAGGGATAGAGCCACCAGAACTATGGGAAGATATGCTTAGAAACAGCTCTTCCTGCTGGAAGAAGGGGGCACTCTTGCTACTTGTGGAAGCTGGCCCGTTACCCTTGGAGTCATTTTTTGGGGTAAGGAGTATAGGGGTACAGAGAAGAAAGATTGTTTTTAAACTAGGGGGCCAATATGAACTGGATATTTTCCATTTACTCCTACAAGACCACTTTCCATTTTTCTTTGCCCTTCTCTGTGCTCCAGGTGATGACCTTTCTATATGCCCCTTTCCTCTCTCTTTCGGCCAATGGGAGGCCTTGGTGGGATGGAATGGGGAAGATGGGGAAGGCCAGGGTGTCTACTTCCCAAAACGTCAGTCTTTCTGTGAGTTGGGCTTGTCCCTCTTCAGTAAGGCTACATCTCTTGTTGCTTGTCACTCTTCTATTATAGCTACTGTCTCGTTTCCAGTACCTGCTCCCTGACCTTGCCCCTTGACAATGGTAATAACTACTCCTAAAATGTGACAGCAGCCCTGCCCTTGGCTGGACCAAAGTTTCTTCACTGAAATGGGACCTTGGTGACACATACTATGTCCATCACAACCTTACTAAGTCCTCATCTATATTCAACTCCACCGTCCCCAGTCTTCCAAGTCTTTCCCAAATTGAAATTTCATTGGTTCTGATTTTAACTCTTTATTCATATTTAATAAACTGAACTTCCATTGTAAACCTGAACAAATTTAAGATTTATTGAAGATATATTGAAGATTTATTGATTCACAAATCGTTGTCTTTTGTATTTTTCACAGTAGCTATGTAAGATGTATTTTACGTCTCATTTTGAGTCTCAGAAAGACTGAGCTCAAGACATCATGTCTGTTTGGTGTGGATATCTACATCATAACCACTACGCCACACTTCCTAAATCCTTCATGAAACAAGGCAAACTAATTTCCTAATTCAAGTAGAAGCAAGAACATATCCCACTCTATTCTTTGTCAGTTCTGTACATAAAATGAAGATGAAGTTAGGACCAAACAACCGTGTTAGAATCAGTCATTTGTAAGCTACCTGTTTAAACATGCTAATTTTTTTTTCTTAAACTCATTCTGAGTTTTGTCCCTAGAGAGTCTTCAAGCTGTTGCTTCTGCCTGTCTTGGCTCTGTTCTGACCATCTACTCATTTGTCTTAAAATCAATTCACCATGGCTTCTGGATCCTTTCCTTCTTTTTTCATCATAAACCCCCATCTGTTTGCCGTTGATTCCAACCCCACTCCCTTCCTTGGCTCTGCTCTGCTTTTAAAAAAAAATTATTTAAATTCAATCTAGTTAACATATACTGAATCATTAGTTTCAGAGGTAGAGTTTAGTGATTCATCAGTTGCATGTAACACCCGGTGCTCATTCCATCAAGTGCCCTCCTTAACACTCATCACCGTCACCCCATCCCTGCCACCCTCCTCCAGCAACCCTCAGTTTGTTCCTTGAGTTAAAAGTCTCTTATGGTTGGCCTCCTTCTCTGTTTTATATTATTTTATTTTTTCTTCCCTTCCCTTACATTCATCCTTTTTGTTTCTTAAATTCCACGTATGAGTGAAATCATATGATTATTGTCTTTCTCGGATTGACTTATTTCGCTTAGCATCATACCCTCTAGTTCCATCCATGTTGTTGCAAATGGCAAGATTTCATTTCTTTGGATGGCTGAGTAATATTCTAATGTATATACATATATAATATATATAACATTCTAATATATATATATATACACATATATATACATACACACACCACATATTTATGCATTCATCTGTTGATGGACATCTGGGCTCTTTCCATAGTTTGGCTATTTTGAACATTATTGCTATAAACATTGGGGTGCAGGTGCCCTCTTTGAATCACTATGTATCCTTTGGATAAATACCTACACAGTTGCTGGGTCATAAGGTAGTTCTATTTTTAACTTTTTGAGGAACCTCCAGTGTGGCTGCTCCAGTTTGCATTCCCAGCAACAGTGTAAGAGGGTTCCCCTTTCTCTGCATCCTCACAAATATCTGTTGTCTCCTGACTTGTTAATTTTAGCCATTCTGACTGGTGTGAGGTGGTATCTTTTTTTTTTTTTTTATAAACTAAGGTTATTCTTTATTTTTGATGCCTTGACACAACCTTAAATTTCAACCTGCATTTTAATTTAGATTCATTCCAAAAAGTATGTCATCTTAAAATTTGACAAGTGGGGCTTCATGTGATTGTTTCAAACTAAATTAAGCAATCTTGTTATACATGCAAAATAATATATGTATAAAGTTATTCATTTTAGCATTGTTTTTTCTTTCTTTTTTAAATTTATTTTTTATTTATTTTCAGCATAACAGTATTCATTATTTTTGCACCACACCCAGTGCTCCATGCAATCCGTGCCCTCTATAATACCCACCACCTGTTACCCCAACCTCCCACCCCCTGCCCCTTCAAAACCCTCAGATTGTTTTTCAGAGTCCATAGTCTCTTATGGTTCACCTCCCCTCCAATTTCCTCCAACTCCCTTCTCCTCTCTAACTCCCCATGTCCTCCATGCTATTTGTTATGCTCCACATATAAGTGAAACCATATGAAAATTGACTCTCTCTGTTTGACTTATTTCACTCAGCATAATCTCTTCCAGTCCTGTCCATGTTGCTACAAAAGTTGGATATTCGTCCTTTCCGATGGAGGCATAATACTCCATAGTGTATATGGACCACATCTTCCTTATCCATTCGTCCGTTGAAGGGCATCTTGGTTCTTTCCATAGTTTGGCGACCATGGCCATTGCTGCTATAAACATTGGGGTACAGATGGCCCTTCTTTTCACAACATCTGTATCTTTGGGGTAAATACCCAGTAATGCAATTGCAGGGTCATAGGGAAGTTCTATTTTTAATTTCTCCACACTGTTCTCCAAAGAGGCTGCACCAACTTGCATTCCCACCAACTGTGGAAGAGGGTTCCCCTTTCTCCACATCCTCTCCAACACATGTTGTTTCCTGTCTTGCTAATTTTGGCCATTCTAACTGGTGTAAGGTGATATCTCAATGTGGTTTTAATTCGAATCTCCCTGAGGGCTAGGATACAAAGTCAATGTACAGAAATCAGTGGCTTTCTTATACACTAACAATGAAAATACAGAAAGGGAAATTAAAGAATCAATTCCATTTACTATAGCACCAAGAGCCTTAAGATACCTAGGGATAAACCTAACCAAAGAGGTAAATGATCTGTATTCGAGGAACTACAGAACACTCATGAAAAAAATTGAAGAAGACACAAAAAGATGGAAGACCATTCCATGCTCTTGGATTGGAAGAATAAACATTGTTAAAATGTCTATACTGCCTAGAGCAATCTATACTTTTAATGCCATTCCTATCAAAATTCCACTGGTATTTTTTAAAGAGCTGGAGCAAATAATCCAAAAATTTGTATGGAATCAAAAGAGACCCTGAATCGCTAAGGAAATGTTGAAAAACAAAAATAAAACAGGGGGGCATTACACTACCTGATTTCAAGCTTCACTACAAAGCTGTGATCACCAAGACAGCATGGTACTGGCATAAAAACAGACACATAGACCAGTGGAACAGAGTAGAGAGCCCAGATATGGACCCTCAACTCTATAGCAAATAATCTTTGACAAAACGGGAAAAAATAGACAGTGGAAAAAAGACAGTCTCTTCAATAAATGGTGCTGGGAAAACTGGACAGCTATATGTAGAAGAATGAAACTTGACCATTCTCTTATACCATCCACAAAGATAAACTCAAAATGGATAAAAGACCTCAACATGAGACAGGAATCCATCAGAATCCTAGAGGAGAACATAGGCAGTAATCTCTTCGATATCAGCCACAGCAACTTCTTTCAAGATATGTCTCCAAAAGCAAAGGAAACAAAAGTGAAAATAAACTTTTGGGACTTCATCAAAATCAAAAGCTTCTGCACAGCAAAGGAAACAGTCAAGAAAACAAAGAGGCAACCCATGGAATGGGAGAAGGTATTTGCAAATGACAATACAGACAAAAGGTTGATATCCAGGATCTGTAAAGAACTCCTCAAACTCAACTCACACAAAACAGACAATCATATCAAAAAATGGGCAGAAGATATGAACAGACACTTCTCCAATGAAGACATACAAATGGCTATCAGACACATGAGGTGGTATCTTATTGTGGTTTTGATTTGTATTTCCCTGATACCCAGGGATGTGGAACACTTTTTCATGTGTCCGTTGACTGTTTGGATGTTGTCTTTGCAGAAATGTCTGTTCATGTTTTCTGCCCATTTTTTGACTGGGTTTTTTGTTTATTGGGTATTGAGTTTGATAAGTTCTTTATAGGTCTTGGATACTAGCCCTTTATATGAAATATGATTTGCAAATACCTTCTCTTATTTTATAGGTTGCCTTTTGGTTTTGTTGACTGTTTCCTTTGCCGTGTGAAAGCTTATTATCTTGATGGCATCTCAATCATTCATTTTTGCCTTTGTTTCAGTTGCCTTTGGAGACATGTCTAGCAAAAAGTTGTTGTGGCCAAGGTCGAAGAGGTTGCTACCTGTGTTCTCCTCTAGGATTGTGATGGATTCTTGTGTCATATTTAGGTCTTTTATCCATTTTGAGTCTATCTTTGTATACTGTGTAAGAAAATGGTCCAATTTCATTCTTCTACATGTGGCTGTCCAATTTTCCCAACACCATTTGTTGAAGAGACTGTCTTGTTTTCATTGGGAATTCTTTTCTACTTTGTCAAAGATTAGTGGACCATAGAGTTGAGGATCCATTTCTGGGTTCTCTATTCTGTTCCATTGATCTATGTGTCTGTTTTGGTGTCAATAGCACTTGATGATTATAGCTTTGTAATAGAGCTTGAAGTCTGGAATTGTATACCTCCAGCTTTGGTTTTCCTTTTCAACATTCCTTTGGCTATTTAAGGTCTTTTCTGGTTCCATACCAAGTTTAGGAATGTTAATTTCAGCTCTGTGAAAAATATCTGTGGTATTTTGATAAAGATTGCACTGAATGTGTAGATTGCATTGGGTAGTATAAATATTTTAACAATATTGATTCTTCCAATCCATGAGCATGGGGGTGTTTTTCCATTTCTTTGTGTCTTCCTCAGTTTCTTTCATGAGTGTTTTATAGTTTTCAGAGTACAGATCATTTACCACTTTGGTTAGGTTTATTCCTAGGTACCTTATGGTTTTTGGTATAATTGTAAATGGGATTGATTCCTCGATTTCTCTTTTTTTTCTGCTTCATTGTCAGTGCATAGAAATGCAACTGACTTCTGTGTGTTAATTTTGTATCCTGCAACTTTGCTGAATTACTTATCAGGTCTAGCAATTTTTTGGTGGAGTCTTGCTCTGCTTTTGCAGTCCTGGATTTTCAGATCTTACATCATAGGCAGTTTGACTAGCCCTCCTCAAGTTTGGGGGGAAAGAAGGCACCTTACAGGGGAAGATGGAGTTCCCTTGGCACTGGGCTTAACTAGTGGATGTCGCCTTTGTGCAAATAAGATACAGCCCCGAGTTTGGATAGCACATAGTTTGGCTGGAGGATCAGGAGCTGAAAGACCATTGGTATACCCGGGGAAAGGCAAAGGATTTAATGTGACCAGAGCCTACAATGTGGGATTGTGGGGTGGAGTGTCAGGGTAGGCAAAAAGAGCCATAAGTAACTATAATTACAGTAAGATCATTTTTAACAAAATGCTCAAGTCAGCAGGGATATGGATAATTAAGCATAAATCCCAAATACATTTGATTGTGCTGATAAAAGTTATCTTCAGCACCCATTGCCCGTGTTGTGCCCCCTTCTCCCCACCTGTGTTATACTGCTTTTGTAACAGAATAGAATTTCTAGTTAATAGTAGGAGTTTCTGAGTCCCACACAGGTAACAGTTTGCTATTATCCGAAACTTCAGGAAAATAAACACTCAATGTTTTAAAGAAGGCATATATGAATAAAAGCAGTATGCCAAAGTTCACTAGAAATGACTTGTAGTGGGTTCAGTGGTGTTCTCCTAAAAGATATGTCTAAGTAGTAACCCTTGGGAACTTGTGCGTTTGACCTTATTTAGAAAAGGGTTTCTGAAGGTGTAGCTTAGTTAAGGATCTGGAGATGAGGACATCCTAGATATGGGGGAGGGGCAATTCAAATTGTAGGTTTGGGTTTTTGTTTTTTTTTTTAATAAGAGAGAAGGGAAGGAGCTCTGACACGGAGATATACGGGGAACACCATGTGAAGACAAAGAAAGAGACAGGAGTTACATAGCTACAAGCCAAGGAATGCCAAGAAATGCCACAACCACTAGAACCAGGCAGGGGCAAGGAGTGACTTTCCTTCAGTCTTCAGAGGAGCGCGGCCTGTGGATACCTTGATTTTACTTCTGGTCTTCAGAACTGGGAGAGAATACATTTCTGTTATTTTCAGCCACCAAGTTTGTGATAATTTGTTATAGCAGCTCCAGGAGAGTAATATATAGCTTTTAATTGAGTAGGGCTAGAGTCTTATCCATAATCATGTCTCTCTAAAATAGGGTAGAATTTTCAGAGCTATATGGATTTGTCTTCATCCTGGCCATATTCAGAAGGTATAATCTCATGACTAAAATCATTTTCTCAAGTCTTTCAATAATGGTCTAATATTTAGCCGAATTTAGGTACACATTAGTTTAAATCTTTGATCTTTGCAAAGATTTTAAGGTGGTAATGACATTTTTCCCCACATGAACTATATAGCTTTGATCAGGTTTCCTGTCATGTGTTCATCAAGTCTGCTCAAATTTCCGGCCACCATAGATCTCTTCTTCCCAATGGCCTGTACCCCTGCAGTATCTGGGGTTGCCAAATAGTAAATATTTTGGCATATCAATTAAATTTGACTCCACGTTATATAACCTGGTACAGGTTAATCCTGATTGTGTAACAGTAGGCAGCATTTTTGAGCATATAGTTGTGTGTGCATAGTGTGTATCATTTCTAAACCCTTCAGCAATGCTGCAAGGGAAATATTAACCATATTTTGTAAAGAAGGAAGCTGAAGTTTGGAGAACATAACTGACAGCGAATTCAGGGCAGAATCACAGCTGGAATTTGCTGTCTCTTCGACTCCAGGGCCTGAAGCCTTTCTACTGGGTTATTCTGCTTTTTCAGAAATTTCTATAAGTCAGCAAGTTGACATTAAAATTTTTTTTTCAGGGCGCCTGGGTGGCTCAGTGGATTAAGCCGCTGCTTTCGGCTCAGGTCATGATCTCAGGGTCCTGGGATTGAGTCCCACATCGGGCTCTCTGCTCAGCGGGGGGCCTGCTTCCCTTCCCCTTGTCTGCCTGCCTCTCTGCCTACTTGTGATCTCTCTCTGTCAAATAAATAAATAAAATCTTAAAAAAATTTTTTTTTCAGAGAAACAATATCTTCATATATTTAGCTTACAGTGTATCTGTACAACAATCTGTACAGCCTTAAGTGATGTTCACAGATGAATCCCAACTGGATATAGTTTGCCTATATCCTTTCCAGTTGGAACAGCAGAATTTGGGAACTTGGGTCCTGGATTACTGGAGCGCATCTGAGAACTTGGTGGGACTGACTTAGTAGGATTTCCGATGAGGTAGGGGCTTAGAAATGAGAAGAAAGAGATCCAAGGGTTTGGGGAGCAAAATGCATTGTGAAGGCACTTCATGTCCTTTTACTAAATCGGACAACTAGGGGCCTAGATGTTTTTCCTTCTGCTTCTCACTTTAAGAAGAGTTTCAGATGAAGAATGAGAGACGGTGGACTCTGAGAAACAAACAGAGTTTTGGAGGGAAGGGGGTGAGGGTATGGGTGAACCTGGTCGTGGGTCTTAAGGAGGGCACGGATTGCATGGAGCACTGGGTGTGATGCATAAACAATGAATCTTGGAACATTGAAAAAATAAAATAAAATTAAAAAAAATTTAAATAGTGAAAAAAATATTTCCAGCTGTGATTCTGCCCTGAATTCGCTGTCAGTTATGTTCTCCAAACTTCAGCTTCCTTCTTTACAAAATATGGTTAATATTTCCCTTGCAGCATTGCTGACGGGTTTAGAAATGATACACACTATGCACACACAACTATATGCTCAAAAATGCTGCCTACTGTTACACAATCAGGATTAACCATGTTTATACCGCCATTATACATATTACCAAAATGTGGGTACAACCCAAGTGTTCATCAATAAAAGAGTGGATTAATAACAACAACAACAAAATTATCATGCGCACTGCCTCAGACTAATCGGGGACATTATGAAAAAAAATTATATACATTGCCTGATACTTCTGAAGTCCCCCCCCAAAAAAAATCAGAATTCTAAAACTTATCTGCCTCTAAGATTTTCTGATAAGAGATTTTTGAATTCTGAGGCTGATACCTTGGATTTAAACCTTATCCCTGCTATGTAAATGGTGTGATATGGATTAGTGTAGTCAACTTCTCTTTAATTCAGAATCTTCTTCTATAAAATGGTTCAGTGTCCATACTTACCCATAGAGTAGCTAACAGAACTCTATAAAAAATGCATGGAAATTGCTTAAAGAAAAAAAAAGAGAGAGAGAGAGGAGATTCGTGGTGGAGAATTTTTGTCTGCAGGCTTTCATTTCCACTGTGGATTTTGTTGGGGGTTTTCCCTCCTTGGGCCTCCTGCTGACTAGAACAGAATCCCACAGCTTTTACTAAATGGTTGAAATAACCACAGAGCCCTCCAGGTATGTTTTATGGTTGCTGACCATTAGCATCCGTGGAGAATTATGAAGCAGAAGCAATAAAAAAGTAAAAACTTTCAAGTTAATAAATCTCTCCTCCCCCCAAAAAAGTTGCCCCTGGTGTTCATTGGATGCAATGAGCAAAAACTTTCTCTTGTTTTTCCTTTGCTATAAACCTTTCTCCACTCTTAGGAGCACCAGATAGCCTTCTCTTCCTTTTTTTTTTTTTTTCCCTTCCAGAATTAACAGGCTTGGGTCCCACTCCTTAAAAAAACAAGGCTCCATCCGCATCTTTCCCTCTCAGTGGCTTGGCTCTTGAAATGAAAAAAAATTTTTTTTTTAATTTTGGAGTTTTCTGATTAACCTCTTGGGGGCAGCAACTGCTTAGTACTTAATGTCATTTTGCCAGATGGGATGATGTAAATCGTGATAGCTTCTTTGTTCTATCTTCTCTGCTGAAGTGTGTTATGATGTCACTGTTTCGATTCTATGCTTCCTTCCATTAACTAAAATAGTAAACATATGAATCAAAGTCATATGTCTTTGCAAATTGAAAGGGGACAAATTTGCATGTTCAATGAAAGAAGCAGTTGATAAATTGGCTCACAGCTTAATTTAGCTCACTTTCATTTTTCTGAAAATTATAGTGAAAAATTCATTTTTTCCCACCAACTCACCCCAAATTGGGTTGTTCTTTTTTTTAAAGTTTTTATTTAAATTCCAGTTAGTTAACATATAGAGTTAGTTAGTTTCAGGTACACAATATAGGGATTTAACCCTTCCACACATCACCCAGTGCTCATCATGACAAGCGTACTCCTTAATCCCCAGTACCTATTTATTTATTTATGTTTTAAATATTTAATTTATTTATATGACACAGAGAGAGAGAGCCCAAGCAGGTGGAGAGACAGGCAGAGAGAGGGGAGGAAGCAGGCTCCCCGCTGAGCAGAGAGCCCCATGCGGGGCTCAATCCCAGGACCCCTGATCATGACTGGAGCTGAAGGGAGAGGCTTAACCCATTGAGCCACCCAGGCGTCCCCAGCCCCCATTACCTGTCTAACTCATCCTCCCTCCTCCCCACTGGTAACCATCAGTGTGTTCTCTCTAATTAAGGATCTATTTCTTGGTTTCCCTGTCCCCACCACTTATTCGTTTTGTTTCTTAAATAGCACATGTGAATGTAATCATATGGTATTTGTCTTTTCCTGACTGAATGATTTCATTTAGCATAATCTACTCTAACTCCATCTATGTCGTTGTAAATGGCAAGATTTCATTCTGTTTTATGACCAAGTAATATGCCGTCGCATGTATACACCACATCTTCTCTATCCATTCATCTATCAGTGGACACTTGGGTTGTTTCCATAATTTGGTCATTGTAGGTAATGCTGCTATAAACGTTAGGGTGCATGTATCCCTTTGAATTAGAATTTTTGCATTTTTTGGGTAGATAATAATTGGATTATCCTTTAATTCTTTTATGTGTTTTGTTTTCATACATGATTGTAACCTCCATTTGTAGGTCAAAGGCTACAAGTTACATTTCTCATTTGTTTTTTAATTACCCCAGTACTTATGAATGTATTTTTGTTGGCTATTGGCTTGAATTGGATTAAATTATTTTAAAATTTTTTATAATATTTATTTATTTGAGAGCGAGAGTGAGTGAGAGAGAGAGAGAGCACAAGCAGGGGAGAGGCAGAGTAAGAGAGAGAAGCAGGCTCCTTGGTGAGCAGGGAGCCTGATGTGGGGCTCCATCCCAGGACCACCGCAGCAGAAGGTGGACACTTCACCGACTGAGCCACCCAGGTACCCTGAATTAAATTATTTTAATGAATATTTAAGGGTCTGTTTTAAAGAAGGCAACATTTCAGATAATGAAGACACAAAGATAAATAAGACAATCCTTTTATTCTGGAGGACCTCACATATCTTTTTCTAAATCTTTATGTTCAAGTCTTTATGTATCATTTTGAATAGATAGTAGAGACATGTGATTCCAAGTTAATGCAATTGACATTGAGCAGTGTAATTCCTATTCATGTCTCTGCCCTTCCTCCCTCCAAGTCCAATCAATCCTCAGCTGGTAATCATTTTCCTTAATCCCATGTGTCCTTTTGATGTTTCTTTACATAGGTACAAGCGAATACACAAATACATATACTTTCCTTTTTTTCTTATAACAAGTTAGCACATAAGCCACTCTTACTTTGCTTTTTTCCACTTAATGTCTTCTGAAGACCTTTTTATTTCTGTACATAGTGTTCTTACCCTATTTAAAAAAAATGACAACTAGGGGCACCTGGGTGGCTCAGTCCTTAAGCATCTGCCTTTGGCTCAGGTCACGATCCCAGGGTCCTAGGATCGAGCCCTCCATTGGACTCCTTGCCTGCTTGGAGGGGAGCCTGCTTCTCCCTCTCCCACTCCCCTGGTTGTGTTCCCTCTCTCGCTGTAATAAATAAAATCTTAAAAAAAAAAAAAAACGACTGCTTATATCCCATAAAATGTTACTATCCAAAATATATAAAAAAATTTACACAACTTAATACCAAAACCCCCCAAATAATCCAATTAAAAATGGACAGAAGACATGAACAGTCGTTTTTCTGAAGAAGACATCCAGATGGCCAAGAGACACACGAAAAGATCCTTGACCTCACTGATCATCAGGGGAATGTTCATTAAAATCACAATGAGCTATCACCTCTCACCTGTCAGAATGGCTAAAATAAAAAACACAAGAAGCAAATGTTGGAGAGGATATGGAGAAAAAGGAACTCTCATGCACTGTTGGTGAGAATGCAAACTGGTGCAGCCACTGTGGAAAACAGTATGGAAGTTCTTAAAAAAATTGAAAATAGAATTACCGTAAGATCCAATAATTCCACTTCTATTTACCCAAAGAATATGAAAACACAAATTTGAAAAAAATGTATGCACCCTTATGTTTATTCCAGCATTTTTTACAATAGCCAAGATATGGAAGCAACTCAAACGTCCACTGATAAAGAAGATGTATATACACATACACAATGGAATATTATTTAGCCATAAAAAAGAATGAAATCTTGCCATTTGCAGCAACATAGATGGAGTTAGAGTGCTAAGTGAAATAAGTCAGAGAAGGACAAGTACTATACGGCTTCACTCACATGTGGAATTAAGAAATAAAACCATTAAAAAAAAAGATACCCCCCCCCCAGACTTAAATAGAGAACAAACTGATGGTTTCCAGAGGAACGTGGTGGGGGAGCAGAATGGGTGAAATATGTGGAGGGGATTGAGTATACTCACTGTGATGAGCATTGGGTGATGAATGGAAGAGTTGAATCACAACACTGGGCACCTAAAAACCAATATAACACTCTAGGTTAACTATATTGGAATTAAATTTTTTAAAATGGCTGCATAATATTCATTATGTGTATGATTGCTTAACCCAGGATTTTCAGCCTTGACACTACTGAAATTTGGGCTGGGATAATTTTGTTATGGAGGTTGTCCTTTGCCTACTAGAAGCCAGGACCATGCTACCCCTGGTGTGACAGCCAGGGATAAATCATCCTAGTTGAGAACTGCTGGTTTAAACAATCTTCTAATGAGGAACGCTTGGGTTCCCTCCAATTTTTTATTTCACAAACCATGCAGGAATGAGTAATCTTATACATATGTTATTTTGTATGTGTTTAAGATATAAATTACTAGCCATGAGATTGCTGGTTAAAGTAGAAGTACCCTTGTAAATCTGGAAATATTGCAAAAGTTCTCCCCCTAAGACCATGCCATTTTGGAGACCCAATGACAATGTATGAGATGGTTACTTTCTTTCTATGTAACAGTCTACAACCGAAAGAAACATGGAGAATCATGACAGGCCTGGTATACTCAGAGCATCAGTGTGGCAGAGGTGTGGGGCTCATTGAGAGAGCATAGCCTGGGAATGGTCTCCTATGACAAAGAAGAAGGTAGGATTTTATCAACCAGAACACGGACCTCACTGCTGCTGGTTAGCAGGAGAGTGGGGATGGAACGGAGCTCGGTCTGTGTTAAGACAAAGCTGGGGGCACATGGGCGACTCACCAGAGCTGGAAGGAATTTGTGCCTGGACCTCAAAAGCCACCATGGCAGTCATTTAGAGAGACATGTTGGGGAATGGAGTGGTACAGGGAACAGACAAGGGCAGAGACCACATTGGGGAGGTTCCCCTAGCTCTCCACGCTCTGTCCTAGATCCTGCTTCATCTGAGGTTAACCATAAGTCAGATAACCTCACTTCTCTGCTTATACCCTCCGGAGGCCCCCAGTGCATTCTGAGCAAACATCTAATTGCTTAGAATGGCCTCAAGGCCCTATGTAATCTGCTAGGCTGTGACTCTGGGGGAAACTGAGGCTTTTAGAAATTAGGGAGGCACATGGGCTCAATTTCTCACCCCCTCCCCAATCCCTGAGCCCCCTGCCACCCCCACCCCCTGCAGCTTCTCTCCTCTCCCCTCTGTCTGTCATTCTACAGGCTCAGCAAGTACCAGGGGCTGGGGGGTGGGGCTGGTTTCTGGGCCAGTCAAGGCAGAGGCCCACATGACTTGTCAAGAGAGATGGTGTGTGGGAATTTGATGTGTGTCTATAGTTCCTACCCTAGCCTTTAATGTGGGTGGCATTGATGAATGTAGCAACTAGAAGCGAGCAAATTAATTCTGCTTCTGTAACTGTTGAGTTTCTTGGCACGTTATTGTAGCTAACATAATACATTATCTTCAGCCCTTGATTGCTTCTAAGTCGCCAATATACATATGTTTATTTGTAGTAAGCTTCTTGCCCAGGTTCCTTTCATATTTATCTTTCATTCTTGATGGTTTATGATCTCTTTTATCTTCCTTGTCCTTTTGTGGTAGGCTGAATAATGGCCCACCAAAGATGTCCACCTAATGCCCGCAACTTGTGAATGTTACTTTACATGGCAAAGAGACTTTGCAGATGTAATTAAGGTTGTTGAGATTGAATTGTCCTGGGTTATTTTCATGCACCCCGTATAATCCCAAGGTCCTTAGGAGTTGTCTGAAGGATGAGTCAGAGTCAGAGAGAAGATGATGTGACCACAGTCCCAGAGATGGGAGTGATACCCTCTGGTGAGGAAGGGGCCATGAGCCCAGGAGCACAGGCAGCCTCCAGAAGCTGGAAAAGGCAAGGAAAGGGATCCACCCCACATCAAAGTCTCCAGAATAAATCAGTCCTGCTTTAGCCCAGTGCCACTAGTCCAGTGAAACTGACTTCAGATTCCCAGCCTCTAGAATGTAATGTGTTGTTTTAAGCCTACCTTTGTGGTAATTTGCTAGAGTAGCAATGAGAGACTAGTAACTATGAAGACATCTTTTATTATTATCAATCTCAGGAGCTACAGTCTGGTGATCAAGAGCCTGGGAATGAGGGTCAGGCTGCTGGCTCTATTACTTCCTCTCTGCATACACTATCCAAGTGGTTAAATCCCTCCAAGCTTCATTTTCCTCACCTACAAAATGGGCATATTTATTCCTGCCCTTCAGATATCGTGTGAAGGTTTTGCCAGGACACGTGTAAAAACACGTTAACACCGGGCCTCATGTAGAGTAGCTTTTTCATAAAGGTTTGACTATAAACACTGGAGACCTACCCACCAAGTACCTTCAGCAGCTTGTATCTTGCCTGCCATGCATTCAGAATAAGGTTCCACTTATTAAAAGTCCATTTGATTCTATGTTTGCGGGAACCCAAGTAACTTGCTGCTGTGATACGTTGTCAGCTGGGCACCTCATCGTTTCTTCTTCTCTCCTTCCGCTAATTATGAAAATGGAACATTTCAAGTTACGCATTATTTTGGGGAGCTATACTCTGTCTCTGTCCAAGATGAGGGGCTTGTAAACAACAACCATTGATGTCTCACAGTGCTGGAGGCTGGATAATCCAGGATCAAGGTGCTGGCAGATTCAGGACCTGGTGAGGATCTGCTTCCTGGTTCAGAGATGGATGCCCTCTCACTGTGTCCTCAGGTGGCAGAAGGGACAAGGTCTCTTTTCTAAAGGCTCCACAGTCATGACCTAATCATCTCCCCAACTCCCTGCTGTTAGTACCATTACCTTGGGCTCAAGTCTCAACATCTGAAATCTGGGGGGACACAAACATTAAGTCTATAGCTTTGGTATGTCTTCATTAATAGCTTAAGAGAGTTTCATTTACAAGATCCTTTACGTAGAAACAAAAACATTTAATGGAACAGACTAGTTTGAACATACTTTAAATGAAACCATAATAATATCTATATCTTTTTGGACTCTTTCAGCAACAAGTAACGGAAATTTAATTCAAACAGTATGTATGGAAATCTATGATCTGATCCCAACAGAATGTTCCTAGGCAAGAAGGCTTTCAAGGTTTGGTTCAGAGATTCTGCAATGCTTGGTGTTGGTTTCATCACCAGCCAGGTAGCATGGTGGCTTCTCCAAACCTCACCTTAGTCCCACAAAGATCGGAATCCTGAGCTAAGAGAACGAGATGGTACTGGAAGAGGGTTGTAGTCAGCCCGCCTGGTGGCTCCGGCTGTGGGGGAATGGCATGCATAGGGAATACTGTGGAGATCTATTAGGGAGGGTCAACAGGCAGTGGCTGCTGGCTAAGCAACAATGATCATTATAGAGTTGATATTTTTTCCCCCTCAAATTAAATATCTCCAGAAACTGCTTCAAGATTTTCTTAGAATACCATCTATATGTCAAAAATGAAATATTTCTACTTGGATATTTACAAACGGCAAAACACACAACTTCTGAAGTCAAAGTTTTAAAGATTTTTATTTATTTATTTGACAGAGAGAGCGAGAGAGCACAAACAGGCAGAGCAGCAGAGGGAGAAGGAGAAGCAGGCTCTCCACTGAGCAGGGAGCCCGATGTAGGGCTCAGTCCCAGGACCTTGGGATCATGACCTGAGCCGAAGGCAGTTGCTTAACCAACTGAGCCACCCAGGCACACTTGAAGCCAAAGTTTTAATCTTTAGGCTTTCTTTTCATGGAAAAAGACAACCATGTTTTCCAAAATTTAAAAAACGTTGGGTTGAGATATGCTGTAGAAAATTTCATGTGAGCATGTGATTTAAAAATATTGAAGAGCTTAAAAAAATATTGAAGAGCTTGTTGAGCAACCTCTTATTACTAGAGTCACAAATCTTTGATAGCCATTGTATTAAAAGAATCCTACTGTTTAATTAAAAAATCTGTAAAATTTTCTCTGTGCAACTGGTAAATGACTGATAGTGAGGTATGCGTATATATATATATATATACACACACACACACACACATTATATACAATGTATATGAATAATGTAAATAACGTATATGTCTGTGTATTATGCATAGGTTGTAATATGATGTAAATAAATGTGTGTCTATGTACACATGAGTACATGTATGTATAGTTATCTATCCACATATGTGTGTCTATGGAGAAGGTACATATGTACTTCTGTATGTATGTTTGTATCACTATAGTTCCATTAGAATATTAATAGTACTCTATGTTCTCATGTGGAAAAAATCATATTTATTTTCTCACAAAGCTCCCATAAAGCTGGCAAGTTTTAATTTTCTACTTTATGATTTTTTCTGGAATTTCTCCTCCTTTTGCTTCTGGTCCTATTTGCCCCTATCCCAGTGCTTGCTCCCTTTGGACTATATCCAAAGGCTGTTATGATCCTTGTTGTTCCATTTATTTTAAAAGAGACAAAGTGGCTATATTTCGCTCAGAAAAATAATGTTAAAATATCAGGAAACAGTAATGGGAATTGAAGAGATGTAAAACAAAAAAAACCCAAAAACCATGTCTGGGGATATTGTTTTGCTTAAATTTGCTAGCAGCCCCAAATTATTCTTCATTTTTCTGTAGAGGGATTATTTAATCACCATAATTGAGATTTTCATTTCCAGGGCAATTGAAAGTCTTTTGTGAAGGTTTCACATTGACTTATTATTATTAACCTCAGGGAGCAGAGACATAAAGAGAAACAACGTGTGAAGGGAGAGAGCTCTTCGGAGGCAGAGAGACTAACACAGGGGAGAATATTAACCATTCCAAAAATAAAGTGTTTAATGTAAACAGCCTTGGGAGATTCAAAAACACAGAAACCCGACATCTAATAAGACTCACTCGGGCTTTAAATATTAAGAGGGTAAAATTAACGTGTTTAAACACCCCTCAGGTTCCAGGATGTCTTTAAATCACTTTAAGTGTACTTTCTCTTCTTAAAAGGCATTAGCCATGACAATACATATATAATAGCCCTTTACAATCACCACCCTGAAAGCCTCTAGGCTAATTGTGTAGGACCTAAATCCTGACATCTTCAAGCTCTTTCCTCTCTTCTCTACCCAAACCTCATTTTCCTCGACTGCTGCACCCCCCCCCCACTCCCCGCAGAGAATTTTAGGGACCTCCAACTCTACTCCTAAAGCTCTCTGGGCCTTTTTGTGTATAGTTGTAGCCAACATCTCCAATGATTGATGTTTTCCATGTCCATCTTTCCTACCAGAGCACGAGCTATTGGAAGGCAAAGGCTATACCTCACTTTCTGTCCATCAACATGGGCACAGTTTGTGACTTGTCCTGTTCTATCCACGTAGTAACAACACAAAATAAAGGAAGGATCGTGTACTTTTCCCAGCTCAGTTTTCCTTTATCAACTTCCATGGTTATCTTAGAAATATTTCATGTTAAATAGTGCCAGAATTTCCATGTCACTTTCGCCGGTGCTGACAATGTGGCTGGCTCTTGTTGAATGCCTGTGTTGCACGGAGACAGATGGAATGGGGCGCCTCTTCCAGGGGGTCCACAGTCCCAGCCGGAAGTAGACGAGGAAGGGGAATTGTGTAGAAGGTTTAAGACAGAAATGAACTCCTTCAAATATTCAGACAATGGAGTCTGAGTGCATGCAATATGCCGGGGGGAATTGTAGATTAAGCATTATTGGTTTAATTTAGATTAAATAGACAGGGAAAATGGCTAATTCAAGATAAAATCCACTTAGGGTATTGTAATGCCCAAATTACTTACTTTTTTTTTTTTTTTTAGCACAAAAACACCAAGTCCAGTCTCTTTTCTATTAGGTGATACAACAGAAGCATTTGTTTGTCTGAGTCAAACAGGTAACTGTCGTCAGGTTCTCTTTCCTGATCAGTAAGTTTTCGGGAAATTAAACTCACTTTCCATGACTAACGGATAATAAGCCAATTGGTCATTTGGCAAGGGGATAAGGAGAGAATTCTACAACAGACATTTCAGGGGAAAAATAAGCAGTTGAACGATTTGTGCAGAAATAATGGCCGTGAGATTGGACTCCAGGCTGTTATTGGAGAGCCTCATGGTCACAGGCATTGAGGGGGTCTCTTTGGCTGTCTGAAGTGGTGTGAGGCTCAGTTCTGTGTAGATAATGGGCCAAGGAAAAAGCCAGGGAGAGCCAGGGCTGGAAGTACTTCCTTTAGTACAGACCATTGAATAAGAACATGTCCTTATTTTGGAGAGCAAGCTTCAGTGACGAGTCATATCTCAGATACCTCTGGTGGATCAGCTAGCTGCCCGGAAGGCTGGTGCTGTCACGTAGACTCCCGAGCCATCTGGGAATGAACACCCAAAGGAGCAGAGAAACTGTGAAACACGTGCTGAAAATAAAATTTGCTTGGAAAAAGCCCTGGTTTTAAATCTTCAGGTCAGCCTGGTTATATGCACAGTGTGGCAAAGGTAGCTCTTCTCCTGGATGAATCAGCCATAGAGTATTTGCTTGAATTAGCCATTTCACACTTCTATCCTTCCTACATATTTATAGAGTTCAATGGAAAACGCAGTGAATTTATTTAAAAGAAAAAGAATTTTGCCATTTCTACTTGGAGGGCCTGTGTGGCTCAGTGAGTTAAGCGTTTGCCTTGAACTCAGGTCATGATCTCAGGGTCCTGGGATGCCACCTCCCTGCATCGGGCTCCCTGCTCAGGGAGCATCTCTGTCTCTCTCTGCCTCTCCCCCACCCCCGTGCACTCTCTTGCACCTGTTCTCTCTCTTTCAAGTAAATAAATAAAATCTTTAAGAAAGAAAAAGAAAAAGATTTTGCAAGTTTTCCTTGTTTTAGCCTTGGGTCATTTTGCTATCTTTTTTTTTTCCCACATAAAACATTCAATTAATTGTAAGATCTTTGTCCTGTGCCATTACCCTTTCAATCGGGCGTGTAAACATACACAAGCTGTAATTATGTAATTACTGGATGTTAAAATGCAAATGATTAGTTTTTAAAATGTTAAATTTGATTGAAAATGTAAGATATGCAACACAAATGTATGTGTTGTATTTCAATTAGCACCATCACAATAAAATAATTTCTTGTCTTTTTTTAAAGTAAAATAATTTCTTATCATATCACACAAACTTTACTTTTTTTCCCCCCTTTGATAATGAACAAATAAAGCAACCCTTTCAACAATTATTCTCCTTACAACTTCAAAATGTTTGAAAATCCATGTGACTGGCCTACTGACTATCACTTTCAAAATATAGAGGAAGGGAAAAAAAACCCAGTGAAATAATATTTTAACAAGAAAATAAACATTGAATTGCCGGCTTGCCTATGTGAACAAATCTAGTTAATTAGCTGTTCAGTTTAGACAAAACTGAATCTAAAAATCATCTAGACTCAAATTCTAAAGCAAATTTTGTCCTAAATAAGATCAGATCTTAAGAAGTCTCTTAACTATGATATTGTCTACTTTTAAGCTCAGGTATGGCCTTTATCTATTTTTTATTAAAAAGGAGTAGTACATAGGAAAAGAAGAAGTAGAATTGCTTTACAGGCCACCCCTCGATATTAATCATTTTGTTTCTAAAAATTCAGACAAGTTTTATATATGTTATGTATTTTCAATGATATGGTTTAAATTGAAGCTGAACATCTGTGAGTTTCTTGAATAGGGCTGGTTTCCTTCAGCTTATGAAAGAAATTGATTCTGGCCTCTTTTGCTCTCTAAATTTGTTTCTATTTAATAACTGTGTTTTGAAGAATTGCCAGCTTCATCCCGGAGATGAATTCTATTCTATTCTATTCTGTTCCATTCTATTCTGATGAATGCGACTCTCCTGGGAATCTTAATAAACAGTGGGTTCTGATTCAATAGGTCTGGTTTGGGCCCGGGCCTCCGCCATTTCTAACAAGCTCTCAGGTGTTGGTGTTGAGGCAGGACCACACTTTTCAGCTGCAGGGACTTGGAGAAATGTTTTATTTTCAAACCCTCCGTTGTCTCAGTATTCCTTGAAAACCTGCTCCCAGGGAAGAATCCAGGCGCGTCTATAGGGACTGGCTATGATGTGCGCATTATAGGGGATAATTCCCCTTGGCTGATTTTCCTACTGCTTTAAAAGTGCTTACTATGGACACTTAATAAAATTATTTGAGAGAGAGAGAGAGCATGAGTGGGAGGGGCGGAGGGAGAGGGAGCGAGACTCTCAAGCAGACTCTATACTGAGTGTGACCCCGACATAGGGCTCTATCTGGGGACGGCAAGACCACCACCCGAGGAAACCACGAGTCAGTGGCTCAACCCATTGTCCTACCCAGGCGCCCCCTATGGACGCTTCTCTTAGTATTACAAACTTTAAAATCTTTGAGTAAAAGCCAAGTCATTCTTTTCATGAAAAATAATCTTCCTTACCAAAAAAAAAAAAAATCTTATTTAAAAATATAAAATTCTAAAAATGAATCTCAGTTTTAAAACAAATACTTTAAAATAATTCAAAAATCTATTTTAAAAGAAACTAAGGGGGCGCCTGGGTGGCTCAGTCGTTAAGTGTCTGCCTTCAGCTCAGGTCAGGGTCCCAGGGCTGTGGGATCGAGCCCCACATCCGGTTCCCTGCTGGGCGGGAAACCTGCTTCCTCCCTCCCACTCCCCCTGCTCTGTTCCCTGTCTTACTGTGTCTCTCTCTGTCACACAATAAATAAAATCTTTTTAAAAATAAAAGAAACTAAGAAGGTCATTTCTGTACATATTGAACGATACACATTAATGGTTCCTTAAAATCCAGGATGTAACAAAGTAGAATCATTTCTTCACAGAAACACATTTGTTTTACCTTCTCAGGATCAACATCTATCAAGAAGTTCTATACCCAGGACTTCAGTATTTCTGTTTCTCTCACAGAGAGAGTGTTTCAAAGTCATTATAGAATAAGATTTTTTCTTACGATCTTATTCTTAAGATCTTACGAAGTTGTAAGAGGGAGTTGTAAGAAGAAGAGTATTATTCATTTCAACTCTTGATCTGGCCTGTTAACTCTCGCAACCGTGGTAAGCAAAAAAGAATGAGAAATGTCATCTTTCCTGTATCACAAGAGAGATATGAAGGTCTCATAAATTTTAAAATTTCATAAAGAGATGTGGGAAGTAAGAAGTATGAGGTATTTTCCACCCAGCAGCATAAGAGTGTTTTTCTTTAAATAACATTCAAGGGCCATGTGTTAATAATGGAAGCTTCGGGGAGCCTGGGTGGCTCAGTGGGTTAAAGCCTCTGCCTTCCGCTCAGGTCATGATCCCAGGGTCCTGGAATCAAGCCCTGCATCGGGCTCTCTGCTCGGTGGGGAGCCTTCTTCCCCCTCTCTCTCTCTGCCTGCCTCTCTGCCTACTTGTGATCTCTCTTACTTTGTCAAATAAACAAAGTTTAAAAAAAATTACAATGGAAACCTCGTCTGAGCTTCCATTTCAGCTTGGGTGTGTGTACACTAGAGGTTCTCAGTTCTCACACGGAACTCCTATGCCATGGATTTGCTTGTTTGGATTAATCATGTTTTGATGTGTGATGAAATACTTTCAATAGCAAATATGCATTTGGGGGATATACTTTCCGACGTCACGAATGGTTTAAACAGGTGGTTTTCAAAGTGGGGTCCCCAAACCAGGAGCATTAGCATCCTCTGGGAATCATTACGGATGCAAATTCTCAGATGGCGCCAGATTGATGGAATCAGAAGCCCAGGGTGGGGCCCGGCCATCTGAGGTTTACGAAGGTCTCCGGATGAATCTGATGGACATTTAGTTAAACTACATCAGCTGTTCCCAACTGGGATGGATTTGCCCCCCCCTCCCCCCCAACCCCTCCTGGAGACCTTTGACTGTCTGGAGATAGTGTTAGTTCTAACGACCGAGGGAAGGGTGCTACTGCCACCTAGTGGGTAGAGGACAGAGGTGCCGCTAAACATTTTAACAATGGTGGGGGGAGGGGGAGGGGGGCGGCGCCCAAGGAAGAGCCCAGCAGCTCAAAATGTCCATAGTGTCGAGCTCGAGAAACTCTGGACTAAATCCTCAGAAAAAATCAATAAAGAAAGTAGCTAAATTTAGTCAACAGAAAGGCAGGATGGATTAGCGAAGGAGCAAAGGTGTAGAATTTAGGTTCTGGCTCTGTTCATTAATAGTTGTGTGATTTCATGTAAATCTCTTAATCTCTCCAATTCAGTTGTCTCATTTAGAAAATGGGAGTAATCCCTGCCTATTGAATGGATTACTACGGGGATCAAGCGAGATAATGTGTCTGAACACACCTCCTAAACTGTAATGCTCGTCTGATTGAACCCCAGGATTCTTCGGGTGGGGGGAAAGGCATACCAGGAGGCGGGAGGCGCGGGGCAGGTGCGAGCGTCGGTCCGGCAGCCTGAAAACAGCCCGACCCACCTCCGTCTGAGTTGGGCCGCAGACCTTTTCCTCGGCGCTTCTTCCGTGCTTTCCTGTAACTGCTTCAGGGGACTGTTCTTACTTCCAGTCGCTGCAAGATAGAGACATAGCAGGTTCTGGGGGCGTTAGAGGTTCTCAGACTTTAGCCCGCATCAGCCACCAGGAGATTTCTATTCTGTTCTGTTCTGTTCTATTCTATTCTTTTTTTTTTTTTTTCATTTCTATTTTTTATTTTTTTATAAACATATATTTTTATCCCCAGGGGTACAGGTCTGTGAGTTACCAGGTTTACACACTTCACAGCACTCACCAAAGCACATACCCTCCCCAATGTCCATAATCCCACCCCCTTCTCCCAAACCCCCTCCCCCCAGCAGGCCTCAGTTTGTTTTGTGAGATTAAGAGTCACTTATGGTTTGTCTCCCTCCCAATCCCATCTTGTTCTATTCTAATCTATTCCAGAGAACACTTAATCCTCTTCACAGATTTTCAAGTGTTTTTAGCAATACATTGTTATCCATACCGTGTCCTACCCCAGATCTTTAGAGCTTTTTCATGCTACCTAACTGAAACGTTAAGCTCATTGATTAATAATCTCGATTTCCCAGGCCCTGGCAACCCGCATTCTGTGCTCTGCTTCTGTGTTTTTTTTTTTTTTTTTATTTTATTTTTTAATTTTAAATTTTAAATTTTTTTTATAAACATATATTTTTATCCCCCGGGTGCTTCTGCGGTTTTGACCTCTGCGGAAACCTCACGGGAGTGGAATCCCGCCGTATTCATGCCCCTGGGACTGGCTTGTTTCGCTCAGCATCATGTCCTGCAGGTCCATCTGTGTTGCCATATATGACAGCATCTCCTTCTTCCGCTGTGTGTGTGAGCCCGGCTGGCTGGACCCATTCATCCGACCGTGGGCTTTCGGGGTGTTTCAGTGTCGCGGCTGTTACGAATACCGCAGTGAACAGGGGGCGTTGCCGACATCATTTTGAGATCCTGATTTCAGTATTTTTAAGACAAAGACCCAGTTGTGGGGTTGCCGGATCGTGTGGCAGGTTTACCTTCCAGTTGAGTGACCACCGCGCTGTGTTCCCTAGCGGCTGCACTGTTCTAAGTTCCCACCTCCAGGGCCCAAGGGTTCCGGTCTGCCCAGCCCCCCCCCCCCCCCCCAAACGAGCACCGTCTCTACCACGGGAGTCTTGTCAAAGCTCATCCAAACACGGCTTGATGGGTTCAATCCGCAAAGCTTCCAACTCAGGGGGTCGAAGTGGGGGAGGTGGTGTGGAGCTGAGAAATTACATTTCAACAGTGTCCCAGGTGAGGCTGCTGTTGGTCTTGGGACCACATTTTTTTTTTTTTTGAAGATTTTATTTAATTAATTATTACACACACACACACACACACACACACACAGATCACAAGTAGGCAGAGAGGCAGGCAGAGAGAGAGGAGGAAGCAGGCTCCCCGCTGAGCAGAGAGCCCCATGCGGGGCTCGATCCCAGGACCCTGAGATCATGACCTGAGCTGAAGGCAAAGGCTTTAACCCACTGAGCCACCCAGGCGCCCCGGTGTCCCCTTGGGGCCACATTTTAAAGACTGTCTTCGGTACCCCAGCACTCACTGGACGACAGGAGACAGTTGTTAGAGCTAACCGGCAAGAGTCGT
Source organism: Mustela nivalis (assembly GCF_964662115.1). Taxonomy (NCBI): domain Eukaryota; kingdom Metazoa; phylum Chordata; class Mammalia; order Carnivora; family Mustelidae; genus Mustela; species Mustela nivalis. The sequence goes on along the minus strand of NC_139034.1, from coordinate 80,505,049 downwards.
GGTAAGTTTAGCTTCAATGCTTTTTTTTTTTTGGACCAAACTTCTTCTGACATAAGATGGCATGGCTTTTATTTTCTTGGCAAGTGAAACCGTCTCTCTTATTAAGCCCTTGCCTGAAAAGGTCCGTTTATTTCTCTTTCCTATTTTCAATGATGTTAACAATTTTAGCAATTTAGTGTTGATCGAGGCTCGTGGCTGGTTAATGGAAGGCACTTCAGCAATCATATTTAATGGCAGAAGATGCACACTTGGCTTAAGCAAAGACAGGATGTCCTAATGTATTGTATTGTATTTATTCACTTATTCATAAGGTTTTATTTATTTATTTGACAGAGGGAGACAGCAAAAGAGGGAGCACCAGCAGAGGGAGTGGGAGAGGGAGAGGCTCAGCAGAGAGCCCGATGTGGGACTGGATCCCAGGACCCTGGGACCATGACCTGAGCCAAAGGCAGATGCTCAGTGAGCCACCCAGGCTCCCCTCTTTTTCCTTAAAGATTTATTTATTTACCGGAGAAAGAGAGAGAGGGGAAGCAAGTGCAGAAGGGCAGAGGGAGAAGGAGAGAAGCAGATTCCTCGCTGAACTGGGAGTCCGAGCCCTGGGCTCAATCCCAGGACCTTCAGCAGAAATCAAGAGTGGGGTGCTCAGCTGCCTGAGCCACCCAGGTGCCCCCCTAATGTATCTTAGATAAAGAATAGTTTTGTTATTCAGTGTGTCTTTAATTCAGGAAACACTGTACTATCAAAAAAGCAGAAACATGAACGTGGAGGAACAGGTCTGAACCGAAGGCTTTGTATTTGAAAGGCTTTTTTACAGTATGGCTCAGGGACTTTTTGTCTCAGACTAAGCTGGGATATTTGCTTAAAATGCAGTTTCTGGGGCTCCCCTCCAGAAGTGAAGGTGCGCAAATTTTAATTGCTACAGAGGGACTCTGAGGAGGGGCCCCTGCAGGCTTCTGCACAGAACGTCAGCAAGATGGCTGAGTTTCCTACCACCTTCCGCCTCCCCCAAGAACACTGATGAACCTGCAGTGACACATCATTATCCCCTTGAGTCCATGGTGTACGTTAGAGTTCAGCGTTGGTGTTGGACTTTCTCTGGATTTGGACAAATGTGTAAGGACACACAGGCATCACTACAGTATCCTATAGAGCATTTCACTGCCTGAAAAATCCTCTGTGCTGGTTTCACTCCTAAGGCCCCACCGTGCTGTGTGGAGTATGACGGAACACACATTTGCAGAAAAAATATTTACCGTGTGTGAAGGTACATTTTTCATACTCATGTCCCTGAAAATCACTGCGTCTTTAACACTGAAAAGATTATTTGCCTTCCCTTGTTTTTGTTATAGTTGAGGACGCTGAGGTACAAAAGGTTGGTTGCTTGTTCAAGGTCCTACATCTAATTAATGACAGAGATAGAACTAGACTCCGAACATTTTCCCTCCTGTATCTTTTTTTGTCACTTCACAGACTACACTCAGGGCAGAACCCGTGCAATTTATACCAACACTGAGTTACACACTTCTGTTCTGAGTAAGACTTTTCTTTTTGTCATCCAAGCCATTAACAATTGTTTTACTAATCAATCACCCTTTCTCCTTTTTTCTAGCCACCTCGGATGGCTCACATCCATTCCCCAAATAAAACACATTTTCAGTCCCTCCGTATCTTTGCTTATGCTGTCCCTGTTCTCTAGAATATGCTTCCTTTCTCCTACTCAGTTTTCAAATCCCAGCTTGGGAAAGACTTCCTGATCTCACTCAACATATCACTCTTTCCTTTGAGTTCCTGTAGCATTCTAAATACAACTGACCAAATTGTATGATACACACCGTCTCCTCTCACAGCCTCCTGACGGGGAATGATGGCTCATGAGAAGTTGGGGGTCTTGGAAGAGACAGATGTAGAAACAATACTGGACGCTGACTTGTTTACTTGGAATCATTCCTATTTAAAAATTATTTATTTATTTATTTATTTGAGAGAGAGAGAGAGAGCGAGAGCACATGAGCAGGATGGGGAGGCAGTGGGAGAGAGACAAGCAGGCTCCCCACTGAGAGGGAAGCCTGGAAGCAGGACTTGATTCCAGACGCTTCACCTACTGAGCTACACAGGTGCCCTGCTTAGAGTCATTCTTCTCTAGAACCGGGACCACCAAAGATTCTCCTTTGTAACTGTACGTACCGTATTCAGTCGGTGGACCTTCCAGGGCTCTGCGCACAGTACTGTCTACGGAATTCTGCCCAACTAAAACCTCCTCTTCAGTTCTGATTTCTAAGCTCAGAACGACCCCCTTCTCACGCTAGTGACAAACTGAATGACTTTCCGTTTCCTGTGAAATTCTGCCTTTTATATGCCGGTCCTCCCTCTCCCCACATTGCAGTTCCCACCATAGAACAAGATCTCGCGGATTCATTAATCCCAGCACACAGACAAGGACCGCTGGTTACGAGCTTCCCTCACACCAGCTCGTAGGTGCTCAGTAAATATTGGTTGAATAAATACAACACAAAATAAAGGAAAATAAGCTGTAATTTTGCATGGCAGTGAAATACTAACATATTTTACTCTAGACAGCAAGGCCCACACAACATTGTTGTAACACCTTAGTTGACAAAAGGTTTGCCCTTCTCAAGTGAAGTGTAAAACTAATAATATTTATTTGTAATAGCAGTTAGCTTTTTAATTTCCTCCCAATTAACTGGTCATGGCCTACACCAACCCAGCCTGCATGCATTTCCTTATTCCTACGTTTTCTTAAATATATACTTAATGTGTTGTACATTTCCTTACTTGTACACTAAAATGAATATAGACACAGGCATAGGATATATTTTTGTGTTAGGAGTCAGGTTCTGGTCAGTTGGAGGGGATAGTGAGCTAGGATCTAGAACTCATTGTACTTTGAGCGGACGAGTGTCTTGAGAACCCCTGAAATATGTGAAGTGTTCTCTGATTACATTTCCCATTGAGGCGTCTATCAATATCATTTGAGAATGGCAAAGAGTAGGTCTTTGCATTATTAGATGTGTAGCTATTGGGACTATTGTGAGTCTTTCAATCTAACTAGGGTAGTGTGTAGAGTTCATAAAATCTTTTTCTGATGTGATATTAATTTGTAAAGAAAATGCTCAAGTAAACTTTACTGCCATTAATTAACTTATGGCGGGCAATTATTTTGAAAAAAAAAAAAAAATCCTTTGCGAGGCTGAGATAACTCTCTCTTCAACCATTTCCCCATCTTTCCAGTCAAATATTTGTTGAATTCCTAAGACTTAGAAAGAGCTGAGCAGGGGAGCTTACTATGGACCTGCATGAGCTACACTCAGTGTTTCTCTGAACTTTTATTCACTTTTCATAAAGGACTGGCATAGTTTTAATTCTGCATGGTCTACTTGAGAAACGAAACAGCCCATGGTCTACATGCTCTTTGTAAACTCATTTAAAAGCAAATCACATATTTGCTTTCCATTTCAACGAAAGCAACAATGTGTTCCTGAGGACCTAGTAAAATGATTTAAAGAAAGAAGGATCTGTATAATTTATGACCACAAAGGTGTTATATAATCTGGTCGGTTACAAATAACAACACACAAATATCACAAGGCACATTCATATGCCGCATGCGTAATTTTGGGAGGAATTCAAAGGAAGGAAATAAGCATACAGGATTAGGTAATCCAATTGGCTGTCTTCTCAGGTGTTGACTGAATCCACAGTGTTGTCCTGGAATCATAAAGCTACACCCGGTGAAGGCTTTATTTCAGTAATATGAGTAAAACATGAACAAACCTCACTTTTATTTCTAATCTGGGCTTTGGAGCATACTTTTCATCCACTGGCCTACCAGGCTTGTTTTAGCATTCAAACAGAAGCTGAAGACCAGAAAGAGTCCAGGTGGCAAGTGCTTGCTTCTAACTTACAGGGGAAAAAAAAGCAACAAGAAAAGAATTTAATTTCCCTGTGAAAACATGGAGCAGCTGCTCTTTGCAGGAAGAGTATTGGCTTCCGTAGACCATTATACACAGTGTGCATTATGTGCAAGGCTGAAGTTCTGGAACCTTATAATTTGAGGTGTGTGTGTGTGTGTGTGTGTTTCTACAATCAGCCTCCTTGCTGTATGACTCACCATGGAGTTGTCATGGGGGAAAGATGGAAAGATGAATCAGATGAACCAGCTCCTTTAAGAACCAGTATTTCCACCCACAGACATGCCAGTCATGGTGGTCCTCCTTTCTCCAAGCTCTTCTGCTCTGGAAGGAACCCTGGCTACCCTGCAGTGGTGCGTGACACTATGGTCAAGGGAGACTTTTGAGGAGAGCTCTTGAGCGGAGACAATCCATGTTTTCATGGAAGGTAAGGGGATGTTTTTGACAGAGTGAAAGGCTGGAATGAAAAAAGAATCCCTTGCCCCTCTGATGAGACAGGTTCAAACGTCACAGCCAAGCAAAGCGTTGAGGACTAGTTAGCAACCTAAAATCACTGGTGCTAAAACTGAGCAAGCTAGACTTTTCTTTCCTCTTTTTCAAGATTTTATTTATTTATAAAAGAGAGAGACAGGGAGGATGGAGGGAGGAAAGCATGAGTGGGAGGGGCAGAGGAAGAGGGAGAGGGAATTTAAACACACTCTGAGCCAAGTGCGGAGCCCAATGTGGGGCTCAATCTCCTGACCCTGAGATCATAGCCTGAGCTGAAATTGAGAGTTGGATACTCAACTGACTGTGCTGCCAAGGTGCCCTTTTCTTTTGTCTTTATATTCTCTTGCTTCATACATTTTTGGTGTATTATGCTAAATGAAAGTCAGTTTTCTCAAATTCTAATATATTCCAAATTTGCTCATTATGAAGGTGTTATTTTCTTTGTTTAGTGTTTTTTTATTATATGATTACATTATCCACCAGAGATCAGTGAGATCTTACCAGTTAGACAATAAACTTTAAATAGCTTTTATTTCCTGTAAGCTTAATTTATAATAAATGATAACATTAGAGTGTGATTTCCTCTATAAACTAGTCTCAAACCCAAGCTGTCGCAGACACTATATATGATATTATATCATATATAATATTTAAGAAATATACATATATTTAAAGATATGAATAGCTCCTAGACATTCATAGATATAGAGTTGTTAATCTGAAGTCTGTGAATCACCAGCAGTTTTGGGCACAATTTTGTGTGAATATGCATTTTCCTGAAAATTGGATCCAGAGTTTTCATCTTTTCCCTCAAGGGATCTGTGATTTTAAAGAGATCATAAATTACTATATTAAATAAATGACCTAACTTACATAGTTTATGTATTGACAAATAGTACTTAAATACTGTCAGACTGGGTGCCTGGGTGGTTCAGTCATTAAGCACCTGCCTTTGGCTCGGGTTATGATCCCAGGGTCCTGGGATTGAGCCCCACATCCGGGTCCCTGCTCAGCAGGAAGCCTGCTTCTCTCCCTCTCCCACTCTCCCTGCTTGTGTACCCTCTCTCACTGTGTCTCTGTCTGTCAATAAATGAATAAAAAAATCTTTAAAAAAATTTAAATACTGTCAGACCTACCAGATAATCTAACTGGAATTACTGTGATTAAAGAAAAATACACTTTTCCTGTTAATAAAATAAAAGTCTTTCCTCTATGTCTGTGTTGCAGTAAACACTTAAACGATGAAAAATGTATAAGTGTATTTTCATCCTTTTTCTTCTGGTGATTCTGATACCACATGTATTCATGATGTGTGCTGCCATTTTATAAATCAGAACTGGAATTTTATGGCTCAGTAGTTATTTAAAATAGAGCGGGTTTACATCCATACATTTCATGATTTTGAATCCACAATTTCCTACTAGATTCCTGTTGTTTAACTATATTAATGATGAACCACTTAAAAAAATTTACCAGGGTGTATATGCAACTTATCTGGTTCTGTCATTAACATTGCCAAGAACAAAAGGTTTTCAACTTGTTCCTCAAAGTAAATTTTGTCAATATGCGAACTCTGGTAATTTTTTTGAAATGCAATTTTTTTTCCCAAGGCAGTTTCTTAGTAGAACAGGCATTTGTAGAATCGACCGACTCATTTTGACATTTAAAAATGGTCATAAAAAAGTAAAATTTCTCCATTTCAAAATATCGAAAGGCTCAGACATTTAAAATGTTTTTCAAAATGTGGGTTCCAAGTGTGTTGCTAAGCATGGGGTACCCAGGCTAGTGAAAATGAAAGTCCTCAGAGTCCGAATGACTCACTGGATACATAATGAAACAGAGACTATTCTGGATGGCTCTAAGTAGGCCAGAGGAATCAGAGATCACCTGTTTGGTTCTCTTTAACCCACTCCATGCTCTGACAGGGTTGAAGGCTAACTCCAGGCACCCATAGCATAAGGAAACAAGACCCCCATGTTTTGTGTGGTAGATGACCTTGGGAATGGCACCTCCTAGACAAGCCATATTTCCTAATCCTTTGTCACAAATCAGGGCACTCATTTTTCAGGCATTCTTACCCAACCCCCTTTTTAAGTAGCTCCATATCCCCTGTGGAGCCCAACATGGGGCTTGAATTCATGACCCTGAGATCAAGACCAGGGTTGAGATCAAGAGTTGGATGCTCACTCAACTGAGCCACCCAGATGTCCCCCTCCCCCATTCTTTCCTTCTTAAGAGTCATAGCCATCTGGCCATGGTTGGCCTATAGCAACACCTCCCTTTACCTGCCCCTACTGGGACTCAAGTAAAACTGAAGTGGAATGCTTCAAAAGTTTACAACTCTGATGTTTGTGAGTTGAGAGTCTTGGTCATTAGAACTGTTACATTCAAGCCCAATGGAAGAACGTTCCAATGCATGTACATGTAACTAGAGCTTTAAGAAGCTTATTAAATTTGTGTCTCATCTCCTTTCAAACTATTACTTTAAGACCCCTATCTCAGGACACTTGGGTGGCTCAGGTCATGCTCTCAGGATCCTGGGATCCAGCCCCACATTGGGCTCCCTGCCTAGCAAAGAGTCTGCTTCTCCCTCTGCCCCTCCCACCACTCATGCTCTCTTTTTCTCTCTCTCAAATAAATGAAATGAAATGAAATGAAATAAAATAGATAAAATAAAACCAGCACCTCATAAGATAAAATATGAAGTCTTCACCTTTGGAAGGATGGCAACATCTCAGGCAGGAAGGACAGCAACATCTCAAAGTTTTGGGGCCATTTGGAGTGGGTTGAATCTACTTGGGGATTATGTTGTCCTTGGTCAAATTACTTAATCTACCTGAACCTCAGTTTCTTATCTGTTAAACAAGAAACTGAGGGGATGAGTAGCATTTATGAAATTATTACATGATATAGAGCAGAAATATAGCTCATGGTAGGTACTCAATGGACAGAAATCACAGCTCCCTCCACACACCCATACAGCCACAGTTTTTCCCGGGATAGAGGAAAAGAAATCTTTAATGGCATTTATTTATAGGTCATAAATTCAAGTCAGAACTGGAAAGGCAAGGGAAAGTACTAGACTAGTACTTCCAAAATACTTTAAAAAAATCTTTAAAATTAACACGTTGACAAAATGTAATTAAAAATACATCCTTCTAGCTTTTTAAGATCAACTTAGACTTTTGTCTTGCTTGGAACAGAAAAGGAATAATAGCAGTAGAAAAAAATCCACTTTTTAAAACAAATTAAATTTATTTATTTTCAGCATAACAATATTCATTATTTTTTCACCACACCCAGTGCTCCATGCAATCCGTGCCCTCTATAATACCTACCACCTGGTACCCCCACCTCCCACACCCCTGCCACTTCAAACCCCTCAGATTGTTTTTCAGAGTCCATAGTCTCTCATGATTCACCTCCCCTTCCAGTTTCCCCAAATTCCCTTCTCCTCTCTAACTCCCCATGTCCTCCATGATATGTTATGCTCCACAAATAAGTGAAACCATATGATAATTGACTCTCTCTGCTTGACTTATTTCACTCAGCATAATCTCTTCCAGTCCCGTCCATGTTGCTACAAAAGTTGGGTATTCATCCTTTCTGATGGAGGCATAATACTCCGTAGTGTATATGGACCACATTTTCCTTATCCATTCGTCCGTTGAAGGGCATCTTGGTTCTTTCCATAGTTTGGCGACCATGGCCATTGCTGCTATAAACATTGGGGTACAGATGGCCCTTCTTTTCACTACATCTGTATCTTTGGGGTAAATACCCAGGAACGCAATGGCAGGGTCATAGGGAGGTTCTATTTTTAATTTCTTGAGGAATCTCCACACTGTTCTCCAAAGAGGCTGCACCAACCTGTATTCCCACCAACAGTGTAAGAGGATTCCCCTTTCTCCACATCCCCTCCAACACATGTTGTTTCCTGTCTTGTTAATTTTGGCCATTCTAACTGGTGTAAGGTGATATCTCAATGTGGTTTTAATTTGAATCTCCCTGAGGGCTAGTGATGAACATTTTCTTACACCGTACACAAAGATAAATTCAAAATGGATAAAAGACCTCAACATGAGACAGGAATCCGTCAGAATCCTAGAGGAGAACATAGGCAGTAAACTCTTTGATATCAGCCACAGCAACTTCTTTCAAGATATGAATCCAAAGGCAAAGGAAACAAAAGAGAAAATAAACTTTTGGGACTTCATCAAAATCAAAAGCTTCTGCACAGCAAAGGAAACAGTCAAAAAAACAAAGAGGCAACCCACTGAATGGGAGAAGATATTTGCAAATGACAGTAGAGACAAAAGGCTGATATCCAGGATCTATAATGAACTCCTCAAACTCAACACACACACAAAAGGCAATCATATCAAAAAATGGGCAGAAGATATGAACAGACACTTCTCCAATGAAGACATACAAATGGCTATCAGACACATGAAAAAATGTTCATCATCACTAGCCCTCAGGGAGATTCAAATTAAAAATCCACCTTTTTTGAGGTAACTACTGTAAATGTCATTCTATAACTTATGAAATTCAGCTAGATATAAACAAAAAGAGTCACTGCTTGAACTAAAGTTCAACCAGTAAATAAATAAAGTTTGCAGAAAATAAAGTTTGCAGAAAATATCATTGTAAGTATTAAAAAAGAACCTTATGCATACTATGAAACTAAAGTTACACAAATACATGCCTGGAAAACAGAGGTGGTAGCTCCTGATGCTAGTAAAATGCTATTAGCATTAACTAAATTGAGTTATTTGTTTTATAATAGAAGTCATAGCAAGTTAAAGTAGTCATGTAACTGATGACATAAACATTGACTTTCTTTTTTAAAAAAATATTTTATTTACTTATTTAACAGAGAAAGACACAGTGAGAGAGGGGACACAAGCAGGGAGAGTGGGAGAAGGAGAAGCAGGCTTCCTGCTGAGCAGGGAGCCCAATGCAGGGCTTAATCCCAGGGCTCTGGGATCATGACCTGAGCCACATAGGCACCCTAACATTGACTTTCTATCTGACTTTTGACTTTCTATCTGACTTTTGTCTAATCGTGCCTGACTGACATACATTCTGAATCTTTTTAAATTTAATTTAATTTTTTCCATGTTCCAAGATTCATTGCTTACGTACATTCTAAATTTTTTGATCTGCAAGAAGAAATCAATAGAAAATGTTGGGGTTTACCAAAAATACAAGCTCTGTTGTGTTATCTTTCAAGCTTACTCTTCTTCTCTCTCCTCCTTCTCCCCCCTTTCTGCTTCCTCTTCCTCTTTCTTCTTATCATCAGTATTCTAATAATCTAACATTATTCAAGAAGTGGTGTTTCATGTAATTAAACATGTACCCAAACTGTATCTTTCTAAAATGCAGCAATCTTAGTTGATTCTAACGTAATACCCAGTATGTACTCAGTAAACACTAGTTGTTGCCTGATGAGAATAAAGAAGTAGAACGATACTTGTGGTAATATGTCTGTTTTCCTTTTCGACTGAAATGTAGCTTCTCTGCCTCAGCTGAACGAACACAGGACTATGTCTCAGGATCAAATTCACTGGTAAGTAAGTGACCAATGCAGCTGCATGGGACCCCATTCTCAGAACAGTCCTGCACTTGAGATATAATGCTCTGTAACTGCTGTCTTGAAACTCTTAGTTTTATCTTTGAATTGTGAGCATGGGGTAGCCCAGGATTTGGAGCCTGGCACACGTGGAGTTCTGTCTCCCTTAACCCTTCGCCCCTTTCCCGGGTTGGGTTCTTGGCCACCTGGTGCCTGGGCTGTGCCTGTCCAGTCTAGGCAGGAACTAACTGGGTTGCATGGTGGGGAGGAAGTCCTCCTTCTCCCATCCCCCCTTTTCTGGGAGGGGCCAGCTGTGGGCACCTGGATGGGCTATGTCAGGCACCTGCCTGGGAGTCTCAGGGTGGGATCAGCACCATCTAGTGCTCTGGCCCATCCCCTTCCAGGTCCAAGTGCGTCCTGGGAGAAGGTTGTGATCCCTGAGAGTAGGTGGTCTGCTGTGGTTTGAGCAGAGGGCCTGATGGGAAGGGAAATTGATTCCCAGATCTCGTGGAGACTGTGTTTTCATTGTGCATCGAACCTGGCGCATTATGTAGCTGGCCCTGTGTCATTATTGAATACTTATTGAGCATTCTTGTTGCACAGAGACATCTCTATATTAAATATTAAGAAACTAAAAGTGTTAAACATATGCTTTCCAAACCTAGCAAAGCATTGAATAATAGTTGTTTGGTTAGATATTGATTCCTAGTAGTAAGAGGCTGACCTGAAAGAGTTAAAACGTTTTTAAAAATTTGATGACTTTCATATCATATCATATCATATCATATCATATCATATTAAAAGTCCCGTTTAACTTTGATTGGCCATGTGTTTGTGAGCCCAAAGCATCTGAATATGTTTGCAAAGCACCGTTAAACCGAAGATGCATGGGACCAGTGACTTTAATTAGAGAAGAGAAGGCAAAAGAAAAGAAAGGGGAGTGGGAAGCACAAAGCTCTCAGAAATTGAGGAATGACGTCAGCAAGAGGACAGACTAGGAGGTTTCAGCCCTCAACTCTGCACAGAAACAGGTGACTTGCTGGATGGTAGAGACCAGTGGAGGAGAAGCAGATTGGAAGGTGGACAGTGGCTGGAGGTAATGGCACTAACAACAGCCAGATCTACTGAAGATTTGCTATGCGTCTGGCCCCAGCTGGATGTATGATGTCTGTGAACCCATTTAATGCGTACCCGAGCCTTGGGAGAGAGACTCCCTTATTACCCCGACTTTGCAGTAGAGGAGCCTGGGGCTCAGAGAGGTTAAGTGATGTGTTCAAGGCTATACAGCAAAGAGCTAGCAGAGCAACAATCTTAATCTAGGCAATGGGTCTAGAGACCACGCTCTTAATCATTACCGCACAGATGAGTTGCATTTGAGTCTGCGATTCAGTCTGGGCCGCCCATGTGTGAATGACGTGATGACAGAGAGCAGCATCAGTGATAGAAGAGCAACATTTTAGATTTCATTCCACTCATGGACAGAAAAATAACGGGAGGATTCAGGGAAAAAGCACGGGATGAAAATACCAAGAAACTTTTGGTATCTTACATTTGTACATAACATTTTGTACTTTTCAGAGCATTTTCATCAGTACTATCTCATTTATTTTGCAAAATGACTTGGCAAGACAAGTATTATTGTCCCCATTTTACACAGATAAGGAAATTGAAGCCGGGAGAGATGGAGTGATCTCCAAGTCCAAATAACTTATAAAATGGAGATGCCCGTCTTCCGACTTCTTTCCACCAGGGGCTATTAGGGAGAAAATTGTGAAGAATGAAATATTTTCTAATTTCAGTTGAAATAGTTAATTATAGATAGTTTTCTTCTCACCGAAATCACTTTCAAAGGCTGCAGTGCTGGGTCTGCTTTCATTAATTGAAATTACAATCAGCCGAAATAATTAAAAATTGAAATATATAAGGAGGAAGCTCACAGATTTCAAGACATGATTTAATCCAGTTTATTAATCATAAAAGCCATCTGGACCTTGGTACTTATTATTTTATCTCTTCTTTGGGCAGATATTGCTACACCGACTTCAAACAATCGTCTCTTAGTATATTTTATTCTTGAGTCAACATTTAAGAAACACTATTTGAGAGTGGGCTTTGGCTTTGAATTATAAAGAGGGAATAAGGGGGAGGCAGAAAGGCTGACTCATCTTCCAGAATTATACATGTTGGAGAGGGCAGCACATTGAGTGTGCTGCTCCTAACATTTCCAGTGGATGCTAGGGGGAAGGGTTTGGGGTGGTGCTTACGGGCCAGAGGGCTGTTCTCTTTATTCCACTGCCTAGAGGCTGGCTTTTTTGTTGTTGTTTCTGCGTTTCTGCCAAGGCTATACTTCTGTGGCCTGCAAACTCTCAATTAGCATGTGTAGAACAGTATTAAGAGACTGAAACGTGATATTTGTTTTCCCCAGAGCTCCAGGAAGAACAAGAAGAGAATATGTTGCAAAACTGAAGATGACAGGGTGGTGATATCAATAATATCATGTTTTTTTTTTTTTTTTCCCTCTCTCTGTCAACATGAAGCTAAGACCCTAGAATCAGATTTAAAGACTGTTTAGGTGCTGCAGCTCTTAGAGAGCTGATGAAGATCATTAGTTAATGAATTAATTCATTTGCTAATTAATGTGCCCCACTCTGTGTGGAGGTCAGGCTACAGTGGAAAACAAGAGATACGGCAGTTATCTTCATGAAGCTTACAACTTAACAGGCAAGAAATATGGAAGCATCTGGTTAGCATGACCAACCACTGGTTACCCAGGCTTCTTGCTATCCTGCCCAGTGACTGGAAAATGCTCCGTGCCTAAGACTGTAGTGTAAGGCCTAAAGTTAAGGCCCAATTGTATATGTCCCTTGATATTTGGGAAAAAGTAAGAGGGCACCGAAGGACAGACTAGCAAATTCCCCTACCCACATTGCTCCCGAGGATGGGATCCCCCAGCCCAGGAAGTTCCTAATCATGGGGATCAGGTATGATCGATGCCTGTTTATTCCTGCAAGGCTGGCTGTGGTTCCCTGCCACCTACAGAATGTTGCAACCAAGCCAGTCACATCCTCGCCTACGAAGCAGTGGTCACCCTCCCTTTTACTACTACAAAGTCTACCTCCTACAGCCTCTGGTTGTTTGTTGTGTTCCGGACTATAGTTCCCATGTGGCTCTTCAGGGCACAGTGCAACTGAGAAGCTGTGGTCAGTCACCTCTGTCCGGTGTTGGGTTTTGTGTGTTGGGCTGTAACCCTAGGAAGGAAATCCCACCCTCACCGATGGAGTGGAGAGCAGGCCATCAAAATGAAAGTACTGTAGACATAGAGTTAAAGTTCGGTTTCTTAGTATGTCCGCTTACTGCAGGGGGTTGAGAAGGGAATGGCATTTTGGCCACAGCTGATACAAACATAGACTACATTTAGAAGTAGCTGAATGCCAGACACACTGAATGAGGGAAGCTTCATGATGCTGCCCACCTTCCCCCCAAACCTTATTTTCTTATGCTCAGAAATGGCTCAAAAATAATGAAACCATTTTGTCGATTAGTTGTATTAACTTGAACTATCAAGCGATCGAAGCATTTGGAGACTTTAAAGAGGCAGAGATTGAAATTTCGAATCGTTCCGTTCCAATGTTTGGCTTCCTTGGGAGGTTCAATTTTTCATCTGTCAGTTTTCAATCCTAACCTTGATTTAACAAGTCTTGCAGAAAATTATTCATCTTTGTGTGAGACATCTACTGAGAATGGCTGACACAGACTTCTAATGCTTATCAGTAGAGAGATGACGCGGCTCACGCATGTGACAGCACTTTGCTTGTTTCCCTGAAGCAGTCATTCCCTGACTAAGGACACAGTCATCACTTATCATCTCATCTTAATTAACTTATGTTTTCATTCTGGTCAAAAGCAAACAAATCACGGTCTGGCAACCGAGGATGGATGGTCCTCAAATCAGATGCTTGCGCTATTCGTTGGGCACGTGCCCTGGCTTCCACGATCATGGTGATCTGAAATTGACCTGCATAATTTCTACTTAACCAGACAAAAAGGAATTGGAATTAAACCATGTAATTGTATGAAAAAGGAATCAAAACAGCCATATTGTGTCCCTGAATACAGTTGGAAAGACAGAATCATAAATGGTGACCCTCCTGTTACCCTAGAGATACTGAGAGGATCCCTTTGTCTGCAGAATGTCTCACTCTGAGTCCTTGCAGTGTGGACGTCTGCTTGGAGACAGTAACTCTCTATCTTCTTTGGGCACCTTTAATTTTAGGGGGATTAGCCTGCTATTTTATTAAGGGACCAAATGGGGAGATAAGAAAGAAAAGGAGAGTCTGGAAGGGGGGAAAAAAGGATGATGGTGAGGGCAAGGAGGCTCTTGTGTCAAATTTTAACTCATGTGAACAGTCTGGAGACACCCCAGGTCACAGAATGGAAAGAAAGGGCAGTCAAAAAGGCATTATGAAATTTGACAGGACATAATGGTGATAGTCTCTGCAGACTGAAAGTCTGCTGAGGGACTGGAAATGTGCTCGAAATTTATACACTCTAGAGCAATAGGGTTCTTAAACTTGGCTGCACATGGAATCCCTTGGGGAGCTTTAAAAAATACTGTTGTCTATTCCCTCTCCGAGAGGTTCTGATTTCATAGGTCCAGGGTGAGGCTTAAGCATCCAGTTTTTTTTTTTTTTGAACATTTTACTTATTTATTTGATAGAAATATAGAGAGAGAACACAAGTAGAGAGAGCCACCGGCAGAGGCAGAAGGACAAGCAGGGGTTCGATCCCAGGACCCTGAGATCATGACCTGAGCTGAAGACAGGTGCTGAAGACTGAGCCACCCAGGCGCCCCCAAGCACCCAGACTTTTAAAGGCTTCCAAGGTGACGCTAAGGTGTAGTAGCGCTTGAGAAACACCCAGTTTCATTCTTTCCACAACTTTAGAAGGTAGGTATTATAATCCATATTTTAAGAGTGGCACAAGTAAGATTCGGAAGTTAAATAGATTGTTCAAAATCACGCGGCCAGGCAGGAGGTACCAACGCAAGGACTGGAAGCTGCTGCGCTCCTCTCTGGGGCCTGTGCTTTTCCACGAGCTAGTTTGCTGCTCTCCTGGAGAGTACTGGAGTGCAGGGCAGGGAGAAGAAGGAGACCTTGCCCTGGGTCAGGGATAGAGCCCTGTTCTTCATTATTCATCTTTTATATCAGAAACGGAGCATCCGTGTGAAAACTGGTATGGCAGCAGCTTAAAAAAAAAAGCTACTAACATTTTTATAGCCCCTTATTCCTAAATTAAACTGATTTTCTATTTTTAGGGACATACAAGCTGAGGTTGGTTCTCTGAGCTCCTTGACTGAGAGAAAAGCAAGGTTATATTGGAATTATGCTTCAGAGATTGAAATCAGTTCCCTTCTGTTTTATGAATGGATTGCAGTGAATATATTTGGCATTTTATAATTTTTCTTACCACTCCCATTATCTTTTTTCTAGCTCACTTTTCAAGGGACAGAGTGATTTATTGACTGTCTTTTAGAAGTTCCATTTCACTGAACAAATGGTGAATATAAAAATCTGCCACTTGACCTTACACTGACTCAGATATTCAAAAGCTTCGTTTGATTAAAAAGAATTCACAGAAGTGGAGACCAATAAATGCCAGGTTATAAGAAAACTGAGAAAATTCCAGGATTCGTTCTTTTAAAAATCAGCAGGAGGTAATCCAAATGACATTTTCTTTTAGGGTGACCAGAGCCTGGGTCTGCTTTCTCTCTGTAAATTACACATGGCTGTCTGCCATGGACTTCAATTATCTTCACCTAATGAACCCCAAACTCCCAGCACATTTCAACAGAGAGCCTCAATAAACATGTCTTCTTTCCTCTTCCTGCCAAAATGCAGAGCAGGTTATGTACAGGGGGACTTGGATGTGTAAAGCAAGCGTGTCTTAGAAGGGGAAGCCCCAAACCAGAATTAAACTTCTGTATCTTTTGGGAGTTGCTTAGTTATGAAAGGTCTGATAATCACCTATCAGAGCAAGAGACTAGAAAGAACCCAGGTGATCCTCAGTAGAGGACTGATGAACAACAGCTACAGTGAAAAATCCTCACTACGCCGCAGCCCGCATTGTGTTATTTTTTATTTATTTGTTTATTTTTTTTAAGGTAGGATACTGGTATTGTGCTTATGTGAGATAATGTCCACATTATTAGGAATGAGTATTGAAATATTTAGTGAGAAAATGATATCACAGCTGTGACTTTACTTAAAATTTTTAACTAAAATAAAAATAGCATCCCATTTCAAACAAACAAACAAAAAAAGCCAACAAAATAAGACAGGAAAACCTCTGAAAGGGTAAAACTAAGTATGACAAAAAGGTTGATAAGTTTTTGACTCTGAGTGGTGGACATATGGGAGTTTATTGAGCTGTTCTCTCTACTCTTGTGTATGTCTGAAAGTATTCAGGGGCATCTGGGTGGCTCGGTCAGTTAAGCATGTCTGGATTTCGGCTCAGGTCATGGTCTCAGGGTCGTCAAATTGAGTCCTGCATGGTGCTCCACAGTGAGTGTGGGGCCTGCTTAAGATTCTTTCTCCCATGCACTCTGTCTCTCAAAAAAATACAAAAATAAAATTTCCTTTTAAAAAAGTATTCAAAATAGAAATATTTAAACACTGATAGAATCTAAGAATTAACAACCTGCCTCTTGCCACTTGCTGAGGGATATATAACCGAGCGTTTACATTCCTTACTGTGTTTCGGCATCCTTCTGTAACGAGATGGATTGTTACAAACCTGGAACTGGGTCACTGAATATAGTATTCAGGTTTAACCAACTATAGGTTCATGGAAGTATTCCATAGACCAAGATAAGTAGTGTGACCTCAGGGAAAACTGGACTACAAACCCCATAAATGGAGAATGTTCTCGTTCTGGTTGGTCTTGGGGAATATTCCTTGCAGCCTTCATGGCTTAAAGCAGCCAAGTCACTGTTGAACAGACATGATTCAGTTTAGACTGGTTGGGATTCTAGTAAAATGAGATCTTATTTAAATTATTTATTATTATATAATATATATTATATAATGTATAAACTGTTAAATATAAATATATTAAATATACATTAAATATATAATATATAAACTATAAATATATAAACTATAAAATAAATAAACTATTATATCATAATATAAATTATTCACATTATTTACATATGTTAATAAGATTGGAAAGAGCCTTTCAAAGTTCTGCAAGCTGCCAGATAGGGCTTTTATCCAGATGTGGCCTCAGGTAAATGTGAAAGAAGGTACTAGTTTACGTCTGGAAACGTCACTCCCACACTAATCCTCCAGAACCATCTCCACACTCAATCTCATCCTGCCTCCTCCTGGGCAAGGGCTCAGAGTGCATCTGGGGGACACCAGCTGGGTCGGAAGCACAGTCCCAAGCCACTCAGGACTTTGCTCCACTCTCCTCCCGCTTACTTTATCCTACAAATAAGACTTTTACTTGGGAGATCCATGAAATCCAGGGGTTGTGAAATAACCGCAATTTGGGGAGATGGAATTTGAGTCCAAATTAAAGTGAGGACACTGGAAACGAGCTTAGAAGTTCCCCGAGTAGTACCCTAGAGTCCCAGCAGGAACCAACACAAGCCCTTCCTGGAGGTACTAATCTTGTTATAGCTTTCAGTTTCCCTGAAGATTAAAATCAACGGAATATGAGCTCATAAGAAAAAACTATCAAAGTCCCAAGAAAATAAATCACCATGAATGAAACTCAGCAGAAACAACCAAAAATTGAGCCAGGGCTCCAACATTTCAGCTATTGGCATCATCAAACACAGATTATAAACTAGTTTATAAAATGCTTAATAAAACAAAGGATAAAATCTAAAAAAAAAAAAAAAATCATTAAGAGGTGACCCAAAATGACCCGTTATATAAAAATATGATGCTACCACGTGACCGGGTTGGGGTGATCTCACAAATGCGATGTAGAATGATACAGACCTACTATAAAAGTTATAGCTAGCCATATCTATGCATATATGCATATATGCATAGATATATATCATAAAACTACACACGCCCTTACAATGCAACCCAACAATGGCTCTGTTGGACATCTTCCCCAGAGAAATGTAAGTTTCTGTTTACTCAAAAATACATACGTGAATGTTTATGGCAGTTTTATCCTTAAGAGCCCCAGAATGGAAACAACTCAGGTGTCCTTTAGTGGGTGACTGACTAAATGTGACGGCGTCTACCTCACAGGCTACTCCGCAGTAGAAAAGAACAACAATTGATACCTGCAGCAGCACCATGAATCTCAGAGAAATTATGCTGAGTCAGGAGCCAATCCCTGAAGTTTACATGTTGTATCATTGTGTGCAGACGTTTTCAACCTGACAATGTTTTCTATACGGAGAGAGCATTAGTGGTTGCCAGGGGTTTGAGAAGTGATGAGCAGCTGGGGTGAAGGGACACTGATGTAGCTATAAACGTAGAGCACGAGGGATTCTTGTGGTGACTGAGTTTTTGTCTGTCTTGAATAGAATATAGTGGTGGCTGCGTGGGTGAAACTACGCGTGATAAGATTGTAAAAAAGAACTAAACACACATACATGTGCATATAAAACTGGTGGAATTTGGATAAGATGCATGCATTTCATTAAGATCAATTTCCGAGTTGTGATATTGTACAATGGCTAGGAAAATGTTACCACCAGGGGAAATGAAGTGAAGCATAGACAGTGTTTCTCTGTGTTATTTCTTATAGTTGTGTGTAAACCTACAATTATCTCAAAATGAAAAGTTTAATTAAAAAAAAAAACAAACAACTATATACCATTTTTAAAGCAAAAAAAATGGGAGGTACCTTGGCATAACTCTACCAAAATGTGTGTGTTATCTATATGAACAAAATTATTAAACTGTATTAGCAGACAACTAGAAAAGACCTAAATAAATGGAAAGATAATACACATTTATGGACTGAAAGACAATATTGTAAAGACAACATTGGAGGTAAAAATCCATAAAATTCCAATAAAAATTCCAAAAGAATTTGTTAGGAAAGTTGAAAAACAGATTCTAAAATTTAAAGGCCCAAGAATACTTAACATATCTCCAAGAAGAATACGATGGAGGTACTTATGCTACCACATTTGAGGACTTCCTATAATGCCATGGAAATCGGTATCATATGCTTATGGTCAGACATAAACAAATTATCTAATGGAAGAAAGTCACGTACACATGCAAATTTCTTTATAATAGTGCAACACATAGTGGATTTCCCTGGAGGAAATTAAAAATTAGTAACTTTCATTGGACTCTTGGTTAAATAAAAACTGAAATTAAATTGCTACTTTATACCTTTCATGAAACTAAATATTTAAACATGAAAACCTTTAGGAAAAATATAGGAAAAATAAATTAATAAAAAATTTCTTAAACATGATACAAAAATGTATCAACATAGCAGAAAAGATTGATAAATTTGGCAAAATTAAAATCAAGAATTTTGGTTCACCAAGACTTTGTAAAGAAAATGTAAACAAAAGTTCAAATTGGCCAAAAATATTTATGATGTATAAAATCAATAAAAGATTAGTAATCAGAATACATAAGATCTATAAACCAAATAAGAATGTGAAAGCAGTAGAAAAATGACAATATATAGAAGAGGCATTATACAGGAAAAAAAATGTCCAATGAACTTATGAAAAGTTGCTCAATTTTAATCAGAAAATGTCATTTCAGACAACGAGATACCATTTTTATATCACTAGATTGGAAGAAGTAAAGAAGCCTATTAGTATTTATTAGTGAGGATGTGGAATAATGGATAATTTTTACACACTGCTGTTATTAAAAACATGTAAACTGCATTCTGATGAGCACTGGGTGTTATACACAACTAATGAATCGTTGACCACTTCCTCAAAAACTTATGATGTACTATATGCTGGCTAACTGAACATAATAAAAAAATATAATCCACTACAATCTTTTTGGCCATGTGGCAACAATTCCATTGTTAGACTACACCTATAGAATGTTTGCTCCTATGTTAGGAGTATGCATATAGATTCCCTTAACAACATTGTTTGCAGTATAAAATAAAGTCAAGATAAATGGTTACATGACAAAAAAAAAAGATGCACTATTGTATACTTCATGCATTGAAAGAGCACATAAGAGAGAAAATGAATGAAACATAGCTACATTGGAAAAACTTCAATGAATCTAAAAAAATTATATTGGGTGAAAAAAGCAAGCCGTTGTAGACAACTTTTTTATGTCACCATTTTTATAAACCTTTAAGGCAAGCAAAATTAAAAGTTATATTCACTATATATGATTATGTTATTTTTTAAAAGATTATATCTATTTATTTGACAGAGAGAGACACAGTGAGAGAGGGAACACAAGCAGGGGGAGTGGGAGAGAGAGAAGCAGACTCCCTGCCAAGCAGGGACCCCAATGCGGGGCTTGATCCCAGGACCCTGGGATCATGACCGGAGCTGAAGGCAGACGCTTAATGACTGAGCCATCCAGGTGCCCCTGATTATACTATTTTAAAAGCAGAAATAAATGCACAATCCAAGGCAATGGTTACCTTTGAATGGGGGGTAGACACAGATGTATCCCTGCAAATAACATAGAGAAGTATGAGATAATGAAAGCGAAAGCTTCTTGGCAATATTTTAGATCTTAAGTTATGAGTTTAGAGTGATTCATTTTAATGTTTTGCTTCATAATTTACGTATGTGTTCTATATTTTTCACATTTCACATATTAAATAATACATTCTAAATAGGAAAGAATGGTCCATTATAGAAAAGTACAAAACAAAATTTCAAAAAAGAAGTTCAAATGTCAATGAAAATTCAAGTCCCTCAAGAGAATGAGAAGGCGAGTCACAGACTGGGAGAAAATATTTGCAGATTTATTTGATAAATGAGTTATCCAAAATATACAAAGAGCTCTCAAAATTCAACAATAAGAAAACAAACAACCCAATAGGAAATGAGCCAAAGACCTTAACAGACACCTCACCAAGGAAAATATATGGAGTTGGCAAATAAGCATACAAAAAGATGCTTCACATCGTATGTCTTCAGGGAAATGTCAATTAAAATGGGATACCACTACACCAAAATCCAGAACACTGACACCCACGAAATGCTGATAAAGATGTGGAGCAACAGGTGAGAGTTGCTCACATTGCTGGTGAGAGTCCAACATGGTACAGCCCTTTTGGAAGATAGTTTGGCAGTTTCTTATAAAGCTATCCACACTCTTTCAATATGACCCAGCAACTGCCCTCCTTAGAGTTGAAAACCCAGAAGAGTTGAAAACTTACATTTACACAAAACCCTCATACAGATGTTTACAGTAGTTCAATGCATAATTGCCCAAACTTGGAAATAACCAAGGTCCTTTAGTAGGGGAATGCATGCGTAAACTGCGGTACCTCTGGACAATGGAGTATTATTTATTGCCAAAAATAAATGAGTTGTCAAGTCATGAAGAGACAGGGACGGAACTTAAATAGGTGTCACTAAGGGAAAGAAGCTAATCTGAGAAGTTTCCATACCATATGATTCCAACCTATGGCAGTTTCAGAGAAGGCAAAACTGTGGCAACAGTGGAAAAATCAGTGGCTTCCAGGGGCTGGGGGAGGGATGAATAGGCAGAGCAAAGAGGGTTTTTTAGGTCAGTGAAACTATTCTGTACAACACTCTAATGGTGAGTGTGTACCATCACACATTGTCAAAACCTATAGAATGTAGAATACCAAGAGTGAACCCTTAAGTGACCTATGGATTTGGGGTAATAATGATGTGTCAGTGACGGTTTATGGATTGTAACAGATGTGCTAGCCTGGTGCAGGATGTTGACCTTGAGGGGGCTGTGTGTGTGGGAGAGAAAGGGGCTATATTGGAATTTTTTGCTGTGAACCTAAAACTGCTCTAAAAAATAAAGTGAGAATGTACCAGTGTTAATGTTGATTTCCTGATTGCATTGTGGATATGTCAGATGATGTCCTTATAATATAAGAAGTATACCCTAAAAGATACAGCAGTGATAGGGCATCATGTTAGCAACCCGCACTCAAATACTTCAGGGAAAAAAAAGTTGTTCTTGCAATTTCTCTTTAGAGTTTGAGATCATTTCAAAATTTAAATTTTTTTTTTAAGTGAAGCCCGTTATGATCAGCATTATAATGGGGGAATTTCAGTGTTTTCAGTTTTTTTGTCTGCTCTTCTTGTTTCCCCAATTTAGAGGCGTGTAGACTCCTAGTCACTTTGCAAATCTGTAAGGCCCCAGGGGAGCAATTATTCTCAATTTGGTGTTCACTTCAGATGGCCACGTTTTCTTCAGGGCTGACTCAAGTTGCTGACCCAGTGAGTAAGAGTCTCCCCCAGGAGACGAGTTATAAATGGCCATCTGCCCAGGTGCGATTGTTTTTTTTTTTTTTTTTTTTAAAGGTTTCCATTTCTGTGTTCTAAAATATAGGGATGTCAGATACAGGTATGAGGGCATTTCGGGCCATTCCCAGTCAGGCAAAATAGAGGAGGTTCTCAACCTGTCTGGTCAAAGAGAAGTGGCTTTCTCCCTGGTGGGAGAGCCTGCAGGAGGAATGGAGAAGAACGTTGAGCTGGGTTTGGAGCCCTGGCTGTTGTAGGTGAAGCCACTGCTCCTAGAACTCTGAATTACCCCTGTCATGTCTCAAGCCTTCGGGAAAGCTTGGATTCACTTTATGGTTAAGGCTTGGATGTTGGTTTTTAAGGGAAGGAACAGTGAGGAAGGAGAGCTTCTCAACTGAGGCTGATGGCAAAGTTAGGGAAAGTGGTCATGAGAAGTAAATGGACTTTTATGTTTCTTAAATTTTTCTAAATTTTCTGCCATGGGTATACAGTGCTTTTATAATCAGGAAAACATAAATATTTGTGAACTATATAGCTCCACAGTCCAATAGTGAGTGGCAGGGTGAGCGTTTCAGGTCACAGGGAGTTCCCCAGTGAAGATATTTGGGGCGGGCATCTACCACTCTTCTCCTTCTTCTAATTCTAATGTAAAGATACTAGATGTAGAAACATCTTTTGCTCTTGAAAAATAAAATCAAACTTGTCCTTTGCATTAACAATGCCTACTGATGCCAGTTTTGAGAACGTGATTATCAATGAAAAAATAAGTTCAATATAGATCCAGTGCTAGCCCTTCATGAAGAATTATGCTATTTACTCCAGATACTAGTCCTGTACCGATAATGTGGTGAAAAGTTGAATTTCCCTTAAAGGATATGCTGTGCTTGTTTCTAAGTCTGTAAGTGGGTTGCTGTTTTGAATTAATTTTGCAACACTCTGACTTCATAGTCTTCCTTTTCTTTTTTAAAGTTGGTCAAAAATTAATTGTGTTATTCAGTTGGAACATTAATATTGCAGGAGACGCCAAGGCATTCTGCAAACTTAAAGATCGTCTAAATGTAACTCTTTGTTACTGAGTTGGCTGGACACTTACTATTAATTATTTAGAGGCTTTTTGAGTTTTTGTATTGAAATCTTCGTCCTCGTTTAAAATGTCTCATTTACAGTTCTTTCAGTTGCTCATTATTTATTCATGACACTTATTTTGGGTTTCCTCTATGAGTCATCTATGGCTCCGTACATAAGAATCGGCTCTTGTCTTCAGAGAGGTTCCCGTCTAGGAGAGGAAGGAAGAGGCATATGAGAAATGACTAAACACATTAGACAGTGAGAAGTCCAGCAAGAGTTAAGACAGGTTATGTGGTGGGGAAAGAGACAGTGAGCCTCTTCTCAGGGAAGGGAAGAATATGGCAAAGGAAGGAAGGCAAGAACCCAAGGTATGACATGAGAACAGCTTACATAGAAGAACTGCTATGAACTCTGATCACGATGGTTTATGTACAGTGAGTGGTAGGTTTGTGGGCTTTATGGTTCATGTTCCATAATAACCTCAAATCTGTTGCAGGTGACAGGTAAGTTTCTGGGTGACACAGTAGACATATAGGTAGCCCTTTCACCTGGTTGGGGAGTGGGCTTCATCTGTTCTGTTCATGAACTATTTCTCTCTCTCTCAGTCATTGATGAAGAAGGGTTTTTGTTTGTTTGTTTGATTGTTTGTTTTTGTTTTTTAAATGTTCACACCTGCAATGGCCACTTTTACATGTCAACTTGGCAAGGCTCCCTTCCCAGTAACTCAATCAAACATAGGTTAAGGTGTTGTAGTGAAGGTATTTTGTAGATGTAAAGTCCATAATCATTAAAATCATTAAAGTCCTTAATTTTTAAGGAAGGACGATTGTTCTAGATAATCTGGGTGGGCTTGATTCAATCCACTGAAATATCCTAAAAGCAGAGCTGAGGCTTCTCAGAAGAAATCCTGCCTGTGAAGTGGAGATTGAGCCCGTGCCCCCTTCAGGTCAGCCCTCCCCATGGATTTCGGACTTGCCTTGGTGGCTCTTATAGGCACAGAAGCCAATTCATTTCAACCAATCTCTTAATATTTATCTCCTACTGGTCCTGCTTCGCTGGTTGAACTCTGACTAGTATGATACCCAACATGAAGATTCTTACATGCCTTTTTTAAATTATGCCCCTTGGCTTCCTTTACTGAAAGTTTCTCTTCCCTAGTGGTCTGAGAGATGTCAAATTCTCCAACTTTTCTTCTCCCGGGATTTGTTTATTTGATACTGTGTGCTCCTAAACTCATGATATGAATTTTAACAAGTTAATTTTACTCTATTTATTTATTCTTTGCTATCTAGCGATTGTTGTTGCTAGTATATTCTTTCTCTCTTTCATATCCTGCAGTCTCTGTTTTACTCCTAGGAATTAAGTTCTACAGGAGCAGGAGTCTTTGACTGGTTCATTTTTGTGTGCCAAGAACCAAGAACAGTGCCTGGCACATAGAAGATATTCCTTATATGTTTATTGAGTGCATGAATGACATTTCTTTATAAATATCCATCTTTACATTTATATGCTGCTCATACAATGATAACATCCTTACATAAAACATTTATTTCTGTCTTCACTGTGAGGTTTGTTGGTGGGAGGCAGCTATTTTGGGTTGGCAAATCTGCTTTGAAGATCCAAACTCTCCACTGGGTTTGTAATCCCAAGCTCTAGACATGGGGTCAGATATAAGGTAACTACTGGCTGTAGATCTGAAATTCCCTCTAATTCAGCCTAAACACGGGTAATTTCATCTCTGCTCATTGAATACCTGCATTTATCTCTTAATCACTTCCAAACTCAGAGACAATTCAAGAAGGATTTATTAATTATGTCCCTCAAACCCTGCAACATGCGTTTATGGAACAAATCTATTTTTGGTCTTTTCTGGGAATAGCATGCCTTTTTGAGGGGAGAGCCAATTGCTCTTCTGACTTGAAAACTTTTACTATAGTGGGAACTGCCAATCATATAGTCTTCAGTCCTTGTCCTTAAAGATGGGTGCATGACCCAAGTCAGAGTTCTTCCCAGGGATTTTATTTTTTTGAATTAGAATTAAGGAAAGTAAATCTGTTCTTCCCTTGTGTCGCTGTGATATATTTTATATTCTCCTTTTTTCATACAAGTTTAAGATAGTGATAGGCCTTCTTTTTGCAAAATTAGCTATGAATTTTGGAAAGGCATCTGGAGGTAATTCTAGAGCTGATTGACTAAGCGTGCTATTTGTTCTGTGATGCCACCACTGAAATGAGAACTATTAGGTTCAAAAAGGCCTTAGTGCAGGTTCTTATAGAATTTTCTTTAGTATTGCCAAAAAATGTAAGAGTAGGAAAGGGAATGATGGGGTGAGCTAAGAGGAGGGTTCCTAACTAAATTTAACTTTCTAGGTGGTTCAGATAGTAAGCCGTAAGATGTCATTCAGTCTGGATTGCTGAAAAGGGATTTAAACAGTAGAATATAGCAGCCACTGCTTTTTGTCTAATAAACATACCAACTTTCTCAGGGGAATAGTCTTTGGTTACTGTCCTTAGAGGCTTCCCTAGGATTTCCCAATCTACATTGGACAACCGCTGGTGGTCTCTCCTCTTGGTTCTCAGTTGAATCTGACACCCACTCTGCCTTTCTTTAATACCAACTTCTCCAAGCCATAAGCCTGCTGGATACAATAATATCCACATTCTTTCACCAGACATAGTATTACTTAGTCTCTTTAGTAGTTTAAAGCTTTCAAATTGTTCTCTGGTAATAAAATAGGAGTGTATTTTCATCTGGGAAAACATAAAGATTGATAGTCGTTTGAAATACTGGGCTTGTCTTACTTTCATTCAATACAATATTTATCACTTTTGGTCATTAGAACATAATGTTCATCTCAAAGTAAGTCAATACTTTTATATGCCTTTGAACATGAAGTGCTGTTAGATTCTAAAACTGATTCAAGTAGACAATAGAGTGACTAAGCAATGAGATTTTGCCTCTTCTTTGAAAATCTCCCACTTGTAAAACTCTGTGATTTATGAGCCAAGCTGAAAAGGTTTATTAATCTCTCTGGTAATCAGATAATTATAGAGAAATGTACCTTAGTTAGAACTTGGCAGAAGGATGTTTGAAGTCAAGTGTAGGCAAAATCAGGGGAAACAAAACAAAACATTGAAGGCTTTCAGATAAATGTAATCAAATCCATTTTGTTCAGAACCAGGAGCATAAAAGCATCCCTCTCCTCTGGTCTGCTCTCTACTACCCTTTCTGTTCTTCTGACACTGGTATATGTTTTGTCAAATACATTGTCAAGGTAGCATCCTTCCCCCCTTCTTGAATGTCTGTTGCCTGCCGGGCCCTGTGCTGGGGATCTGCTGCATACAAACATGAGGAAAGCAGTTTCTTTTGCTGGGGAGCTTCTGCTGTCCTGAGGGAGATAGGCATGAACAAAGTGTATAAAGCAGACGTTATAACTGTGTCCTCTTTCACTTAGAGGAAAGGGTCAGCTGTGGTATCTCACACTGTTGAGGGATCTAGGCCTGGTGGAGCCACTGGAGGTGGATGGGAAGAAAGGCTAAGGTTAAGTCAAAATGGCGGCCATCTGAGACTGAGAGCAGATCTCAGGGGGGTCATAAGATTAGAGGCTAAGAGCTGGTGAATGTTGGCATATGATAGTACATGAGCCACGTATCAGGAAAAAGATAGGAATCTTCTTTTTTTTTAAATTTATTTTTTATTTTTAACATAATAGTATTCATTATTTTTGCACCACACCCAGTGCTCCATGCAATCCGTGCCCTCTATAATACCCACCACCTGGTACCCCGACCTCCCACCCCCCACCCCTTCAAAACCCTCAGATTGTTTTTCAGAGTCCATAGTCTCTCATGGTTCACCTCCCCTTCCAATTTCCCCCAACTCCCTTCTCCTCCCCATCTCCCCACGTCCTCCATGCTATTTGTTATGCTCCTTAGGGCCACAGTTAAGATTCAGGTACAGAGATTTTTTTTTTTAATTAATTGAAAATTTTTTTTAACTTTTAAATTGAAATACCCATAGAAAAGAGTACACAGATGATAAAATACACTTCAGTGAGGTCCGACACCCATGTAACGTTGAGCAAGCTTGGATCATAGAAGATATCCAGCACTTCAGAAGGACCCCCTCTGCCACCACCCTGCAACCCCCTTCATCAATACTACCTTCCTCCCGTCCACTGGTCCCCTATTTGACTAGTTTTGAAATGCATATAAGTGGAAACATACAGTCTGTATTCTTTCATGTCTGGCTTCTTTTACTCAGCATTATGATTTTAGTACCTAAGCCTATTGTTGCATTTAGTGGGATTTCATTCTTTTTCATTGATGTAAAATTTTCCATCGTATGAATTTTCAGAGATTTTCTATACTCTCTACTGTAGATAGATATCTGGATTGTTTCCAGTCTAGGGTCTAATACAACTGTTACTATAATAAATATTTTGTACATTTATTTATTTCATCTGTACCTATTCCTGTTGGCTGAGTCACAATGTATCTCAACTGATGCAAAGAGATTGTACCAATTACATTTCCTCCACCAGACCTTGTATTTTTAGCCTAGTGTGTGTACTATGTCATTATATTTTTAACTTGCTTTTCCATAATTATGAATGAGGTTGGACATCTTTTCATATGTGTATTGACAGGATATCCTCATGATTTTTCTCATAATTTTACTGTTAGATTGTTTTTTCTTATGAATTTGAAGGTATTCTTTACAGATTCTGAATATGAAAACTTTATTAGTCTTGTGTTCCATATATCTGTTCCCTCTATGTTCCTCCAATTTGCACTGTCTTGATGTCTTTTCATAAACATTTTCTTTATTTTGATGGAGTTCAGTTTATCAGTCTTTCCATCTTGGTTAGTATTTTCTGTGTCCCTTAAAAATAGAATCACCCTATGATACAACAATTGCATTACTAGGTATTTACCCAAAAGATATAAAAATAGAGATTCAAAGGGGGTATATGCGCCCTGATGTTTATAGCAATATTATCAACCATAGCCAAACTATGGAGAGAGCTAAAATATCCATTGACTGTTGAATGGAGAAAGAAGATGTGGTATATACACACACACTGGAATCTTACTCAGCCATCAAAAAGAATGAAATTTTGCCATTCACAATGATGTGGAAGGAACTAGAGGGTTTTATGCTAAGCGAAATAAGTTAGTTAGAGAAAGACAAATACCATATGATTTCACTCATATGTGGAATTTAAGAAACAAAATGGATGAACATATTGGAAGGGGGAGAATGAGAGAGGGAAACAGACCGTAAGAGACCCTTAAGGATAGAGGACAAACCAAGGGTTTATGGAGGGATGCGGGTGGGGGTTGGGTATTCAGGAGGGCACTTGTCCTGTTGAGTACTAGATGTTGTATGTAAGTGATGAATCACTGAATTCTACTCCTGAAACCAATATTGCATGGTATGGTAACTAACTAGAATTTAGATAAACATTTGAAGAAAAAAATCTTTTCTGTGTCCCACTTAAAGAAAGTTTTTCTAACTAAGATCTTGAAGTTTTATTGTTTTGCTTTTCATATTTAGACCTAAATTCTTCTAGGATTTACATTTATATATAGTTTGAAGTTGTGAACAAGTTTAATTTTATTTTCCATATAGATATCCAATTGACCCAGAATCATTTATTGACAAGATTGTCTTTTCCAAAGGGGAAAAAAAAGGTTGTCTTCTCCTACTGTTCTGCCATGCCACATGTATTAAAAATCAAGAATCCATATATGTGTGGATGTATTGCTGGACTCTACTCTGTCCCAATGCTATATTTATCTATCCTGATGTCAATACCACTGTCTTAATTACTGGAGTTTTATAGTATGTTTTCATATGTAGTTAGGCAATTTCTCCCACTTTATGCTTACTCTTTAATATTGCTTTAACTATCCTTGGCCCTCTGCATTTCTATGAAAATATTAAAATTCAATGATCAGTTCATGCTAAAAAAAAAAAAAAAAACACCTATCAGTGGTTGGTTTAGGATGAATCCGTATGTCAGTTCAGGTAGAATTAAAATCTTTAGTATTGTTCTTCAGTTCATAACCTGGCTATCCCCCCCCCCACCCCATTTGTTTAGGTCTTTGAATTTTTCTCAAAAGTGTTTTATAACCTTCTGGTTTGGAGTTTTGAACACATTTGGTTAGATTTACTCTCAATTATTTTTTTTTAAAATTCTTGTATCTATTTCTCAAAGTCATACAGAAAAACGCATATACCATAAGTGTGGGTAGCTTTGTGAATTTTCACAAATCAAATACAACTGTGTAGCCAGCACTAAGATCAAGGAATAGAATATTTCCAGCACCTTAGAAATGTGTTC